>NC_089213.1:24979476-25579476 GCF_963930695.1 Labrus bergylta | reverse complement strand
GGTTTCAAAAAGTTGAAAATTTACATGAAAAGATTTCGACTTCAAAAAAGTCTAAGATTTTCATGAAAAGATTTCTGCTTCAAAAAAGTTGAAAATTTACATGAAAAGATTTCGACTTCAACAAAGTCTACGATTTTCATGAAAAGATTTCTGCTTCAAAAAAGTTGAAAATTTTCATGAAAAGATTTCGGCTTCAAAAAGTTGAAAATTTTCATGAAAAGATTTCGGCTTCAAAAAGTTGACCATTTTCATGAAAAGATTTCGGCTTCAAAAAAGTTGAAAATTTTCATGAAGAATTTCGGCTTCAAAGAAATGGAACATTTTCATGAAAAGATTTCGGCTTCAAAAAAGTTGAACATTTTCATGAAAAGATTTCGGTTTCAAAAAGTTGAAAATTTTCATGAAAAGATTTCGGCTTCAAAAAAGTTGAAAATTTTCATGAAGTATTTCGGCTTCAAAGAAATGGAACATTTTCATGAAAAGATTTCGGCTTCAAAAAAGTTGAACATTTTCATGAAAAGATTTTGGTTTCAAAAAAGTTGAACATTTTCATGAAAAGATTTCGGCTTCAAAAAAGTTGAACATTTTCATGAAAAGATTTCGGCTTCAAAAAAGTTGACCATTTTCATGAAAAGATTTCGGTTTCAAAAAAGTTGAAAATTTTCATGAAAAGATTTCGGTTTCAAAAAGTTGAAAATTTTCATGAAAAGATTTCGGCTTCAAAAAAGTTCAAGATTTTCATGAAAAGATTTCGGCTTCAAAAAAGTTGACCATTTTCATGAAAAGATTTCGGCTTCAAAAAAGTTGAAAATTTTCATGAAAAGATTTTGGTTTCAAAAAGTTGAAAATTTTCATGAAAAGATTTCTGCTTCAAAAAAGTTGAAAATTTTCATGACAGGATTTTGGCTTCAAAAAAAGTAGAAATTTTCATAGAGTATTTCGGCTTCAAAAAAGTTGACCATTTTCATGAAAAGATTTCTGCTTCAAAAAAGTTGAAAATTTTCATGAAAAGATTTCGGCTGCAAAAAAGTTGAAAATTTTCATGAAAAGATTTCGGCTTCAAAAAAGTTGAAAATTTTCATGAAAAGATTTCGGCTTCAAAAAGTTGAAAATTTTCATGAAAAGATTTCGGCTTCAAAAAAGTTGACCATTTTCATGAAAAGATTTCGGCTTCAAAAAAGTTGAAAATTTTCATGAAAAGATTTTGGTTTCAAAAAGTTGAAAATTTTCATGAAAAGATTTCTGCTTCAAAAAGGTTGAAAACTTTCATGAACAATTTCGGCTTCAAAAAAGTTGAAAATTTTCATGAAGTATTTCGGCTGCAAAAAAGTTGAAAATTTTCATGAAAAGATTTATGCTTCAAAAAAGATGAAAATTTTCATGAAAAGATTTCGGCTTCAAAAAGTTGAAAATTTTCATGAAAAGATTTCGGCTTCAAAAAAGTTGACCATTTTCATGACAGGATTTTGACTTCAAAAAGGTTGAAAACTTTCATGAACTATTTCGACTTCAAAAAAGTCGAAGATTTTCATGAAAAGATTTCGGCTTCAATAAAGTTGAAAATTTTCATGAAGTATTTCGGCTGCAAAAAAATGGAACATTTTCATGAAAAGATTTCTGCTTCAAAAAAGTCGAAGATTTTCATGAAAAGATTTCGGCTTCAAAAAAGTTGAAAATTTTCATAAAGTAATTCGGCTTCAAAAAAGTTGAAAATTTTCATGAAGTATTTCGGCTGCAAAAAAATGGAACATTTTCATGAAAAGATTTCGGCTTCAAAAAAGTTGAACATTTACATGAAAAGATTTCGACTTCAACAAAGTCTAAGATTTTCATGAAAAGATTTCTGCTTCAAAAAAGTTAAAAATTTTCATGAAAAGATTTCGACTTCAAAAAGTTGAAAATTTTCATGAAAAGATTTCAGCTTCAAAAAAGTTGAAAATTTTCATGAAAAGATTTCGGCTTCAAAAAGTTGAAAATTTTCATGAAAAGATTTCAGCTTCAAAAAAGTTGAAAATTTTCATGAAAAGATTTCGGCTTCAAAAAGTTGAAAATTTTCATGAAAAGATTTCGGCTTCAAAAAAGTTGACCATTTTCATGAGAAGATTTCGGCTTCAAAAAAGTTGAAAATTTTCATGAAAAGATTTTGGTTTCAAAAAGTTGAAAATTTTCATGAAAAGATTTCAGCTTCAAAAAGGTTGAAAACTTTCATGAACAATTTCGGCTTCAAAAAAGTTGAAAATTTTCATGAAAAGATTTCGGTTTCAAAAAGTTGAAAATTTTCATGAAAAGATTTCTGCTTCAAAAAAGTTGAAAATTTTCATGAAGTATTTCGGCTTTAAAAAAATGGAACATTTTCATGAAAAGATTTCGGCTGCAAAAAGTTGAAAATTTTCATGAAAAGATTTCGGCTTCAAAAAAGTTGAAAATTTTCATGAAGTATTTCGGCTTCAAAGAAATGGAACATTTTCATGAAAAGATTTCGGCTTCAAAAAAGTTGAACATTTTCATGAAAAGATTTTGGTTTCAAAAAAGTTGAACATTTTCATGAAAAGATTTCGGTTTCCAAAAAGTTGAAAATTTTCATGAAAAGATCTCGTTTTCAAAAAAGTTGAACATTGTCATGAAAAGATTTCGACATCAAAAAAGTTGAAAATTTTCATGAAAAGATTTCTGCTTCAAAAAAGTTGAAAATTTTCATGAAGTATTTCGGCTTCAAAAAAATGGAACATTTTCATGAAAAGATTTCTGTTTCAAAAAACTTGTACATTTTCATGAAAAGATTTCGGCTTCAAAAAAGTTGAAAATTTTCATGAAAAGATTTCGGTTTCAAAAAGTTGAAAATTTTCATGAAAAGATTTCTGCTTCAAAAAAGTTGAAAATTTTCATGACAGGATTTTGGCTTCAAAAAGGGTTGAAAACTTTCATGAACTATTTCGACTTCAAAAAAGTCGAAGATTTTCATGAAAAGATTTCAGCTTCAAAAAAGTTGAAAATTTTCATGAAGTATTTCGGCTGCAAAAAAATGGAACATTTTCATGAAAAGATTTCGGCTTCAAAAAAGTTCAAGATTTTCATAAAAAGATTTCTGCTTCAAAAAAGTTGAAAATTTTCATGAAAAGATTTCGGCTTCAAAAAGTTGAAAATTTTCATGAAAAGATTTCGGCTTCAAAAAACTCTAAGATTTTCATGAAAAGATTTCTGCGTCAAAAATGTTGAAAATTTTCATGAAAAGATTTCGGCTTCAAAAAGTTGAAAATTTTCATGAAAAGATTTCGGTTTCAAAAAGCTGAAAATTTTCATGAAAAGATTTCGGCTTCAAAAAAGTTGAAAATTTTCATGAAGTATTTCGGCTTCAAAAAAATGGAACATTTTCATGAAAAGATTTCGGCTTCAAAAAAGTTGAAAGTTTTCATGAAAAGATTTCGGCTTCAAAAAAGTTGACCATTTTCATGAAAAGATTTCGGCTTCAAAAAAGTTGACCATTTTCATGAAAAGATTTCGGCTTCAAAAAAGTTGAAAATTTTCATGAAAAGATCTCGGCTTCAAAAAAGTTGAACATTTTCATGAAAAGATTTCAGCTTCAAAAAAGTTGAAAATTTTCATGACAGGATTTTGGCTTTACAAAAAGTAAAAATGTTCATAAAGTATTTCTGCTTCAAAAAGGTTGAAAACTTTCATGAACTATTTCGACTTCAAAAAAGTCGAAGATTTTCATGAAAAGATTTCGGCTTCAAAAAAGTTGACCATTTTCATGAAAAGATTTCGGCTTCAAAAAAGTTGAAAATTTTCATGAAGAGATTTTGGTTTCAAAAAGTTGAAAATTTTCATGAAAAGATCTCGGCTTCAAAAAAGTTGAACATTTTCATGAAAAGATTTCTACTTCAAAAAGTTGAAAATTTTCATGAAAAGATTTCGGCTTCAAAAAAGTCGAAGATTTTCATGAAAAGATTTCTGCTTCAAAAAAGATGAAAATTTTCATGACAGGATTTTGGCTTTAAAAAAAGTAGAAATTTTCATATAGTATTTCGGCTTCAAAAAGGTTGAAAACTTTCATGAAAAGATTTCGGCTTCAAAAAAGTTGACCATTTTCATGAAAAGATTTCGGTTTCAAAAAGTTGAAAATTTTCATGAAAAGATCTCGGCTTCAAAAAAGTTGAACATTTTCATGAAAAGATTTCGGCTTCAAAAAAGTTGAAAATTTTCATGAAAAGATTTTGGTTTCAAAAACGTTGAACATTTTCATGAAAAGATTTCAGCTTCAAAAAGGTTGAACACTTTCATGAACTATTTCGACTTCAAAAAAGTCGAAGATTTTCATGAAAAGATTTCGGCTTCAAAAAAGTTGAAAATTTTCATGAAAAGATTTCTACTTCAAAAAGTTGAAAATTTTCATGAAAAGATTTCGGCTTCAAAAAAGTTGAAGATTTTCATGAAAAGATTTCTACTTCAAAAAGTTGAAAATTTTCATGACAGGATTTTAGCTTTAAAAAAGGTAAAACTTTTCATGAAGTATTTCGGCTTCAAAAACGTTGAAAACTTTCATGAAGTATTTCAGCTTCAAAAAAGTCGAATATTTTCATGAAAAGATTTCTGCTTCAAAAAAGTTGAAAATTTTCATGACAGGATTTTGGCTTTAAAAAAAGTAGAAATTTTCATAGAGTATTTCTGCTTCAAAAAAGTTGAAAATTTTCATGAAAAGATTTCGGCTTCAAAAAGTTGAAAATTTTCATGAAAAGATTTCGGCTTCATAAAAGTTGACCATTTTCATGAAAAGATTTCGGTTTCAAAAAGTTGAAAATTTTCATGAAAAGATCTCGGCTTCAAAAAAGTTGAACATTTTCATGAAAAGATTTCGGCTTCAAAAAAGTTGAAAATCTTCATGAAAAGATTTTGGTTTCAAAAACGTTGAACATTTTCATGAAAAGATTTCAGCTTCAAAAAGGTTGAACACTTTCATGAACTATTTCGACTTCAAAAAAGTCGAAGATTTTCATGAAAAGATTTCGGCTTCAAAAAAGTTGAAGATTTTCATGACAGGATTTTAGCTTTAAAAAAGTTGAAAATTTTCATGAAGTATTTCTGCTTCAAAAAAATGGAACATTTTCATGAAGTATTTCGGCTTCAAAAAAGTTGAAAATTTTCATGAAAAGATTTCGGTTTCAAAAAAGTTGAACATTTACATGAAAGGTTTTTCGGCTTCAAAAAAGTCGAACATTTTCATGAAAAGATTTCGGCTTCAAAAAAGTTGAAAATTTTCATGAAGTATTTCGGCATCAAAAAAGTTGAAAATTTACATTAAAAGATTTCGGCTACAAAAAATTTGAAAATTTTCATGAAGTATTTCGGCATCAAAAAAGTTGAAAATTTACATTAAAAGATTTAGACTTCAAAAAAGTTGAAAATTTTCTTGAATTTTTTCGACTTCAAAAAAGTCTAAAATTTTCATGAAAAGATTTATGCTTCAAAAAAGATGAAAATTTTCATGAAAAGATTTCGGATTCAAAAAGTTGAAAATTTTCATGAAAAGATTTCGGCTTCAAAAAGTTGAAAATTTTCATGAAAAGATTTCGGCTTCAAAAAAGTTGAACACTTTCATGAACTATTTCGACTTCAAAAAAGTCGAAGATTTTCATGAAAAGATTTCGGCTTCAAAAAAGTTGAAAATTTTCATGAAAACATTTCTACTTCAAAAAGTTGAAAATTTTCATGAAAAGATTTCGGCTTCAAAAAGTTGAAGATTTTCATGAAAAGATTTCTGCTTCAAAAAAGTTGAAAATTTTCATGACAGGATTTTAGCTTTAAAAAAGGTAAAAATTTTCATGAAGTATTTCGGCTTCAAAAAGGTTGAAAACTTTCATGAAGTATTTCAGCTTCAAAAAAGTCGAAGATTTTCATGAAAAGATTTCGGCTTCAAAAAAGTTGAAGATTTTCATGACAGGATTTTAGCTTTAAAAAAGTTGAAAATTTTCATGAAGTATTTCAGCTTCAAAAAAGTTGAAAATTTTCATGAAGTATTTCGGCTGCAAAAAAATGGAACATTTTCATGAAAAGATTTCGGCTTCAAAAAAGTTCAAGATTTTCATAAAAAGATTTCTGCTTCAAAAAAGTTGAAAATTTTCATGAAAAGATTTCGGCTTCAAAAAGTTGAAAATTTTCATGAAAAGATTTCGGCTTCAAAAAAGTCTAAGATTTTCATGAAAAGATTTCTGCGTCAAAAATGTTGAAAATTTTCATGAAAAGATTTCGGCTTCAAAAAGTTGAAAATTTTCATGAAAAGATTTCGGTTTCAAAAAGCTGAAAATTTTCATGAAAAGATTTCGGCTTCAAAAAAGTTGAAAATTTTCATGAAGTATTTCGGCTTCAAAAAAATGGAACATTTTCATGAAAAGATTTCGGCTTCAAAAAAGTTGAAAGTTTTCATGAAAAGATTTCGGCTTCAAAAAAGTTGACCATTTTCATGAAAAGATTTCGGCTTCAAAAAAGTTGACCATTTTCATGAAAAGATTTCGGCTTCAAAAAAGTTGAAAATTTTCATGAAAAGATCTCGGCTTCAAAAAAGTTGAACATTTTCATGAAAAGATTTCAGCTTCAAAAAAGTTGAAAATTTTCATGACAGGATTTTGGCTTTACAAAAAGTAAAAATGTTCATAAAGTATTTCTGCTTCAAAAAGGTTGAAAACTTTCATGAACTATTTCGACTTCAAAAAAGTCGAAGATTTTCATGAAAAGATTTCGGCTTCAAAAAAGTTGACCATTTTCATGAAAAGATTTCGGCTTCAAAAAAGTTGAAAATTTTCATGAAGAGATTTTGGTTTCAAAAAGTTGAAAATTTTCATGAAAAGATCTCGGCTTCAAAAAAGTTGAACATTTTCATGAAAAGATTTCTACTTCAAAAAGTTGAAAATTTTCATGAAAAGATTTCGGCTTCAAAAAAGTCGAAGATTTTCATGAAAAGATTTCTGCTTCAAAAAAGATGAAAATTTTCATGACAGGATTTTGGCTTTAAAAAAAGTAGAAATTTTCATATAGTATTTCGGCTTCAAAAAGGTTGAAAACTTTCATGAAAAGATTTCGGCTTCAAAAAAGTTGACCATTTTCATGAAAAGATTTCGGTTTCAAAAAGTTGAAAATTTTCATGAAAAGATCTCGGCTTCAAAAAAGTTGAACATTTTCATGAAAAGATTTCGGCTTCAAAAAAGTTGAAAATTTTCATGAAAAGATTTTGGTTTCAAAAACGTTGAACATTTTCATGAAAAGATTTCAGCTTCAAAAAGGTTGAACACTTTCATGAACTATTTCGACTTCAAAAAAGTCGAAGATTTTCATGAAAAGATTTCGGCTTCAAAAAAGTTGAAAATTTTCATGAAAAGATTTCTACTTCAAAAAGTTGAAAATTTTCATGAAAAGATTTCGGCTTCAAAAAAGTTGAAGATTTTCATGAAAAGATTTCTACTTCAAAAAGTTGAAAATTTTCATGACAGGATTTTAGCTTTAAAAAAGGTAAAACTTTTCATGAAGTATTTCGGCTTCAAAAAACGTTGAAAACTTTCATGAAGTATTTCAGCTTCAAAAAAGTCGAAGATTTTCATGAAAAGATTTCTGCTTCAAAAAAGTTGAAAATTTTCATGACAGGATTTTGGCTTTAAAAAAAGTAGAAATTTTCATAGAGTATTTCTGCTTCAAAAAAGTTGAAAATTTTCATGAAAAGATTTCGGCTTCAAAAAGTTGAAAATTTTCATGAAAAGATTTCGGCTTCATAAAAGTTGACCATTTTCATGAAAAGATTTCGGTTTCAAAAAGTTGAAAATTTTCATGAAAAGATCTCGGCTTCAAAAAAGTTGAACATTTTCATGAAAAGATTTCGGCTTCAAAAAAGTTGAAAATCTTCATGAAAAGATTTTGGTTTCAAAAACGTTGAACATTTTCATGAAAAGATTTCAGCTTCAAAAAGGTTGAACACTTTCATGAACTATTTCGACTTCAAAAAAGTCGAAGATTTTCATGAAGTATTTCGGCTTCAAAAAGGTTGAAAACTTTCATGAAGTATTTCAGCTTCAAAAAAGTCGAAGATTTTCATGAAAAGATTTCGGCTTCAAAAAAGTTGAAGATTTTCATGACAGGATTTTAGCTTTAAAAAAGTTGAAAATTTTCATGAAGTATTTCAGCTTCAAAAAAGTTGAAAATTTTCATGAAGTATTTCGGCTGCAAAAAAATGGAACATTTTCATGAAAAGATTTCGGCTTCAAAAAAGTTCAAGATTTTCATAAAAAGATTTCTGCTTCAAAAAAGTTGAAAATTTTCATGAAAAGATTTCGGCTTCAAAAAGTTGAAAATTTTCATGAAAAGATTTCGGCTTCAAAAAAGTCTAAGATTTTCATGAAAAGATTTCTGCGTCAAAAATGTTGAAAATTTTCATGAAAAGATTTCGGCTTCAAAAAGTTGAAAATTTTCATGAAAAGATTTCGGTTTCAAAAAGCTGAAAATTTTCATGAAAAGATTTCGGCTTCAAAAAAGTTGAAAATTTTCATGAAGTATTTCGGCTTCAAAAAAATGGAACATTTTCATGAAAAGATTTCGGCTTCAAAAAAGTTGAAAGTTTTCATGAAAAGATTTCGGCTTCAAAAAAGTTGACCATTTTCATGAAAAGATTTCGGCTTCAAAAAAGTTGACCATTTTCATGAAAAGATTTCGGCTTCAAAAAAGTTGAAAATTTTCATGAAAAGATCTCGGCTTCAAAAAAGTTGAACATTTTCATGAAAAGATTTCAGCTTCAAAAAAGTTGAAAATTTTCATGACAGGATTTTGGCTTTACAAAAAGTAAAAATGTTCATAAAGTATTTCTGCTTCAAAAAGGTTGAAAACTTTCATGAACTATTTCGACTTCAAAAAAGTCGAAGATTTTCATGAAAAGATTTCGGCTTCAAAAAAGTTGACCATTTTCATGAAAAGATTTCGGCTTCAAAAAAGTTGAAAATTTTCATGAAGAGATTTTGGTTTCAAAAAGTTGAAAATTTTCATGAAAAGATCTCGGCTTCAAAAAAGTTGAACATTTTCATGAAAAGATTTCTACTTCAAAAAGTTGAAAATTTTCATGAAAAGATTTCGGCTTCAAAAAAGTCGAAGATTTTCATGAAAAGATTTCTGCTTCAAAAAAGATGAAAATTTTCATGACAGGATTTTGGCTTTAAAAAAAGTAGAAATTTTCATATAGTATTTCGGCTTCAAAAAGGTTGAAAACTTTCATGAAAAGATTTCGGCTTCAAAAAAGTTGACCATTTTCATGAAAAGATTTCGGTTTCAAAAAGTTGAAAATTTTCATGAAAAGATCTCGGCTTCAAAAAAGTTGAACATTTTCATGAAAAGATTTCGGCTTCAAAAAAGTTGAAAATTTTCATGAAAAGATTTTGGTTTCAAAAACGTTGAACATTTTCATGAAAAGATTTCAGCTTCAAAAAGGTTGAACACTTTCATGAACTATTTCGACTTCAAAAAAGTCGAAGATTTTCATGAAAAGATTTCGGCTTCAAAAAAGTTGAAAATTTTCATGAAAAGATTTCTACTTCAAAAAGTTGAAAATTTTCATGAAAAGATTTCGGCTTCAAAAAAGTTGAAGATTTTCATGAAAAGATTTCTACTTCAAAAAGTTGAAAATTTTCATGACAGGATTTTAGCTTTAAAAAAGGTAAAACTTTTCATGAAGTATTTCGGCTTCAAAAACGTTGAAAACTTTCATGAAGTATTTCAGCTTCAAAAAAGTCGAAGATTTTCATGAAAAGATTTCTGCTTCAAAAAAGTTGAAAATTTTCATGACAGGATTTTGGCTTTAAAAAAAGTAGAAATTTTCATAGAGTATTTCTGCTTCAAAAAAGTTGAAAATTTTCATGAAAAGATTTCGGCTTCAAAAAGTTGAAAATTTTCATGAAAAGATTTCGGCTTCATAAAAGTTGACCATTTTCATGAAAAGATTTCGGTTTCAAAAAGTTGAAAATTTTCATGAAAAGATCTCGGCTTCAAAAAAGTTGAACATTTTCATGAAAAGATTTCGGCTTCAAAAAAGTTGAAAATCTTCATGAAAAGATTTTGGTTTCAAAAACGTTGAACATTTTCATGAAAAGATTTCAGCTTCAAAAAGGTTGAACACTTTCATGAACTATTTCGACTTCAAAAAAGTCGAAGATTTTCATGAAAAGATTTCGGCTTCAAAAAAGTTGAAAATTTTCATGAAAAGATTTCTACTTCAAAAAGTTGAAAATTTTCATGAAAAGATTTCGGCTTCAAAAAAGTTGAAGATTTTCATGAAAAGATTTCTGCTTCAAAAAAGTTGAAAATTTTCATGACAGGATTTTAGCTTTAAAAAAGGTAAAAATTTTCATGAAGTATTTCGGCTTCAAAAAGGTTGAAAACTTTCATGAAGTATTTCAGCTTCAAAAAAGTCGAAGATTTTCATGAAAAGATTTCGGCTTCAAAAAAGTTGAAGATTTTCATGACAGGATTTTAGCTTTAAAAAAGTTGAAAATTTTCATGAAGTATTTCTGCTTCAAAAAAATGGAACATTTTCATGAAGTAATTCGGCTTCAAAAAAGTTGAAAATTTTCATGAAAAGATTTCGGTTTCAAAAAAGTTGAACATTTACATGAAAGGTTTTTCGGCTTCAAAAAAGTCGAACATTTTCATGAAAAGATTTCGGCTTCAAAAAAGTTGAAAATTTTCATGAAGTATTTCGGCATCAAAAAAGTTGAAAATTTACATTAAAAGATTTCGGCTACAAAAAATTTGAAAATTTTCATGAAGTATTTCGGCATCAAAAAAGTTGAAAATTTACATTAAAAGATTTAGACTTCAAAAAAGTTGAAAATTTTCTTGAATTTTTTCGACTTCAAAAAAGTCTAAAATTTTCATGAAAAGATTTATGCTTCAAAAAAGATGAAAATTTTCATGAAAAGATTTCGGATTCAAAAAGTTGAAAATTTTCATGAAAAGATTTCGGCTTCAAAAAGTTGAAAATTTTCATGAAAAGATTTCGGCTTCAAAAAAGTTGAAAATTTTCATGAACTATTTCGGCTTCAAAAAAGTTGAAAATTTTCATGAAAAGATTTCGGCTTCAAAAAGTTGAAAATTTTCATGAAAAGATTTCGGCTTCAAAAAAGTTGAAAATTTTCATGAAAAGATTTTGGTTTCAAAAAGTTGAAAATTTTCATGAAAAGATTTCAGCTTCAAAAAGGTTGAAAACTTTCATGAACTATTTCGACTTCAAAAAAGTCGAAGATTTTCATGAAAAGATTTATGTTTCAAAAAAGATGAAAATTTTCATGAAAAGATATGGGCTTCAAAAAGTTGAAAATTTTCATGAAAAGATTTCGGCTTAGAAAAAGTTGAAAATTTTCATGAAAAGATTTAGACTTCAAAAAAGTTGAATATTTTCATCAAGTATTTCGGCATCAAAAAAGTCGAAGATTTTCATGAAAAGATTTCGGCTTCAAAAAAGTTGAACATTTTCATGAAAAGATTTCTGCTTCAAAAAAGTTGAAAATTTACATGAAAAGATTTCGACTTCAAAAAAGTCTAAGATTTTCATGAAAAGATTTGGGCTTCAAAAAAGTTGAACATTTTCATGAAATAATTTCAGCTTCAGAAAAGTTGAAAATTTTCATGACAGGATTATGGCTTTAAAAGAGGTAAGAATTTTCATGAAGTATTTCGGCTTCAAAAAAGTTGAAAATTTTCATAAAAAGATTCAGATTTCAAAAAAGTTGAAAATTTTCATGAAATAATTTCAGCTTCAGAAAAGTTGAAAATTTTCATGACAGGATTATGGCTTTAAAAAAGGTTAGAATTTTCATGAAGTATTTCGGCTTCAAAAAAAATAAAAATGTTCATGAATTTTTTCGACTTCAAAAAAGTCTAAAATTTTCATGAAAAGATTTCGGCTTCAAAAAAGTTGAAGATTTTCATGAAAAGATTTCTGCTTCAAAAAAGTTGAAAATTTTCATGACAGGATTTTAGCTTTAAAAAAGGTAAAAATTTTCATGAAGTATTTCGGCTTCAAAAAGGTTGAAAACTTTCATGAAGTATTTCAGCTTCAAAAAAGTCGAAGATTTTCATGAAAAGATTTCGGCTTCAAAAAAGTTGAAGATTTTCATGACAGGATTTTAGCTTTAAAAAAGTTGAAAATTTTCATGAAGTATTTCTGCTTCAAAAAAATGGAACATTTTCATGAAGTATTTCGGCTTCAAAAAAGTTGAAAATTTTCATGAAAAGATTTCGGTTTCAAAAAAGTTGAACATTTACATGAAAGGTTTTTCGGCTTCAAAAAAGTCGAACATTTTCATGAAAAGATTTCGGCTTCAAAAAAGTTGAAAATTTTCATGAAGTATTTCGGCATCAAAAAAGTTGAAAATTTACATTAAAAGATTTCGGCTACAAAAAATTTGAAAATTTTCATGAAGTATTTCGGCATCAAAAAAGTTGAAAATTTACATTAAAAGATTTAGACTTCAAAAAAGTTGAAAATTTTCTTGAATTTTTTCGACTTCAAAAAAGTCTAAAATTTTCATGAAAAGATTTATGCTTCAAAAAAGATGAAAATTTTCATGAAAAGATTTCGGATTCAAAAAGTTGAAAATTTTCATGAAAAGATTTCGGCTTCAAAAAGTTGAAAATTTTCATGAAAAGATTTCGGCTTCAAAAAAGTTGAAAATTTTCATGAACTATTTCGGCATCAAAAAAGTTGAAAATTTTCATGAAAAGATTTCGGCTTCAAAAAGTTGAAAATTTTCATGAAAAGATTTCGGCTTCAAAAAAGTTGAAAATTTTCATGAAAAGATTTTGGTTTCAAAAAGTTGAAAATTTTCATGAAAAGATTTCAGCTTCAAAAAGGTTGAAAACTTTCATGAACTATTTCGACTTCAAAAAAGTCGAAGATTTTCATGAAAAGATTTATGTTTCAAAAAAGATGAAAATTTTCATGAAAAGATATGGGCTTCAAAAAGTTGAAAATTTTCATGAAAAGATTTCGGCTTAGAAAAAGTTGAAAATTTTCATGAAAAGATTTAGACTTCAAAAAAGTTGAATATTTTCATCAAGTATTTCGGCATCAAAAAAGTCGAAGATTTTCATGAAAAGATTTCGGCTTCAAAAAAGTTGAACATTTTCATGAAAAGATTTCTGCTTCAAAAAAGTTGAAAATTTACATGAAAAGATTTCGACTTCAAAAAAGTCTAAGATTTTCATGAAAAGATTTGGGCTTCAAAAAAGTTGAACATTTTCATGAAATAATTTCAGCTTCAGAAAAGTTGAAAATTTTCATGACAGGATTATGGCTTTAAAAGAGGTAAGAATTTTCATGAAGTATTTCGGCTTCAAAAAAGTTGAAAATTTTCATAAAAAGATTCAGATTTCAAAAAAGTTGAAAATTTTCATGAAATAATTTCAGCTTCAGAAAAGTTGAAAATTTTCATGACAGGATTATGGCTTTAAAAAAGGTTAGAATTTTCATGAAGTATTTCGGCTTCAAAAAAAATAAAAATGTTCATGAATTTTTTCGACTTCAAAAAAGTCTAAAATTTTCATGAAAAGATTTCGGCTTCAAAAAGTTGAAAATTTTCATGAAAAGATTTCGGCTTCAAAAAAGTCGTACATTTTCATGAAAAGATTTCGGCTTCAAAAAAGTTGAAAATTTTCATGAACTATTTCGGCATCAAAAAAGTTGAAAATTTTCATGAAAAGATTTCGACTTCAAAAAAGTTGAAAATGTTCATGAAAAGATTTCGGCTTCAAAAAGTTGAAAATTTTCATGAAAAGATTTCGGCATCAAAAAAGTTGAAAATTTTCATGAAAAGATTTAGACTTCAAAAAAGTTGAAAATGTTAATGAACTATTTCAGCATCAAAAAAGTTGAAAATTTTCATGAAAAGATTTAGACTTAAAAAAAGATGAAAATTTTCATGAAAAGATTTCGGCTCCAAAAAGTTGAACATTTTCATGAAAAGATTTCGGCTTCAAAAAAGTTGAAAATTTTCATCAAGTATTTCGGCTTCAAAAAAGTCGACGATTTTCATGAAAAGATTTCGGCTTCAAAAAATTTGAAAATTTTCATGAAGTTTTTCGACTTCAAAAAAGTCTAAGATTTTCATGAAAAGATTTCTGCTTCAAAAAAGTTGAAAATTTTCATGAAAAGATTTTGGCTTCAAAAAGTTGAAAATTTTCATGAAAAGATTTCGGCTTCAAAAAGTTGAAAATTTGCATGAAAAGATTTCGGCTTCAAAAAAGTTGAACATTTTCATGAAAAGATTTCGGCTTCAAAAAAGTTGAAAATTTTCATGAAAAGATTTCGGCTTCAAAAAAGTTGAACATTTTCATGAAAAGATTTAGGTTTCAAAAAAGTTGAAAATTTTCATGAAAAGATTTAGACTTCAAAACAGTTGAAAATTTTCATCAAGTATTTCGGCTTCAAAGAAGTTGAAGATTTTCATGAAAAGATTTCGGCTTCAAAAAAGTTGAAAATTTTCATGACAGGAGTTTAGCTTTGAAAAAGGTAAAAATTTTCATGAAGTATTTCGGCTTCAAAAAGGTTGAAAACTTTCATGAAGTATTTCGGCTTCAAAAAAGTTGAAAATTTTCATGAAGTATTTCAGCTGCAAAAAAGTCGAAGATTTTCATGAAAAGATTTCTGCTTCAAAAAAGTTGAACATTTTCATGAAAAGATTTCGGCTTCAAAAAAGTTGAAAATGTTCATGAAAAGATTTCGGCTTCAAAGAGTTGAAAATTTTCATGAAAAGATTTAGACTTCAAAAAAGTTGAAAATTTTCATGAAAAGATTTAGACTTCAAAAAAGTTGAAAATGTTCATGAACTATTTCAGCATCAAAAAAGTTGAAAATTTTCATGAAAAGATTTAGACTTCAAAAAAGATGAAAATTTTCATGAAAAGATTTCGGCTTCAAAAAAGTTGAACATTTTCATGAAAAGATTTCGGCTTCAAAAAAGTAAAAATTTTCATGAAAAGATTTCTGCTTCAAAAAAGTCTAAAATTTTCATCAAGTATTTCGGCTTCAAAAAAGTCGACGATTTTCATGAAAAGATTTCGGCTTCAAAAAATGTGAAAATTTTCATGAAGTTTTTCGACTTCAAAAAAGTCTAAGATTTTCATGAAAAGATTTCTGCTTCAAAAAAGTTGAAAATTTTCATGACAGGATTTTGGCTTTAAAAAAAGTACAAATTTTCATGAAGTATTTCGGCTTCAAAAAGGTTGAAAACTTTCATGAACTATTTCGGATTCAAAAAAGTCGAAGATTTTCATGAAAAGATTTCTGCTTCAAAAAAGTTGAAAATTTACATGAAAAGATTTCGACTTCAAAAAAGTCTAAGATTTTCATGAAAAGATTTCTGCTTCAAAAAAGTCTAAGATTTTCATGAAAAGATTTCTGCTTCAAAAAAGTCTAAGATTTTCATGAAACGATTACTGCTTCAAAAAAGTTGAAAATTTTCATGAAAAGATTTCGGCTTCAAAAAGTTGAAAATTTTCATGAAAAGATTTCGGCTTCAAAAAAGTTGAACATTTTCATGAAAAGATTTTGGCTTCAAAAAAGTTGAAAATTTTCATGAAGTATTTCGGCTTCAAAAAAATGGAACATTTTCATGAAAAGATTTCTGCTTCAAAAAAGTTGAAAATTTTCATGAAAAGATTTCGGCTTCAAAAAGTTGAAAATTTTCATGAAAAGATTTCGGCTTCAAAAAACTTGGACATTTTCATGAAAAGATTTCGGCTTCAAAAAAGTTGAACATTTTCATGAAAAGATTTCGACTTCAAAAAAGTTGACCATTTTCATGAAAAGATTTCTGCTTCAAAAAAGTTGAAAATTTTCATGAAAAGATTTCGGCTTCAAAAAGTTGAAAATTTTCATGAAAAGATTTCGGCTTCAAAAAACTTGGACATTTTCATGAAAAGATTTCGGCTTCAAAAAAGTTGAACATTTTCATGAAAAGATTTCGACTTCAAAAAAGTTGACCATTTTCATGAAAAGATTTCTGCTTCAAAAAAGTTGAAAATTTTCATGAAAAGATTTCGGCTTCAAAAAAGTTGAAAATTTACATGAAAAGATTTCGGCTTCAAAAAAGTTGAACATTTTCATGAAAAGATTTCGGCTTCAAAAAAGTTGAACATTTTCATGAAAAGATTTCGGCTTCAAAAAAGTTGAAAATTTTCATAAAGTATTTCGGCTTCAAAAAAATGTAACATTTTCATGAAAAGATTTCGGCTTCAAAAAAGTTGAAAATTTTCATGAAGTATTTCGGCTTCAAAAAAATGGAACATTTTCATGAAAAGATTTCGGCTTCAAAAAAGTTGACCATTTTCATGAAAAGATTTCGGCTTCAAAAAAGTTAAAAATTTTCATGAAAAGATTTCGACTTCAAAAAAGTTGACCATTTTCATGAAAAGATTTCTGCTTCAAAAAAGTTGAAAATTTTCATGAAAAGATTTCGGATTCAAAAAGTTGAAAATTTTCATGAAAAGATTTCGGCTTCAAAAAAGTTGAACATTTACATGAAAAGATTTCGGCTTCAAAAAACTTGAACATTTTCATGAAAAGATTTCGGCTTCAAAAAAGTTGAACATTTTCATGAAAAGATTTCGGCTTCAAAAAGTTGAAAATTTTCATGAAAAGATTTCGGCTGCAAAAAGTTGAAAATTTTCATGAAAAGATTTCGGCTTCAAAAAAGTTGACCATTTTCATGAAAAGATTTTTGTTTCAAAAAAGTTGAACATTTTCATGAAAAGATTTCAGCTTAAAAAAAGTTGAAAATTTTCATGAAGTATTTCGGCTGCAAAAAAGTCTAAAATTTTCATGAAAAGATTTATGCTTCAAAAAAGATGAAAATTTTCATGAAAAGATTTGGGCTTCAAAAAGTTGAAAATTTTCATGAAAAGATTTCAGCATCAAAAAGTTGAAAATTTTCATGAAAAGATTTCGGCATCAAAAAAGTTGAACATTTTCATGACAGGATTTCGGCTTCAAAAAAGTTGAAAATTTTCATGACGTATTTTGGCTTCAAAAAAATGTAACATTTTCATGAAAAGATTTCGGCTTCAAAAAAGTTGAAAATTTTCATGAAAAGATTTTGTTTTCAAAAAGTTGAAAATTTTCATGAAAATATTTCGGCTTCAAAAAAGTTGAACATTTTCATGAAAAGATTTCGGCTTCAAAAAAGTTGAAAATTTTCATGAAGTATTTCGGCTTCAAAAAAGTCTAAAATTTTCATGAACTATTTCGGCTTCAAAAAAGTTTAAAATTTTCATGAAAAGATTTCTGCTTCAAAAAAGTTGAACATTTTCATGAAAAGATTTCGGCTTCAAAAAAGTTGAAAATTTTCATGAAAAGATTTTGGTTTCAAAAAAGTTGAAAATTTTCATGAAAAGATTTCGGCTTCAAAAAAGTTGAAAATTTACATGAAAAGATTTCGGATTCAAAAAAGTTGAAAATTTTCATGAAAAGATTTAGACTTCAAAAAAGTTGATTATTTTCATCAAGTATTTCGGCTTCAAAAAAGTCGAAGATTTTCATGAAAAGATTTCGGCTTCAAAAAAGTTGAACATTTTCATGAAAAGATTTCTGCTTCAAAAAAGTTGAAAATTTTCATGAAAAGATTTTGGTTTCAAAAAGTTGAAAATTTTCATGAAAAGATTTCGACTTCAAAAAAATGGAACATTTTCATGAAAAGATTTCGGCTTCAAAAAAGTTGAACATTTTCATGAAAAGATTTCGGCTTCAAAAAAGTTGAACATTTTCATGAAAAGATTTCGGTTCAAAAAAGTTGAAAATTTTCATGAAGTATTTCGGCTTCAAAAAAATGGAACATTTTCATGAAAAGATTTCGGCTTCAAAAAAGTTGAACATTTTCATGAAAAGATTTCGGCTTCAAAAAGTTGAAAATTTACCTGAAAAGATTTCGACTTCAAAAAAGTTGAAAATTTTCATGAAGTATTTCGGCTTCAAAAAAATGGAACATTTTCATGAAAAGATTTCGGCTTCAAAAAAGTTGAACATTTTCATGAAAAGATTTCGGCTTCAAAAAGTTGAAAATTTACCTGAAAAGATTTCGACTTCAAAAAAGTTGAAAATTTTCATGAAGTATTTCGGCTTCAAAAAAATGGAACATTTTCATGAAAAGATTTCGGCTTCAAAAAAGTTGAACATTTTCATGAAAAGATTTCTGCTTCAAAAAAGTTGAAAATTTTCCTGAAGTATTTCGGTTTCAAAAAAATGGAACATTTTCATGAAGTATTTCGGCTTCAAAAAAATGTAACATTTTCATGAAAAGATTTCGGCTTCAAAAAAGTTTAAAATTTTCATGAAGTATTTCGGCTTCAAAAAAATGGAACATTTTCATGAAAAGATTTCGGCTTCAAAAAAGTTGAACATTTTCATAAAAAGATTTCGGCTTCAAAAAAGTTGAAAATTTTCATGAAAAGATTTTGGTTTCAAAAAGTTGAAAATTATCATGAAAAGATTTCGGCTTCAAAAAAGTTGAACATTTTCATGAAAAGATTTCGGCTTCAAAAAAGTTTAAAATTTTCATGAAGTATTTCGGCTTCAAAAAAATGGAACATTTTCATGAAAAGATTTCGGCTTCAAAAAAGTTGAACATTTTCATGAAAAGATTTCGGGTTCAAAAAAGTTGAAAATTTTCGTGAACTATTTCGGCATCAAAAAAGTTGAAAATTTTCATGAAAAGATTTAGGTTTCAAAAAAGTTGAAAATTTTCATGAAAAGATTTCGGATTCAAAAAAGTTGAAAATTTTCATGAAAAGATTTAGACTTCAAAAAAGTTGATTATTTTCATCAATTATTTCGGCTTCAAAAAAGTCGAAGATTTTCATGAAAAGATTTCTGCTTCAAAAAAGTTGAACATTTTCATGAAAAGATTTCTGCTTCAAAAAAGTTGAAAATTTTCATGAAAAGATTTTGGTTTCAAAAAGTTGAAAATTTTCATGAAAAGATTTCGGCTTCAAAAAAGTTGAAAATTTTCATGAAAAGATTTCTGCTTCAAAAAAGTTGAACATTTTCATGAAAAGATTTCGGCTTCAAAAAAGTTGAAAATTTTCATGAAAAGATTTCGGCTTCAAAAAAAGTTGAAAATTTTCATGAAGTATTTCTTCAACAAAAAAATGGAACATTTTCATGAAAAGATTTCGGCTTCAAAAAAGTTGACCATTTTCATGAAAAGATTTCTGCTTCAAAAAAGTTGAAAATTTAAATGAAAAGATTTCGACTTCAAAAAAGTTGAAAATTTTCATGAAAATATTTCGGCTTCAAAAAAATGGAACATTTTCATGAAAAGATTTCGACTTCAAAAAAGTCTAAGATTTTCATGAAACGATTACTGCTTCAAAAAAGTTGAAAATTTTCATGAAAAGATTTCGGCTTCAAAAAGTTGAAAATTTTCATGAAAAGATTTCGGCTTCAAAAAAGTTGAACATTTTCATGAAAAGATTTCGGCTTCAAAAAGTTGAAAATTTTCATGAAAAGATTTCGGCTTCAAAAAACTTGGACATTTTCATGAAAAGATTTCGGCTTCAAAAAAGTTGAACATTTTCATGAAAAGATTTCGACTTCAAAAAAGTTGACCATTTTCATGAAAAGATTTCTGCTTCAAAAAAGTTGAAAATTTTCATGAAAAGATTTCGGCTTCAAAAAGTTGAAAATTTTCATGAAAAGATTTCTGCTTCAAAAAACTTGGACATTTTCATGAAAAGATTTCGGCTTCAAAAAAGTTGAACATTTTCATGAAAAGATTTCGACTTCAAAAAAGTTGACCATTTTCATGAAAAGATTTCTGCTTCAAAAAAGTTGAAAATTTTCATGAAAAGATTTCGGCTTCAAAAAGTTGAAAATTTTCATGAAAAGATTTCGGCTTCAAAAAGTTGACCATTTTCATGAAAAGATTTCTGCTTCAAAAAAGTTGAAAATTTTCATGAAAAGATTTCGGCTTCAAAAAAGTTGAAAATTTACATGAAAAGATTTCGGCTTCAAAAAAGTTGAACATTTTCATGAAAAGATTTCGGCTTCAAAAAAGTTGAACATTTTCATGAAAAGATTTCTGCTTCAAAAAAGTTGAACATTTTCATGAAAAGATTTCGGCTTCAAAAAACTTGGACATTTTCATGAAAAGATTTCGGCTTCAAAAAACTTGAACATTTTCATGAAAAGATTTCGGCTTCAAAAAACTTGAACATTTTCATGAAAAGATTTCGGCTTCAAAAAGTTGAAAATTTTCATGAAAAGATTTCGGCTTCAAAAAAGTTGAACATTTTCATGAAAAGATTTCGGCTTCAAAAAAGTTGAACATTTTCATGAAAAGATTTCGGCTTCAAAAAAGTTGAAAATTTTCATAAAGTATTTCGGCTTCAAAAAAATGTAACATTTTCATGAAAAGATTTCGGCTTCAAAAAAGTTGAAAATTTTCATGAAGTATTTCGGCTTCAAAAAAATGGAACATTTTCATGAAAAGATTTCGGCTTCAAAAAAGTTGACCATTTTCATGAAAAGATTTCGGCTTCAAAAAAGTTAAAAATTTTCATGAAAAGATTTCGACTTCAAAAAAGTTGACCATTTTCATGAAAAGATTTCTGCTTCAAAAAAGTTGAAAATTTTCATGAAAAGATTTCGGTTTCAAAAAGTTGAAAATTTTCATGAAAAGATTTCGGCTTCAAAAAACTTGGACATTTTCATGAAAAGATTTCGGCTTCAAAAAAGTTGAACATTTACATGAAAAGATTTCGGCTTCAAAAAACTTGAACATTTTCATGAAAAGATTTCGGCTTCAAAAAACTTGAACATTTTCATGAAAAGATTTCGGCTTCAAAAAAGTTGAACATTTTCATGAAAAGATTTCGGCTTCAAAAAGTTGAAAATTTTCATGAAGTATTTCGGCTGCAAAAAAGTCTAAAATTTTCATGAAAAGATTTATGCTTCAAAAAAGATGAAAATTTTCATGAAAAGATTTGGGCTTCAAAAAGTTGAAAATTTTCATGAAAAGATTTCAGCATCAAAAAGTTGAAAATTTTCATGAAAAGATTTCGGCATCAAAAAAGTTGAACATTTTCATGACAGGATTTCGGCTTCAAAAAAGTTGAAAATTTTCATGACGTATTTTGGCTTCAAAAAAATGTAACATTTTCATGAAAAGATTTCGGCTTCAAAAAAGTTGAAAATTTTCATGAAAAGATTTTGTTTTCAAAAAGTTGAAAATTTTCATGAAAATATTTCGGCTTCAAAAAAGTTGAACATTTTCATGAAAAGATTTCGGCTTCAAAAAAGTTTAAAATTTTCATGAAGTATTTCGGCTTCAAAAAAATTGAAAATTTTCATGAACTATTTCGACATCAAAAAAGTTGAAAATTTTCATGAAAAGATTTAGGTTTCAAAAAAGTTGAAAATTTTCATGAAGTATTTCGGCTTCAAAAAAGTCTAAAATTTTCATGAACTATTTCGGCTTCAAAAAAGTTTAAAATTTTCATGAAAAGATTTCTGCTTCAAAAAAGTTGAACATTTTCATGAAAAGATTTCGGCTTCAAAAAAGTTGAAAATTTTCATGAAAAGATTTTGGTTTCAAAAAAGTTGAACATTTTCATAAAAAGATTTCGGCTTCAAAAAAGTTTAAAATTTTCATGAATTATTTCGGCTTCAAAAAAATGGAACATTTTCATGAAAAGATTTCGGATTCAAAAAAGTTGAAAATTTTCATGAAAAGATTTCGGCTTCAAAAAAGTTGAAAATTTTCGTGAACTATTTCGGCATCAAAAAAGTTGAAAATTTTCATGAAAAGATTTCGGCTTCAAAAAAGTTGAAAATTTTCATGAACTATTTCGTCTTCAAAAAAGTTGAAAATTTTCATGAAAAGATTTCTGCTTCAAAAAAGTTGAAAATTTACATGAAAAGATTTCGGATTCAAAAAAGTTGAAAATTTTCATGAAAAGATTTAGACTTCAAAAAAGTTGATTATTTTCATCAAGTATTTCGGCTTCAAAAAAGTCGAAGATTTTCATGAAAAGATTTCGGCTTCAAAAAAGTTGAACATTTTCATGAAAAGATTTCTGCTTCAAAAAAGTTGAAAATTTTCATGAAAAGATTTTGGTTTCAAAAAGTTGAAAATTTTCATGAAAAGATTTCGACTTCAAAAAAATGGAACATTTTCATGAAAAGATTTCGGCTTCAAAAAAGTTGAACATTTTCATGAAAAGATTTCTGCTTCAAAAAAGTTGAAAATTTTCCTGAAGTATTTCGGTTTCAAAAAAATGGAACATTTTCATGAAGTATTTCGGCTTCAAAAAAATGTAACATTTTCATGAAAAGATTTCGGCTTCAAAAAAGTTTAAAATTTTCATGAAGTATTTCGGCTTCAAAAAAATGGAACATTTTCATGAAAAGATTTCGGCTTCAAAAAAGTTGAACATTTTCATAAAAAGATTTCGGCTTCAAAAAAGTTGAAAATTTTCATGAAAAGATTTTGGTTTCAAAAAGTTGAAAATTATCATGAAAAGATTTCGGCTTCAAAAAAGTTGAACATTTTCATGAAAAGATTTCGGCTTCAAAAAAGTTTAAAATTTTCATGAAGTATTTCGGCTTCAAAAAAATGGAACATTTTCATGAAAAGATTTCGGCTTCAAAAAAGTTGAACATTTTCATGAAAAGATTTCGGGTTCAAAAAAGTTGAAAATTTTCATGAACTATTTTGGCATCAAAAAAGTTGAAAATTTTCATGAAAAGATTTAGGTTTCAAAAAAGTTGAAAATTTTCATGAAAAGATTTCGGATTCAAAAAAGTTGAAAATTTTCATGAAAAGATTTAGACTTCAAAAAAGTTGATTATTTTCATCAATTATTTCGGCTTCAAAAAAGTCGAAGATTTTCATGAAAAGATTTCTGCTTCAAAAAAGTTGAACATTTTCATGAAAAGATTTCTGCTTCAAAAAAGTTGAAAATTTTCATGAAAAGATTTTGGTTTCAAAAAGTTGAAAATTTTCATGAAAAGATTTCGGCTTCAAAAAAGTCGAAGATTTTCATGAAAAGATTTCGGCTTCAAAAAAGTTGAAAATTTTCATGAAGTATTTCAGCTTCAAAAAAATGTAACATTTTCATGAAAAGATTTCGGCTTCAAAAAAGTTGAAAATTTTCATGAAGTATTTCAGCTTCAAAAAAATGTAACATTTTCATGAAAAGATTTCAGCTTCAAAAAAATGTAACATTTTCATGAAAAGATTTCGGCTTCAAAAAAGTTGAACATTTTCATGAAAAGATTTCGGCTTCAAAAAAGTTGAACATTTTCATGAAAATATTTCTGCTTCAAAAAAGTTGAAAATTTTCATGAAGTATTTCGGCTTCAAAAAAATGGAACATTTTCATGAAAAGATTTCGGCTTCAAAAAAGTTGAACATTTTCATGAAAAGATTTTTTTCAACTTCAAAAAAGTTGAATATTTTCATGAAAAGATTTCGGCTGCAAAAAAGTTGAACATTTTCATGAAAAGATTTCGGCTTCAAAAAAGTTGAAAATTTTCATGAAGTATTTCAGCTTCAAAAAAATGTAACATTTTCATGAAGTATTTCGGCTTCAAAAAAATGGAACATTTTCATGAAAAGATTTCGGCTTCAAAAAAGTTTAAAATTTTCATGAAGTATTTCGGCTTAAAAAAAATGGAAAATTTTCATGAAAAGATTTCGGCTTCAAAAAAGTTGAACATTTTCATGAAAAGATTTCGGGTTCAAAAAAGTTGAAAATTTTCGTGAACTATTTCGGCATCAAAAAAGTTGAAAATTTTCATGAAAAGATTTCTGCTTCAAAAAAGTTGAAAATTTTCATGAAAAGATTTCGGATTCAAAAAAGTTGAAAATTTTCATGAAAAGATTTAGACTTCAAAAAAGTTGATTATTTTCATCAAGTATTTCGGCTTCAAAAAAGTCGAAGATTTTCATGAAAAGATTTCGGCTTCAAAAAAGTTGAACATTTTCATGAAAAGATTTCTGCTTCAAAAAAGTTGAAAATTTTCATGAAAAGATTTTGGTTTCAAAAAGTTGAAAATTTTCATGAAAAGATTTCGGCTTCAAAAAAGTTGAACATTTTCATGAGAAGATTTCGGCTTCAAAAAAGTTGAACATTTTCATGAAGTATTTCAGCTTCAAAAAAATGTAACATTTTCATGAAAAGATTTCGGCTTCAAAAAAGTTGAACATTTTCATGAAAAGATTTCGGCTTCAAAAAAGTTGAACATTTTCATGAAAAGATTTCTGCTTCAAAAAAGTTGAAAATTTACATGAAAAGATTTCGACTTCAAAAAAGTTGAAAATTTACATAAAAAGATTTCGACTTCAAAAAAGTCTATGATTTTCATGAAAAGATTTCTGCTTCAAAAAATTTGAAAATTTTCATGAAAAGATTTTGGTTTCAAAAAGTTGAAAATTTTCATGAAAAGATTTAGACTTCAAAAAAGTCTAATATTTTCATCAAGTATTTCGGCTTCAAAAAAGTCGAAATTTTTCAGGAACTAATTCGGCATCAAAAAAGTTGAAAAACTTCATGAAAAGATTTCGGCTTCAAAAAAGTTGAAAATTTTCATGAAAAGATTTCGGCTTCAAAAAAGTTGAAAATATTCATGAAAAGATTTAGACTTCAAAAAAGTTGAATATTTTAATCAAGTATTTCGGCTTCAAAAAAGTCGAAGATTTTCATGAAAAGATTTCTGCTTCAAAAAAGTTGAAAATTTTCATGAAAAGATATTGGTTTCAAAAAGTTGAAAATTTTCATGAAAAGATTTCGGCTTCAAAAATGTTGAACATTTTCCTAAAAAGATTTCGGCTTCAAAAAAGTTGAAAATTTTCATGAAGTATTTCGGCTTCAAAAAAATGGAACATTTTCATGAAAAGATTTCGGCTTCAAAAAAATTGACCATTTTCATGAAAAGATTTCGGCTTCAAAAAAGTTGAAAATTTTCATGAAAAGATTTCGGTTTCAAAAAGTTGAAAATTTTCATGAAAAGATTTTGGCTTCAAAATAGTTGAAAATTTTCATGAAAAGATTTAGACTTCAAAAAAGTTGAATATTTTCATCAAGTATTTCGGCTTCAAAAAAGTCGAAGATTTTCATGAAAAGATTTCGGCTTCAAAAAAGTTGAAAAATTTCATGAAAAGATTTTGGTTTCAAAAAGTTGAAAATTTTCATGAAAAGATTTCGGCTTCAAAAAAGTTGAACATTTTCATGAAAAGATTTCGGCTTCAAAAAAGTTGAACATTTTCATGAAAAGATTTCGGCTTCAAAAAAGTTGAAAATTTTCATGAAGTATTTCGGCTTCAAAAAAATGGAACATTTTCATGAAAAGATTTCGGCTTCAAAAAAGTTGAACATTTTCATGAAAAGATTTCGGGTTCAAAAAAGTTGAACATTTTCATGAAGTATTTCGGCTTCAAAAAAGTTGAAAAATTTCATGAAAAGATTTCTACTTCAAAAAGCTGAAAATTTTCATGAAAAGATTTCGGCTTCAAAAAAGTTGAAGATTTTCATGAAAAGATTTCTGCTTCAAAAAAGTTGAAAATTTTCATGACAGGATTTTGGCTTTAAAAAAAGTAGAAATTTTCATAAATTTTTTCGGCTTCAAAAAGGTTGAAAACTTTCATGAACTATTTCGGCTTCAAAAAAGTCGAAGATTTTCATGAAAAGATTTCTGCTTCAAAAAAGTTGAAAATTTTCATGAAAAGATTTCGGCTTCAAAAAGTTGAAAATTTTCATGAAAAGATTTCAGCTTCAAAAAAGTTGAAGATTTTCATGAAAAGATTTCTGCTTCAAAAAAGTTGAAAATTTTCATGAAGTATTTCGGCTTCAAAAAGGTTGAAAACTTTCATGAAGTATTTCGGCTTCAAAAAAATGGAACATTTTCATGAAAAGATTTCGGCTTCAAAAAAGTTGAACATTTTCATGAAAAGATTTTTTTCAACTTCAAAAAAGTTGAATATTTTCATGAAAAGATTTCGGCTGCAAAAAAGTTGAACATTTTCATGAAAAGATTTCGGCTTCAAAAAAGTTGAAAATTTTCATGAAGTATTTCAGCTTCAAAAAAATGTAACATTTTCATGAAGTATTTCGGCTTCAAAAAAATGGAACATTTTCATGAAAAGATTTCGGCTTCAAAAAAGTTTAAAATTTTCATGAAGTATTTCGGCTTAAAAAAAATGGAAAATTTTCATGAAAAGATTTCGGCTTCAAAAAAGTTGAACATTTTCATGAAAAGATTTCGGCTTCAAAAAAGTTGAACATTTTCATGAAAAGATTTCGGGTTCAAAAAAGTTGAAAATTTTCGTGAACTATTTCGGCATCAAAAAAGTTGAAAATTTTCATGAAAAGATTTCTGCTTCAAAAAAGTTGAAAATTTTCATGAAAAGATTTCGGATTCAAAAAAGTTGAAAATTTTCATGAAAAGATTTAGACTTCAAAAAAGTTGATTATTTTCATCAAGTATTTCGGCTTCAAAAAAGTCGAAGATTTTCATGAAAAGATTTCGGCTTCAAAAAAGTTGAACATTTTCATGATAAGATTTCTGCTTCAAAAAAGTTGAAAATTTTCATGAAAAGATTTTGGTTTCAAAAAGTTGAAAATTTTCATGAAAAGATTTCGGCTTCAAAAAAGTTGAACATTTTCATGAGAAGATTTCGGCTTCAAAAAAGTTGAACATTTTCATGAAGTATTTCAGCTTCAAAAAAATGTAACATTTTCATGAAAAGATTTCGGCTTCAAAAAAGTTGAACATTTTCATGAAAAGATTTCGGCTTCAAAAAAGTTGAACATTTTCATGAAAAGATTTCTGCTTCAAAAAAGTTGAAAATTTACATGAAAAGATTTCGACTTCAAAAAAGTTGAAAATTTACATAAAAAGATTTCGACTTCAAAAAAGTCTATGATTTTCATGAAAAGATTTCTGCTTCAAAAAATTTGAAAATTTTCATGAAAAGATTTTGGTTTCAAAAAGTTGAAAATTTTCATGAAAAGATTTAGACTTCAAAAAAGTCTAATATTTTCATCAAGTATTTCGGCTTCAAAAAAGTCGAAATTTTTCAGGAACTAATTCGGCATCAAAAAAGTTGAAAAACTTCATGAAAAGATTTCGGCTTCAAAAAAGTTGAAAATTTTCATGAAAAGATTTCGGCTTCAAAAAAGTTGAAAATATTCATGAAAAGATTTAGACTTCAAAAAAGTTGAATATTTTAATCAAGTATTTCGGCTTCAAAAAAGTCGAAGATTTTCATGAAAAGATTTCTGCTTCAAAAAAGTTGAAAATTTTCATGAAAATATTTCGGCTTCAAAAATGTTGAACATTTTCCTAAAAAGATTTCGGCTTCAAAAAAGTTGAAAATTTTCATGAAGTATTTCGGCTTCAAAAAAATGGAACATTTTCATGAAAAGATTTCGGCTTCAAAAAAATTGACCATTTTCATGAAAAGATTTCGGCTTCAAAAAAGTTGAAAATTTTCATGAAAAGATTTCGGTTTCAAAAAGTTGAAAATTTTCATGAAAAGATTTTGGCTTCAAAATAGTTGAAAATTTTCATGAAAAGATTTAGACTTCAAAAAAGTTGAATATTTTCATCAAGTATTTCGGCTTCAAAAAAGTCGAAGATTTTCATGAAAAGATTTCGGCTTCAAAAAAGTTGAAAAATTTCATGAAAAGATTTTGGTTTCAAAAAGTTGAAAATTTTCATGAAAAGATTTCGGCTTCAAAAAAGTTGAACATTTTCATGAAAAGATTTCGGCTTCAAAAAAGTTGAACATTTTCATGAAAAGATTTCGGCTTCAAAAAAGTTGAAAATTTTCATGAAGTATTTCGGCTTCAAAAAAATGGAACATTTTCATGAAAAGATTTCGGCTTCAAAAAAGTTGAACATTTTCATGAAAAGATTTCGGGTTCAAAAAAGTTGAACATTTTCATGAAGTATTTCGGCTTCAAAAAAGTTGAAAAATTTCATGAAAAGATTTCTACTTCAAAAAGCTGAAAATTTTCATGAAAAGATTTCGGCTTCAAAAAAGTTGAAGATTTTCATGAAAAGATTTCTGCTTCAAAAAAGTTGAAAATTTTCATGACAGGATTTTGGCTTTAAAAAAAGTAGAAATTTTCATAAATTTTTTCGGCTTCAAAAAGGTTGAAAACTTTCATGAACTATTTCGGCTTCAAAAAAGTCGAAGATTTTCATGAAAAGATTTCTGCTTCAAAAAAGTTGAAAATTTTCATGAAAAGATTTCGGCTTCAAAAAGTTGAAAATTTTCATGAAAAGATTTCAGCTTCAAAAAAGTTGAAGATTTTCATGAAAAGATTTCTGCTTCAAAAAAGTTGAAAATTTTCATGAAGTATTTCGGCTTCAAAAAGGTTGAAAACTTTCATGAAGTATTTCAGCTTCAAAAAAGTTGAAGATTTTCATGAAAAGATTTCTGCTTCAAAAAAGTTGAAAATTTTCATGACAGGATTTTGGCTTTAAAAAAAGTAGAAATTTTCATGAAGTATTTCGGCTTCAAAAAGGTTGAAAACTTTCATGAACTATTTCGGCTTCAAAAAAGTCGAAGATTTTCATGAAAAGATTTCTGCTTCAAAAAAGTTGAAAATTTTCATGAAAAGATTTCGGCTTCAAAAAGTTGAAAATTTTCATGAAAAGATTTCAGCTTCAAAAAAGTTGAAGATTTTCATGAAAAGATTTCTGCTTCAAAAAAGTTGAAAATTTTCATGAAAAGATTTTGGTTTCAAAAAGTTGAAAATTTTCATGAAAAGATTTCGGCTTCAAAAAAGTTGAACATTTTCATGAAAAGATTTCGGCTTCAAAAAAGTTGAACATTTTCATGAAAAGATTTCGGCTTCAAAAAAGTTGAAAATTTTCATGAAGTATTTCGGCTTCAAAAAAATGGAACATTTTCATGAAAAGATTTCGGCTTCAAAAAAGTTGAACATTTTCATGAAAAGATTTCGGGTTCAAAAAAGTTGAAAATTTACATGAAAAGATTTCGACTTCAAAAAAGTCTAAGATTTTCATGAAAAGATTTCGGCTTCAAAAAAGTTGAACATTTTCATGAAGTATTTCGGCTTCAAAAAAGTTGAAAAATTTCATGAAAAGATTTCTACTTCAAAAAGCTGAAAATTTTCATGAAAAGATTTCGGCTTCAAAAAAGTTGAAGATTTTCATGAAAAGATTTCTGCTTCAAAAAAGTTGAAAATTTTCATGACAGGATTTTGGCTTTAAAAAAAGTAGAAATTTTCATAAATTTTTTCGGCTTCAAAAAGGTTGAAAACTTTCATGAACTATTTCGGCTTCAAAAAAGTCGAAGATTTTCATGAAAAGATTTCTGCTTCAAAAAAGTTGAAAATTTTCATGAAAAGATTTCGGCTTCAAAAAGTTGAAAATTTTCATGAAAAGATTTCAGCTTCAAAAAAGTTGAAAATTTTCATGAAAAGATTTCTGCTTCAAAAAAGTTGAAAATTTTCATGAAGTATTTCGGCTTCAAAAAGGTTGAAAACTTTCATGAAGTATTTCAGCTTCAAAAAAGTTGAAGATTTTCATGAAAAGATTTCTGCTTCAAAAAAGTTGAAAATTTTCATGACAGGATTTTGGCTTTAAAAAAAGTAGAAATTTTCATGAAGTATTTCGGCTTCAAAAAGGTTGAAAACTTTCATGAACTATTTCGGCTTCAAAAAAGTCGAAGATTTTCATGAAAAGATTTCTGCTTCAAAAAAGTTGAAAATTTTCATGAAAAGATTTCGGCTTCAAAAAGTTGAAAATTTTCATGAAAAGATTTCAGCTTCAAAAAAGTTGAAGATTTTCATGAAAAGATTTCTGCTTCAAAAAAGTTGAAAATTTTCATGAAGTATTTCGGCTTCAAAAAGGTTGAAAACTTTCATGAACTATTTCAGCTTCAAAAAAGTTGAAGATTTTCATGAAAAGATTTCTGCTTCAAAAAAGTTGAAAATTTTCATGACAGGATTTTGGCTTTAAAAAAAGTAGAAATTTTCATGAAGTATTTCGGCTTCAAAAAGGTTGAAAACTTTCATGAACTATTTCGGCTTCAAAAAAGTCGAAGATTTTCATGAAAAGATTTCTGCTTCAAAAAAGTTGAAAATTTTCATGAAAAGATTTCGGCTTCAAAAAAGTTGAACATTTTCATGAAAATATTTCGGCTTCAAAAAAGTTGAAAATTTTCATGAAGTATTTCGGCTTCAAAAAAATGGAACATTTTCATGAAAAGATTTCTGCTTCAAAAAAGTTGAAAATTTTCATGAAAAGATTTAGACTTCAAAAAAGTTGATTATTTTCATCAAGTATTTCGGCTTCAAAAAAGTCGAAGATTTTCATGAAAAGATTTCGGCTTCAAAAAAGTTGAACATTTTCATGAAAAGATTTCTGCTTCAAAAAAGTTGAATATTTTCATGAAAAGATTTTGGTTTCAAAAAGTTGAAAATTTTCATGAAAAGATTTCGGCTTCAAAAAAGTTGAACATTTTCATGAAGTATTTCTGGTTCAAAAAAGTCTAAAATTTTCATGAACTATTTCGGCTTCAAAAAAGTTGAAAACTTTCATGAAAAGATTTCTGCTTCAAAAAAGTTGAAAATTTTCATGAAAAGATTTAGACTTCAAAAAAGTTGAATATTTTCATCAAGTATTTCGGCTTCAAAAAAGTTGAACATTTTCATGAAAAGATTTCGGCTTCAAAAAAGTTGAACATTTTCATGAAAAGATTTCGGCTTCAAAAAAGTTGAAGATTTTCATGAAGTATTTCGGCTTCAAAAAAATGGAACATTTTCATGAAAAGATTTCGGCTTCAAAAAAGTTGAAAATTTTCATGAAAAGATTTCGACTTCAAAAAAGTTTCAGATTTTCATGAAAAGATTTCTGCTTCAAAAAAGATGAAAATTTTCATGAAAAGATTTCGGCTTCAAAAAAGTGGAAAATTTTCATTAAAAGATTTCGGCTTCAAAAAGTTGACCATTTTCATGAAAAGATTTCGGCTTCAAAAAAGTTGAAAATTTTCATGAAAAGATTTTGGTTTCAAAAAGTTGAAAATTTTCATGAAAAGATTTCTGCTTCAAAAAAGTTGAACATTTTCATGAAGTATTTCGGGTTCAAAAAAGTCTAAAATTTTCATGAACTATTTCGGCTTCAAAAAAGTTGAAAACTTTCATGAAAAGATTTCTGCTTCAAAAAAGTTGAAAATTTTCATGAAAAGATTTAGACTTCAAAAAAGTTGAATATTTTCATCAAGTATTTCGGCTTCAAAAAAGTCGAAGATTTTCATGAAAAGATTTCTGCTTCAAAAAAGTTGAAAATTTTCATGACACGATTTTGGCTTCAAAAAAGTTCAAAATTTTCATGAAAAGATTTCGGCTTCAAAAAAGTTGAAAATTTTCATGAAGTATTTCGGCTTCAAAAAAATGGAACATTTTCATGAAAAGATTTCGGCTTCAAAAAAGTTGAACATTTTCATGAAAAGATTTCGGCTTCAAAAATTTGAAAATTTTCATGAAAAGATCTCGGCTTCAAAAAAGTTGAACATTTTCATGAAAAGATTTCTGCTTCAAAAAAATTAAACATTTTCATGAAGTATTTCGGCTTCAAAAAAATGGAACATTTTCATCATGTATTTCGGCTTCAAAAAAGTCGAACATTTTCATGAAAAGATTTCGGCTTCAAAAAAGCTGAACATTTTCATGAAAAGATTTCGGCTTCAAAAAAGTTGAAAATTTTCATGAAAAGATTTTGGTTTCAAAAAGTTGAAAATTTTCATGAAAAGATTTCGGCATCAAAAAAGTTGAACATTTTCATGAAAAGATTTCGGCTTCAAAAAAGTTGAAAATTTTCATGAAGTATTTCGGCTTCAAAAAAATGGAACATTTTCATGAAAAGATCTCGGCTTCAAAAAACTTGAACATTTTCATGAAAAGATTTCGGCTTCAAAAAAGTTGAACATTTTCATTAAAAGATTTCTGCTTCAAAAAAGTTGAAAATTTACATGAAAAGATTTCGACTTCAAAAAAGTCTAAGATTTTCATGAAAAGATTTCTGATTCAAAAAAGTTGAAAATTTTCATGAAAAGATTTCGGCGTCAAAAAAGTTGAACATTTTCATGAAAAGATTTTGGTTTCAAAAAGTTGAAAATTTTCATGAAAAGATTTCAGCTTCAAAAAGGTTGAAAATTTTCATGAAGTATTTCGGCTTCAAAAAAGTTGAAAATTTTCATGAAAAGATTTCTACTTCAAAAAGTTGAAAATTTACATTAAAAGATTTCGGCTTCAAAAAAGTCAAAAACTTTCATGAAGTATTTCGGCTTCAAAAAAGTTGAAAATTTTCATGAAAAGATTTCTACTTCAAAAAGTTGAAAATTTTCATGAAAAGATTTCGGTTTCAAAAAAGTTGAAGATTTTCATGACAGGATTTTAGCTTTAAAAAATGTAAAAATTTTCATGAAGTATTTCGGCTTCAAAAAGGTTGAAAACTTTCATGAAGTATTTCAGCTTCAAAAAAGTCGAAGATTTTCATGAAAAGATTTCTGTTTCAAAAAAGTTGAAAATTTTCATGACAGGATTTTGGCTTTAAAAAAAGTAGAAATTTTCATAAAGTATTTCGGCATCAAAAAGGTTGAAAACTTTCATGAACTATTTCGGCTTCAAAAAAGTTGAACATTTTCATGAAAAGATTTTGGGTTCAAAAAAGTTGAAAATTTTCATGAACTATTTCGGCATCAAAAAAGTTGAAAATTTTCATGAAAAGATTTCTGCTTCAAAAAAGTTGAAAATTTTCATGAAAAGATTTAGACTTCAAAAAAGTTGAATATTTTCATCAAGTATTTCGGCTTCAAAAAAGTCGAAGATTTTCATGAAAAGATTTCTGCTTCAAAAAAGTTGAAAATTTTCATGACAGGATTTTGGCTTCAAAAAAGTTGAAAAATTTCATGAAAAGATTTCGGCTTCAAAAAAGTTGAACATTTTCATGAAAAGATTTCTGCTTCAAAAAAGTTGAAAATTTTCATGATAAGATTTTGGTTTCAAAAAGTTGAACATTTTCATGAAAAGATTTCTGCTTCAAAAAAGTTGAAAATTTTCATGACAGGATTTTGGCTTTAAAAAAAGTAGAAATTTTCATAAAGTATTTCGGCATCAAAAAGGTTGAAAACATTCATGAAGTATTTCAGCTTCAAAAAGGTTGAAAACTTTCATGAAGTATTTCAGCTTCAAAAAAGTCGAAGATTTTCATGAAAAGATTTCTGCTTCAAAAAAGTTGAAAATTTTCATGAACTATTTCGGCTTCAAAAAAGTTGAACATTTTCATGAAAAGATTTCGGGTTCAAAAAAGTTGAAAATTTTCATGAAAAGATTTCTGCTTCAAAAAAGTTGAAAATTTTCATGAAAAGATTTCGGCTTCAAAAAAGTTGAAAATTTTCATGAAAAGGTTTAGACTTCAAAAAAGTTGAATATTTTCATCAAGTATTTCGGCTTCAAAAAAGTCGAAGATTTTCATGAAAAGATTTCTGCTTCAAAAAAGTTGAAAATTTTCATGACAGGATTTTGGCTTCAAAAAAGTTGAACATTTTCATGAAAAGATTTCGGCTTCAAAAAAGTTGAACATTTTCATGAAAAGATTTCGGGTTCAAAAAAGTTGAAAATTTTCATGAACTATTTCGGCATCAAAAAAGTTGAAAATTTTCATGAAAAGATTTAGGTTTCAAAAAAGTTGAACATTTTCATGAAAAGATTTCGGGTTCAAAAAAGTTGAAAATTTTCATGAACTATTTCGGCATCAAAAAAGTTGAAAATTTTCATGAAAAGATTTAGGTTTCAAAAAAGTTGAAAATTTTCATGAAGTATTTCGGCTTCAAAAAAGTCTAAAATTTTCATGAACTATTTCGGCTTCAAAAAAGTTGAAAACTTTCATGAAAAGATTTCTGCTTCAAAAAAGTCGAAGATTTTCATGAAAAGATTTCTGCTTCAAAAAAGTTGAAAATTTTCATGACAGGATTTTGGCTTCAAAAAAGTTCAAAATTTTCATGAAAAGATTTCGGCTTCAAAAAAGTTGAAAATTTTCATGAAGTATTTCGGCTTCAAAAAAATGGAACATTTTCATGAAAAGATTTCGGCTTCAAAAAAGTTGAAAATTTTCATGAAGTATTTCGGCTTCAAAAAAATGGAACATTTTCATGAAAAGATTTCGGCTTCAAAAAAGTTGAAAATTTTCATGAAAAGATTTCGACTTCAAAAAAGTTTCAGATTTTCATGAAAAGATTTCTGCTTCAAAAAAGTGGAAAATTTTCATTAAAAGATTTCGGCTTCAAAAAGTTGACCATTTTCATGAAAAGATTTCGGCTTCAAAAAAGTTGAAAATTTTCATGAAAAGATTTTGGTTTCAAAAAGTTGAAAATTTTCATGAAAAGATCTCGGCTTCAAAAAAGCTGAACATTTTCATGAAAAGATTTCGGCTTCAAAAAAGTTGAAAAGTTTCATGAAAAGATTTTGGTTTCAAAAAGTTGAAAATTTTCATGAAAAGATCTCGGCTTCAAAAAAGCTGAACATTTTCATGAAAAGATTTCGGCTTCAAAAAAGTTGAAAAGTTTCATGAAAAGATTTTGGTTTCAAAAAGTTGAAAATTTTCATGAAAAGATTTCGGCATCAAAAAGTTGAACATTTTCATGAAAAGATTTCGGCTTCAAAAAAGTTGAAAATTTACATGAAAAGATTTCGACTTCAAAAAAGTCTAAGATTTTCATGAAAAGATTTCTGATTCAAAAAAGTTGAAAATTTTCATGAAAAGATTTCGGCGTCAAAAAAGTTGAACATTTTCATGAAAAGATTTTGGTTTCAAAAAGTTGAAAATTTTCATGAAAAGATTTCAGCTTCAAAAAGGTTGAAAATTTTCATGAAGTATTTCGGCTTCAAAAAAGTTGAAAATTTTCATGAAAAGATTTCTACTTCAAAAAGTTGAAAATTTACATTAAAAGATTTCGGCTTCAAAAAAGTCAAAAACTTTCATGAAGTATTTCGGCTTCAAAAAAGTTGAAAATTTTCATGAAAAGATTTCTACTTCAAAAAGTTGAAAATTTTCATGAAAAGATTTCGGTTTCAAAAAAGTTGAAGATTTTCATGACAGGATTTTAGCTTTAAAAAATGTAAAAATTTTCATGAAGTATTTCGGCTTCAAAAAGGTTGAAAACTTTCATGAAGTATTTCAGCTTCAAAAAAGTCGAAGATTTTCATGAAAAGATTTCTGTTTCAAAAAAGTTGAAAATTTTCATGACAGGATTTTGGCTTTAAAAAAAGTAGAAATTTTCATAAAGTATTTCGGCATCAAAAAGGTTGAAAACTTTCATGAACTATTTCGGCTTCAAAAAAGTTGAACATTTTCATGAAAAGATTTTGGGTTCAAAAAAGTTGAAAATTTTCATGAACTATTTCGGCATCAAAAAAGTTGAAAATTTTCATGAAAAGATTTCTGCTTCAAAAAAGTTGAAAATTTTCATGAAAAGATTTAGACTTCAAAAAAGTTGAATATTTTCATCAAGTATTTCGGCTTCAAAAAAGTCGAAGATTTTCATGAAAAGATTTCTGCTTCAAAAAAGTTGAAAATTTTCATGACAGGATTTTGGCTTCAAAAAAGTTGAAAATTTTCATGAAAAGATTTCGGCTTCAAAAAAGTTGAACATTTTCATGAAAAGATTTCTGCTTCAAAAAAGTTGAAAATTTTCATGATAAGATTTTGGTTTCAAAAAGTTGAACATTTTCATGAAAAGATTTCTGCTTCAAAAAAGTTGAAAATTTTCATGACAGGATTTTGGCTTTAAAAAAAGTAGAAATTTTCATAAAGTATTTCGGCATCAAAAAGGTTGAAAACTTTCATGAAGTATTTCAGCTTCAAAAAAGTCGAAGATTTTCATGAAAAGATTTCTGCTTCAAAAAAGTTGAAAATTTTCATGAACTATTTCGGCTTCAAAAAAGTTGAACATTTTCATGAAAAGATTTCGGGTTCAAAAAAGTTGAAAATTTTCATGAACTATTTCGGCATCAAAAAAGTTGAAAATTTTCATGAAAAGATTTCGGCTTCAAAAAAGTTGAACATTTTCATGAAAAGATTTCGGGTTCAAAAAAGTTGAAAATTTTCATGAAAAGATTTCTGCTTCAAAAAAGTTGAAAATTTTCATGAAAAGATTTCGGCTTCAAAAAAGTTGAAAATTTTCATGAAAAGATTTAGACTTCAAAAAAGTTGAATATTTTCATCAAGTATTTCGGCTTCAAAAAAGTCGAAGATTTTCATGAAAAGATTTCTGCTTCAAAAAAGTTGAAAATTTTCATGAAAAGATTTCGGCTTCAAAAAAGTTGAACATTTTCATGAAAAGATTTCTGCTTCAAAAAAGTTGAAAATTTTCATGATAAGATTTTGGTTTCAAAAAGTTGAACATTTTCATGAAAAGATTTCTGCTTCAAAAAAGTTGAAAATTTTCATGACAGGATTTTGGCTTTAAAAAAAGTAGAAATTTTCATAAAGTATTTCGGCATCAAAAAGGTTGAAAACTTTCATGAACTATTTCGGCTTCAAAAAAGTTGAAAATTTTCATCAAGTATTTCGGCTTCAAAAAAGTCGAAGATTTTCATGAAAAGATTTCTGCTTCAAAAAAGTTGAAAATTTTCATGACAGGATTTTGGCTTCAAAAAAGTTGAACATTTTCATGAAAAGATTTCGGCTTCAAAAAAGTTGAACATTTTCATGAAAAGATTTCGGGTTCAAAAAAGTTGAAAATTTTCATGAACTATTTCGGCATCAAAAAAGTTGAAAATTTTCATGAAAAGATTTAGGTTTCAAAAAAGTTGAACATTTTCATGAAAAGATTTCGGGTTCAAAAAAGTTGAAAATTTTCATGAACTATTTCGGCATCAAAAAAGTTGAAAATTTTCATGAAAAGATTTAGGTTTCAAAAAAGTTGAAAATTTTCATGAAGTATTTCGGCTTCAAAAAAGTCTAAAATTTTCATGAACTATTTCGGCTTCAAAAAAGTTGAAAACTTTCATGAAAAGATTTCTGCTTCAAAAAAGTCGAAGATTTTCATGAAAAGATTTCTGCTTCAAAAAAGTCGAAGATTTTCATGAAAAGATTTCTGCTTCAAAAAAGTTGAAAATTTTCATGACAGGATTTTGGCTTCAAAAAAGTTCAAAATTTTCATGAAAAGATTTCGGCTTCAAAAAAGTTGAAAATTTTCATGAAGTATTTCGGCTTCAAAAAAATGGAACATTTTCATGAAAAGATTTCGGCTTCAAAAAAGTTGAAAATTTTCATGAAGTATTTCGGCTTCAAAAAAATGGAACATTTTCATGAAAAGATTTCGGCTTCAAAAAAGTTGAAAATTTTCATGAAAAGATTTCGACTTCAAAAAAGTCTAAGATTTTCATGAAAAGATTTCTGCTTCAAAAAAGTTGAACATTTTCATGAAAAGATTTCGGTTTCAAAAAGTTGAAAATTTTCATGAAAAGATCTCGGCTTCAAAAAAGTTAAACATTTTAATGAAAAGATTTCTGCTTCAAAAAAGTCGAAGATTTTCATGAAAAGATTTCGGCTTCAGAAAAGTTTAAAATTTTCATGAAAAGATTTCTGCTTCAAAAAAGTCGAAGATTTTCATGAAAAGATTTCTGCTTCAAAAAAGTTGAAAATTTTCATGAAAAGATTTCGGCTTCAAAAAGTTAAAAATTTTCATGAAAAGATTTCGGCTTCAAAAAGTTGAAAATTTTCATGAAAAGATTTCGGCTTCAAAAAAGTTGACCATTTTCATGAAAAGATTTCTGCTTCAAAAAAGTTGAACATTTTCATGAAAAGATTTCTGCTTCAAAAAAGTTGAAAATTTACATGAAAAGATTTTGACTTCAAAAAAGTCTAAGATTTTCATGAAAAGATTTCTGCTTCAAAAAAGTTTAAAATTTTCATGAAAAGATTTCGGCTTCAAAAAGTTGAAAATTTTCATGAAAAGATTTCGGCTTCAAAAAAGTTGACCATTTTCATGAAAAGATTTCGGCTTCAAAAAAGTTGAAAATTTTCATGAAAAGATTTCGGTTTCAAAAAAGTTGACCATTTTCATGAAAAGATTTCGGCTTCAAAAAAGTTGAAAATTTTCATGAAAAGATTTCGGTTTCAAAAAGTTGAAAATTTTCTTGAAAAGATTTCGGCTTCAAAAAAGTTGAAAATTTTCATGAAAAGATTTCGGCTTCAAAAAAGTTGAAAATTTTCATGAAAAGATTTTGGTTTCAAAAAGTTGAAAATTTTCATGAAAAGATTTCGGCTTCAAAAAAGTTGAACATTTTCATGAAGTATTTCGGCTGCAAAAAAGTCAAAGATTTTCATGAAAAGATTTCTGCTTCAAAAAAGTTGAACATTTTCATGAAAAGATTTCGGCTTCAAAAAAGTTGACCATTTTCATGAAAAGATTTCAGCTTCAAAAAAGTTGAAAATTTTCATGAAAAGATTTCGTCTTCAAAAAAGTTGAAGATTTTCATGAATAGATTTCAGCTTCAAAAAAGTTGAACATTTTCATGAAAAGATTTCGGCTTCAAAAAAGTTTAAAATTTTCATGAAAAGATTTCTGCTTCAAAAAACTCTAAGATTTTCATGAAAAGATTTCTGCTTCAAAAAAGTTGAACATTTTCATGAAAAGATTTCGGCTTCAAAAAAGTTGACCATTTTCATGAAAAGATTTCGGCTTCAAAAAAGTTGAAAATTTTCATGAAAAGATTTTGTTTTCAAAAAGTTGAAAATTTTCATGAAAAGATTTCGGCTTCCAAAAAGTTGAAAATTTTCATGAACTATTTCGGCTTCAAAAAGTTGAAAATTTTCATGAAAAGATTTCGGCTTCAAAAAAGTTGACCATTTTCATGAAAAGATTTCTGCTTCAAAAAAATGGTTCTTTTTCATGAAAAGATTTCGGCTTCAAAAAAGTTGACCATTTTCATGAAAAGATTTCGACTTCAAAAAAGTCTAAGATTTTCATGAAAAGATTTCTGCTTCAAAAAAGTTGAAAATTTTCATGAAAAGATTTCGGATTCAAAAAGTTGAAAATTTTCATGAAAAGATTTCGGCTTCAAAAAAGTTGACCATTTTCATGAAAAGATTTCGGCTTCAAAAAAATGGAAAATTTTCATGAAAAGATTTCGGCTTCAAAAAAGTTGACCATTTTCATGAAAAGATTTCGGCTTCAAAAAAATGGAACATTTTCATGAAAAGATTTCGGCTTCAAAAAAGTTGAAAATTTTCATGAAAAGATTTCGGCTTCAAAAAAGTTGAAAATTTTCATGAAAAGATTTCATCTTCAAAAAAGTCTAAGATTTTCATGAAAAGATTTCTGCTTCAAAAAAGTTGACTATTTTCATGAAAAGATTTCGGCTTCAAAAAAGTTGAAAATTTTCATGAAAAGATTTCGGCTTCAAAAAAGTTGAAAAATTTCATGAAAAGATTTTGGTTTCAAAAAGTTGAAAATTTTCATGAAAAGATTTCAGCTTCAAAAAGGTTGAACATTTTCATGAAAAGATTTCGGCTTCAAAAAAGTTGAACATTTTCATGAAGTATTTCGGCTTGAAAAAAGTTGAAAATTTACATTAAAAGATTTCGGCTTCAAAAAAGTCAAAAACTTTCATGAAGTATTTCGGCTTCAAAAAAGTTGAACATTTTCATGACAGGATTTTGGCTTTAAAAAAAGTAGAAATTTTCATGAAGTATTTCGGCTTCAAAAAGTTGAAAACTTTCATGAAAAAATGATTTCGGCTTCAAAAAGTTGAAAATTTTCATGAAAAGATTTCGGCTTCAAAAAAGTTGACCATTTTCATGAAAAGATTTCGGCTTCAAAAAAATGGAACATTTTCATGAAAAGATTTCGGCTTCAAAAAAGTTGAACATTTTCTTGAAAAGATTTCTGCTTCAAAAAAGTTGAAAATTTACATGAAAAGATTTTGGTTTCGAAAAGTTGAAAATTTTCATGAAAAGATTTCGGCTTCAAAAAAGTTGACCATTTTCATTAAAAGATTTCAGCTTCAAAAAAGTTGAAAAATTTCATGAAAAGATTTCGGCTTCAAAAAAGTTGAAAATTTTCATGTAAAGATTTCGGCTTCAAAAAAGTTGACCATTTTCATGAAAAGATTTCAGCTTCAAAAAAGTTGAAAATTTTCATGAAAAGATTTCGGCTTCAAAAAAGTTGAAAATTTTCATGAAAAGATTTTGGTTTCAAAAAGTTGAAAATTTTCATAAAGTATTTCGGCTTCAAAAAAATTGAACATTTTCATGAAAAGATTTCAGCTTCAAAAAAAATTGAAAATTTTCATGAAAAGATTTCGGCTTCAAAAAAGTTGAAAATTTACATGAAAAGATTTCGGCTTCAAAAAAATGATTCATTTTCATGAAAAGATTTCGGCTTCAAAAAAGTTGAAAATTTACATGAAAAGATTTCGACTTCAAAAAAGTCTAAGATTTTCATGAAAAGATTTCTGTTTCAAAAAAGTTGAAAATTTTCATGAAAAGATTTCGGCTTCAAAAAGTTGAAAATTTTCATGAAAAGATTTCGGCTTCAAAAAAGTTGAACATTTTCATGAAAAGATTTCGGCTTCAAAAAAGTTGAAAATTTTCATGAAAAGATCTCGGCTTCAAAAAAGTTGAACATTTTCATGAAAAGATTTCGGCTTCAAAAAAGTTGAAAATTTTCATGAAAAGATTTCGGCTTCAAAAAAGTTGAAAATTTTCATGAACTATTTCGGCATCAAAAAAGTTGAAAATTTTCATGAAAAGATTTAGGTTTCAAAAAAGTTGAAAATTTTCATGAAGTATTTCGGCTTCAAAAAAGTCTAAAATTTTCATGAACCATTTCGGCTTCAAAAAAGTTGAAAATTTTCATAAAAAGATTTCGGCTTCAAAAAGTTGAAAATTTTCATGAAAAGATTTCGGCTTCAAAAAAGTTGACCATTTTCATGAAAAGATTTCGGCTTCAAAAAAGTTGACCATTTTCATGAAAAGATTTCGGCTTCAAAAAAGTTGAAAATTTTCATGAAAAGATTTCGGTTTCAAAAAGTCGACAATTTTCATGAAAGATTTCGGCTTCAAAAAAGTTGAAAATTTTCATGAAAAGATTTTGGTTTCAAAAAGTCGAAAATTTTCATGAAAGATTTCGGCTTCAAAAAAGTTTAAAATTTTCATGAAAAGATTTCTGCTTCAAAAAAGTCTAAGATTTTCATGAAAAGATTTCGGCTTCAAAAAAGTTGAAAATTTTCATGAAAAGATTTCGGCTTCAAAAAGTTGAAAATGTTCATGAAAAGATTTCGGCTTCAAAAAAGTTGACCATTTTCATGAAAAGATTTCGGCTTCAAAAAAGTTGACCATTTTCATGAAAAGATTTCTGCTTCAAAAAAGTCGAAGATTTTCATGAAAAGATTTCTGCTTCAAAAAAGTTGAAAATTTTCATGAAAAGATTTCGGCTTCAAAAAGTTGAAAATTTTCAAGAAAAGATTTCGGCTTCAAAAAAGTTGACCATTTTCATGAAAAGATTTCGGCTTCAAAAAAGTTGACCATTTTCATGAAAAGATTTCTGCTTCAAAAAAGTCTAAGATTTTCATGAAAAGATTTCTGCTTCAAAAAAGTCTAAGATTTTTATGAAAAGATTTCTGCTTCAAAAAAGTTGAATATTTTCATGAAAAGATTTCGGCTTCAAAAAGTTGAAAATTTTCATGAAAAGATTTCGGCTTCAAAAAAGTTGACCATTTTCATGAAAAGATTTCGGCTTCAAAAAAGTTGACCATTTTCATGAAAAGATTTCTGCTTCAAAAAAGTCTAAGATTTTCATGAAAAGATTTCGGCTTCAAAAAAGTTGAAAATTTTCATGAAAAGATTTCGGCTTCAAAAAGTTGAAAATTTTCATGAAAAGATTTCGGCTTCAAAAAAGTTGACCATTTTCATGAAAAGATTTCGGCTTCAAAAAAGTTGACCATTTTCATGAAAAGATTTCTGCTTCAAAAAAGTCTAAGATTTTCATGAAAAGATTTCTGCTTCAAAAAAGTTGAAAATTTTCATGAAAAGATTTCGGCTTCAAAAAGTTGAAAATTTTCATGAAAAGATTTCGGCTTCAAAAAGTTGAAAATTTTCATGAAAAGATTTCTGCTTCAAAAAAGTCTAAGATTTTCATGAAAAGATTTCTGCTTCAAAAAAGTTGAAAATTTTCATGAAAAGATTTCGGCTTCAAAAAGTTGAAAATTTTCATGAAAAGATTTCGGCTTCAAAAAAGTTGAAAATTTTCATGAAAAGATTTCTGCTTCAAAAAAGTTGAAAATTTTCATGAAGTATTTCGGCTTCAAAAAAGTTGAACATTTTCGTGAAAATTTTTCGGCTTCAAAAAAGTTTAAAATTTTCATGAAAAGATTTCTGCTTCAAAAAAGTTGAAAATTTTCATAAAAAGATTTCGGCTTCAAAAAGTTGAAAATTTTCATGAAAAGATTTCGGCTTCAAAAAAGTTGACCATTTTCATGAAAAGATTTCGGCTTCAAAAAAGTTGACCATTTTCATGAAAAGATTTCGGCTTCAAAAAAGTTGAAAATTTTCATGAAAAGATTTCGGTTTCAAAAAGTCGACAATTTTCATGAAAGATTTCGGCTTCAAAAAAGTTGAAAATTTTCATGAAAAGATTTTGGTTTCAAAAAGTCGAAAATTTTCATGAAAGATTTCGGCTTCAAAAAAGTTTAAAATTTTCATGAAAAGATTTCTGCTTCAAAAAAGTCTAAGATTTTCATGAAAAGATTTCGGCTTCAAAAAAGTTGAAAATTTTCATGAAAAGATTTCGGCTTCAAAAAGTTGAAAATGTTCATGAAAAGATTTCGGCTTCAAAAAAGTTGACCATTTTCATGAAAAGATTTCGGCTTCAAAAAAGTTGACCATTTTCATGAAAAGATTTCTGCTTCAAAAAAGTCTAAGATTTTCATGAAAAGATTTCTGCTTCAAAAAAGTTGAAAATTTTCATGAAAAGATTTCGGCTTCAAAAAGTTGAAAATTTTCAAGAAAAGATTTCGGCTTCAAAAAAGTTGACCATTTTCATGAAAAGATTTCGGCTTCAAAAAAGTTGACCATTTTCATGAAAAGATTTCTGCTTCAAAAAAGTCTAAGATTTTCATGAAAAGATTTCTGCTTCAAAAAAGTCTAAGATTTTTATGAAAAGATTTCTGCTTCAAAAAAGTTGAATATTTTCATGAAAAGATTTCGGCTTCAAAAAGTTGAAAATTTTCATGAAAAGATTTCGGCTTCAAAAAAGTTGACCATTTTCATGAAAAGATTTCGGCTTCAAAAAAGTTGACCATTTTCATGAAAAGATTTCTGCTTCAAATAAGTCTAAGATTTTCATGAAAAGATTTCGGCTTCAAAAAAGTTGAAAATTTTCATGAAAAGATTTCGGCTTCAAAAAGTTGAAAATTTTCATGAAAAGATTTCGGCTTCAAAAAAGTTGACCATTTTCATGAAAAGATTTCGGCTTCAAAAAAGTTGACCATTTTCATGAAAAGATTTCTGCTTCAAAAAAGTCTAAGATTTTCATGAAAAGATTTCTGCTTCAAAAAAGTTGAAAATTTTCATGAAAAGATTTCGGCTTCAAAAAGTTGAAAATTTTCATGAAAAGATTTCGGCTTCAAAAAGTTGAAAATTTTCATGAAAAGATTTCTGCTTCAAAAAAGTTGAAAATTTTCATGAAAAGATTTCGGCTTCAAAAAAGTTGACCATTTTCATGAAAAGATTTCTGCTTCAAAAAAGTCTAAGATTTTCATGAAAAGATTTCTGCTTCAAAAAAGTTGAAAATTTTCATGAAAAGATTTCGGCTTCAAAAAGTTGAAAATTTTCATGAAAAGATTTCGGCTTCAAAAAAGTTGAAAATTTTCATGAAAAGATTTCTGCTTCAAAAAAGTTGAAAATTTTCATGAAGTATTTCGGCTTCAAAAAAGTTGAACATTTTCGTGAAAATTTTTCGGCTTCAAAAAAGTTTAAAATTTTCATGAAAAGATTTCTGCTTCAAAAAAGTTGAAAATTTTCATAAAAAGATTTCGGCTTCAAAAAGTTGAAAATTTTCATGAAAAGATTTTGGCTTCAAAAAAGTTGACCATTTTCATGAAAAGATTTCGGCTTCAAAAAAGTTGACCATTTTCATGAAAAGATTTCGGCTTCAAAAAAGTTGAAAATTTTCATGAAAAGATTTCGGTTTCAAAAAGTCGACAATTTTCATGAAAGATTTCGGCTTCAAAAAAGTTGAAAATTTTCATGAAAAGATTTTGGTTTCAAAAAGTCGAAAATTTTCATGAAAGATTTCGGCTTCAAAAAAGTTTAAAATTTTCATGAAAAGATTTCTGCTTCAAAAAAGTCTAAGATTTTCATGAAAAGATTTCGGCTTCAAAAAAGTTGAAAATTTTCATGAAAAGATTTCGGCTTCAAAAAGTTGAAAATGTTCATGAAAAGATTTCGGCTTCAAAAAAGTTGACCATTTTCATGAAAAGATTTCGGCTTCAAAAAGTTGACCATTTTCATGAAAAGATTTCTGCTTCAAAAAAGTCTAAGATTTTCATGAAAAGATTTCTGCTTCAAAAAAGTTGAAAATTTTCATGAAAAGATTTCGGCTTCAAAAAGTTGAAAATTTTCATGAAAAGATTTCGGCTTCAAAAAAGTTGAAAATTTTCATGAAAAGATTTTGGTTTCAAAAAGTTGAAAATTTTCATGAAGTATTTCGGCTTCAAAAAATTTTAACATTTTCATGAAAAGATTTCAGCTTCAAAAAAGTTGAAAATTTACATGAAAAGATTTCGACTTCAAAAAAGTCTAAGATTTTCATGAAAAGATTTCGGCTTCAAAAAAATGGATCATTTTCATGAAAAGATTTCGGCTTCACAAAAGTTGAACATTTTCATGAAAAGATTTCTGCTTCAAAAAAGTTGAAAATTTACATGAAAAGATTTCGACTTCAAAAAAGTCTAAGATTTTCATGATAAGATTTCTGCTTCAAAAAGTTGAAAATTTTCATGAAAAGATTTCGGCTTCAAAAAAGTTGAACATTTTCATGAAAAGATTTCGGCTTCAAAAAAGTTGAACATTTTCATGAAAAGATCTCGGCTTCAAAAAAGTTGAACATTTTCATGAAAAGATTTCGGCTTCAAAAAAGTTGAAAATTTTCATGAACTATTTCGGCATCAAAAAAGTTGAAAATTTTCATGAAAAGATTTAGGTTTCAAAAAAGTTGAAAATTTTCATGAAGTATTTCGGCTTCAAAAAAGTCTAAAATTTTCATGAACTATTTCGGCTTCAAAAAAGTTGAAAATTTTCATGAAAAGATTTCGGCTTCAAAAAAGTTGAAAATTTTCATGAAAAGATTTAGACTTCAAAAAAGTTGAATATTTTCATCAAGTATTTCGGCTTCAAAAAAGTCGAAGATTTTCATGAAAAGATTTCTGCTTCAAAAAAGTTGAAAATTTTCATGACAGGATTTTGGCTTCAAAAAAGTTGAACATTTTCATGACAGGATTTTGGCTTCAAAAAAGTTGAAAATTTTCATGACAGGATTTTGGCTTCAAAAAAGTTGAACATTTTCATGAAAAGATTTCGGCTTCAAAAAAGTTGAAAATTTTCATGAAAAGATTTCGACTTCAAAAAAGTTGAAAATTTTCATGAAGTATTTTGGCTTCAAAAAAATGGAACATTTTCATGAAAAGATTTCGGCTTCAAAAAAGTTGAACATTTTCATGAAAAGATTTCGGCTTCAAAAAAGTTTAAAATTTTCATGAAAATATTTTGGCTTCAAAAAGTTGAAAATTTTCATGAAGTATTTCGGCTTCAAAAAAATTGAACATTTTCATAAAAAGATTTCAGCTTCAAAAAAGTTGAAAATTTTCATGAAAAGATTTCGGCTACAAAAAAGTTGAAAATTTTCATGAACTATTTCGGCTTCAAAAAAGTTGACCATTTTCATGAAAAGATTTCGGCTTCAAAAAAGTTGAACATTTTCATGAAAAGATTTCGGCTTCAAAAAAGTTTAAAATTTTCATGAAAATATTTTGGTTTCAAAAAGTTTAAAATTTCCATGAAGTATTTCGGCTTCAAAAAAATTGAACATTTTCATAAAAAGATTTCAGCTTCAAAAAAGTTGAAAATTTTCATGAAAAGATTTCGGCTTCAAAAAAGTTGAAAATTTTCATGAACTATTTCGGCATCAAAAATGTTGAAAATTTTCATGAAAAGATTTCGGCTTCAAAAAAGTTGAAAATTTACATGAAAAGATTTCGGCTTCAAAACGTTGAAAATTTTCATGAAAAGATCTCGGCTTCAAAAAAGTTGAACATTTTCATGAAAAGATTTCGGCTTCAAAAAAGTTGAAAATTTTCATGAAAAGATTTTGGTTTCAAAAAGTTGAAAATTTTCATGAAGTGTTTCGGCTTCAAAAAAATGGAACATTTTCATGAAAAGATTTCAGCTTCAAAAAAGTTGAAAATTTTCATGAAAAGATTTAGGTTTCAAAAAAGTCTAAAATTTTCATGAACTATTTCGACTTCAAAAAAGTTGAAAATTTTCATGAAAAGATTTCTGCTTCAAAAAAGTTGAAAATTTTCATGAAAAGATTTTGGCTTCAAAAAAGTTGAAAATTTTCATGAAGTATTTTGGTTTCAAAAAAAAGGAACATTTTCATGAAAAGATTTCGGCCTCAAAAAAGTTGAAAATTTACATGAAAAGATTTCGGGTTCAAAAAAGTTGAAAATTTACATGAAAAGATTTCGACTTCAAAAAAGTTGAAAATTTTCATGAAGTATTTCGGCTTCAAAAAAATGGAAAATTTTCATGAAAAGATTTCGGCTTCAAAAAGTTGAAAATTTTCATGAAAAGATTTCGGCTTCAAAAAAGTTGACCATTTTCATGAAAAGATTTCGGCTTCAAAAAAGTTGAAAATTTTCATGAAAAGATTTCTGCTTCAATAAAGTTGAAAATTTACATGAAAAGATTTCGACTTCAAAAAAGTCTAAGATTTTCATGAAAAGATTTCGGCTTCAAAAAAGTTGAAAATTTTCATGAAAAGATTTCGGCTTCAAAAAGTTGAACATTTTCATGAAAAGATTTCAGCTTCAAAAAAGTTGAAAATTTTCATGAAAAGATTTCGGCTTCAAAAAAGTTGAAAATTTTCATGAAAAGATTTCGGTTTCAAAAAGTTGAAAATTTTCATGAAAAGATTTCGGCTTCAAAAAGGTTGAAAACTTTCATGAACTATTTCGACTTCAAAAAAGTTGAAAATTTTCATGAAAAGATTTCGGCTTCAAAAAAGTTGAAAATTTTCATGAAAAGATTTCGGCTTCAAAAAAGTTGAAAATTTTCATGAAAAGATTTCGGCATCAAAAATGTTGAAAATTTTCATGAAAAGATTTCGGCTTCAAAAAAGTTGAAAATTTACATGAAAAGATTTCGGCTTCAAAACGTTGAAAATTTTCATGAAGTATTTTGGCTTCAAAAAAGTTGAACATTTTCATGAAAAGATTTCGGCTTCAAAAAAGTTGACCATTTTCATGAAAAGATTTCGGCTTCAAAAAAGTTGAAAATTTACATGAAAAGATTTCGACTTCAAAAAAGTTGAAAATTTTCATGAAGTATTTCGGCTTCAAAAAAATGGAACATTTTCATGAAAAGATTTCGGCTTCAAAAAGTTGAAAATTTTCATGAAAAGATTTCGGCTTCAAAAAAGTTGAAAATTTTCATGAAAAGATTTCGGCTTCAAAAAGTTGAAAATTTTCATGAAAAGATTTCGGCTTCAAAAAAGTTGACCATTTTCATGAAAAGATTTCGGATTCAAAAAAGTTGAAAATTTTCATGAAAAGATTTCGGCTTCAAAAAAGTTGACCATTTTCATGAAAAGATTTCGGCTTCAGAAAAGTTCAACATTTTCATGAAAAGATTTCTGCTTCAAAAAAGTTGACCATTTTCATGAAAAGATTTCGGCTTCAAAAAAGTTGATAATTTTCATGAAAAGATTTCTGCTTCAATAAAGTTGAAAATTTACATGAAAAGATTTCGACTTCAAAAAAGTCTAAGATTTTCATGAAAAGATTTCTGCTTCAAAAAAGTTGAAAATTTTCATGAAAAGATTTCGGCTTCAAAAAAGTCTAAGATTTTCATGAAAAGATTTCTGCTTCAAAAAAGTTGAAAATTTTCATGAAAAGATTTCGGCTTCAAAAAGTTGACCATTTTCATGAAAAGATTTCAGCTTCAAAAAAGTTGAAAACTTTCATGAACTATTTCGACTTCAAAAAAGTTGAAAATTTTCATGAAAAGATTTCGGCTTCAAAAAAGTTGAAAATTTTCATGAACTATTTCGGCATCAAAAATGTTGAAAATTTTCATGAAAAGATTTCGGCTTCAAAAAAGTTGAAAATTTACATGAAAAGATTTCGGCTTCAAAACGTTGAAAATTTTCATGAAGTATTTTGGCTTCAAAAAAGTTGAACATTTTCATGAAAAGATTTCGGCTTCAAAAAAGTTGACCATTTTCATGAAAAGATTTCGGGTTCAAAAAAGTTGAAAATTTACATGAAAAGGTTTCGACTTCAAAAAAGTTGAAAATTTTCATGAAGTATTTCGGCTTCAAAAAATTGGAACATTTTCATGAAAAGATTTCGGCTTCAAAAAGTTGAAAATTTTCATGAAAAGATTTCGGCTTCAAAAAAGTTGAAAATTTTCATGAAAAGATTTCGGCTTCAAAAAGTTGAAAATTTTCATGAAAAGATTTCGGCTTTAAAAAAGTTGACCATTTTCATGAAAAGATTTCGGCTTCAAAAAAGTTGAAAATTTTCATGAAAAGATTTCGGCTTCAAAAAAGTCGACCATTTTCATGAAAAGATTTCGGCTTCAGAAAAGTTCAACATTTTCATGAAAAGATTTCGGCTTCAAAAAAGTTGAAAATTTTCATGAAAAGATTTCTGTTTCAAAAAGTTGAAAATTTTCATGAAAAGATTTTGGCTTCAAAAAAGTTGACCATTTTCATGAAAAGATTTCGGCTTCAAAAAAGTTGAAAATTTTCATGAAAAGATTTCGGCTTCAAAAAAGTTGAAAATTTTCATGAAGTATTTCGGCTTCAAAAAAGTTGAAAATTTTCATGAAGTATTTCGGCTTCAAAAAAATGGAACATTTTCATGAAAAGATTTCGGCTTCAAAAAACTTGAACATTTTCATGAAAAGATTTCGGCTTCAAAAAAGTTGAAAATTTACATGAAAAGATTTCGACTTCAAAAAAGTCTAAGATTTTCATGAAAAGATTTCTGCTTCAAAAAAGTTGAAAATTTTCATGAAAAGATTTCGGCTTCAAAAAGTTGAAAATTTTCATGAAAAGATTTCGGCTTCAAAAAGGTTGAAAACTTTCATGAACTATTTCGGCTTCAAAAAAGTCGAAGATTTTCATGAAAAGATTTCTGCTTCAAAAAAGTTGAACATTTTCATGAAAAGATTTCTGCTTCAAAAAAGTTGAAAATTTTCATGAAAAGATTTTGGTTTCAAAAAGTTGAAAATTTTCATGAAAAGATTTCGGCTTCAAAAAAGTTGAACATTTTCATGAAGAGATTTCGGCTTCAAAACGTTGAAAATTTTCATGAAAAGATTTCGGCTTCAAAAAAGTTGACCATTTTCATGAAAAGATTTCGGCTTCAAAAAAGTTGAAAATTTTCATGAAAAGATTTTGGTTTCAAAAAGTTGAACATTTTCATGAAAAGATTTCAGCTTCAAAAAGGTTGAAAACTTTCATGAACTATTTCGACTTCAAAAAAGTCGAAGATTTTCATGAAAAGATTTCGGCTTAAAAAAAAGTTGAACATGTTCATGAAGTATTTCGGCTGCAAAAAAGTCGAAGATTTTCATGAAAAGATTTCTGCTTCAAAAAAGTTGAAAATTTTCATGAAAAGATTTCGGCTTCAAAAAGTTGAAAATTTTCATGAAAAGATTTCAGCTTCAAAAAGTTGAAAATTTTCATGAACTATTTCGGCTTCAAAAAAGTCGAAGATTTTCATGAAAAGATTTCTGCTTCAAAAAAGTTGAACATTTTCATGAAAAGATTTCTGCTTCAAAAAAGTTGAAAATTTTCATGAAAAGATTTTGGTTTCAAAAAGTTGAAAATTTTCATGAAAAGATTTCGGCTTCAAAAAAGTTGAACATTTTCATGAAGAGATTTCGGCTTCAAAAAAGTTGAAAATTTTCATGAAAAGATTTCGGCTTCAAAAAAGTTGACCATTTTCATGAAAAGATTTCGGCTTCAAAAAAGTTGAAAATTTTCATGAAAAGATTTTGGTTTCAAAAAGTTGAACATTTTCATGAAAAGATTTCAGCTTCAAAAAGGTTGAAAACTTTCATGAACTATTTCGACTTCAAAAAAGTCGAAGATTTTCATGAAAAGATTTCGGCTTAAAAAAAAGTTGAACATGTTCATGAAGTATTTCGGCTGCAAAAAAGTCGAAGATTTTCATGAAAAGATTTCTGCTTCAAAAAAGTTGAAAATTTTCATGAAAAGATTTCGGCTTCAAAAAGTTGAAAATTTTCATGAAAAGATTTCAGCTTCAAAAAGTTGAAAATTTTCATGAAAAGATTTCGGCTTCAAAAAAGTTGACCATTTTCATGAAAAGATTTCGGCTTCAAAAAAGTTGACCATTTTCATGAAAAGATTTCGGCTTCAAAAAAGTTGAAAATTTTCATGAAAAGATTTTGGTTTCAAAAAGTTGAACATTTTCATGAAAAGATTTCAGCTTCAAAAAGGTTGAAAACTTTCATGAACTATTTCGACTTCAAAAAAGTCGAAGATTTTCATGAAAAGATTTCGGCTTAAAAAAAAGTTGAACATGTTCTTGAAGTATTTCGGCTGCAAAAAAGTCGAAGATTTTCATGAAAAGATTTCTGCTTCAAAAAAGGCGAACATTTTCATGAAAAGATTTCGGCTTCAAAAAAGTTTAAAATTTTCATGAAAAGATTTCTGCTTCAAACAAGTCTAAGATTTTCATGAAAAGATTTCGGCTTAAAAAAAAGTTGAACATGTTCATGAAGTATTTCGGCTGCAAACAAGTCTAAGATTTTCATGAAAAGATTTCGGCTTCAAAAAAGTTGAAAATTTTCATGAAAAGATTTCGGCTTCAAAAAAGTTGACCATTTTCATGAAAAGATTTCGGCTTCAAAAAAGTTGAACATTTTCATGAAGTATTTCGGCTTGAAAAAAGTTGAAAATTTACATTAAAAGATTTCGGCTTCAAAAAAGTCAAAAACTTTCATGAAGTATTTCGGCTTCAAAAAAGTTGAAAATTTTCATGAAAAGATTTCTACTTCAAAAAGTTGAACATTTTCATGAAAAGATTTCTGCTTCAAAAAAGTTGAACATTTTCATGAACTATTTCGACTTCAAAAAAGTCGAAGATTTTCATGAAAAGATTTCGGCTTCAAAAAAGTTGAACATTTTCATGAAAAGATTTCGGCTTCAAAAAAGTTGAAAATTTTCATGAAAAGATTTCGGTTTCAAAAAGTTGAAAATTTTCATGAAAAGATTTCGGCTTCAAAAAGGTTGAAAACTTTCATGAACTATTTCGGCATCAAAAATGTTGAAAATTTTCATGAAAAGATTTCGGCTTCAAAAAAGTTGACCATTTTCATCAAAAGATTTCGGCTTCAAAAAAGTTGAAAATTTTCATGAACTATTTCGGCATCAAAAATGTTGAAAATTTTCATGAAAAGATTTCGGCTTCAAAAAAGTTGACCATTTTCATCAAAAGATTTCGGCTTCAAAAAAGTTGAAAATTTTCATGAAAAGATTTCGGCTTCAAAAAGTTGAAAATTTTCATGAAAAGATTTCAACTTCAAAACGTTGAAAATTTTCATGAAAAGATTTCGGCTTCAAAGAAGTTGACCATTTTCATGAAAAGATTTCTGCTTCAAAAAAGTTGAACATTTTCATGAAAAGATTTCGGCTTCAAAAAAGTTGAAAATTTTCATGAAAAGATTTCGGCTTCAAAAAGTTGAAAATTTTCATGAAAAGATTTCGGTTTCAAAAAGTTGAAAATTTTCATGAAAAGATTTCGGCTTCAAAAAAGTTGAAAATTTTCATGAAAAGATTTTGGTTTCAAAAAGTTGAAAATTTTCATGAAAAGATTTCAGCTTCAAAAAGGTTGAAAACTTTCATGAAGTATTTCGACTTCAAAAAAGGCGAAGATTTTCATGAAAAGATTTCGGCTTCAAAAAAGTTGAACATTTTCATGAAGTATTTCGGCTGCAAAAAAGTCGAAGATTTTCATGAAAAGATTTCTGCTTCAAAGAAGTTGAACATTTTCATGAAAAGATTTCGGCTTCAAAAAAGTTGAAAATTTTCATGAAAAGATTTCGGCTTCAAAAAAGTTGAAAATTTTCATGAAAAGATTTTGGTTTCAAAAAGTTGAAGATTTTCATGAAAAGATTTCGGATTCAAAAAAGTTGAACATTTTCATGAAAAGATTTCTGCTTCAAAAAAGTTGAACATTTTCATGAAAAGATTTCGTCTTCAAAAAAGTTGAAAATTTTCATGAAAAGATTTCGGCTTCAAAAAGTTGAAAATTTTCATGAAAAGATTTCGGCTTCAAAGAAGTTGACCATTTTCATGAAAAGATTTCGGCTTCAATAAAGTTGACCATTTTCATGAAAAGATTTCGGCTTCAAAAAAGTTGAAAATTTTCATGAAAAGATTTCGGTTTCAAAAAGTTGAAAATTTTCATGAAAAGATTTCGGCTTCAAAAAAGTTGAACATTTTCATGAAAAGATTTTAGTTTCAAAAAGTTGAAAATTTTCATGAAAAGATTTCAGCTTCAAAAAGGATGAAAACTTTCATGAACTATTTCGACTTCAAAAAAGTCGAAGATTTTTTATGAAAAGATTTCGGCTTCAAAAAAGTTGAACATTTTCATGAAGTATTTCGGCTGCAAAAAAGTCGAAGATTTTCATGAAAAGATTTCTGCTTCAAAAAAGTTGAACATTTTCATGAAAAGATTTCGGCTTCAAAAAAGTTGAAAATTTTCATGAAAAGATTTCGGTTTCAAAAAGTTGAACATTTTCATGAAAAGATTTCGGCTTCAAAAAAGTTGAACATTTTCATGAAGTATTTCGGCTTGAAAAAAGTTGAAAATTTACATTAAAAGATTTCGGCTTCAAAAAAGTTGAACATTTTCATGACAGGATTTTGGCTTTAAAAATAAGTAGAAATTTTCATGAAGTATTTCGGCTTCAAAAAGTTGAAAACTTTCATGAACTATTTCGGCTTCAAAAAAGTCGAAGATTTTCATGAAAAGATTTCTGCTTCAAAAAGGTTGAAAACTTTCATGAACTATTTCGACTTCAAAAAAGTCGAAGATTTTCATGAAAAGATTTCGGCTTCAAAAAAGTTGACCATTTTCATGAAAAGATTTCGGCTTCAAAAAAGTTGAAAATTTACATGAAAAGATTTCGACTTCAAAAAAGTTGAAAATTTTCATGAAGTATTTCGGCTTCAAAAAAATGGAACATTTTCATGAAAAGATTTCGGCTTCAAAAAGTTGAAAATTTTCATGAAAAGATTTCGACTTCAAAATGGTTGAAAATTTTCATGAAGTATTTCGGCTTCAAAAAAATGGAACATTTTCATGAAAAGATTTCGGCTTCAAAAAAGTTGAAAATTTTCATGAAAAGATTTCTGCTTCAATAAAGTTGAAAATTTACATGAAAAGATTTCGACTTCAAAAAAGTCTACGATTTTCATGAAAAGATTTCTGCTTCAAAAAAGTTGAAAATTTTCATGAAAAGATTTCGGCTTCAAAAAGTTGACCATTTTCATGAAAAGATTTCAGCTTCAAAAAAGTTGAAAATTTTCATGAAAAGATTTCGGCTTCAAAAAAGTTGAAAATTTTCATGAAAAGAATTTTGGTTTCAAAAAGTTGAAAATTTTCATGAAAAGATTTCAGCTTCAAAAAGGTTGAAAACTTTCATGAACTATTTCGACTTCAAAAAAGTCGAAGATTTTCATGAAAAGATTTCGGCTTCAAAAAAGTTGAACATTTTCATGAAAAGATTTCTGCTTCAAAAAAGTTGAACATTTTCATGAAGTATTTCGGCTTGAAAAAAGTTGAAAATTTACATTAAAAGATTTCGGCTTCAAAAAAGTCAAAAACTTTCATGAAGTATTTCGGCTTCAAAAAAGTTGAACATTTTCATGACAGGATTTTGGCTTTAAAAAAAGTAGAAATTTTCATGAATTATTTCGGCTTCAAAAAGTTGAAAACTTTCATGAAAAGATTTCGACTTCAAAAAAGTCTAAGATTTTCATGAAAAGATTTCTGCTTCAAAAAAGTTGAAAATTTTCATGAAAAGATTTCGGCTTCAAAAAGTTGAAAATTTTCATGAAAAGATTTTGGCTTCAAAAAAGTTGAAAATTTTCATGAAAAGATTTTGGTTTCAAAAAGTTGAAAATTTTCATGAAAAGATTTCGGCTTCAAAAAAGTTGAACATTTTCATGAAAAGATTTCGGCATCAAAAAAGTTGAACATTTTCATGAAGTATTTCGGCTTGAAAAAAGTTGAAAATTTACATTAAAAGATTTCGGCTTCAAAAAGGTTGAAAACTTTCATGAAGTATTTCGGCTTCAAAAAAGTTGAAAATTTTCATGAAAAGATTTCTACTTCAAAAAGTTGAAAATTTTCATGAAAAGATTTCGGCTTCAAAAAAGTTGAAGATTTTCATGAAAAGATTTCTGCTTCAAAAAAGTTGAAAATTTTCATGACAGGATTTTGGCTTTAAAAAAAGTTGAAATTTTCATAAAGTATTTCGGCTTCAAAAAGGTTGAAAACTTTCATGAACTATTTCGGCTTCAAAAAAGTCGAAGATTTTCATGAAAAGATTTCTGCTTCAAAAAAGTTGAACATTTTCATGAAAAGATTTCGGCTTCAAAAAAGTTGGAAATTTTCATGAAAAGATTTCGGCTTCAAAAAAGTTGAAAATTTTCATGAAAAGATTTTGGTTTCAAAAAGTTGAAAATTTTCATGAAAAGATTTCGGCTTCAAAAAAGTTGACCATTTTCATGAAGTATTTCGGCTGCAAAAAAGTCGAAGATTTTCATGAAAAGATTTCGGCTTCAAAAAAGTTGACCATTTTCATGAAGTATTTTGGCTGCAAAAAAGTCGAAGATTTTCATGAAAAGATTTCTGCTTCAAAAAAGTTGAACATTTTCATGAAAAGATTTCTGCTTCAAACAAGTCTAAGATTTTCATGAAAAGATTTCTGCTTCAAAAAAGTTGAAAATTTTCATGAAAAGATTTCGGCTTCAAAAAGTTGAACATTTTCATGAAAAGATTTCGGCTTCAAAAAAGTTTAAAATTTTCATGAAAAGATTTCTGCTTCAAACAAGTCTAAGATTTTCATGAAAAGATTTCTGCTTCAAAAAAGTTGAAAATTTTCATGAAAAGATTTCGGCTTCAAAAAAGTTGACCATTTTCATGAAAAGATTTCGGCTTCAAAAAAGTTGAACATTTTCATGAAGTATTTCGGCTTGAAAAAAGTTGAAAATTTACATTAAAAGATTTCGGCTTCAAAAAAGTTGAACATTTTCATGACAGGATTTTGGCTTTAAAAATAAGTAGAAATTTTCATGAAGTATTTCGGCTTCAAAAAGTTGAAAACTTTCATGAACTATTTCGGCTTCAAAAAAGTCGAAGATTTTCATGAAAAGATTTCTGCTTCAAAAAGGTTGAAAACTTTCATGAACTATTTCGACTTCAAAAAAGTCGAAGATTTTCATGAAAAGATTTCGGCTTCAAAAAAGTTGAAAATTTTCATGAAGTATTTTGGCTTCAAAAAAATGGAACATTTTCATGAAAAGATTTCGGCTTCAAAAAAGTTGAACATTTTCATGAAAAGATTTCGGCTTCAAAAAAGTTGAAAATTTACATGAAAAGATTTCGACTTCAAAATGGTTGAAAATTTTCATGAAGTATTTCGGCTTCAAAAAAATGGAACATTTTCATGAAAAGATTTCGGCTTCAAAAAAGTTGAAAATTTTCATGAAAAGATTTCTGCTTCAATAAAGTTGAAAATTTACATGTAAAGATTTCGACTTCAAAAAAGTCTACGATTTTCATGAAAAGATTTCTGCTTCAAAAAAGTTGAAAATTTTCATGAAAAGATTTCGGCTTCAAAAAGTTGACCATTTTCATGAAAAGATTTCAGCTTCAAAAAAGTTGAAAATTTTCATGAAAAGATTTCGGCTTCAAAAAAGTTGAAAATTTTCATGAAAAGAATTTTGGTTTCAAAAAGTTGAAAATTTTCATGAAAAGATTTCAGCTTCAAAAAGGTTGAAAACTTTCATGAACTATTTCGACTTCAAAAAAGTCGAAGATTTTCATGAAAAGATTTCGGCTTCAAAAAAGTTGAACATTTTCATGAAAAGATTTCTGCTTCAAAAAAGTTGAACATTTTCATGAAGTATTTCGGCTTGAAAAAAGTTGAAAATTTACATTAAAAGATTTCGGCTTCAAAAAAGTCAAAAACTTTCATGAAGTATTTCGGCTTCAAAAAAGTTGAACATTTTCATGACAGGATTTTGGCTTTAAAAAAAGTAGAAATTTTCATGAATTATTTCGGCTTCAAAAAGTTGAAAACTTTCATGAAAAGATTTCGACTTCAAAAAAGTCTAAGATTTTCATGAAAAGATTTCTGCTTCAAAAAAGTTGAAAATTTTCATGAAAAGATTTCGGCTTCAAAAAGTTGAAAATTTTCATGAAAAGATTTTGGCTTCAAAAAAGTTGACCATTTTCATGAAAAGATTTCGGCTTCAAAAAAATGGAACATTTTCATGAAAAGATTTCAGCTTCAAAAAAGTTGAAAATTTTCATGAAAAGATTTCGGCTTCAAAAAAGTTGAAAATTTTCAAGAACTATTTCGGCATCAAAAAAGTTGAAAATTTTCATGAAAAGATTTAGGTTTCAAAAAAGTTGAAAATTTTCATGAAGTATTTCGGCTTCAAAAAAGTCTAAAATTTTCATGAACTATTTTGGCTTCAAAAAAGTTGAACATTTTCATGAAAAGATTTCTGCTTCAAAAAAGTTGAAAATTTTCATGAAAAGATTTCGGCTTCAAAAAAGTTGAAAATTTTCATGAAAAGATTTAGACTTCAAAAAAGTTGAATATTTTCATCAAGTATTTCGGCTTCAAAAAAGTCGAAGATTTTCATGAAAAGATTTCTGCTTCAAAAAAGTTGAAAATTTTCATGAAAAGATTTCTGCTTCAAAAAAGTTGACCATTTTCATGAAAAGATTTCGGCTTCAAAAAAGGTGAAAATTTTCATGAAAAGATTTCGGCTTCAAAAAAGTTGACCATTTTCATGAAAAGATTTCGGCTTCAAAAAAGGTGAAAATTTTCATGAAAAGATTTCGGCTTCAAAAAAGTTGACCATTTTCATGAAAAGATTTCGGCTTCAGAAAAGTTGACCATTTTCATGAAAAGATTTCGGCTTCAAAAAAGTTGAACATTTTCATGAAAAGATTTCGGCTTCAAAAAAGTTGAAAATTTTCATGAAAAGATTTCGGCTTCAAAAAAGTTGAAAATTTTCATGAAGTATTTCGGCTTCAAAAAAGTTGAAAATTTTCATGAAGTATTTCGGCTTCAAAAAAATGGAACATTTTCATGAAAAGATTTCGGCTTCAAAAAACTTGAACATTTTCATGAAAAGATTTCGGCTTCAAAAAAGTTGAAAATTTACATGAAAAGATTTCGACTTCAAAAAAGTCTAAGATTTTCATGAAAAGATTTCGGCTTCAAAAAAGTTGAAAATTTTCATGAAAAGATTTCGGCTTCAAAAAGTTGAAAATTTTTATGAAAAGATTTCGGCTTCAAAAAGGTTGAAAACTTTCATGAACTATTTCGGCTTCAAAAAAGTCTAAGATTTTCATGAAAAGATTTCTGCTTCAAAAAAGTTGAACATTTTCATGAAAAGATTTCTGCTTCAAAAAAGTTGAAAATTTACATGAAAAGATTTTGGTTTCAAAAAGTTGAACATTTTCATGAAAAGATTTCAGCTTCAAAAAGGTTGAAAACTTTCATGAATTATTTCGACTTCAAAAAAGTCGAAGATATTCATGAAAAGATTTCGGCTTCAAAAAAGTTGAAAATTTTCATGAAAAGATTTCGGTTTCAAAAAGTTGAAAACTTTCATGAACTATTTCGACTTCAAAAAAGTTGAAGATTTTCATGAAAAGATTTCGGCTTCAAAAAAGTTGAACATTTTCATGAAGTATTTCGGCTGCAAAAAAGTCGAAGATTTTCATGAAAAGATTTCGGCTTCAAAAAAGTTGAAAATTTTCATGAAAAGATTTAGGTTTCAATAAAGTTGAAAATTTTCATGAAGTATTTCGGCTTCAAAAAAGTCTAATATTTTCATGAAAAAATTTCGGCTTCAAAAAAGTTGAACATTTTCATGAATTATTTCGGCTTCAAAAAAGTTGAAAATTTTCATGAACTATTTCTGCTTCAAAAAAGTTGAAAATTTTCATGAAAAGATTTAGGTTTCAATAAAGTTGAAAATTTTCATGAAGTATTTCGGCTTCAAAAAAGTTGAAAATTTTCATGAAGTATTTCGGCTTCAAAAAAGTTGAAAATTTTCATGAAGTATTTCGGCTTCAAAAAAATGGAACATTTTCATGAAAAGATTTCGGCTTCAAAAAACTTCAACATTTTCATGAAAAGATTTCGGCTTCAAAAAAGTTGAAAATTTTCATGAAAAGATTTCGGCTTCAAAAAAGTTGACCATTTTCATGAAAAGATTTCGGCTTCAAAAAGTTGAAAATTTTCATGAAAAGATTTCGGCTTCAAAAAAGTTGAAAATTTTCATGAAAAGATTTCGGTTTCAAAAAGTTGAAAATTTTCATGAAAAGATTTCGGCTTCAAAAAAGTTGAAAATTTTCATGAAAAGATTTCAGCTTCAAAAAAGTCGAAGATTTTCATGAAAAGATTTCTGCTTCAAAAAAGTTGAAAATTTTCATGACAGGATTTTAGCTTTAAAAAAGGTAAAAATTTTCATAAAGTATTTCGGCTTCAAAAAGTTGAAAACTTTCATGAAGTATTTTGGCTTCAAAAAAATGTAACATTTTCATGAAAAGATTTCGGCTTCAAAAAAGTTGACATTTTCATGAAAAGATTTCGGCTTCAAAAAAGTTGATCATTTTCATGAAAAGATTTCGGCTTCAAAAAAGTTGAAAATTTTCATGAAGTATTTCAGCTTCAAAAAGGTTGAAAACTTTCATGAAGTATTTCAGCTTCAAAAAAGTCGAACATTTTCATGAAAAGATTTCTGCTTCAAAAAAGTTGAAAATTTTCATGAAACGATTTCGGCTTCAAAAAAGTTGAAGATTTTCATGAAAAGATTTCTGCTTCAAAAAAGTTGAAAATTTTCATGACAGGATTTTGGCTTCAAAAAAGTTGAACATTTTCATGAAAAGATTTAGACTTCAAAAAAGTTGAATATTTTCATCAAGTATTTCGGCTTCAAAAAAGTTGAAGATTTTCATGAAAAGATTTCTGCTTTAAAAAAGTTGAACATTTTCATGAAAAGATTTCTGCTTCAAAAAAGTTGAAAAATTACATGAAAAGATTTTGGTTTCAAAAAGTTGAAAATTTTCATGAAAAGATTTCGGCTTCAAAAAAGTTGAACATTTTCATGAAAAGATTTCAGCTTCAAAAAAGTTGAACATTTTCATGAAAAGATTTTGGCTTCAAAAAAGTTGAACATTTTCATGAAAAGATTTCGGGTTCAAAAAAGTTGAAAATTTTCATGAACTATTCCGGCATCAGAAAAGTTGAAAATTTTCATGAAAAGATTTAAGTTTCAAAAAAGTTGAAAATTTTCATGAATTATTTCGGCTTCAAAAAAGTTTAAAATTTTCATGAACTATTTCGGCTTCAAAAAAGTCGAAGATTTTCATGAAAAGATTTCTGCTTCAAAAAAGTTTAAAATTTTCATGACAGGATTTTGGCTTCAAAAAAGTTTAAAATTTTCATGAAAAGATTTCGGCTTCAAAAAGTTGAAAATTTTCATGAAAAGATTTCGGCTTCAAAAAAGTCTAAAATTTTTATGAAAAGATTTCTGCTTCAAAAAAGTTGAAAATTTTCATGAAAAGATTTCGGCTTCAAAAAGTTGAAAATTTTCATGAAAAGATTTCGGCTTCAAAAAAGTTGAAAATTTTCATGAAAAGATTTAGACTTCAAAAAAGTTGAATATTTTCATCAAGTATTTCGGCTTCAAAAAATTCGAAGATTTTCATGAAAAGATTTCGGCTTCAAAAAATTTGAAAATTTACATGAAAAGATTTCGACTTCAAAAAAGTCTAAGATTTTCATGAAAAGATTTCTGCTTCAAAAAAGTTGAAAATTTTCATGAAAAGATTTCGGCTTCAAAAAGTTGAAAATTTTCATGAAAAGATTTCTGCTTCAAAAAAGTCGACCATTTTCATGAAAAGATTTCGGCTTCAAAAATGTTGAAAATTTTCATGAAAAGATTTCGGTTTCAAAAAATTGAAAATTTTCATGAAAAGATCTCGGCTTCAAAAAGTTGAACATTTTCATGAAAAGATTTCGGCTTCAAAAAAGTTGAAAATTTTCATGAAAAGATTTCGGTTTCAAAAAATTGAAAATTTTCATGAAAAGATCTCGGCTTCAAAAAAGTTGAACATTTTCATGAAAAGATTTCGGCTTCAAAAAAGTTGAAAATTTACATGAAAAGATTTCGACTTCAAAAAAGTCTAAGATTTTCATGAAAAGATTTCTGCTTCAAAAAAGTTGAAAATTTTCATGAAAAGATTTCGGCTTCAAAAAGTTGAAAATTTTCATGAAAAGATTTAGACTTCAAAAAAGTTGAATATTTTCATCAAGTATTTCGGCTTCAAAAAATTCGAAGATTTTCATGAAAAGATTTCGGCTTCAAAAAGTTGAAAATTTTCATGAAAAGATTTCGGCTTCAAAAAAGTTGACCATTTTCATGAAAAGATTTCAGCTTCAAAAAAGTTGAAAATTTTCATGAAAAGATTTTGGTTTCAAAAAGTTGAAAATTTTCATGAAAAGATTTCAGCTTCAAAAAGGTTGAAAACTTTCATGAACTATTACGACTTCAAAAAAGTCTAAGATTTTCATGAAAAGATTTAGGTTTCAAAAAAGTTGAAAATTTTCATGAAGTATTTCGGCTTCAAAAAAGTGGAAAATTTTCATGAACTATTTCGGCATCAAAAAAGTTGAAAATTTTCATGAAAAGATTTCTGCTTCAAAAAAGTTGAAAATTTTCATGAAAAGATTTCGTTTTTAAAAAATTTGAAAATTTTCATGAAAAGATTTAGACTTCCAAAAAGTTGAAAATTTTCATGAAAAGATTTCGGCTTCAAAAAAGTTGAACATTTTCATGAAAAGATTTCGGCTTCAAAAAAGTTGAAGATTTTCATGACAGGATTTCTGCTTCAAAAAAGTTGAATATTTATATGAAAAGATTTCTGCTTCAAAAAAGTCTAAGATTTTCATGAAAAGATTTCTGATTCAAAAAAGTTGAAAATTTTCATGAAAAGATTTCGGTTTCAAAAAGTTGACCATTTTCATGAAAAGATTTCGGCTTCAAAAAAGTTGAAAATTTTCATGAAAAGATTTCGGTTTCAAAAAGTTGAAAATTTTCATGAAAAGATCTCTGCTTCAAAAAAGTTGAACATTTTCATGAATAGATTTCGGCTTCAAAAAAGTTGAAAATTTTCATGAAAAGATTTCGGCTTCAAAAAGTTGAAAATTTTCATGAAAAGATTTCGGCTTCAAAAAAGTTGAAAATTTTCATGAAAAGATTTTGGTTTCAAAAAGTTGAAAATTTTCATGAAAAGATTTCAGCTTCAAAAAGGTTGAAAACTTTCATGAACTATTACGACTTCAAAAAAGTCTAAGATTTTCATGAAAAGATTTAGGTTTCAAAAAAGTTGAAAATTTTCATGAAGTATTTCGGCTTCAAAAAAGTCAAAAATTTTCATGAACTATTTCGGCATCAAAAAAGTTGAAAATTTTCATGAAAAGATTTCTGCTTCAAAAAAGTTGAAAATTTTCATGAAAAGATTTCGTTTTTAAAAAATTTGAAAATTTTCATGAAAAGATTTAGACTTCCAAAAAGTTGAAAATTTTCATGAAAAGATTTCGGCTTCAAAAAAGTTGAACATTTTCATGAAAAGATTTCGGTTTAAAAAAAGTTGAAGATTTTCATGAAAAGATTTCTGCTTCAAAAAAGTTGAATATTTATATGAAAAGATTTCTGCTTCAAAAAAGTCTAAGATTTTCATGAAAAGATTTCTGATTCAAAAAAGTTGAAAATTTTCATGAAAAGATTTCGGTTTCAAAAAGTTGACCATTTTCATGAAAAGATTTCGGCTTCAAAAAAGTTGAAAATTTTCATGAAAAGATTTCGGTTTCAAAAAGTTGAAAATTTTCATGAAAAGATCTCTGCTTCAAAAAAGTTGAACATTTTCATGAATAGATTTCGGCTTCAAAAAAGTTGAACATTTACATGAAAAGATTTCGGCTTCAAAAAAGTTGAAAATTTTCATGAAAAGATTTCGGTTTCAAAAAGTTGAAAATTTTCATGAAAAGATCTCTGCTTCAAAAAAGTTGAACATTTTCATGAATAGATTTCGGCTTCAAAAAAGTTGAAAATTTTCATGAAAAGATTTCGGCTTCAAAAAGTTGAAAATTTTCATGAAAAGATTTCGGCTTCAAAAAAGTTGAAAATTTTCATGAAAAGATTTCAGCTTCAAAAAGGTTGAAAACTTTCATGAACTATTACGACTTCAAAAAAGTCTAAGATTTTCATGAAAAGATTTAGGTTTCAAAAAAGTTGAAAATTTTCATGAAGTATTTCGGCTTCAAAAAAGTCGAAAATTTTCATGAACTATTTCGGCATCAAAAAAGTTGAAAATTTTCATGAAAAGATTTCTGCTTCAAAAAAGTTGAAAATTTTCATGAAAAGATTTCGTTTTTAAAAAATTTGAAAATTTTCATGAAAAGATTTAGACTTCCAAAAAGTTGAAAATTTTCATGAAAAGATTTCGGCTTCAAAAAAATTGAACATTTTCATGAAAAGATTTCGGTTTAAAAAAAGTTGAAGATTTTCATGAAAAGATTTCTGCTTCAAAAAAGTTGAATATTTATATGAAAAGATTTCTGCTTCAAAAAAGTCTAAGATTTTCATGAAAAGATTTCTGATTCAAAAAAGTTGAAAATTTTCATGAAAAGATTTCGGTTTCAAAAAGTTGACCATTTTCATGAAAAGATTTCGGCTTCAAAAAAGTTGAAAATTTTCATGAAAAGATTTCGTTTTCAAAAAGTTGAAAATTTTCATGAAAAGATCTCTGCTTCAAAAAAGTTGAACATTTTCATGAATAGATTTCGGCTTCAAAAAAGTTGAACATTTTCATGAAAAGATTTCGGGTTCAAAAAAGTTGAAAATTTTCATGAACTATTTCGGCATCAAAAAAGTTGAAAATTTTCATGAAAAGATTTAGGTTTCAAAAAAGGTGAACATTTTCATGAAGTATTTCGGCTTCAAAAAAATGGAACATTTTCATGAAAAGATCTCTGCTTCAAAAAAGTTGAACATTTTCATGAATAGATTTCGGCTTCAAAAAAGTTGAACATTTTCATGAAAAGATTTCGGGTTCAAAAAAGTTGAAAATTTTCATGAACTATTTCGGCATCAAAAAAGTTGAAAATTTTCATGAAAAGATTTAGGTTTCAAAAAAGGTGAAAATTTTCATCAAGTATTTCGGCTTCAAAAAAAAAGAAAAAAAGATTTTCATGAAAAGATTTCTGCTTCAAAAAAGTTGAAAGTTTTCATGAAAAGATATTGGTTTCAAAAAGTTGAAAATTTTCATGAAAAGATTTTGGTTTCAAAAAGTTGAAAATTTTCATGAAAAGATTTTGGCTTCAAAAAAGTTGAAAATTTTCATGAAAAGATTTCGGCTTCAAAAAAGTTGAACATTTTCATGAAAAGATTTCGGCTTCAAAAAAGTTGAAAATTTTCATGAAAAGATTTCGGCTTCAAAAAAGTTGAACATTTTCATGAAGTATGTCGGCTTCAAAAAAATGGAACATTTTCATGAAAAGATTTTGGCTTCAAAAAAGTTGAACATTTTCATGAAAAGATTTCGGCTTCAAAAAAGTTGAACATTTTCATGAAAAGATTTCGGCTTCAAAAAAGTTGAACATTTTCATGAAAAGATTTCGGCTTCAAAAAAGTTGAAAATTTTCATGAAAAGATTTCGGCTTCAAAAAAGTTGAACATTTTCATGAATTATGTCGGCTTCAAAAAAATGGAACATTTTCATGAAAAGATTTTGGCTTCAAAAAAGTTGAACATTTTCATGAAAAGATTTCGGGTTCAAAAAAGTTGAAAATTTCCATGAAAAGATTTCGACTTCAAAAAAGTTGAAAATTTTCATGAAGTATTTCGGCTTCAAAAAAATGGAACATTTTCATGAAAAGATTTCGGCTTCAAAAAAGTTGAACATTTTCATGAAAAGATTTCGGCTTCAAAAAAGTTGAAAATTTTCATGAAAAGATTTCGGCTTCAAAAAAGTTGAACATTTTCATGAAGTATGTCGGCTTCAAAAAAATGGAACATTTTCATGAAAAGATTTTGGCTTCAAAAAAGTTGAACATTTTCATGAAAAGATTTCGGCTTCAAAAAAGTTGAACATTTTCATGAAAAGATTTCGGCTTCAAAAAAGTTGAACATTTTCATGAAAAGATTTCGGCTTCAAAAAAGTTGAACATTTTCATGAATTATGTCGGCTTCAAAAAAATGGAACATTTTCATGAAAAGATTTTGGCTTCAAAAAAGTTGAACATTTTCATGAAAAGATTTCGGGTTCAAAAAAGTTGAAAATTTACATGAAAAGATTTCGACTTCAAAAAAGTTGAAAATTTTCATGAAGTATTTCGGCTTCAAAAAAATGGAACATTTTCATGAAAAGATTTCGGCTTCAAAAAACTTGAACATTTTCATGAAAAGATTTCGGCTTCAAAAAACTTGAACATTTTCATGAAAAGATTTCTGCTTCAAAAAAGTTTAAAATTTACATGAAAAGATTTCGACTTCAAAAAAGTTGAACATTTTCATGAAAAGATTTCTGCTTCGAAAAAGTTAAAAAATTACATGAAAAGATTTCGGTTTCAAAAAGTTGAAAATTTTCATGAAAAGATTTCGGCTTCAAAAAAGTTTAAAATATTCATGAAAAGATTTCTGCTTCAAAAAAGTTGAAAATTTTCATGAAAAGATTTCGGCTTCAAAAAGTTGAAAATTTTCATGAAAAGATTTCGGCTTCAAAAAAGTTGAAAATTTTCATGAAAAGATTTTGGTTTCAAAAAGTTGAAAATTTTCATGAAAAGATTTAGGCTTCAAAAAAGTTGAAAATTTTCATGAAAAGATTTCGGCTTCAAAAAAGTTGAACATTTTCATGAAGTATTTCGGCTTGAAAAAAGTTGAAAATTTACATTAAAATATTTCGGCTTCAAAAAAGTCAAAAACTTTCATGATGTATTTCGGCTTCAAAAAAGTTGAAAATTTTCATGAAAAGATTTCTACTTCAAAAAGTTGAAAATTTTAATGAAAAGATTTCGGCTTCAAAATAGTTGACCATTTTCATGAAAACATTTCTGCTTCAAAAAAGTTGAAAATTTTCATGACAGGATTTTGGCTTTAAAAAAAAGTAGAAATTTTCATAAATTATTTCGGCTTCAAAAAGGTTGAAAACTTTCATGAACTATTTCGGCTTCAAAAAAGTTGAAAATTTTCATGAAAAGATTTCGGCTTCAAAAAAGTTGAAAATTTTCATGAAAAGATTTTGGTTTCAAAAAGTTGAAAATTTTCATGAAAAGATTTCAGCTTCAAAAAGGTTGAAAACTTTCATGAACTATTTCGACTTCAAAAAAGTCGAAGATTTTCACGAAAAGATTTCGGCTTAAAAAAAAGTTGAACATTTTCATGAAGTATTTCGGCTGCAAAAAAGTCTAAGATTTTCATGAAAAGATTTCTGCTTCAAAAAAGTCTAAGATTTTCATGAAAAGATTTCTGCTTCAAAAAAGTTGAATATTTTCATGAAAAGATTTCGGCTTCAAAAAAGTTGAAGATTTTCATGAAAAGATTTCGACTTCAAAAAAGTTGAACATTTTCATGAAAAGATTTCTACTTCAAAAAGTTGAAAATTTTCATGACAGGATTTTGGCTTTCAAAAAAGTAGAAATTTTCATGAAGTATTTCGGCTTCAAAAAGGTTGAAAAATTTCATGAACTATTTCGGCTTCAAAAAAGTCGAAGATTTTCATGAAAAGATTTCTGCTTCAAAAAAGTTGAACATTTTCATGAAAAGATTTCTGCTTCAAAAAAGTTGAACATTTTCATGAAAAGATTTCTGCTTCAAAAAAGTCTAAGATTTTCATGAAAAGATTTCTGCTTCAAAAAAGTTGAATATTTTCATGAAAAGATTTCGGCTTCAAAAAAGTTGAAGATTTTCATGAAAAGATTTCGAATTCAAAAAAGTTGAACATTTTCATGAAAAGATTTCTACTTCAAAAAGTTGAAAATTTTCATGACAGGATTTTGGCTTTCAAAAAAGTAGAAATTTTCATGAAGTATTTCGGCTTCAAAAAGGTTGAAAAATTTCATGAACTATTTCGGCTTCAAAAAAGTCGAAGATTTTCATGAAAAGATTTCTGCTTCAAAAAAGTTGAACATTTTCATGAAAAGATTTCGGCTTCAAAAAAGTTGAACATTTTCATGAAAAGATTTCTGCTTCAAAAAAGTTGAACATTTTCATGAAAAGATTTCTGCTTCAAAAAACTTGAACATTTTCATGAAAAGATTTCGGCTTCAAAAAAGTTGAACATTTTCATGAAAAGATTTCTGCTTCAAAAAACTTGAAAATTTTCATGAAAAGATTTCGGTTTCAAAAAGTTGAAAATTTTCATGAAAAGATCTCGGCTTCAAAAAAGTTGAAAATTTTCATGAAAAGATTTCGGCTTCAAAAAAGTTGAACATTTTCATGAAAAGATTTCTGCTTCAAAAAAGTTGAAAATTTTCATGAAAAGATTTTGGTTTGAAAAGATTTCTGCTTCAAAAAAGTTGAAAATTTACATGTAAAGATTTCGACTTCAAAAAAGTTGACCTTTTTCATGAAATGATTTCGGCTTCAAAAAAGTTGAAAATTTTCATGAAAAGATTTCGGGTTCAAAAAAGTTGAAAATTTTCATGAACTCTTTCGGCATCAAAAAAGTTGAAAATTTTCATGAAAAGATTTCGGTTTCAAAAAAGTTGAAAATTTTCATGAAAAGATTTCAGCTTCAAAAAAGTTGAAAATTTTCATGAACTATTTCGGCATCAAAAAAGTTGAAAATTTTCATGAAAAGATTTAGGTTTCAAAAAGGTTGAAAACTTTCATGAACTATTTCGACTTCAAAAAAGTTGAAAATTTACATGAAAAGATTTCTGCTTCAAAAAAGTTGAAAATTTTCATGAAAAGATTTCAGCTTAAAAAAGGTTGAAAACTTTCATGAACTATTTCGACTTCAAAAAAGTCGAAGATTTTCATGAAAAGATTTCGGCTTCAAAAAAGTTGAAAATTTTTTATGAACTATTTCGGCATCAAAAAAGTTGAAAATTTTCATGAAAAGATTTAGGTTTCAAAAAAGTTGAAAATTTTCATGAAGTATTTCGGCTTCAAAAAAGTCAAAAATTTTCATTAACTATTTCGGCTTCAAAAAAGTTGAAAATTTTCATGAAAAGATTTAGGTTTCAAAAAAGTTGAAAATTTTCATGAAGTATTTAGGCTTCAAAAAAGTTGAAAATTTTCATGAACTATTACGGCATCAAAAAAGTTGAAAATTTTCATGAAAAGATTTCTGTTTCAAAAAAGTTGAAAATTTTCATGAAAAGATTTCGGCTTCAAAAAAGTTGAAAATTTTCATCAAGTATTTCGGCTTCAAAGAAATGGAACATTTTCATGAAAAGATTTCGGCTTCAAAAAAGTTGAACATTTTCATGAAAAGATTTCGGTTTCAAAAAGTTGAAAATTTTCATGAAAAGATTTCTGCTTCAAAAAAGTTGAAAATTTTCATGAAAAGATTTCGGCATAAAAAGTTGAAAATTTTCATGAAAAGATTTCGGCTTCAAAAAAGTTGACCATTTTCATGAAAAGATTTCGGATTCAAAAAACTTGAAAATTTTCATGAAAAGATTTCGGTTTCAAAAAGTTAAAAATTTTCATGAAAAGATTTCGGCTTCAAAAAAGTTGAACATTATCATGAAAAGATTTCGGCTTCAAAAAAGTTGACCATTTTCATGAAAAGATTTCAGCTTCAAAAAAGTTGAAAATTTTCATGAAAAGATTTCGGCTTCAAAAAGTTGAAAATTTTCATGAAAAGATTTCGACTTCAAAAAAGTTGACCATTTTCATGAAAAGATTTCGGCTTCAAAAAAGTTGAAAATTTTCATGAAGTATTTCGGCTTCAAAAAAATTTAACATTTTCATGAAAAGATTTCAGCTTCAAAAAAGTTGAAAATTTTCATGAAGTATTTCGGCTTCAAAAAAATTTAACATTTTCATGAAAAGATTTCGGCTTCAAAAAAGTTGAACATTTTCATGAAAAGATTTCGGCTTCAAAAAAGTTGAACATTTTCATGAAAAGATTTCGGGTTCAAAAAAGTTGAAAATTTTCATGAAGTATTTCGGCTTCAAAAAAGTTTAAAATTTTCATGAACTATTTCGGCTTCAAAAAAGTCGAAGATTTTCATGAAAAGATTTCTGCTTCAAAAAAGTTTAAAATTTTCATGACAGGATTTTGGCTTCAAAAAAGTTTAAAATTTTCATGAAAAGATTTCGGCTTCAAAAAAGTTGACCATTTTCATGAAAAGATTTCAGCTTCAAAAAAGTTGAACATTTTCATGAAAAGATTTCGGGTTCAAAAAAGTTGAAAATTTTCATGAAGTATTTCGGCTTCAAAAAAGTTTAAAATTTTCATAAACTATTTCGGCTTCAAAAAAGTCAAAGATTTTCATGAAAAGATTTCTGCTTCAAAAAAGTTTAAAATTTTCATGACAGGATTTTGGCTTCAAAAAAGTTTAAAATTTTCATGAAAAGATTTCGGCTTCAAAAAAGTTGACCATTTTCATGAAAAGATTTCTGCTTCAAAAAAGTTGAAAATTTACATGAAAAGATTTTGGTTTCAAAAAAGTTAAACATTTTCATGAAAAGATTTCGGCTTCAAAAAAGTTGAACATTTTCATGAAAAGATTTCTGCTTCAAAAAAGTTGAAAATTTACATGAAAAGATTTCGACTTCAAAAAAGTCTAAGATTTTCATGAAAAGATTTCTGCTTCAAAAAAGTTGAAAATTTTCATGAAAAGATTTCGGTTTCAAAAAGTTGAAAATTTTTATGAAAAGATTTCGGCTTCAAAAAAGTTGAAAATTTTCATGAAAAGATTTCGGCTTAAAAAGTTGAAAATTTTCATGAAAAGATTTCGGCTTCAAAAAAGTTGACCATTTTCATGAAAAGATTTAGACTTCAAAAAAGTTGAATATTTTCATCAAGTATTTCGGCTTCAAAAAATTCGAAGATTTTCATGAAAAGATTTCGGCTTCAAAAAAGTTGAACATTTTCATGAAAAGATTTCTGCTTCAAAAAAGTTGAAAATTTACATGAAAAGATTTCGGCTTCAAAAAGTTGAAAATTTTCATGAAAAGATTTCGGCTTCAAAAAAGTTGACCATTTTCATGAAAAGATTTCGGCTTCAAAAATGTTGAAAATTTTCATGAAAAGATTTCGGTTTCAAAAAATTGAAAATTTTCATGAAAAGATCTCGGCTTCAAAAAAGTTGAACATTTTCATGAAAAGATTTCGGCTTCAAAAAAGTTGAACATTTTCATGAAAAGATTTCTGCTTCAAAAAAGTTGAAAATTTACATGAAAAGATTTCGACTTCAAAAAAGTCTAAGATTTTCATGAAAAGATTTCTGCTTCAAAAAAGTTGAAAATTTTCATGAAAAGATTTCGGCTTCAAAAAGTTGAAAATTTTCATGAAAAGATTTCGGCTTCAAAAAAGTTGACCATTTTCATGAAAAGATTTCAGCTTCAAAAAAGTTGAAAATTTTCATGAAAAGATTTTGGTTTCAAAAAGTTGAAAATTTTCATGAAAAGATTTCAGCTTCAAAAAGGTTGAAAACTTTCATGAACTATTACGACTTCAAAAAAGTCGAAGATTTTCATGAAAAGATTTAGGTTTCAAAAAAGTTGAAAATTTTCATGAAGTATTTCGGCTTCAAAAAAGTCGAAAATTTTCATGAACTATTTCGGCATCAAAAAAGTTGAAGATTTTCATGAAAAGATTTCTGCTTCAAAAAAGTTGATTATCTATATGAAAAGATTTCTGCTTCAAAAAAGTCTAAGATTTTCATGAAAAGATTTCTGATTCAAAAAAGTTGAAAATTTTCATGAAAAGATTTCGGTTTCAAAAAGTTGACCATTTTCATGAAAAGATTTCGGCTTCCAAAAAGTTGAAAATTTTCATGAAAAGATTTCGGCTACAAAAAAGTTGAACATTTTCATGAAAAGATTTCGGCTTCAAAAAAGTTGAAGATTTTCATGAAAAGATTTCTGCTTCAAAAAAGTTGAATATTTATATGAAAAGATTTCTGCTTCAAAAAAGTCTAAGATTTTCATGAAAAGATTTCTGATTCAAAAAAGTTGAAAATTTTCATGAAAAGATTTCGGTTTCAAAAAGTTGACCATTTTCATGAAAAGATTTCTGCTTCAAAAAAGTTGAAAATTTTCATGAAAAGATTTCGGTTTCAAAAAGTTGAAATTTTCATGAAAAGATCTCTGCTTCAAAAAAGTTGAACATTTTCATGAATAGATTTCGGCTTCAAAAAAGTTGAAAATTTTCATGAAAAGATTTCGGCTTCAAAAAGTTGAAAATTTTCATGAAAAGATTTCGGCTTCAAAAAAGTTGAAAATTTTCATGAAAAGATTTTGGTTCCAAAAAGTTGAAAATTTTCATGAAGTTTTTCGGCTTCAAAAAAATGGAACATTTTCATGAAAAGATTTCAGCTTCAAAAAAGTTGAACATTTTCATGAAAAGATTTCTGCTTCAAAAAAGTTGAAAATTTACATGAAAAGATTTCGGCTTCAAAAAGTTGAAAATTTTCATGAAAAGATTTCGGCTTCAAAAAAGTTGACCATTTTCATGAAAAGATTTCGGCTTCAAAAAACTTGAAAATTTTCATGAAAAGATTTCGGTTTCAAAAAGTTAAAAATTTTCATGAAAAGATTTCGGCTTCAAAAAAGTTGAACATTATCATGAAAAGATTTCGGCTTCAAAAAAGTTGACCATTTTCATGAAAAGATTTCAGCTTCAAAAAAGTTGAAAATTTTCATGAAAAGATTTCGGCTTCAAAAAGTTGAAAATTTTCATGAAAAGATTTCGACTTCAAAAAAGTTGACCATTTTCATGAAAAGATTTCGGCTTCAAAAAAGTTGAAAATTTTCATGAAGTATTTCGGCTTCAAAAAAATTTAACATTTTCATGAAAAGATTTCAGCTTCAAAAAAGTTGAAAATTTTCATGAAGTATTTCGGCTTCAAAAAAATTTAACATTTTCATGAAAAGATTTCAGCTTCAAAAAAGTTGAACATTTTCATGAAAAGATTTCGGCTTCAAAAAAGTTGAACATTTTCATGAAAAGATTTCTGCTTCAAAAAAGTTGAAAATTTTCATGAAGTATTTCGGCTTCAAAAAAGTTGAAAATTTTCATGAACTATTTCGGCTTCAAAAAAGTCGAAGATTTTCATGAAAAGATTTCTGCTTCAAAAAAGTTTAAAATTTTCATGACAGGATTTTGGCTTCAAAAAAGTTTAAAATTTTCATGAAAAGATTTCGGCTTCAAAAAAGTTGACCATTTTCATGAAAAGATTTCAGCTTCAAAAAAGTTGAACATTTTCATGAAAAGATTTCGGGTTCAAAAAAGTTGAAAATTTTCATGAAGTATTTCGGCTTCAAAAAAGTTTAAAATTTTCATAAACTATTTCGGCTTCAAAAAAGTCGAAGATTTTCATGAAAAGATTTCTGCTTCAAAAAAGTTTAAAATTTTCATGACAGGATTTTGGCTTCAAAAAAGTTTAAAATTTTCATGAAAAGATTTCGGCTTCAAAAAAGTTGACCATTTTCATGAAAAGATTTCTGCTTCAAAAAAGTTGAAAATTTACATGAAAAGATTTTGGTTTCAAAAAAGTTAAACATTTTCATGAAAAGATTTCGGCTTCAAAAAAGTTGAACATTTTCATGAAAAGATTTCTGCTTCAAAAAAGTTGAAAATTTACATGAAAAGATTTCGACTTCAAAAAAGTCTAAGATTTTCATGAAAAGATTTCTGCTTCAAAAAAGTTGAAAATTTTCATGAAAAGATTTCGGTTTCAAAAAGTTGAAAATTTTTATGAAAAGATTTCTGCTTCAAAAAAGTTGAAAATTTTCATGAAAAGATTTCGGCTTAAAAAGTTGAAAATTTTCATGAAAAGATTTCGGCTTCAAAAAAGTTGACCATTTTCATGAAAAGATTTAGACTTCAAAAAAGTTGAATATTTTCATCAAGTATTTCGGCTTCAAAAAATTCGAAGATTTTCATGAAAAGATTTCGGCTTCAAAAAAGTTGAACATTTTCATGAAAAGATTTCTGCTTCAAAAAAGTTGAAAATTTACATGAAAAGATTTCTGCTTCAAAAAGTTGAAAATTTTCATGAAAAGATTTCGGCTTCAAAAAAGTTGACCATTTTCATGAAAAGATTTCGGCTTCAAAAATGTTGAAAATTTTCATGAAAAGATTTCGGTTTCAAAAAATTGAAAATTTTCATGAAAAGATCTCGGCTTCAAAAAAGTTGAACATTTTCATGAAAAGATTTCGGCTTCAAAAAAGTTGAACATTTTCATGAAAAGATTTCTGCTTCAAAAAAGTTGAAAATTTACATGAAAAGATTTCGACTTCAAAAAAGTCTAAGATTTTCATGAAAAGATTTCTGCTTCAAAAAAGTTGAAAATTTTCATGAAAAGATTTCGGCTTCAAAAAGTTGAAAATTTTCATGAAAAGATTTCGGCTTCAAAAAAGTTGACCATTTTCATGAAAAGATTTCAGCTTCAAAAAAGTTGAAAATTTTCATGAAAAGATTTTGGTTTCAAAAAGTTGAAAATTTTCATGAAAAGATTTCAGCTTCAAAAAGGTTGAAAACTTTCATGAACTATTACGACTTCAAAAAAGTCGAAGATTTTCATGAAAAGATTTAGGTTTCAAAAAAGTTGAAAATTTTCATGAAGTATTTCGGCTTCAAAAAAGTCGAAAATTTTCATGAACTATTTCGGCATCAAAAAAGTTGAAGATTTTCATGAAAAGATTTCTGCTTCAAAAAAGTTGATTATCTATATGAAAAGATTTCTGCTTCAAAAAAGTCTAAGATTTTCATGAAAAGATTTCTGATTCAAAAAAGTTGAAAATTTTCATGAAAAGATTTCGGTTTCAAAAAGTTGACCATTTTCATGAAAAGATTTCGGCTTCCAAAAAGTTGAAAATTTTCATGAAAAGATTTCGGCTACAAAAAAGTTGAACATTTTCATGAAAAGATTTCGGCTTCAAAAAAGTTGAAGATTTTCATGAAAAGATTTCTGCTTCAAAAAAGTTGAATATTTATATGAAAAGATTTCTGCTTCAAAAAAGTCTAAGATTTTCATGAAAAGATTTCTGATTCAAAAAAGTTGAAAATTTTCATGAAAAGATTTCGGTTTCAAAAAGTTGACCATTTTCATGAAAAGATTTCGGCTTCAAAAAAGTTGAAAATTTTCATGAAAAGATTTCGGTTTCAAAAAGTTGAAATTTTCATGAAAAGATCTCTGCTTCAAAAAAGTTGAACATTTTCATGAATAGATTTCGGCTTCAAAAAAGTTGAAAATTTTCATGAAAAGATTTCGGCTTCAAAAAGTTGAAAATTTTCATGAAAAGATTTCGGCTTCAAAAAAGTTGAAAATTTTCATGAAAAGATTTTGGTTCCAAAAAGTTGAAAATTTTCATGAAGTTTTTCGGCTTCAAAAAAATGGAACATTTTCATGAAAAGATTTCAGCTTCAAAAAAGTTGAAAATTTTCATGAAAAGATTTCGGCTTCAAAAAAGTTGAAAATTTTCATGAAAAGATTTTGGTTTCAAAAAGTTGAAAATTTTCATGAAGTATTTCGGCTTCAAAAAAATTGAACATTTTCATGAAAAGATTTCAGCTTCAAAAAAGTTGAATATTTTCATGAAAAGATTTCGGGTTCAAAAAAGTTGAAAATTTTTATGAACTATTTCGGCATCAAAAAAGTTGAAAATTTTCATGAAAAGATTTAGGTTTCAAAAAAGGTGAACATTTTCATGAAGTATTTCGGCTTCAAAAAAGTCTAAAATTTTCATGAACTATTTCGGCTTCAAAAAAATGGAACATTATCATGAAAAGATTTCGGCTTCAAAAAAGTTGAACATTTTCATGAAAAGATTTCGGCTTCAAAAAAGTTGAAAATTTACATGAAAAGATTTCGAGTTCAAAAAAGTTGAAAGTTTTCATGAAGTATTTCGGCTTCAAAAAAATGGAACATTTTCATGAAAAGATTTCGGCTTCAAAAAAGTTGAAAATTTTCATTAAAGGTATCTGCTTCAATAAAGTTGAAAATTTACATGAAAAGATTTCGGCTTCAAAAAGTTGAAAATTTTCATGAAAAGATTTCGGCTTCAAAAAAGTTGAAAATTTTCATGAAAAGATTTTGGTTTCAAAAAGTTGAAAATTTTCATGAAGTATTTCGGCTTCAAAAAAATGGAACATTTTCATGAAAAGATTTCAGCTTCAAAAAAGTTGAAAATTTTCATGAAAAGATTTCGGGTTCAAAAAAGTTGAAAATTTTCATGAAAAGATTTAGACTTCAAAAAAGTTGAATATTTTCATCAAGTATTTCGGCTTCAAAAAAAAAGAAAAAAAGATTTTCATGAAAAGATTTCTGCTTCAAAAAAGTTTAAAATTTTCATGACAGGATTTTGGCTTCAAAAAAGTTGAAAATTTTCATGAAAAAATTTCGGCTTCAAAAAAGTTGAACATTTTCATGAAAAGATTACTGCTTCAAAAAAGTTAAAAAATTACATGAAAAGATTTCGGCTTCAAAAAAGTTGAAAATTTTCATGAAAAGATTTCGGCTTCAAAAAAGTTGAACATTTTCATGAAAAGATTTCTGTTTCAAAAAAGTTTAAAATTTACATGAAAAGATTTCGACTTCAAAAAAGTCTAAGATTTTCATGAAAAGATTTCTGCTTCAAAAAAGTTGAAAATTTTCATGAAAAGATTTCGGTTTCAAAAAGTTGAACATTTTCATGAAAAGATTTCTGCTTCAAAAAAGTTAAAAAATTACATGAAAAGATTTCGGTTTCAAAAAGTTGAAAATTTTCATGAAAAGATTTCGGCTTCAAAAAAGTTGAACATTTTCATGAAAAGATTTCGGGTTCAAAAAAGTTTAAAATAATCATGAAAAGATTTCTGCTTCAAAAAAGTTTAAAATTTGCATGAAAAGATTTCGGCTTCAAAAAGTTGAAAATTTTCATGAAAAGATTTCGGCTTCAAAAAAGTTGAAAATTTTCATGAAAAGATTTTGGTTTCAAAAAGTTGAAAATTTTCATGAAAAGATTTCAGCTTCAAAAAGGTTGAAAACTTTCATGAACTAATTCGACTTCAAAAAAGTCGAAGATTTTCATGAAAAGATTTCGGCTTCAAAAAAGTAAAAATTTTCATGAAGTATTTCGGCTGCAAAAAAGTCGAAGATTTTCATGAGAAGATTTCTGCTTCAAAAAAGTTGAACATTTTCATGAAAAGATTTCGGCTTCAAAAAAGTTGACCATTTTCATGAAAAGATTTCGGCTTCAAAAAAGTTTAAAATTTTCATGAAAAGATTTCTGCTTCAAAAAAGTCTAAGATTTTCATGAAAAGATTTCTGCTTCAAAAAAGTTGAAAATTTTCATGAAAAGATTTCGGCTTCAAAAAGTCGAAAATTTTCATGAAAAGATTTCGGCTTCAAAAAAGTTGAAAATTTTCATGAAAAGATTTTGGTTTCAAAAAGTTGAAAATTTTCATGAAAAGATTTCGGCTTCAAAAAGTTGAAAATTTTCATGAAAAGATTTCGGCTTCAAAAAAGTTGACCATTTTCATGAAAAGATTTCGGCTTCAAAAAACTTGAAAATTTTCATGACAGGATTTTGGCTTTAAAAAAAGTAGAAATTTTCATAAATTATTTCGGCTTCAAAAAGGTTGAAAACTTTCATGAACTATTTCGGCTTCAAAAAAGTTGAAAATTTTCATGAAAAGATTTCGGCTTCAAAAAAGTTGAAAATTTTCATGAAAAGATTTCGGTTTCAAAAAGTTGAAAATTTTCATGAAAAGATTTCTGCTTCAAAAAAGTTGACCATTTTCATGAAAAGATTTTGGTTTCAAAAAGTTGAAAATTTTCATGAAAAGATTTCAGCTTCAAAAAGGTTGAAAACTTTCATGAACTATTTCGACTTCAAAAAAGTCGAAGATTTTCATGAAAAGATTTCGGCTTCAAAAAAGTTGAACATTTTCATGAAGTATTTCGGCTTGAAAAAAGTTGAAAATTTACATTAAAAGATTTCGGCTGCAAAAAAGTCAAAAACTTTCATGAAGTATTTCGGCTTCAAAAAAGTTGAAAATTTTCATGAAAAGATTTCTACTTCAAAAAGTTGAAAATTTTCATGACAGGAATTTGGCTTTCAAAAAAGTTGAAAATTTTCATGAAGTATTTCGGCTTCAAAAAGGTTGAAAAATTTCATGAACTGTTTCGGCTTCAAAAAAGTCGAAGATTTTCATGAAAAGATTTCAGCTTCAAAAAGGTTGAAAACTTTCATGAACTATTTCGACTTCAAAAAAGTCGAAGATTTTCATGAAAAGATTTCGGCTTCAAAAAAGTAAAAATTTTCATGAAGTATTTCGGCTGCAAAAAAGTCGAAGATTTTCATGAGAAGATTTCTGCTTCAAAAAAGTTGAACATTTTCATGAAAAGATTTCGGCTTCAAAAAAGTTGACCATTTTCATGAAAAGATTTCGGCTTCAAAAAAGTTTAAAATTTTCATGAAAAGATTTCTGCTTCAAAAAAGTCTAAGATTTTCATGAAAAGATTTCTGCTTCAAAAAAGTTGAAAATTTTCATGAAAAGATTTCGGCTTCAAAAAGTTGAAAATTTTCATGAAAAGATTTCGGCTTCAAAAAAGTTGAAAATTTTCATGAAAAGATTTTGGTTTCAAAAAGTTGAAAATTTTCATGAAAAGATTTCGGCTTCAAAAAGTTGAAAATTTTCATGAAAAGATTTCGGCTTCAAAAAAGTTGACCATTTTCATGAAAAGATTTCGGCTTCAAAAAACTTGAAAATTTTCATGACAGGATTTTGGCTTTAAAAAAAGTAGAAATTTTCATAAATTATTTCGGCTTCAAAAAGGTTGAAAACTTTCATGAACTATTTCGGCTTCAAAAAAGTTGAAAATTTTCATGAAAAGATTTCGGCTTCAAAAAAGTTGAAAATTTTCATGAAAAGATTTCGGTTTCAAAAAGTTGAAAATTTTCATGAAAAGATTTCTGCTTCAAAAAAGTTGAAAATTTTCATGAAAAGATTTTGGTTTCAAAAAGTTGAAAATTTTCATGAAAAGATTTCAGCTTCAAAAAGGTTGAAAACTTTCATGAACTATTTCGACTTCAAAAAAGTCGAAGATTTTCATGAAAAGATTTCGGCTTCAAAAAAGTTGAACATTTTCATGAAGTATTTCGGCTTGAAAAAAGTTGAAAATTTACATTAAAAGATTTCGGCTGCAAAAAAGTCAAAAACTTTCATGAAGTATTTCGGCTTCAAAAAAGTTGAAAATTTTCATGAAAAGATTTCTACTTCAAAAAGTTGAAAATTTTCATGACAGGAATTTGGCTTTCAAAAAAGTAGAAATTTTCATGAAGTATTTCGGCTTCAAAAAGGTTGAAAAATTTCATGAACTATTTCGGCTTCAAAAAAGTCGAAGATTTTCATGAAAAGATTTCTGCTTCAAAAAAGTTGAAAATTTTCATGAAAAGATTTCAGCTTCAAAAAGGTTGAAAACTTTCATGAACTATTTCGACTTCAAAAAAGTCGAAGATTTTCATGAAAAGATTTCGGCTTCAAAAAAGTTGAAAATTTTCATGAACTATTTCGGCATCAAAAAAGTTGAAAATTTTCATGAAAAGATTGAGGTTTCAAAAAAGTTGAAAATTTTCATGAAGTATTTCAGCTTCAAAAAGGTTGAAAACTTTCATGAACTATTTCGACTTCAAAAAAGTCGAAGATTTTCATGAAAAGATTTCGGCTTCAAAAAAGTTGAAAATTTTCATGAACTATTTCGGCATCAAAAAAGTTGAAAATTTTCATGAAAAGATTGAGGTTTCAAAAAAGTTGAAAATTTTCATGAAGTATTTCGGCTTCAAAAAAGTCGAAAATTTTCATGAACTATTTCGGCATCAAAAAAGTTGAAAATTTTCATGAAAAGATTTCTGCTTCAAAAAAGTTGAAAATTTTCATGAAAAGATTTCAGCTTCAAAAAGGTTGAAAACTTTCATGAACTATTTCGACTTCAAAAAAGTTGAACATTTTCATGAAAAGATTTCGGCTTCAAAAAAGTTGAAAATTTTCATGAACTATTTCGGCATCAAAAAAGTTGAAAATTTTCATGAAAAGATTTAGGTTTCAAAAAAGTCGAAAATTTTCATGAAGTATTTCGGCTTCAAAAAAGTCGAAAATTTTCATGAACTATTTCGGCTTCAAAAAAGTTGAAAATTTTCATGAAAAGATTTCTGTTTCAAAAAAGTTGAAAATTTTCATCAAGTATTTCGGCTTCAAAAAAGTCGAAGATTTTCATGAAAAGATTTCTGCTTCAAAAAAGTTGAAAATTTTCATGAAAAGATTTCGGGTTCAAAAAAGTTGAAAATTTTCATGAAAAGATTTCGGGTTCAAAAAAGTTGAAAATTTTCATGAACTCTTTCGGCATCAAAAAAGTTGAAAATTTTCATGAAAAGATTTAGGTTTCAAAAAGGTTGAAAACTTTCATGAACTATTTCGACTTCAAAAAAGTCGAAAATTTTCATGAAAAGATTTCGGCTTCAAAAAAGTTGAACATTTTCATGAAAAGATTTCGGCTTCAAAAAAGTTCAACATTTTCATGAAAAGATTTCTGATTCAAAAAAGTTGAAAATTTACATGAAAAGATTTCTGCTTCAAAAAAGTTGAAAATTTTCATGAAAAGATTTAGGTTTCAAAAAGGTTGAAAATTTACATGAAAAGATTTCGACTTCAAAAAAGTCTAAGATTTTCATGAAAAGATTTCTGCTTCAAAAAAGTTGAAAATTTTCATGAAAAGATTTCGGCTTCAAAAAGTTGAAAATTTTCATGAAAAGATTTCGGCTTCAAAAAAGTTGAACATTTTCATGAAAAGATTTCGGCTTCAAAAAAGTTGAAAATTTTCATGAAATGATCTCGGCTTCAAAAAAGTTGAAAATTTTCATGAAAAGATCTCGGCTTCAAAAAAGTTGAACATTTTCATGAAAAGATTTCGGCTTCAAAAAAGTTGAAAATTTTCATGAAAAGATTTTGGTTTCAAAAAAGTTGAAAATTTTCATGAAAAGATTTCGGCTTCAAAAAAGTTGAAAATTTTCATGAACTATTTCGTCATCAAAAAAGTTGAAAATTTTCATGAAAAGATTTAGGTTTCAAAAAGGTTGAAAATTTACATGAAAAGATTTCGACTTCAAAAAAGTCGAAGATTTTCATGAAAAGATTTCTGCTTCAAAAAAGTTGAAAATTTTCATGAAAAGATTTTGGCTTCAAAAAAGTTGAACATTTTCATGAAAAGATTTCGGCTTCAAAAAAGTTGAAAATTTTCATGAAGTATTTCGGCTTCAAAAAAGTTGAAAATTTTCATGAAAAGATCTCGGCTTCAAAAAAGTTGAAAATTTTCATGAAAAGATTTCAGCTTCAAAAAAGTTGAAAATTTTCATGAAAAGATTTCGGGTTCAAAAAAGTTGAAAATTTTCATGAACTATTTCGGCATCAAAAAAGTTGAAAATTTTCATGAAAAGATTTAGGTTTCAAAAAAGTTGAAAATTTTCATGAAAAGATTTCGGCTTCAAAAAAGATGAAAATTTTCATGAACTATTTCGGCATCAAAAAAGTTGAAAATTTTCATGAAAAGATTTAGGTTTCAAAAAGGTTGAAAACTTTCATGAACTATTTCGACTTCAAAAAAGTCGAAGATTTTCATGAAAAGATTTCGGATTCAAAAAAGTTGAAAATTTTCATGAAGTATTTCGGCTGCAAAAAAATGGAACATTTTCATGAAAAGATTTCGGCTTCAAAAAAGTTGAACATTTTCATGAAAAGATTTCGGCTTCAAAAAAGTTCAACATTTTCATGAAAAGATTTCTGCTTCAAAAAAGTTGAAAATTTACATGAAAAGATTTCTGCTTCAAAAAAGTTGAAAATTTTCATGAAAAGATTTCGGCTTCAAAAAGTTGAAAATTTTCATGAAAAGATTTCGGTTTCAAAAAGTTGAAAATTTTCATGAAAAGATTTTGGTTTCAAAAAGTTGAAAATTTTCATGAAAAGATTTCGACTTCAAAAAGGTTGAAAACTTTCATGAACTATTTCGACTTCAAAAAAGTCGAAGATTTTCATGAAAAGATTTCGGCTTCAAAAAAGTTGAAAATTTTCATGAAAAGATTTAGGTTTCAAAAAAGATGAAAATTTTCATGAAGTATTTCGGCTTTAAAAAAGTCGAAAATTTTCATGAACTATTTCGGCATCAAAAAAGTTGAAAATTTTCATGAAAAGATTTCTGTTTCAAAAAAGTTGAAAATTTTCATGAAAAGATTTCGGCTTCAAAAAGGTTGAAAACTTTCATGAAAAGATTTCGGCTTCAAAAAAGTAAAAATTTTCATGAAGTATTTCGGCTTCAAAAAGGTTGAAAACTTTCATGAACAATTTCGGCTTCAAAAAAAATCGAAGATTTTCATGAAAAGATTTCTGCTTCAAAAAAGTTGACCATTTTCATGAAAAGATTTCTGCTTCAAAAAAGTCTAAGATTTTCATGAAAAGATTTCGGCTTCAAAAAAGTAAAAATTTTCATGAAGTATTTCGGCTGCAAAAAAGTCGAAGATTTTCATGAAAAGATTTCTGTTTCAAAAAAGTTGAAAATTTTCATGAAAAGATTTCGGCTTCAAAAAAGTTGAAAATTTTCATCAAGTATTTCGGCTTCAAAAAAGTCGAAGATTTTCATGAAAAGATTTCTGCTTCAAAAAAGTTGAAAATTTTCATGAAAAGATTTCGGCTTCAAAAAGGTTGAAAACTTTCATGAACTATTTCGGCTTCAAAAAAGTCGAAGATTTTCATGAAAAGATTTCTGCTTCAAAAAAGTTGAACATTTTCATGAAAAGATTTCGGCTTCAAAAAAGTTGACCATTTTCATGAAAAGATTTCGGCTTCAAAAAAGTTTAAAAGTTTTCATGAAAAGATTTCGGTTTCAAAAAGTTGAAAATTTTCATGAAAAGATTTCGGCTTAAAAAAAGTTGAAAATTTTCATGAAAAGATTTCGGTTTCAAAAAGTTGAAAATTTTCATGAAAAGATTTCAGCTTCAAAAAGGTTGAAAACTTTCATGAACTATTTCGACTTCAATAAAGTCAACGATTTTCATGAAAAGATTTCTGCTTCAAAAAAGTTGAACATTTTCATGAAAAGATTTCGGCTTCAAAAAAGTTTAAAATTTTCATGAAAAGATTTTGGTTTCAAAAAGTTGAAAATTTTCATGAAAAGATTTCGGCTTCAAAAAGTTGAAAATTTTCATGAAAAGATTTCAGCTTCAAAAAAGTTGACCATTTTCATGAAAAGATTTCGGCTTCAAAAAAGTTGAAAATTTTCATGAAAAGATTTCGGCTTCAAAAAAGTTGAACATTTTCATGAAGTATTTCGGCTTGAAAAAAGTTGAAAATTTACATTAAAAGATTTCGGCTTCAAAAAAGTCAAAAACTTTCATGAAGTATTTCGGCTTCAAAAAAGTTGAAAATTTTCATGAAAAGATTTCTGCTTCAAAAAAGTTGAACATTTTCATGAAAAGATTTCTGCTTCAAAAAAGTTGAAAATTTACATGAAAAGATTGAGGTTTCAAAAAAGTTGAAAATTTTCATGAAGTATTTCGGCTTCAAAAAAGTCGAAAATTTTCATGAACTATTTCGGCATCAAAAAAGTTGAAAATTTTCATGAAAAGATTTCTGCTTCAAAAAAGTTGAAAATTTTCATGAAAAGATTTCAGCTTCAAAAAGGTTGAAAACTTTCATGAACTATTTCGACTTCAAAAAAGTTGAACATTTTCATGAAAAGATTTCGGCTTCAAAAAAGTTGAAAATTTTCATGAACTATTTCGGCATCAAAAAAGTTGAAAATTTTCATGAAAAGATTTAGGTTTCAAAAAAGTCGAAAATTTTCATGAAGTATTTCGGCTTCAAAAAAGTCGAAAATTTTCATGAACTAATTCGGCTTCAAAAAAGTTGAAAATTTTCATGAAAAGATTTCTGTTTCAAAAAAGTTGAAAATTTTCATGAAAAGATTTCGGCTTCAAAAAAGTTGAAAATTTTCATCAAGTATTTCGGCTTCAAAAAAGTCGAAGATTTTCATGAAAAGATTTCTGCTTCAAAAAAGTTGAAAATTTTCATGAAAAGATTTCGGGTTCAAAAAAGTTGAAAATTTTCATGAACTCTTTCGGCATCAAAAAAGTTGAAAATTTTCATGAAAAGATTTAGGTTTCAAAAAGGTTGAAAACTTTCATGAACTATTTCGACTTCAAAAAAGTCGAAAATTTTCATGAAAAGATTTCGGCTTCAAAAAAGTTGAACATTTTCATGAAAAGATTTCGGCTTCAAAAAAGTTCAACATTTTCATGAAAAGATTTCTGATTCAAAAAAGTTGAAAATTTACATGAAAAGATTTCTGCTTCAAAAAAGTTGAAAATTTTCATGAAAAGATTTAGGTTTCAAAAAGGTTGAAAATTTACATGAAAAGATTTCGACTTCAAAAAAGTCTAAGATTTTCATGAAAAGATTTCTGCTTCAAAAAAGTTGAAAATTTTCATGAAAAGATTTCGGCTTCAAAAAGTTGAAAATTTTCATGAAAAGATTTCGGCTTCAAAAAAGTTGAACATTTTCATGAAAAGATTTCGGCTTCAAAAAAGTTGAAAATTTTCATGAAAAGATTTTGGTTTCAAAAAAGTTGAAAATTTTCATGAAAAGATTTCGGCTTCAAAAAAGTTGAAAATTTTCATGAACTATTTCGTCATCAAAAAAGTTGAAAATTTTCATGAAAAGATTTAGGTTTCAAAAAGGTTGAAAATTTACATGAAAAGATTTCGACTTCAAAAAAGTCGAAGATTTTCATGAAAAGATTTCTGCTTCAAAAAAGTTGAAAATTTTCATGAAAAGATTTTGGCTTCAAAAAAGTTGAACATTTTCATGAAAAGATTTCGGCTTCAAAAAAGTTGAAAATTTTCATGAAGTATTTCGGCTTCAAAAAAGTTGAAAATTTTCATGAAAAGTTCTCGGCTTCAAAAAAGTTGAAAATTTTCATGAAAAGATTTCAGCTTCAAAAAAGTTGAAAATTTTCATGAAAAGATTTCGGGTTCAAAAAAGTTGAAAATTTTCATGAACTATTTCGGCATCAAAAAAGTTGAAAATTTTCATGAAAAGATTTAGGTTTCAAAAAAGTTGAAAATTTTCATGAAAAGATTTCGGCTTCAAAAAAGATGAAAATTTTCATGAACTATTTCGGCATCAAAAAAGTTGAAAATTTTCATGAAAAGATTTAGGTTTCAAAAAGGTTGAAAACTTTCATGAACTATTTCGACTTCAAAAAAGTCGAAGATTTTCATGAAAAGATTTCGGATTCAAAAAAGTTGAAAATTTTCATGAAGTATTTCGGCTGCAAAAAAATGGAACATTTTCATGAAAAGATTTCGGCTTCAAAAAAGTTGAACATTTTCATGAAAAGATTTCGGCTTCAAAAAAGTTCAACATTTTCATGAAAAGATTTCTGCTTCAAAAAAGTTGAAAATTTACATGAAAAGATTTCTGCTTCAAAAAAGTTGAAAATTTTCATGAAAAGATTTCGGCTTCAAAAAGTTGAAAATTTTCATGAAAAGATTTCGGTTTCAAAAAGTTGAAAATTTTCATGAAAAAATTTTGGTTTCAAAAAGTTGAAAATTTTCATGAAAAGATTTCGGCTTCAAAAAGGTTGAAAACTTTCATGAACTATTTCGACTTCAAAAAAGTCGAAGATTTTCATGAAAAGATTTCGGCTTCAAAAAAGTTGAAAATTTTCATGAAAAGATTTAGGTTTCAAAAAAGATGAAAATTTTCATGAAGTATTTCGGCTTCAAAAAAGTCGAAAATTTTCATGAACTATTTCGGCATCAAAAAAGTTGAAAATTTTCATGAAAAGATTTCTGTTTCAAAAAAGTTGAAAATTTTCATGAAAAGATTTCGGCTTCAAAAAAGTTGAAAATTTTCATCAAGTATTTCGGCTTCAAAAAAGTCGAAGATTTTCATGAAAAGATTTCTGCTTCAAAAAAGTTGAAAATTTTCATCAAGTATTTCGACTTCAAAAAAGTCGAAGATTTTCATGAAAAGATTTCGGCTTCAAAAAAGTTGAAAATTTTCATGACAGGATTTTGGCTTCAAAAAAGTTGAAAATTACATGAAAAGATTTTGGTTTCAAAAAGTTGAAAATTTTCATGAGAAGATTTTGGCTTCAAAAAAGTTGAAAATTTACATGAAAAGATTTCGACTTCAAAAAAGTCTAAGATTTTCATGAAAAGATTTCTGCTTCAAAAAGGTTGAAAATTTTCATGAAAAGATTTCGGCTTCAAAAAAGTTGAAAATTTTCATGAAAAGATTTCGGCTTCAAAAAGGTTGAAAACTTTCATGAACTATTTCGGCTTCAAAAAAGTCGAAGATTTTCATGAAAAGATTTCTGCTTCAAAAAAGTTGAACATTTTCATGAAAAGATTTCTGCTTCAAAAAAGTTGAAAATTTACATGAAAAGATTTCGGTTTCAAAAAGTTGAACATTTTCATGAAAAGATTTCTGCTTCAAAAAAGTTGAAAAATTACATGAAAAGATTTCGGCTTCAAAAAAGTAAAAATTTTCATGAAGTATTTCGGCTGCAAAAAAGTCGAAGATTTTCATGAAAAGATTTCTGCTTCAAAAAAGTTGAACATTTTCATGAAAAGATTTCGGTTTCAAAAAGTTGACCATTTTCATGAAAAGATTTCGGCTTCAAAAAGTTGAAAATTTTCATGAAAAGATTTCGGCTTCAAAAAAGTTGACCATTTTCATGAAAAGATTTCGGCTTCAAAAAAGTTGAAAATTTTCATGAAAAGATTTCGGCTTCAAAAAAGTTGAAAATTTTCATGAAAAGATTTCGGCTTCAAAAAGGTTGAAAACTTTCATGAACAATTTCGGCTTCAAAAAAGTCGAAGATTTTCATGAAAAGATTTCTGCTTCAAAAAAGTTGACCATTTTCATGAAGTATTTCGGCTTCAAAAAAGTTTAAAATTTTCATGAAAAGATTTCTGCTTCAAAAAAGTCTAAGATTTTCATGAAAAGATTTCGGCTTCAAAAAAGTAAAAATTTTCATGAAGTATTTCGGCTGCAAAAAAGTCGAAGATTTTCATGAAAAGATTTCGGCTTCAAAAAAGTTGAACATTTTCATGAAAAGATTTCTGCTTCAAAAAAGTTGAAAATTTTCATGACAGGATTCTGGCTTTAAAAAAAGTAAAAAATTTCAGAAAGTATTTCGGCTTCAAAAAGGTTGAAAACTTTCATGAACAATTTCGGCTTCAAAAAAAATCGAAGATTTTCATGAAAAGATTTCTGCTTCAAAAAAGTTGACCATTTTCATGAAAAGATTTCTGCTTCAAAAAAGTCTAAGATTTTTATGAAAAGATTTCGGCTTCAAAAAAGTAAAAATTTTCATGAAGTATTTCGGCTGCAAAAAAGTCGAAGATTTTCATGAAAAGATTTCTGTTTCAAAAAAGTTGAAAATTTTCATGAAAAGATTTCGGCTTCAAAAAAGTTGAAAATTTTCATCAAGTATTTCGGCTTCAAAAAAGTTGAAGATTTTCATGAAAAGATTTCTGCTTCAAAAAAGTTGAAAATTTTCATGAAAAGATTTCGGCTTCAAAAAGGTTGAAAACTTTCATGAACTATTTCGGCTTCAAAAAAGTCGAAGATTTTCATGAAAAGATTTCTGCTTCAAAAAAGTTGAACATTTTCATGAAAAGATTTCGGCTTCAAAAAAGTTGACCATTTTCATGAAAAGATTTCGGCTTCAAAAAAGTTTAAAAGTTTTCATGAAAAGATTTCGGTTTCAAAAAGTTGAAAATTTTCATGAAAAGATTTCGGCTTAAAAAAAGTTGAAAATTTTCATGAAAAGATTTTGGTTTCAAAAAGTTGAAAATTTTCATGAAAAGATTTCAGCTTCAAAAAGGTTGAAAACTTTCATGAACTATTTCGACTTCAATAAAGTCAACGATTTTCATGAAAAGATTTCTGCTTCAAAAAAGTTGAACATTTTCATGAAAAGATTTCGGCTTCAAAAAAGTTTAAAATTTTCATGAAAAGATTTTGGTTTCAAAAAGTTGAAAATTTTCATGAAAAGATTTCGGCTTCAAAAAGTTGAAAATTTTCATGAAAAGATTTCAGCTTCAAAAAAGTTGACCATTTTCATGAAAAGATTTCGGCTTCAAAAAAGTTGAAAATTTTCATGAAAAGATTTCGGCTTCAAAAAAGTTGAACATTTTCATGAAGTATTTCGGCTTGAAAAAAGTTGAAAATTTACATTAAAAGATTTCGGCTTCAAAAAAGTCAAAAACTTTCATGAAAAGATTTCTGCTTCAAAAAAGTCTAATATTTTCATGAAAAGATTTCGGCTTCAAAAAAGTTTAAAATTTTCATGAAAAGATTTCTGCTTCAAAAAAGTCTAAGATTTTCATGAAAAGATTTCTGCTTCAAAAAAGTTGAAAATTTTCATGAAAAGATTTCGGCTTCAAAAAGTTGAAAATTTTCATGAAAAGATTTTGGCTTCAAAAAATTTGAAAATTTTCATGAAAAGATTTTGGCTTCAAAAAGTTGAAAATTTTCATGAAAAGATTTCAGCTTCAAAAAGGTTGAAAACTTTCATGAACTATTTCGACTTCAAAAAAGTCGAAGATTTTCATGAAAAGATTTCGGCTTCAAAAAAGTTGAAAATTTTCATGAAAAGATTTCTGCTTCAAAAAAGTTGAAAATTTTCATGATAAGATTTCTGCTTCAAAAAAGTTGAAAATTTTCATGAAAAGATTTCGGCTTCAAAAAAGTTGAACATTTTCATGAAAAGATTTCGGCTTCAAAAAAGTTGAACATTTTCATGAAAAGATTTCGGCTTCAAAAAAGTTGAAAATTTTCATGAAAAGATTTTGGTTTCAAAAAGTTGAAAATTTTCATGAAAAGATTTCAGATTCAAAAAGGTTGAAAACCTTCATGAACTATTTCGACTTCAAAAAAGTTGAACATTTTCATGAAAAGATTTCTGCTTCAAAAAAGTTGAACATTTTCATGAAAAGATTTCGGCTTCAAAAAAGTTGAAAATTTTCATGAAAAGATTTCTGCTTCAAACAAGTCTAAGATTTTCATGAAAAGATTTCTAGTTCAAAAAGTTGAAAATTTTCATGAAAAGATTTCTGCTTCAAAAAAGTTGACCATTTTCATGAAAAGATTTCGGCTTCAAAAAAGTTGAACACTTTCATGAACTATTTCGACTTCAAAAAAGTCTAAGATTTTCATGAAAAGATTTCTGCTTCAAAAAAGTTGAACATTTTCATGAAAAGATTTCGGCTTCAAAAAAGTTGAACATTTTCATGAAAAGATTTCTGCTTCAAAAAAGTTGAACATTTTCATGAAAAGATTTCGGCTTCAAAAAAGTTGAACATTTTCATGAAAAGATTTCGGCTTCAAAAAAGTTGAAAATTTTCATGAAAAGATTTTGGTTTCAAAAAGTTGAAAATTTTCATGAAAAGATTTCAGATTCAAAAAGGTTGAAAACATTCATGAACTATTTCGACTTCAAAAAAGTTGAACATTTTCATGAAAAGATTTCTGCTTCAAAAAAGTTGAACATTTTCATGAAAAGATTTCTGCTTCAAAAAAGTTGAAAATTTTCATGAAAAGATTTCTGCTTCAAACAAGTCTAAGATTTTCATGAAAAGATTTCTACTTCAAAAAGTTGAAAATTTTCATGAAAAGATTTCAGCTTCAAAAAAGTTGAAGATTTTCATGAAAAGATTTCGGCTTCAAAAAAGTTGACCATTTTCATGAAAAGATTTCTGCTTCAAAAAAGTTGAACACTTTCATGAAAAGATTTCGGCTTCAAAAAAGTATAAAATTTTCATGAAAAGATTTCGGCTTCAAAAAAGTCTAAGATTTTCATGAAAAGATTTCTGCTTCAAAAAAGTTGAAAATTTTCATGAAAAGATTTCGGCTTCAAAAAGTTGAAAATTTTCATGAAAAGATTTCGGCTTCAAAAAAGTTGACCATTTTCATGAAAAGATTTCGGCTTCAAAAAATTTGAAAATTTTCATGAAAAGATTTTGGCTTCAAAAAGTTGAATATTTTCATGAAAAGATTTCGGCTTCAAAAAGTTGAAAATTTACATGAAAAGATTTCAGTTTCAAAAAGTTGAACATTTTCATGAAAAGATTTCTGCTTCAAAAAAGTTGAAAAATTACATGAAAAGATTTCGGCTTCAAAAAAGTTGAAGATTTTCATGAAAAGATTTCTGCTTCAAAAAGTTGACCATTTTCATGAAGTATTTCGGCTTCAAAAAAGTTTAAAATTTTCATGAAAAGATTTCTGCTTCAAAAAAGTCTAAGATTTTCATGAAAAGATTTCGGCTTCAAAAAAGTCGAAGATTTTCATGAAAAGATTTCTGCTTCAAAAAAGTTGACCATTTTCATGAAGTATTTCGGCTTCAAAAAAGTTTAAAATTTTCATGAAAAGATTTCTGCTTCAAAAAAGTCTAAGATTTTCATGAAAAGATTTCGGCTTCAAAAAAGTTGAACATTTTCATGAAAAGATTTCGGCTTCAAAAAAGTTGACCATTTTCATGAAAAGATTTCGGCTTCAAAAAAGTTGAAAATTTTCATGAAAAGATTTCGGTTTCAAAAAGTTGAAAATTTTCATGAAAAGATTTCGGCTTCAAAAAAGTTGAAAATTTTCATGAAAAGATTTTGGTTTCAAAAAGTTGAAAATTTTCATGAAAAGATTTCAGCTTCAAAAAGGTTGAAAATTTTCATGAAAAGATTTCGGCTTCAAAAAAGTTGAAAATTTTCATGAAAAGATTTCGGCTTCAAAAAAGTTGAACATTTTCATGAAGTATTTCGGCTTGAAAAAAGTTGAAAATTTACATTAAAAGATTTCGGCTTCAAAAAAGTCAAAAACTTTCATGAAGTATTTCGGCTTCAAAAAAGTTGAAAATTTTCATGAAAAGATTTCGGCTTCAAAAAAGTTGAAGATTTTCATGAAAAGATTTCTGCTTCAAAAAAGTTGAAAATTTTCATGACAGGATTTTGGCTATAAAAAAAGTAAAAATTTTCATAAAGTATTTCGGCTTTAAAAAGGTTTAAAACTTTCATGAACAATTTCGGCTTCAAAAAAGTCGAATATTTTCATGAAAAGATTTCTGCTTCAAAAAAGTTGACCATTTTCATGAAAAGATTTTGGCTTCAAAAAAGTTTAAAATTTTCATGAAAAGATTTCTGCTTCAAAAAAGTCTAAGATTTTCATGAAAAGATTTCTGCTTCAAAAAAGTTGAAAATTTTCATGAAAAGATTTCGGCTTCAAAAAGTTGAAAATTTTCATGAAAAGATTTCGGCTTCAAAAAAGTTGACCATTTTCATGAAAAGATTTCGGCTTCAAAAAATTTGAAAATTTTCATGAAAAGATTTTGGCTTCAAAAAGTTGAAAATTTTCATGAAAAGATTTCAGCTTCAAAAAGGTTGAAAACTTTCATGAACTATTTCGACTTCAAAAAAGTCGAAGATTTTCATGAAAAGATTTCGGCTTCAAAAAAGTTGAACATTTTCATGAAGTATTTCGGCTGCAAAAAAGTCGAAGATTTTCATGAAAAGATTTCTGCTTCAAAAAAGTTGAAAATTTTCATGAAAAGATTTCGGCTTCAAAAAAGTTGAAAATTTTCATGAAAAGATTTCTGCTTCAAAAAAGTCTAAGATTTTCATGAAAAGATTTCTGCTTCAAAAAAGTTGAAAATTTTCATGAAAAGATTTCGGCTTCAAAAATGTTGAACATTTTCATGAAAAGATTTCGGCTTCAAAAAAGTTGAACATTTTCATGAAAAGATTTCGGCTTCAAAAAAGTTGAACATTTTCATGAAAAGATTTCGGCTTCAAAAAAGTTGAAAATTTTCATGAAAAGATTTTGGTTTCAAAAAGTTGAAAATTTTCATGAAAAGATTTCAGATTCAAAAAGGTTGAAAACCTTCATGAAAAGATTTCGGCTTCAAAAAAGTTGAACATTTTCATGAAAAGATTTCTGCTTCAAACAAGTCTAAGATTTTCATGAAAAGATTTCTGCTTCAAAAAAGTTGAAAATTTTCATGAAAAGATTTCGGCTTCAAAAATTTCAAAATTTTCATGAAAAGATTTCGGCTTCAAAAAGTTGAAAATTTTCATGAAAAGATTTCGGCTTCAAAAAAGTTGACCATATTCATGAAAAGATTTCGGCTTCAAAAAAGTTGAAAATTTTCATGAAAAGATTTCGGTTTCAAAAAGTTGAAAATTTTCATGAAAAGATTTCGGCTTCAAAAAAGTTGAAAATTTTCATGAAAAGATTTTGGTTTCAAAAAGTTGAACATTTTCATGAAAAGATTTCAGCTTCAAAAAGGTTGAAAACTTTCATGAACTATTTCGACTTCAAAAAAGTCGAAGATGTTCATGAAAAGATTTCGGCTTCAAAAAAAGTTGAACATTTTCATGAAGTATTTCGGCTGCAAAAAAGTTGAATATTTTCATGAAAAGATTTCGGCTTCAAAAAAGTTGAACATTTTCATGAAAAGATTTCGGCTTCAAAAAAGTTGACCATTTTCATGAAAAGATTTCGGCTTCAAAAAATTTGAAAATTTTCATGAAAAGATTTTGGCTTCAAAAAGTTGAAAATTTTCATGAAAAGATTTCAGCTTCAAAAAGGTTGAAAACTTTCATGAACTATTTCGACTTCAAAAAAGTCGAAGATTTTCATGAAAAGATTTCGGCTTCAAAAAAGTTGAACATTTTCATGAAGTATTTCGGCTGCAAAAAAGTCGAAGATTTTCATGAAAAGATTTCTGCTTCAAAAAAGTTGAAAATTTTCATGAAAAGATTTCGGCTTCAAAAAAGTTGAAAATTTTCATGAAAAGATTTCTGCTTCAAAAAAGTCTAAGATTTTCATGAAAAGATTTCTGCTTCAAAAAAGTTGAAAATTTTCATGAAAAGATTTCGGCTTCAAAAATGTTGAAAATTTTCATGAAAAGATTTTGGTTTCAAAAAGTTGAAAATTTTCATGAAAAGATTTCAGCTTCAAAAAGGTTGAAAATTTTCATGAAAAGATTTCGGCTTCAAAAAAGTTGAAAATTTTCATGAAAAGATTTCGGCTTCAAAAAAGTTGAACATTTTCATGAAGTATTTCGGCTTGAAAAAAGTTGAAAATTTACATTAAAAGATTTCGGCTTCAAAAAAGTCAAAAACTTTCATGAAGTATTTCGGCTTCAAAAAAGTTGAAAATTTTCATGAAAAGATTTCGGCTTCAAAAAAGTTGAAGATTTTCATGAAAAGATTTCTGCTTCAAAAAAGTTGAAAATTTTCATGACAGGATTTTGGCTATAAAAAAAGTAAAAATTTTCATAAAGTATTTCGGCTTTAAAAAGGTTTAAAACTTTCATGAACAATTTCGGCTTCAAAAAAGTCGAATATTTTCATGAAAAGATTTCTGCTTCAAAAAAGTTGACCATTTTCATGAAAAGATTTTGGCTTCAAAAAAGTTTAAAATTTTCATGAAAAGATTTCTGCTTCAAAAAAGTCTAAGATTTTCATGAAAAGATTTCTGCTTCAAAAAAGTTGAAAATTTTCATGAAAAGATTTCGGCTTCAAAAAGTTGAAAATTTTCATGAAAAGATTTCGGCTTCAAAAAAGTTGACCATTTTCATGAAAAGATTTCGGCTTCAAAAAATTTGAAAATTTTCATGAAAAGATTTTGGCTTCAAAAAGTTGAAAATTTTCATGAAAAGATTTCAGCTTCAAAAAGGTTGAAAACTTTCATGAACTATTTCGACTTCAAAAAAGTCGAAGATTTTCATGAAAAGATTTCGGCTTCAAAAAAGTTGAACATTTTCATGAACTATTTCGGCTGCAAAAAAGTCGAAGATTTTCATGAAAAGATTTCTGCTTCAAAAAAGTTGAAAATTTTCATGAAAAGATTTCGGCTTCAAAAAAGTTGAAAATTTTCATGAAAAGATTTCTGCTTCAAAAAAGTCTAAGATTTTCATGAAAAGATTTCTGCTTCAAAAAAGTTGAAAATTTTCATGAAAAGATTTCGGCTTCAAAAATGTTGAACATTTTCATGAAAAGATTTCGGCTTCAAAAAAGTTGAACATTTTCATGAAAAGATTTCGGCTTCAAAAAAGTTGAACATTTTCATGAAAAGATTTCGGCTTCAAAAAAGTTGAAAATTTTCATGAAAAGATTTTGGTTTCAAAAAGTTGAAAATTTTCATGAAAAGATTTCAGATTCAAAAAGGTTGAAAACCTTCATGAAAAGATTTCGGCTTCAAAAAAGTTGAACATTTTCATGAAAAGATTTCTGCTTCAAACAAGTCTAAGATTTTCATGAAAAGATTTCTGCTTCAAAAAAGTTGAAAATTTTCATGAAAAGATTTCGGCTTCAAAAATTTCAAAATTTTCATGAAAAGATTTCGGCTTCAAAAAGTTGAAAATTTTCATGAAAAGATTTCGGCTTCAAAAAAGTTAACCATATTCATGAAAAGATTTCGGCTTCAAAAAAGTTGAAAATTTTCATGAAAAGATTTCGGTTTCAAAAAGTTGAAAATTTTCATGAAAAGATTTCGGCTTCAAAAAAGTTGAAAATTTTCATGAAAAGATTTTGGTTTCAAAAAGTTGAACATTTTCATGAAAAGATTTCAGCTTCAAAAAGGTTGAAAACTTTCATGAACTATTTCGACTTCAAAAAAGTCGAAGATGTTCATGAAAAGATTTCGGCTTCAAAAAAAGTTGAACATTTTCATGAAGTATTTCGGCTGCAAAAAAGTTGAATATTTTCATGAAAAGATTTCGGCTTCAAAAAAGTTGAAGATTTTCATGAAAAGATTTCGGCTATAAAAAAGTTGACAATTTTCATGAAAAGATTTCGGCTTCAAAAAAGTTGAAAATTTTCATGAAAAGATTTCTGCTTCAAAAAAGTTGAACATTTTCATGAAAAGATTTCGGCTTCAAAAAAGTTGAAAATTTTCATGAAAAGATTTCTGCTTCAAAAAAGTCGAAGATTTTCATGAAAAGATTTCTGCTTCAAAAAAGTTGAAAATTTTCATGAACAGATTTCAGCTTCAAAAAGGTTGAAATCTTTCATGAACTATTTCGACTTCAAAAAAGGTGAAGATTTTCATGAAAAGATTTCGGCTTCAAAAAAGTTGAACATTTTCATGAAGTATTTCGGCTTGAAAAAAGTTGAAAATTTACATTAAAAGATTTCGGCTTCAAAAAAGTCAAAAACTTTCATGAAGTATTTCGGCTTCAAAAAAGTTGAAAATTTTCATGAAAAGATTTCTACTTCAAAAAGTTGAAAATTTTCATGAAAAGATTTCGGCTTCAAAAAAGTTGAAGATTTTCATGAAAAGATTTCGGCTTCAAAAAAGTTGAACATTTTCATGACAGGATTTTGGCTATAAAAAAAGTAAAAATTTTCATAAAGTATTTCGGCTTCAAAAAGGTTGAAAACTTTCATGAACAATTTCGGCTTCAAAAAAGTCGAATATTTTCATGAAAAGATTTCTGCTTCAAAAAAGTTGACCATTTTCATGAAAAGATTTCGGCTTCAAAAAAGTTGAAAATTTTCATGAAAAGATTTCGGCTTCAAAAAAAGTTGAACATTTTCATGAAGTATTTCGGCTGCAAAAAAGTCGAAGATTTTCATGAAAAGATTTCTGCTTCAAAAAAGTTGAACATTTTCATGAAAAGATTTCGGCTTCAAAAAAGTTGACCATTTTCATGAAAAGATTTCGGCTTCAAAAAAGTCGAAGATTTTCATGAAAAGATTTCTGCTTCAAAAAAGTTGAATATTTTCATGAAAAGATTTCGGCTTCAAAAAAGTTGACCATTTTCATGAAAAGATTTCGGCTTCAAAAAAGTTGAAGATTTTCATGAAAAGATTTCGGCTTAAAAAAAAGTTGAACATTTTCATGAAGTATTTCGGCTGCAAAAAAGTCGAAGATTTTCATGAAAAGATTTCTGCTTCAAAAAAGTTGAACATTTTCATGAAAAGATTTCGGCTTCAAAAAAGTTTAAAATTTTCATGAAAAGATTTCTGCTTCAAACAAGTCTAAGATTTTCATGAAAAGATTTCGGCTTCAAAAAAGTTGAAGATTTTCATGAAAAGATTTCGGCTATAAAAAAGTTGACAATTTTCATGAAAAGATTTCGGCTTCAAAAAAGTTGAAAATTTTCATGAAAAGATTTCTGCTTCAAAAAAGTTGAACATTTTCATGAAAAGATTTCGGCTTCAAAAAAGTTGAAAATTTTCATGAAAAGATTTCTGCTTCAAAAAAGTCGAAGATTTTCATGAAAAGATTTCTGCTTCAAAAAAGTTGAAAATTTTCATGAACAGATTTCAGCTTCAAAAAGGTTGAAATCTTTCATGAACTATTTCGACTTCAAAAAAGGTGAAGATTTTCATGAAAAGATTTCTGCTTCAAAAAAGTTGAAAATTTTCATGACAGGATTTTGGCTTTAAAAAAAGTAGAAATTTTCATGAAGTATTTCGGCTTCAAAAAGGTTGAAAACTTTCATGAACTATTTCGGCTTCAAAAAAGTCGAAGATTTTCATGAAAAGATTTCTGCTTCAAAAAAGTTGAAGATTTTCATGAAAAGATTTCTGCTTCAAAAAGTTGAAAATTTTCATGAAAAGATTTCGGCTTCAAAAAAGTTGACCATTTTCATGAAAAGATTTCGGCTTCAAAAAAGTTGACCATTTTCATGAAAAGATTTCAGCTTCAAAAAAGTTGAAAATATTCATGAAAAGATTTTGGTTTCAAAAAGTTGAAAATTTTCATGAAAAGATTTCAGCTTCAAAAAGGTTGAAAACTTTCATGAACTATTTCGACTTCAAAAAAGTCTAAGATTTTCATGAAAAGATTTCTGATTCAAAAAAGTTGAAAATTTTCATGAAAAGATTTCGGCTTCAAAAAGTTGAAAATTTTCATGAAAAGATTTCGGCTTCAAAAAAGTTGACCATTTTCATGAAAAGATTTCGGCTTCCAAAAAGTTGAAAATTTTCATGAAAAGATTTCGGCTTCAAAAAGTTGAAAATTTTCATGAAAAGATTTCGGCTTCAAAAAGTTGAAAATTTTCATGAAAAGATTTCGGCTTCAAAAAAGTTGACCATTTTCATGAAAAGATTTTGGTTTCAAAAAGTTGAACATTTTCATGAAAAGATTTCAGCTTCAAAAAGGTTGAAAACTTTCATGAACTATTTCGACTTCAAAAAAGTCGAAGATGTTCATGAAAAGATTTCGGCTTAAAAAAAAGTTGAACATTTTCATGAAGTATTTCGGCTGCAAAAAAGTCGAAGATTTTCATGAAAAGATTTCTGCTTCAAAAAAGTTGAACATTTTCATGAAAAGATTTCTGCTTCAAAAAAGTTGAAGATTTTCATGAAAAGATTTCGGCTTCAAAAAGTTGAAAATTTTCATGAAAAGATTTCGGCTTCAAAAAAGTTGACCATTTTCATGAAAAGATTTCGGCTTCAAAAAAGTTGACCATTTTCATGAAAAGATTTCGGCTTCCAAAAAGTTGAAAATTTTCATGAAAAGATTTTGGTTTCAAAAAGTTGAAAATTTTCATGAAAAGATTTCAGCTTCAAAAAGGTTGAAAACTTTCATGAACTATTTCGACTTCAAAAAAGGTGAAGATTTTCATGAAAAGATTTCGGCTTCAAAAAAGTTGAACATTTTCATGAAGTATTTCGGCTTCAAAAAAATGGTACATTTTCATGAAAAGATTTCGGCTTCAAAAAAGTTGAACATTTTCATGAAAAGATTTCGGCTTCAAAAAAGTTGAAAATTTTCATGAAAAGATTTCTGCTTCAAAAAAGTCGAAGATTTTCATGAAAAGATTTCTGCTTCAAAAAAGTTGAAAATTTTCATGAACAGATTTCAGCTTCAAAAAGGTTGAAATCTTTCATGAACTATTTCGACTTCAAAAAAGGTGAAGATTTTCATGAAAAGATTTCGGCTTCAAAAAAGTTGAACATTTTCATGAAGTATTTCGGCTTGAAAAAAGTTGAAAATTTACATTAAAAGATTTCGGCTTCAAAAAAGTCAAAAACTTTCATGAAGTATTTCGGCTTCAAAAAAGTTGAAAATTTTCATGAAAAGATTTCTACTTCAAAAAGTTGAAAATTTTCATGAAAAGATTTCGGCTTCAAAAAAGTTGAAGATTTTCATGAAAAGATTTCTGCTTCAAAACAGTTGAAAATTTTCATGACAGGATTTTGGCTATAAAAAAAGTAAAAATTTTCATAAAGTATTTCGGCTTCAAAAAGGTTGAAAACTTTCATGAACAATTACGGCTTCAAAAAAGTCGAATATTTTCATGAAAAGATTTCTGCTTCAAAAAAGTTGAAAATTTTCATGAAAAGATTTCGGCTTCAAAAAAGTTTAAAATTTTCATGAAAAGATTTCTGCTTCAAAAAAGTTGACCATTTTCATGAAAAGATTTTGGCTTCAAAAAGTTGAAAATTTTCATGAAAAGATTTCAGCTTCAAAAAGGTTGAAAACTTTCATGAACTATTTCGACTTCAAAAAAGTCGAAGATTTTCATGAAAAGATTTCGGCTTCAAAAAAGTTGAACATTTTCATGAAGTATTTCGGCTGCAAAAAAGTCGAAGATTTTCATGAAAAGATTTCTGCTTCAAAAAAGTTGAAAATTTTCATGAAAAGATTTCGGCTTCAAAAAAGTTGAAAATTTTCATGAAAAGATTTCTGCTTCAAAAAAGTCTAAGATTTTCATGAAAAGATTTCTGCTTCAAAAAAGTTGAAAATTTTCATGAAAAGATTTCTGCTTCAAAAATGTTGAACATTTTCATGAAAAGATTTCGGCTTCAAAAAAGTTGAACATTTTCATGAAAAGATTTCGGCTTCAAAAAAGTTGAACATTTTCATGAAAAGATTTCGGCTTCAAAAAAGTTGAAAATTTTCATGAAAAGATTTTGGTTTCAAAAAGTTAAAAATTTTCATGAAAAGATTTCAGATTCAAAAAGGTTGAAAACCTTCATGAACTATTTCGACTTCAAAAAAGTTGAACATTTTCATGAAAAGATTTCTGCTTCAAAAAAGTTGAACATTTTCATGAAAAGATTTCGGCTTCAAAAAAGTTTAAAATTTTCATGAAAAGATTTCTGCTTCAAACAAGTCTAAGATTTTCATGAAAAGATTTCTGCTTCAAAAAAGTTGAAAATTTTCATGAAAAGATTTCAGCTTCAAAAAAGTTTGAAAATTTTCATGAAAAGATTTCGGCTTCAAAAAGTTGAAAATTTTCATGAAAAGATTTCGGCTTCAAAAAAGTTGACCATATTCATGAAAAGATTTCGGCTTCAAAAAAGTTGAAAATTTTCATGAAAAGATTTCGGTTTCAAAAAGTTGAAAATTTTCATGAAAAGATTTCGGCTTCAAAAAAGTTGAAAATTTTCATGAAAAGATTTTGGTTTCAAAAAGTTGAACATTTTCATGAAAAGATTTCTACTTCAAAAAGGTTGAAAACTTTCATGAACTATTTCGACTTCAAAAAAGTTGAAAATTTTCATGAAGTATTTCGGCTTCAAAAAAATGGTACATTTTCATGAAAAGATTTCGGCTTCAAAAAAGTTGAACATTTTCATGAAAAGGTTTCGGCTTCAAAAAAGTTGAAAATTTTCATGAAAAGATTTCTGCTTCAAAAAAGTTGAAAATTTTCATGAAAAGATTTCGGCTTCAAAAAGTTGAAAATTTTCATGAAAAGATTTCGGCTTCAAAAAGTTGAAAATTTTCATGAAAAGATTTCGGCTTCAAAAAGTTGAACATTTTCATGAAAAGATTTCGGCTTCAAAAAAGTTGACCATTTTCATGAAAAGATTTCGGCTTCAAAAAAGTTTAAAATTTTCATGAAAAGATTTTGGTTTCAAAAAGTTGAACATTTTCATGAAAAGATTTCAGCTTCAAAAAGGTTGAAAACTTTCATGAACTATTTCGACTTCAAAAAAGTCGAAGATGTTCATGACAAGATTTCGGCTTAAAAAAAAGTTGAACATTTTCATGAAAAGATTTCGGCTTCAAAAAAGTTGAACATTTTCATGAAAAGATTTCTGCTTCAAAAAAGTTGAAGATTTTCATGAAAAGATTTCGGCTTCAAAAAGTTGAAAATTTTCATGAAAAGATTTCGGCTTCAAAAAAGTTGACCATTTTCATGAAAAGATTTCGGCTTCAAAAAAGTTGACCATTTTCATGAAAAGATTTCGGCTTCAAAAAAGTTGAAAATTTTCATGAAAAGATTTTGGTTTCAAAAAGTTGAAAATTTTCATGAAAAGATTTCAGCTTCAAAAAGGTTGAAAACTTTCATGAACTATTTCGACTTCAAAAAAGTCGAAGATTTTCATGAAAAGATTTCTGCTTCAAAAAAGTTGAAGATTTTCATGAAAAGATTTCGGCTTCAAAAAAGTTGACCATTTTCATGAAAAGATTTCGGCTTCAAAAAAGTTGACCATTTTCATGAAAAGATTTCGGCTTCCAAAAAGTTGAAAATTTTCATGAAAAGATTTTGGTTTCAAAAAGTTGAAAATTTTCATGAAAAGATTTCAGCTTCAAAAAGGTTGAAAACTTTCATGAACTATTTCGACTTCAAAAAAGTCTAAGATTTTCATGAAAAGGTTTCTGCTTCAAAAAAGTTGAAAATTTTCATGAAAAGATTTCGGCTTCAAAAAGTTGAAAATTTTCATGAAAAGATTTTGGCTTCAAAAAAGTTGACCATTTTCATGAAAAGATTTCGGCTTCCAAAAAGTTAAAAATTTTCATGAAAAGATTTTGGTTTCAAAAAGTTGAAAATTTTCATGAAAAGATTTCAGCTTCAAAAAGGTTGAAAACTTTCATGAACTATTTCGACTTCAAAAAAGTCTAAGATTTTCATGAAAAGATTTCGGCTTCAAAAAAATGGTACATTTTCATGAAAAGATTTCGGCTTCAAAAAAGTTGAACATTTTCATGAAAAGATTTCGGCTTCAAAAAAGTTGAACATTTTCATGAAAAGATTTCTGCTTCAAAAAAGTTGAAAATTTTCATGAAAAGATTTCGGCTTCAAAAAGTTGAAAATTTTCATGAAAAGATTTCGGCTTCAAAAAGTTGAACATTTTCATGAAAAGATTTCGGCTTCAAAAAAGTTGACCATTTTCATGAAAAGATTTCGGCTTCAAAAAAGTTTAAAATTTTCATGAAAAGATTTTGGTTTCAAAAAGTTGAACATTTTCATGAAAAGATTTCAGCTTCAAAAAGGTTGAAAACTTTCATGAACTATTTCGACTTCAAAAAAGTCGAAGATGTTCATGAAAAGATTTCGGCTTAAAAAAAAGTTGAACATTTTCATGAAGTATTTCGGCTGCAAAAAAGTCGAAGATTTTCATGAAAAGATTTCTGCTTCAAAAAAGTTGAACATTTTCATGAAAAGATTTCTGCTTCAAAAAAGTTGAAGATTTTCATGAAAAGATTTCTGCTTCAAAAAAGTTGACCATTTTCATGAAAAGATTTCGGCTTCCAAAAAGTTGACCATTTTCATGAAAAGATTTCGGCTTCCAAAAAGTTGAAAATTTTCATGAAAAGATTTTGGTTTCAAAAAGTTGAAAATTTTCATGAAAAGATTTCAGCTTCAAAAAGGTTGAAAACTTTCATGAACTATTTCGACTTCAAAAAAAGTTGAAAGTTTTCATGAACTATTTCGACTTCAAAAAAGTCGAAGATTTTCATGAAAAGATTTCGGCTTCAAAAAAGTTGAAAATTTTCATGAAGTATTTCGGCTTCAAAAAAGTTGATGATTTTCATGAAAAGATTTCGGCTTCAAAAAAGTTGAAAATTTTCATGAACTATTTCGGCATCAAAAAAGTTGAAAATTTTCATGAAAAGATTTCTGTTTCAAAAAAGTTGAAAATTTTCATGAAAAGATTTCGGCTTCAAAAAAGTTGAAAATTTTCATGAAAAGATTTCGGCTTCAAAAAAGTTGAACATTTTCATGAAAAGATTTCTGCTTCAAAAAAGTTGAAAATTTTCATGAAAAGATTTCGACTTCAAAAAAGTCTAAGATTTTCATGAAAAGATTTCGGCTTCAAAAAAGTTGAAAATTTTCATGAAAAGATTTCGGCTTAAAAAGTTGAAAATTTTCATGAAAAGATTTCGGCATAAAAAAAGTTGACCATTTTCATGAAAAGATTTCAGCTTCAAAAAAGTAAAAAATTTTCATGAAAAGATTTTGGTTTCAAAAAGTTGAAAATTTTCATGAAAAGATTTCTGCTTCAAAAAAATTAAACATTTTCAAGAAGTATTTCGGCTTCAAAAAAATGGAACATTTTCATGAAAAGATTTCGGCTTCAAAAAAGTTGAACATTTTCATGAAAAGATTTCGGCTTCAAAAAAGTTGAAAATTTTCATGAACTATTTCGGCTTCAAAAAAGTTGATAACTTTCATGAAAAGATTTCTGCTTCAAAAAAGTTGAAAATTTTCATGAAAAGATTTAGACTTCAAAAAAGTTGAATATTTTCATCAAGTATTTCGGCTTCAAAAAAGTCGAAGATTTTCATGGAAAGATTTCGGCTTCAAAAAAGTTGAACATTTTCATGAAAAGATTTCTGCTTCAAAAAAGTTGACCATTTTCATGAAAAGATTTCTGCTTCAAAAAAGTTGACCATTTTCATGAAAAGATTTCTGCTTCAAAAAAGTTGAAAATTTTCATGAAAAGATTTTGATTTCAAAAAGTTGAAAATTTTCATGAAAAGATTTCGGCTTCAAAAAAGTTGAACATTTTCATGAAAAGATTTCGGCTTCAAAAAAGTTGAACATTTTCATGAAAAGATTTCTGCTTCAAAAAAGTTGAAAATTTTCATGAAAAGATTTTGGTTTCAAAAAGTTGAAAATTTTCATGAAAAGATTTCGACTTCAAAAAAGTTGAACATTTTCATGAAAAGATTTCGGCTTCAAAAAAGTCGAAGATTTTCATGAAAAGATTTCTGCTTCAAAAAAGTTGAAAATTTTCATGAAAAGATTTCGGCTTCAAAAAAGTTGAAAATTTTCATGAAAAGATTTCGGCTTCAAAAAAGTTGAACATTTTCATGAAAAGATTTCTGCTTCAAAAAAGTTGAAAATTTTCATGAAGTATTTCGGCTTCAAAAAAGTCGAAGATTTTCATGAAAAGATTTCGGCTTCAAAAAAGTTGAAAATTTTCATGACAGGATTTTGGCTTTAAAAAAAGTAGAAATTTTCATAAAGTATTTCGGCTTCAAAAAGGTTGAAAACTTTCATGAACTATTTCGACTTCAAAAAAGTCGAAGATTTTCATGAAAAGATTTCTGCTTCAAAAAAGTTGAACATTTTCATGAAAAGATTTCTGCTTCAAAAAAGTTGAAAAATTTCATGAAAAGATTTCGGTTTCAAAAAGTTGAAAATTTTCATGAAAAGATCTCGGCTTCAAAAATTGGAACATTTTCATGAAAAGATTTCGGCTTCAAAAAATGGAACATTTTCATGAAAAGATTTCGGATTCAAAAAGATGAAAATTTTCATGAAAAGATTTCTGCTTCAAAAAAGTTGACCATTTTCATGAAAAGATTTCGGCTTCAAAAAAGTTGAAAATTTTCATGAAAAGATTTCGGTTTCAAAAAGTTGAAAATTTTCATGAAAAGATTTTGGTTTCAAAAAGTTGAAAATTTTCATGAAAAGATTTCGGCTTCAAAAAAGTTGAAAATTTACATGAAAAGATTTCGACTTCAAAAAAGTCTAAGACTTTCATGAAAAGATTTCTGCTTCAAAAAAGTTGAAAATTTTCATGAAAAGATTTCGACTTCAAAAAAGTCTAAGATTTTCATGAAAAGATTTCTGCTTCAAAAAAGTTGAAAATTTTCATGAAAAGAACTCGTCTTCAAAAAAATGGAACATTTTCATGAAAAGATTTCGGCTTCAAAAAAGTTGAACATTTTCATGAAAAGATTTCGGCTTCAAAAAAGTTGAAAATTTTCATGAAAAGATCTCGGCTTCAAAACAATGGAACATTTTCATGAAAAGATTTCGGCTTCAAAAAAGTTGAAAATTTTCATGAAAAGATCTCGGCTTCAAAAAAATGGAACATTTTCATGAAAAGATTTCGGCTTCAAAAAATGGAACATTTTCATGAAAAGATTTCGGATTCAAAAAGATGAAAATTTTCATGAAAAGATTTCTGCTTCAAAAAAGTTGACCATTTTCATGAAAAGATTTCGGCTTCAAAAAAGTTGAAAATTTTCATGAAAAGATTTCGGTTTCAAAAAGTTGAAAATTTTCATGAAAAGATTTTGGTTTCAAAAAGTTGAAAATTTTCATGAAAAGATTTCGGCTTCAAAAAAGTTGAAAATTTACATGAAAAGATTTCGACTTCAAAAAAGTCTAAGACTTTCATGAAAAGATTTCTGCTTCAAAAAAGTTGAAAATTTTCATGAAAAGATTTCGACTTCAAAAAAGTCTAAGATTTTCATGAAAAGATTTCTGCTTCAAAAAAGTTGAAAATTTTCATGAAAAGAACTCGTCTTCAAAAAAATGGAACATTTTCATGAAAAGATTTCGGCTTCAAAAAAGTTGAACATTTTCATGAAAAGATTTCTGCTTCAAAAAAGTTGAAAATTTTCATGAAAAGATCTCGGCTTCAAAACAATGGAACATTTTCATGAAAAGATTTCGGCTTCAAAAAAGTTGAAAATTTTCATGAAAAGATCTCGGCTTCAAAAAAATGGAACATTTTCATGAAAAGATTTCGGCTTCAAAAAATGGAACATTTTCATGAAAAGATTTCGGTTTCAAAAAGTTGAAAATTTTCATGAAAAGATTTTGGTTTCAAAAAGTTGAAAATGTTCATGAAAAGATTTCGGCTTCAAAAAAGTTGAAAATTTACATGAAAAGATTTCGACTTCAAAAAAGTCTAAGACTTTCATGAAAAGATTTCTGCTTCAAAAAAGTTGAAAATTTTCATGAAAAGATTTCGACTTCAAAAAAGTCTAAGATTTTCATGAAAAGATTTCTGCTTCAAAAAAGTTGAAAATTTTCATGAAAAGAACTCGTGTTCAAAAAAACTGGAACATTTTCATGAAAAGATTTCGGCTTCAAAAAAGTTGAACATTTTCATGAAAAGATTTCTGCTTCAAAAAAGTTGAAAATTTTCATGAAAAGATTTCGACTTCAAAAAAGTCTAAGATTTTCATGAAAAGATTTCTGCTTCAAAAAAGTTGAAAATTTTCATGAAAAGAACTCGTGTTCAAAAAAACTGGAACATTTTCATGAAAAGATTTCGGCTTCAAAAAAGTTGAACATTTTCATGAAAAGATTTCGGCTTCAAAAAAGTTGAAAATTTTCATGAACTATTTCGGCTTCAAAAAAGTTGATAACTTTCATGAAAAGATTTCTGCTTCAAAAAAGTTGAAAATTTTCATGAAAAGATTTAGACTTCAAAAAAGTTGAATATTTTCATCAAGTATTTCGGCTTCAAAAAAGTCGAAGATTTTCATGGAAAGATTTCGGCTTCAAAAAAGTTGAACATTTTCATGAAAAGATTTCTGCTTCAAAAAAGTTGACCATTTTCATGAAAAGATTTCTGCTTCAAAAAAGTTGACCATTTTCATGAAAAGATTTCTGCTTCAAAAAAGTTGAAAATTTTCATGAAAAGATTTTGATTTCAAAAAGTTGAAAATTTTCATGAAAAGATTTCGGCTTCAAAAAAGTTGAACATTTTCATGAAAAGATTTCGGCTTCAAAAAAGTTGAACATTTTCATGAAAAGATTTCTGCTTCAAAAAAGTTGAAAATTTTCATGAAAAGATTTTGGTTTCAAAAAGTTGAAAATTTTCATGAAAAGATTTCGACTTCAAAAAAGTTGAACATTTTCATGAAAAGATTTCGGCTTCAAAAAAGTCGAAGATTTTCATGAAAAGATTTCTGCTTCAAAAAAGTTGAAAATTTTCATGAAAAGATTTCGGCTTCAAAAAAGTTGAAAATTTTCATGAAAAGATTTCGGCTTCAAAAAAGTTGAACATTTTCATGAAAAGATTTCTGCTTCAAAAAAGTTGAAAATTTTCATGAAGTATTTCGGCTTCAAAAAAGTCGAAGATTTTCATGAAAAGATTTCGGCTTCAAAAAAGTTGAAAATTTTCATGACAGGATTTTGGCTTTAAAAAAAGTAGAAATTTTCATAAAGTATTTCGGCTTCAAAAAGGTTGAAAACTTTCATGAACTATTTCGACTTCAAAAAAGTCGAAGATTTTCATGAAAAGATTTCTGCTTCAAAAAAGTTGAACATTTTCATGAAAAGATTTCTGCTTCAAAAAAGTTGAAAAATTTCATGAAAAGATTTCGGTTTCAAAAAGTTGAAAATTTTCATGAAAAGATCTCGGCTTCAAAAATTGGAACATTTTCATGAAAAGATTTCGGCTTCAAAAAATGGAACATTTTCATGAAAAGATTTCGGATTCAAAAAGATGAAAATTTTCATGAAAAGATTTCTGCTTCAAAAAAGTTGACCATTTTCATGAAAAGATTTCGGCTTCAAAAAAGTTGAAAATTTTCATGAAAAGATTTCGGTTTCAAAAAGTTGAAAATTTTCATGAAAAGATTTTGGTTTCAAAAAGTTGAAAATTTTCATGAAAAGATTTCGGCTTCAAAAAAGTTGAAAATTTACATGAAAAGATTTCGACTTCAAAAAAGTCTAAGACTTTCATGAAAAGATTTCTGCTTCAAAAAAGTTGAAAATTTTCATGAAAAGATTTCGACTTCAAAAAAGTCTAAGATTTTCATGAAAAGATTTCTGCTTCAAAAAAGTTGAAAATTTTCATGAAAAGAACTCGTCTTCAAAAAAATGGAACATTTTCATGAAAAGATTTCGGCTTCAAAAAAGTTGAACATTTTCATGAAAAGATTTCGGCTTCAAAAAAGTTGAAAATTTTCATGAAAAGATCTCGGCTTCAAAACAATGGAACATTTTCATGAAAAGATTTCGGCTTCAAAAAAGTTGAAAATTTTCATGAAAAGATCTCGGCTTCAAAAAAATGGAACATTTTCATGAAAAGATTTCGGCTTCAAAAAATGGAACATTTTCATGAAAAGATTTCGGATTCAAAAAGATGAAAATTTTCATGAAAAGATTTCTGCTTCAAAAAAGTTGACCATTTTCATGAAAAGATTTCGGCTTCAAAAAAGTTGAAAATTTTCATGAAAAGATTTCGGTTTCAAAAAGTTGAAAATTTTCATGAAAAGATTTTGGTTTCAAAAAGTTGAAAATTTTCATGAAAAGATTTCGGCTTCAAAAAAGTTGAAAATTTACATGAAAAGATTTCGACTTCAAAAAAGTCTAAGACTTTCATGAAAAGATTTCTGCTTCAAAAAAGTTGAAAATTTTCATGAAAAGATTTCGACTTCAAAAAAGTCTAAGATTTTCATGAAAAGATTTCTGCTTCAAAAAAGTTGAAAATTTTCATGAAAAGAACTCGTCTTCAAAAAAATGGAACATTTTCATGAAAAGATTTCGGCTTCAAAAAAGTTGAACATTTTCATGAAAAGATTTCTGCTTCAAAAAAGTTGAAAATTTTCATGAAAAGATCTCGGCTTCAAAACAATGGAACATTTTCATGAAAAGATTTCGGCTTCAAAAAAGTTGAAAATTTTCATGAAAAGATCTCGGCTTCAAAAAAATGGAACATTTTCATGAAAAGATTTCGGCTTCAAAAAATGGAACATTTTCATGAAAAGATTTCGGTTTCAAAAAGTTGAAAATTTTCATGAAAAGATTTTGGTTTCAAAAAGTTGAAAATGTTCATGAAAAGATTTCGGCTTCAAAAAAGTTGAAAATTTACATGAAAAGATTTCGACTTCAAAAAAGTCTAAGACTTTCATGAAAAGATTTCTGCTTCAAAAAAGTTGAAAATTTTCATGAAAAGATTTCGACTTCAAAAAAGTCTAAGATTTTCATGAAAAGATTTCTGCTTCAAAAAAGTTGAAAATTTTCATGAAAAGAACTCGTGTTCAAAAAAACTGGAACATTTTCATGAAAAGATTTCGGCTTCAAAAAAGTTGAACATTTTCATGAAAAGATTTCTGCTTCAAAAAAGTTGAAAATTTTCATGAAAAGATTTCGACTTCAAAAAAGTCTAAGATTTTCATGAAAAGATTTCTGCTTCAAAAAAGTTGAAAATTTTCATGAAAAGAACTCGTGTTCAAAAAAATTGGAACATTTTCATGAAAAGATTTCGGCTTCAAAAAAGTTGAACATTTTCATGAAAAGATTTCTGCTTCAAAAAAGTTGAAAATTTTCATGAAAAGATTTCGGCTTCAAAAAAGTTAAACATTTTCATGAAAAGATTTCGGCTTCAAAAAAGTTGACCATTTTCATGAAAAGATTTCGACTTCAAAAAATTTTAAGATTTTCATGAAAAGATGTCTGCTTCAAAAAAGTTGAAAATTTTCATGAAGTATTTTGGCTGCAAAAAAGTCTAAAATTTTCATGAAAAGATTTATGCTACAAAAAAGTTTAAAATTTTCATGAAAAGATTTCGCTTTCAAAAAGTTGAAAATTTTCATGAAAAGATCTCGGCTTCAAAAACGTTGAACATTTTCATGAAAAGATTTCTGCTTCAAAAAAGTTGAAAAGTTACATGAAAAGATTTCGGCTTCAAAAAAGTTGAAAATTTTCATGAAAAGATTTTGGTTTCAAAAAGTTGAAAATTTTCATGAAAAGATTTCGGCTTCAAAAAGGTTGAAAACTTTCATGTACTATTTCGACTTCAAAAGAGTCGACCATTTTCATGAAAAGATTTCGGCTTCAAAAAAGTTGAACATTTTCATGAAAAGATTTCGGCTTCAAAAAAGTTGAAAATTTACATTAAAAGATTTCGGCTTCAAAAAAGTCAAAAACTTTCATGAAGTATTTCGGCTTCAAAAAAGTTGAAAATTTTCATGAAAAGATTTCTACTTCAAAAAGTTGAAAATTTTCATGAAAAGATTTCTACTTCAAAAAGTTGAAAATTTTCATGAAAAGATTTCGGCTTCAAAAAAGTTTAAGATTTTCATGACAGGATTTTGGCTTTAAAAAAAGTAGAAATTTTCATGCAGTATTTCGGCTTCAAAAAGTTGAAAACTTTCATGGACTATTTCGGCTTCAAAAAAGTTGAAAATTTTCATGAAAAGATTTCTACTTCAAAAAGCTGAAAATTTTCAAGAAAAGATTTCGGCTTCAAAAAAATTGAAGATTTTCATGAAAAGATTTCGGCTTCAAAAAAGTTGAAAATTTTCATGACAGGATTTTGGCTTTAAAAAAAGTAGAAATTTTCATAAATTTTTTCGGCTTCAAAAAGGTTGAAAACTTTCATGAACTATTTCGGCTTCAAAAAAGTCGAAGATTTTCATGAAAAGATTTCTGCTTCAAAAAAGTTGAAAATTTACATGAAAAGATTTCGACTTCAAAAAAGTCTAAGATTTTCATGAAAAGATTTTGGTTTCAAAAAGTTGACCATTTTCATGAAAAGATTTCGACTTCAAAAAAGTCTAAAATTTTCATGAAAAGATTTCTGCTTCAAAAAGGTTGAAAACTTTCATGAACTATTTCGACTTCAAAAAAGTCGAAGATTTTCATGAAAAGATTTCGGCTTCAAAAAAGTAAAAATTTTCATGAAGTATTTCGGCTGCAAAAAAGTCGAAGATTTTCATGAAAAGATTTCTGCTTCAAAAAAGTTGAACATTTTCATGAAAAGATTTCGGCTTCAAAAAAGTTTAAAATTTTCATGAAAAGATTTCTGCTTCAAAAAAGTTGAAAATTTTCATGAAAAGATTTTGGTTTCAAAAAGTTGAAAATTTTCATGAAAAGATTTCTGCTTCAAAAAGTTTGAAAACTTTCATGAACTATTTCGACTTCAAAAAAGTCGAAGATTTTCATGAAAAGATTTCGGCTTCAAAAAGTTGAAAATTTTCATGAATAGATTTCGGCTTCAAAAAGTTGAAAATTTTCATGAAAAGATTTCGGCTTCAAAAAAGTTGAAAATTTTCATGAAGTATTTCGGCTTGAAAAAAGTTGAAAATTTAAATTAAAAGATTTCGGCTTCAATAAAGTCAAAAACTTTCATGAAGTATTTCGGCTTCAAAAAAGTTGAAAATTTTCATGAAAAGATTTCTACTTCAAAAAGTTGAAAATTTTCATGAAAAGATTTCAGATTCAAAAAGGTTGAAAGCTTTAATGAACTATTTCGACTTCAAAAAAGTCGAAGATTTTCATGAAAAGATTTTGGCTTCAAAAAAGTAAAAATTTTCATGAAGTATTTCGGCTGCAAAAAAGTCGAAGATTTTCATGAAAAGATTTCTGCTTCAAAAAAGTTGAAAATTTTCATGACAGGATTTTGGCTTTAAAAAAAGTAGAAATTTTCATAAAGTATTTCGGCTTCAAAAAGGTTGAAAACTTTCATGAATATTTCGGCTTCAAAAAAGTCGAAGATTTTCATGAAAAGATTTCTGCTTCAAAAAAGTTGAAAATTTAGATGAAAAGATTTCGACTTCAAAAAAGTCTAAGATTTTCATGAAAAGATTTCTACTTCAAAAAGTTGAAAATTTTCATGAAAAGATTTCGGCTTCAAAAAAGTTGAAGATTTTCATGACAGGATTTTAGCTTTAAAAAAGGTAAAAATTTTCATGAAGTATTTCGGCTTCAAAAAGGTTGAAAACTTTCATGAAGTATTTCAGCTTCAAAAAAGTTGAAGATTTTCATGAAAAGATTTCTGCTTCAAAAAGGTTGAAAACTTTCATGAACTATTTCGACTTCAAAAAAGTCGAAGATTTTCATGAAAAGATTTCGGCTTCAAAAAAGTTGAACATTTTCATGAAAAGATTTCGGCTTCAAAAAAGTTGACCATTTTCATGAAAAGATTTCGGCTTCAAAAAAGTTGAAAATTTTCATGAAAAGATTTCGGCTTCAAAAAGTTGAAAATTTTCATGAAAAGATTTCGGCTTCAAAAAAGTTGACCATTTTCATGAAAAGATTTCGGCTTCAAAAAAGTTGAAAATTTTCATGAAAAGATTTCGGTTTCAAAAAGTTGAACATTTTCATGAAAAGATTTCAGCTTCAAAAAGGTTAAAAACTTTCATGAACTATTTCGACTTCAAAAAATTCGAAGATTTTTATGAAAAGATTTTGGCTTCAAAAAAGTTGAACATTTTCATGAAAAGATTTCGGCTTCAAAAAAGTTTAAAATTTTCATGAAAAGATTTCGGCTTCAAAAAAGTTGAACATTTTTATGAAAAGATTTCGGCTTCAAAAAAGTCGAAGATTTTCATGAAAAGATTTCGGCTTCAAAAAAGTTTAAAATTTTCATGAAAAGATTTCTGCTCCAAAAAAGTTGAAAATTTTCATGAAAAGATTTTGGTTTCAAAAAGTTGAAAATTTTCATGAAAAGATTTCTGCTTCAAAAAGTTTGAAAACTTTCATGAACTATTTCGACTTCAAAAAAGTCGAAGATTTTCATGAAAAGATTTCGGCTTCAAAAAGTTGAAAATTTTCATGAATAGATTTCGGCTTCAAAAAGTTGAAAATTTTCATGAAAAGATTTCGTCTTCAAAAAAGTTGAAAATTTTCATGAAGTATTTCGGCTTGAAAAAAGTTGAAAATTTACATTAAAAGATTTCGGCTTCAATAAAGTCAAAAACTTTCATGAAGTATTTTGGCTTCAAAAAAGTTGAAAATTTTCATGAAAAGATTTCTACTTCAAAAAGTTGAAAATTTTCATGAAAAGATTTCTACTTCAAAAAGTTGAAAATTTTCATGAAAAGATTTCAGCTTCAAAAAGGTTGAAAACTTTAATGAAGTATTTCGACTTCAAAAAAGTCGAAGATTTTCATGAAAAGATTTTGGCTTCAAAAAAGTAAAAATTTTCATGAAGTATTTCGGCTGCAAAAAAGTCGAAGATTTTCATGAAAAGATTTCTGCTTCAAAAAAGTTGAACATTTTCATGAAAAGATTTCGGCTTCAAAAAAGTTGAAGATTTTCATGAAAAGATTTCTGCTTCAAAAAAGTTGAAAATTTTCATGACAGGATTTTGGCTTTAAAAAAAGTAGAAATTTTCATAAAGTATTTCGGCTTCAAAAAGGTTGAAAACTTTCATGAATATTTCGGCTTCAAAAAAGTCGAAGATTTTCAAGAAAAGATTTCTGCTTCAAAAAAGTTGAAAATTTAGATGAATAGATTTCGACTTCAAAAAAGTCTAAGATTTTCATGAAAAGATTTCTACTGCAAAAAGTTGAAAATTTTCATGAAAAGATTTCGGCTTCAAAAAAGTTGAAGATTTTCATGACAGGATTTTAGCTTTAAAAAAGGTAAAAATTTTCATGAAGTATTTCGGCTTCAAAAAGGTTGAAAACTTTCATGAAGTATTTCAGCTTCAAAAAAGTTGAAGATTTTCATGAAAAGATTTCTGCTTCAAAAAGGTTGAAAACTTTCATGAACTATTTCGACTTCAAAAAAGTCGAAGATTTTCATGAAAAGATTTCGGCTTCAAAAAAGTTGAAGATTTTCATGAAAAGATTTCGGCTTCAAAAAAGTTGACCATTTTCATGAAAAGATTTCGGCTTCAAAAAAGTTGAAAATTTTCATGAAAAGATTTCGGCTTCAAAAAGTTTAAAATTTTCATGAAAAGATTTCGGCTTCAAAAAAGTTGACCATTTTCATGAAAAGATTTCGGCTTCAAAAAAGTTGAAAATTTTCATGAAAAGATTTCGGTTTCAAAAAGTTGAACATTTTCATGAAAAGATTTCAGCTTCAAAAAGGTTGAAAACTTTCATGAACTATTTCGACTTCAAAAAAGTCGAAGATTTTTATGAAAAGATTTCGGCTTCAAAAAAGTTGAACATTTTCATGAAAAGATTTCGAATTCAAAAAAGTTGAAAATTTTCATGAAAAGATTTTGGCTTCAAAAAAGTTGAACATTTTCATGAAAAGATTTCGGCTTCAAAAAAGTTTAAAATTTTCATGAAAAGATTTCGGCTTCAAAAAAGTTGAACATTTTTATGAAAAGATTTCGGCTTCAAAAAAGTCGAAGATTTTCATGAAAAGATTTCGGCTTCAAAAAAGTTTAAAATTTTCATGAAAAGATTTCGGCTTCAAAAAAGTTGAAAATTTTCATGAAAAGATTTTGGTTTCAAAAAGTTGAAAATTTTCATGAAAAGATTTCTGCTTCAAAAAGTTTGAAAACTTTCATGAACTATTTCGACTTCAAAAAAGTCGAAGATTTTCATGAAAAGATTTCGGCTTCAAAAAGTTGAAAATTTTCATGAATAGATTTCGGCTTCAAAAAGTTGAAAATTTTCATGAAAAGATTTCGTCTTCAAAAAAGTTGAAAATTTTCATGAAGTATTTCGGATTCAAAAAAGTTGAAAATTTACATTAAAAGATTTCGGCTTCAATAAAGTCAAAAACTTTCATGAAGTATTTCGGCTTCAAAAAAGTTGAAAATTTTCATGAAAAGATTTCTACTTCAAAAAGTTGAAAATTTTCATGAAAAGATTTCTACTTCAAAAAGTTGAAAATTTTCATGAAAAGATTTCAGCTTCAAAAAGGTTGAAAACTTTAATGAACTATTTCGACTTCAAAAAAGTCGAAGATTTTCATGAAAAGATTTTGGCTTCAAAAAAGTAAAAATTTTCATGAAGTATTTCGGCTGCAAAAAAGTCGAAGATTTTCATGAAAAGATTTCGGCTTCAAAAAAGTTGAAGATTTTCATGAAAAGATTTCTGCTTCAAAAAAGTTGAAAATTTTCATGACAGGATTTTGGCTTTAAAAAAAGTAGAAATTTTCATGAAGTATTTCGGCTTCAAAAAGGTTGAAAACTTTCATGAACTATTTCTGCTTCAAAAAAGTTGAAAATTTAGATGAAAAGATTTCGACTTCAAAAAAGTCTAAGATTTTCATGAAAAGATTTCTGCTTCAAAAAAGTTGAAAATTTTCATGAAAAGATTTCGGCTTCAAAAAGTTGAAAATTTTCATGAAAAGATTTCGGCTTCAAAAAAGTTGACCATTTTCATGAAAAGATTTCGGCTTCAAAAAAGTTGACCATTTTCATGAAAAGATTTCGGCTTCAAAAAAGTTGAACATTTTCATGAAAAGATTTCTGCTTCAAAAAAGTTGAACATTTTCATGAAAAGATTTCTGCTTCAAAAAAGTCTAAGATTTTCATGAAAAGTTTTCGGCTTCAAAAAAGTTGGCCATTTTCATGAAAAGATTTCGACTTCAAAAAAGTCGAAGATTTTCATGAAAAGATTTCGGCTTCAAAAAAGTTGAACATTTTCATGAAAAGATTTCGGCTTCAAAAAAGTTGAAGATTTTCATGAAAAGATTTCTGCTTCAAAAAAGTTGAAAATTTTCATGACAGGATTTTGGCTTTAAAAAAAGTAGAAATTTTCATAAAGTATTTCGGCTTCAAAAAGGTTGAAAACTTTCATGAACTATTTCGGCTTCTAAAAAGTCGAAGATTTTCATGAAAAGATTTCTGCTTCAAAAAAGTTGAAAATTTTCATGAAAAGATTTCGGCTTCAAAAAGTTGAAAATTTTCATGAAAAGATTTCGGCTTCAAAAAAGTTGGCCATTTTCATGAAAAGATTTCGGCTTCAAAAAAGTTGAACATTTTCATGAAAAGTTTTCGGCTTCAAAAAAGTTGAAAATTTTCATGAAGTATTTCGGCTGCAAAAAAGTTGAAGATTTTCATGAAAAGATTTCTGCTTCAAAAAAGTTGACCATTTTCATGAAACGATTTCAGCTTCAAAAAGGTTGAAAACTTTCATGAACTATTTCGGCTGCAAAAAAGTCGAAGATTTTCATGAAAAGATTTCTGCTTCAAAAAAGTTGAAAATTTACATGAAAAGATTTCGACTTCAAAAAAGTCTAAGATTTTCATGAAAAGATTTCTGCTTCAAAAAAGTTGAAAATTTTCATGAAAAGATTTCGGCTTCAAAAAGTTGAAAATTTTCATGAAAAGATTTCGGCTTCAAAAAAGTTGACCATTTTCATGAAAAGATTTCGGCTTCAAAAAAGTTGAACATTTTCATGAAAAGTTTTCGGCTTCAAAAAAGTTGAACATTTTCATGAAGTATTTCGGCTGCAAAAAAGTTGAAAATTTTCATGAAAAGATTTCGGTTTCAAAAAGTTGAAAATTTTCATGACAAGATTTCAGCTTCAAAAAGGTTGAAAACTTTCATGAACTATTTCGACTTCAAAAAAGTCGAAGATTTTCATGAAAAGATTTCGACTTCAAAAAAGTCGAAGATTTTCATGAAAAGATTTCGGCTTCAAAAAAGTTGAACATTTTCATGAAAAGATTTCGGCTTCAAAAAAGTTGAAAATTTTCATGACAGGATTTTGGCTTTAAAAAAGTAGAAATTTTCATAAAGTATTTCGGCTTCAAAAAGGTTGAAAACTTTCATGAACTATTTCGGCTTCTAAAAAGTCGAAGATTTTCATGAAAAGATTTCTGCTTCAAAAAAGTTGAAAATTTACATGAAAAGATTTCGACTTCAAAAAAGTCTAAGATTTTCATGAAAAGATTTCTGCTTCAAAAAAGTTGAAAATTTTCATGAAAAGATTTCGGCTTCAAAAAGTTGAAAATTTTCATGAAAAGATTTCGGCTTCAAAAAAGTTGACCATTTTCATGAAAAGATTTCGGCTTCAAAAAAGTTGAACATTTTCATGAAAAGTTTTCGGCTTCAAAAAAGTTGAACATTTTCATGAAGTATTTCGGCTGCAAAAAAGTTGAAGATTTTCATGAAAAGATTTCTGCTTCAAAAAAGTTGAAAATTTTCATGAAAAGATTTCGGCTTCAAAAAAGTTGAAAATTTTCATGAAGTATTTCGGCTTGAAAAAAGTTGAAAATTTACATTAAAAGATTTCGGCTTCAATAAAGTCAAAAACTTTCATGAAGTATTTCGGCTTCAAAAAAGTTGAAAATTTTCATGAAAAGATTTCTACTTCAAAAAGTTGAAAATTTTCATGAAAAGATTTCTGCTTCAAAAAAGTTGACCATTTTCATGAAACGATTTCAGCTTCAAAAAGGTTGAAAACTTTCATGAACTATTTCGACTTCAAAAAAGTCGAAGATTTTCATGAAAAGATTTCGACTTCAAAAAAGTCGAAGATTTTCATGAAAAGATTTCGGCTTCAAAAAAGTTGAACATTTTCATGAAAAGATTTCGGCTTCAAAAAAGTTTAAAATTTTCATGAAAAGATTTCGGCTTCAAAAAAGTTGAAAATTTTCATGAAGTATTTCGGCTTGAAAAAAGTTGAAAATTTACATTAAAAGATTTCGGCTACAATAAAGTCAAAAACTTTCATGAAGTATTTCGGCTTCAAAAAAGTTGAAAATTTTCATGAAAAGATTTCTACTTCAAAAAGTTGAAAATTTTCATGAAAAGATTTCAGCTTCAAAAAGGTTGAAAACTTTCATGAACTATTTCGACTTCAAAAAAGTCGTAGATTTTCATGAAAAGATTTCGGCTTCAAAAAAGTCTAAGATTTTCATGAAAAGATTTCTGCTTCAAAAAAGTTGAAAATTTTCATGAAAAGATTTCGGCTTCAAAAAGTTGAAAATTTTCATGAAAAGATTTCGGCTTCAAAAAAGTTGACCATTTTCATGAAAAGATTTCGGCTTCAAAAAAGTTGAACATTTTCATGAAAATTTTTCGGCTTCAAAAAAGTTGAACATTTTCATGAAGTATTTCGGCTGCAAAAAAGTTGAAAATTTTCATGAAAAGATTTCGGTTTCAAAAAGTTGAAAATTTTCATGAAAAGATTTCAGCTTCAAAAAGGTTGAAAACTTTCATGAACTATTTCGACTTCAAAAAAGTCGAAGATTTTCATGAAAAGATTTCGACTTCAAAAAAGTCGAAGATTTTCATGAAAAGATTTCGGCTTCAAAAAAGTTGAACATTTTCATGAAAAGATTTCGGCTTCAAAAAAGTTGAAAATTTTCATGACAGGATTTTGGCTTTAAAAAAAGTAGAAATTTTCATAAAGTATTTCGGCTTCAAAAAGGTTGAAAACTTTCATGAACTATTTCGGCTTCTAAAAAGTCGAAGATTTTCATGAAAAGATTTCTGCTTCAAAAAAGTTGAAAATTTACATGAAAAGATTTCGACTTCAAAAAAGTCTAAGATTTTCATGAAAAGATTTCTGCTTCAAAAAAGTTGAAAATTTTCATGAAAAGATTTCGGCTTCAAAAAGTTGAAAATTTTCATGAAAAGATTTCGGCTTCAAAAAAGTTGACCATTTTCATGAAAAGATTTCGGCTTCAAAAAAGTTGAACATTTTCATGAAAAGTTTTCGGCTTCAAAAAAGTTGAACATTTTCATGAAGTATTTCGGCTGCAAAAAAGTTGAAGATTTTCATGAAAAGATTTCTGCTTCAAAAAAGTTGAAAATTTTAATGAAAAGATTTCGGCTTCAAAAAAGTTGAAAATTTTCATGAAAAGATTTCGGCTTCAAAAAGTTGAAAATTTTCATGAAAAGATTTCGGCTTCAAAAAAGTTGACCATTTTCATGAAACGATTTCAGCTTCAAAAAGGTTGAAAACTTTCATGAACTATTTCGACTTCAAAAAAGTCGAAGATTTTCATGAAAAGATTTCGACTTCAAAAAAGTTGAACATTTTCATGAAAAGATTTCGGCTTCAAAAAAGTTGAAAATTTTCATGAAAAGATTTCGGCTTCAAAAAAGTTGAAAATTTTCATGAAGTATTTCGGCTTGAAAAAAGTTGAAAATTTACATTAAAAGATTTCGGCTTCAATAAAGTCAAAAACTTTCATGAAGTATTTCGGCTTCAAAAAAGTTGAAAATTTTCATGAAAAGATTTCTACTTCAAAAAGTTGAAAATTTTCATGAAAAGATTTCAGCTTCAAAAAGGTTGAAAACTTTCATGAACTATTTCGACTTCAAAAAAGTCGAAGATTTTCATGAAAAGATTTCTGCTTCAAAAAAGTTGAAAATTTTCATGAAAAGATTTCGGCTTCAAAAAGTTGAAAATTTTCATGAAAAGATTTCGGCTTCAAAAAAGTTGACCATTTTCATGAAAAGATTTCGGCTTCAAAAAAGTTGAACATTTTCATGAAAAGTTTTCGGCTTCAAAAAAGTTGAACATTTTCATGAAGTATTTCGGCTGCAAAAAAGTTGAAGATTTTCATGAAAAGATTTCTGCTTCAAAAAAGTTGAAAATTTTCATGAAAAGATTTCGGCTTCAAAATAGTTGAAAATTTTCATGAAAAGATTTCGGCTTCAAAAAGTTGAACATTTTCATGAAAAGATTTCGGCTTCAAAAAAGTTGACCATTTTCATGAAACGATTTCAGCTTCAAAAAGGTTGAAAACTTTCATGAACTATTTCGACTTCAAAAAAGTCGAAGATTTTCATGAAAAGATTTCGACTTCAAAAAAGTCGAAGATTTTCATGAAAAGATTTCGGCTTCAAAAAAGTTGAACATTTTCATGAAAAGATTTCGGCTTCAAAAAAGTTTAAAATTTTCATGAAAAGATTTCGGCTTCAAAAAAGTTGAAAATTTTCATGAAGTATTTCGGCTTGAAAAAAGTTGAAAATTTACATTAAAAGATTTCGGCTTCAATAAAGTCAAAAACTTTCATGAAGTATTTCGGCTTCAAAAAGTTGAAAATTTTCATGAAAAGATTTCTACTTCAAAAAGTTGAAAATTTTCATGAAAAGATTTCAGCTTCAAAAAGGTTGAAAACTTTCATGAACTATTTCGACTTCAAAAAAGTCGAAGATTTTCATGAAAAGATTTCTGCTTCAAAAAAGTTGAAAATTTTCATGAAGTATTTCGGCTGCAAAAAAGTCTAAGATTTTCATGAAAAGATTTCTGCTTCAAAAAAGTTGAAAATTTTCATGAAAAGATTTCGGCTTCAAAAAGTTGAAAATTTTCATGAAAAGATTTCGGCTTCAAAAAAGTTGACCATTTTCATGAAAAGATTTCGGCTTCAAAAAAGTTGAACATTTTCATGAAAAGTTTTCGGCTTCAAAAAAGTTGAACATTTTCATGAAGTATTTCGGCTGCAAAAAAGTTGAAGATTTTCATGAAAAGATTTCTGCTTCAAAAAAGTTGAACATTTTCATGAAAAGATTTCGGCTTCAAAAAAGTTTAAAATTTTCATGAAAAGATTTCTGCTTCAAAAAAGTCTAAGATTTTCATGAACTATTTCGACTTCAAAAAAGTCGAAGATTTTCATGAAAAGTTTTCGGCTTCAAAAAAGTTGAACATTTTCATGAAGTATTTCGGCTGCAAAAAAGTCGAAGATTTTTATGAAAAGATTTCTGCTTCAAAAAAGTTGAAAATTTTCATGAAAAGATTTCGGCTTCAAAAAAGTTTAAAATTTTCATGAAAAGATTTCTGTTTCAAAAAAGTCTAAGATTTTCATGAAAAGATTTCTGCTTCAAAAAAGTTGAAAATTTTCTTGAAAAGATTTCGGCTTCAAAAAGTTGAAAATTTTCATGAATAGATTTCGGCTTTAAAAAAGTTGACCATTTTCATGAAAAGATTTTGGCTTCAAAAAAGTTGAACATTTTCATGAAAAGATTTTGTCTTCAAAAAAGTTGAAAATTTTCATGAAAAGATTTCGGCTTCAAAAAAGTTGAAAATTTTCATGAAAAGATTTCGGCTTCAAAAAAGTTGAAAATTTTCATGAAAAGATTTCGGCTTCAAAAAAGTTGAAAATTTTCATGAAAAGATTTCGGGTTCAAAAAAGTTGAAAATTTTCATGAACTATTTCGGCATCAAAAAAGTTGAAAATTTTCATGAAAAGATTTAGGTTTCAAAAAAGTTGAAAATTTTCATGAAGTATATCGGCTTCAAAAAAGTCTAAAATTTTCATGAACTATTTCGGCTTCAAAAAAGTTGGAAATTTTCATGAAAAGATTTCGGCTTCAAAAAGTTGAAAATTTTCATGAAAAGATTTCGGCTTCAAAAAAGTTGAACATTTTCATGAAAAGATTTCGGCTTCAAAAAAGTTTAAAATTTTCATGAAAAGATTTCGGTTTCAAAAAGTTGAAAATTTTCATGAAAAGATTTCTGCTTCAAAAAAGTCTAAGATTTTCATGAAAAGATTTCTGCTTCAAAAAAGTTGAACATTTTCATGAAAAGATTTTGGTTTCAAAAAGTTGAAAATTTTCATGAAAAGATTTCGGTTTCAAAAAGTTGAAAATTTTCATGAAAAGATTTCGGTTTCAAAAAGTTGAAAATTTTCATGGAAAAGATCTCGGCTTCAAAAAAGTTGAACATTTTCATGAAAAGATTTCGGCTTCAAAAAAGTTGAAAATTTTCATGAATAGATTTCGGCTTCAAAATAGTTGAAAATTTTCAGGTAAAGATTTCGGCTTCAAAAAAGTTGAAAATTTTCATGAAAAGATTTGGGTTCAAAAAAGTTGAAAATTTTCATGAACTATTTCGGCATCAAAAAAGTTGAAAATTTTCATGAAAAGATTTCTGCTTCAAAAATTTGAAAATTTTCATGAAAAGATTTCGGCTTCAAAAAAGTTGAAAATTTTCATGAAGTATTTCGGCTTCAAAAAAATGGAACATTTTCATGAAAAGATTTCGGCTTCAAAAAAGTTGAACATTTTCATGAAAAGATTTCGGCTTCAAAAAAGTTGAACATTTTCATGAAAAGATTTCGGCTTCAAAAAAGTTGAACATTTTCATGAAAAGATTTCTGCTTCAAAAAAGTTGAACATTTTCATGAAAAGATTTCGGCTTCAAAAAAGTTGAACATTTTCATGAAAAGATTTCTGCTTCAAAAAAGTTGAAAATTTTCATGAAAAGATTTTGGTTTCAAAAAGTTGAAAATTTTCATGAAAAGATTTCGGCTTCAAAAAAGTTAAACATTTTCATGAAAAGATTTCGGCTTCAAAAAAGTTGAAAATTTTCATGAAGTATTTCGGCTTCAAAAAAATGTAACATTTTCATGAAAAGATTTCGGCTTCAAAAAAGTTGAACATTTTCATGAAAAGATTTCGGCTTCAAAAAAGTTGAACATTTTCATGAAAAGATTTTGGCTTCAAAAAAGTTGAAAATTTTCATGAAAAGATTTCGGCTTCAAAAAAGTTGAAAATTTTCATGAAAAGATTTCGACTTCAAAAAAGTCTAAGATTTTCATGAAAAGATTTCTGCTTCAAAAATTTGAAAATTTTCATGAAAAGATTTCGGCTTCAAAAAGTTGAAAATTTTCATGAAAAGATTTCGGCTTCAAAAAAGTTGACCATTTTCATGAAAAGATTTCGGCTTCAAAAAAGTTGAAAATTTTCATGAAAAGATTTCGTTTTCAAAAAGTTGAAAATTTTCATGAAAAGATCTCGGCTTCAAAAAAGTTGAACATTTTCATGAAAAGATTTCGGCTTCAAAAAAGTTGAACATTTTCATGAAAAGATTTCGGCTTCAAAAAAGTTGAACATTTTCATGAAAAGATTTCTGCTTCAAAAAAGTTGAAAATTTTCATGAAAAGATTTCGGCTTCAAAAAAATGGAACATTTTCATGAAAAGATTTCGGCTTCAAAAAAGTTGAACATTTTCATGAAAAGATTTCTGCTTCAAAAAAGTTGAAAATTTTCATGAAAAGATTTTGGTTTCAAAAAGTTGAAAATTTTCATGAAAAGATTTCGGCTTCAAAAAAGTTAAACATTTTCATGAAAAGATTTCGGCTTCAAAAAAGTTGAAAATTTTCATGAAAAGATTTCGGCTTCAAAAAAATGTAACATTTTCATGAAAAGATTTCGGCTTCAAAAAAGTTGAACATTTTCATGAAAAGATTTCGGCTTCAAAAAAGTTGAACATTTTCATGAAAAGATTTTGGCTTCAAAAAAGTTGAAAATTTTCATGAAAAGATTTCGGCTTCAAAAAAGTTGAAAATTTTCATGAAAAGATTTCGACTTCAAAAAAGTCTAAGATTTTCATGAAAAGATTTCTGCTTCAAAAATTTGAAAATTTTCATGAAAAGATTTCGGCTTCAAAAAGTTGAAAATTTTCATGAAAAGATTTCGGCTTCAAAAAAGTTGACCATTTTCATGAAAAGATTTCGGCTTCAAAAAAGTTGAAAATTTTCATGAAAAGATTTCGTTTTCAAAAAGTTGAAAATTTTCATGAAAAGATCTCGGCTTCAAAAAAGTTGAACATTTTCATGAAAAGATTTCGGCTTCAAAAAAGTTGAACATTTTCATGAAAAGATTTCGGCTTCAAAAAAGTTGAACATTTTCATGAAAAGATTTCTGCTTCAAAAAAGTTGAAAATTTTCATGAAAAGATTTCGGCTTCAAAAAAATGGAACATTTTCATGAAAAGATTTCGGCTTCAAAAAAGTTGAACATTTTCATGAAAAGATTTCTGCTTCAAAAAAGTTGAACATTTTCATGAAAAGATTTCGGCTTCAAAAAAGTTGAAAATTTTCATGAAAAGATTTCGGGTTCAAAAAAGTTGAAAATTTTCATGAACTATTTCGGCATCAAAAAAGTTGAAAATTTTCATGAAAAGATTTAGGTTTCAAAAAAGTTGAAAATTTTCATGAAGTATTTCGGCTTCAAAAAAGTCTAAAATTTTCATGAACTATTTCGGCTTCAAAAAAGTTGAAAATTTTCATGAAAAGATTTAGACTTCAAAAAAGTTGAATATTTTCATGAAGTATTTCGGCTTCAAAAAAGTCGAAGATTTTCATGAAAAGATTTCTGCTTCAAAAAAGTTGAAAATTTTCATGAAAAGATTTGGGCTTCAAAAAGTTGAAAATTTTCATGAAAAGATTTCGGCTTCAAAAAAGTTGACCATTTTCATGAAAAGATTTAAGCTTCAAAAAAGTTGAAAATTGTCATGAAAAGATTTCGGTTTCAAAAAGATGAAAATTTTCATGAAAAGATTTCGGCTTCAAAAAAGTTGAACATTTTCATGAAAAGATTTTGGCTTCAAAAAAGTTGAAAATTTTCATGAAAAGATTTTGGATTCAAAAAGTTGAAAATTTTCATGAAAAGATTTCTGCTTCAAAAAAGTTGAACATTTTCATGAAAAGATTTTGGCTTCAAAAAAATTTAACATATTCATGAAAAGATTTCGGCTTCAAAAAAGTTGAAAATTTTCATGAAGTATTTCGGCTTCAAAAAAATGTAACATTTTCATGAAAAGATTTCGGCTTCAAAAAAGTTGAACATTTTCATGAAAAGATTTCGGCTTCAAAAAAGTTGAAAATTTTCATGAAGTATTTCGGCTTCAAAAAAATGGAACATTTTCATGAAAAGATTTCGGCTTCAAAAAAGTTGAACATTTTCATGAAAAGATTTCGGTTTCAAAAAAGTTGAAAATTTTCATGAACTATTTCGGCATCAAAAAAGTTGAAAATTTTCATAAAAAGATTTAGGTTTCAAAAAAGTTGAAAATTTTCATGAAGTATTTCGGCTTCAAAAAAGTTGAAAATTTTCATGAACTATTTCGGCTTCAAAAAAATGGAACATTTTCATGAAAAGATTTCGGCTTCAAAAAAGTTGAACATTTTCATGAAAAGATTTCTGCTTCAAAAAAGTTGAAAATTTTCATGAAGTATTTCGGCTTCAAAAAAATGTAACATTTTCATGAAAAGATTTCGGCTTCAAAAAAGTTGAAAATTTTCATGAAGTATTTCGGCTTCAAAAAAATGTAACATTTTCATGAAAAGATTTCGGCTTCAAAAAAGTTGAACATTTTCATGAAAAGATTTCGGCTTCAAAAAAGTTGAAAATTTTCATGAAGTATTTCGGCTTCAAAAAAATGGAACATTTTCATGAAAAGATTTCGGCTTCAAAAAAGTCTAACATTTTCATGAAAAGATTTCGGCTTCAAAAAAGTTGAAAATTTTCATGAAGTATTTCGGCTTCAAAAAAATGGAACATTTTCATGAAAAGATTTCGGCTTCAAAAAAGTTGAACATTTTCATGAAAAGATTTCGGCTTCAAAAAGTTGAAAATTTTCATGAAAAGATTTCGGCTTCAAAAAAGTTGACCATTTTCATGAAAAGATTTCTGCTTCAAAAAAGTTGAAAATTTTCATGAAAAGATTTCGTTTTCAAAAAGTTGAAAATTTTCATGAAAAGATCTCGGCTTCAAAAAAGTTGAACATTTTCATGAAAAGATTTCGGCTTCAAAAAAGTTGAACATTTTCATGAAAAGATTTCGGCTTCAAAAAAGTTGAACATTTTCATGAAAAGATTTCTGCTTCAAAAAAGTTGAAAATTTTCATGAAAAGATTTCGGCTTCAAAAAAATGGAACATTTTCATGAAAAGATTTCGGCTTCAAAAAAGTTGAACATTTTCATGAAAAGATTTCTGCTTCAAAAAAGTTGAACATTTTCATGAAAAGATTTCGGCTTCAAAAAAGTTGAAAATTTTCATGAAAAGATTTCGGGTTCAAAAAAGTTGAAAATTTTCATGAACTATTTCGGCATCAAAAAAGTTGAAAATTTTCATGAAAAGATTTAGGTTTCAAAAAAGTTGAAAATTTTCATGAAGTATTTCGGCTTCAAAAAAGTCTAAAATTTTCATGAACTATTTCGGCTTCAAAAAAGTTGAAAATTTTCATGAAAAGATTTAGACTTCAAAAAAGTTGAATATTTTCATGAAGTATTTCGGCTTCAAAAAAGTCGAAGATTTTCATGAAAAGATTTCTGCTTCAAAAAAGTTGAAAATTTTCATGAAAAGATTTGGGCTTCAAAAAGTTGAAAATTTTCATGAAAAGATTTCGGCTTCAAAAAAGTTGACCATTTTCATGAAAAGATTTAAGCTTCAAAAAAGTTGAAAATTGTCATGAAAAGATTTCGGTTTCAAAAAGATGAAAATTTTCATGAAAAGATTTCGGCTTCAAAAAAGTTGAACATTTTCATGAAAAGATTTTGGCTTCAAAAAAGTTGAAAATTTTCATGAAAAGATTTTGGATTCAAAAAGTTGAAAATTTTCAATAAAAGATTTCTGCTTCAAAAAAGTTGAACATTTTCATGAAAAGATTTTGGCTTCAAAAAAATTTAACATATTCATGAAAAGATTTCGGCTTCAAAAAAGTTGAAAATTTTCATGAAGTATTTCGGCTTCAAAAAAATGTAACATTTTCATGAAAAGATTTCGGCTTCAAAAAAGTTGAACATTTTCATGAAAAGATTTCGGCTTCAAAAAAGTTGAAAATTTTCATGAAGTATTTCGGCTTCAAAAAAATGGAACATTTTCATGAAAAGATTTCGGCTTCAAAAAAGTTGAACATTTTCATGAAAAGATTTCGGTTTCAAAAAAGTTGAAAATTTTCATGAACTATTTCGGCATCAAAAAAGTTGAAAATTTTCATAAAAAGATTTAGGTTTCAAAAAAGTTGAAAATTTTCATGAAGTATTTCGGCTTCAAAAAAGTTGAAAATTTTCATGAACTATTTCGGCTTCAAAAAAGTTGAAAATTTTTATGAAAAGATTTCTGTTTCAAAAAAGTTGAAAATTTTCATGAAAAGATTTCGGCTTCAAAAAAGTTGAAAATTTACATGAAAAGATTTCTGCTTCAAAAAAGTTGAAAATTTTCATGAAGTATTTCGGCTTCAAAAAAATGTAACATTTTCATGAAAAGATTTCGGCTTCAAAAAAGTTGAAAATTTTCATGAAGTATTTCGGCTTCAAAAAAATGTAACATTTTCATGAAAAGATTTCGGCTTCAAAAAAGTTGAACATTTTCATGAAAAGATTTCGGCTTCAAAAAAGTTGAAAATTTTCATGAAGTATTTCGGCTTCAAAAAAATGGAACATTTTCATGAAAAGATTTCGGCTTCAAAAAAGTTGAACATTTTCATGAAAAGATTTCGGCTTCAAAAAAGTTGAACATTTTCATGAAAAGATTTCTGCTTCAAAAAAGTTGAACATTTTCATGAAAAGATTTCGGCTTCAAAAAAGTTGAACATTTTCATGAAAAGATTTCTGCTTCAAAAAAGTTGAAAATTTTCATGAAAAGATTTTGGTTTCAAAAAGTTGAAAATTTTCATGAAAAGATTTCTGCTTCAAAAAAGTTGAAAATTTTCATGAAAAGATTTTGGTTTCAAAAAAGTTGAACATTTTCATGAAAAGATTTCTGCTTCAAAAAAGTTGAACATTTTCATGAAAAGATTTCGGCTTCAAAAAAGTTAAACATTTTCATGAAAAGATTTCGGCTTCAAAAAAGTTGAAAATTTTCATGAAGTATTTCGGCTTCAAAAAAATGTAACATTTTCATGAAAAGATTTCGGCTTCAAAAAAGTTAAACATTTTCATGAAAAGATTTCGGCTTCAAAAAAGTTGAAAATTTTCATGAACTATTTCGGCATCAAAAAAGTTGAAAATTTTTATAAAAAGATTTAGGTTTCAAAAAAGTTGAAAATTTTCATGAAGTATTTCGGCTTCAAAAAAGTTGAAAATTTTCATGAACTATTTCGGCTTCAAAAAAGTTGAAAATTTTTATGAAAAGATTTCTGTTTCAAAAAAGTTGAAAATTTTCATGAAAAGATTTCGGCTTCAAAAAAGTTGAAAATTTACATGAAAAGATTTCTGCTTCAAAAAAGTTGAAAATTTTCATGAAGTATTTCGGCTTCAAAAAAATGTAACATTTTCATGAAAAGATTTCGGCTTCAAAAAAGTTGAAAATTTTCATGAAGTATTTCGGCTTCAAAAAAATGTAACATTTTCATGAAAAGATTTCGGCTTCAAAAAAGTTGAACATTTTCATGAAAAGATTTCGGCTTCAAAAAAGTTGAAAATTTTCATGAAGTATTTCGGCTTCAAAAAAATGGAACATTTTCATGAAAAGATTTCGGCTTCAAAAAAGTTGAAAATTTTCATGAAAAGATTTCGGCTTCAAAAAAGTTGAAAATTTTCATGAAGTATTTCGGCTTCAAAAAAATGGAACATTTTCATGAAAAGATTTCGGCTTCAAAAAAGTCTAACATTTTCATGAAAAGATTGCGGCTTCAAAAAAGTTGAAAATTTTCATGAAGTATTTCGGCTTCAAAAAAATGGAACATTTTCATGAAAAGATTTCGGCTTCAAAAAAGTTGAACATTTTCATGAAGTATTTCGGCTTCAAAAAAATGTAACATTTTCATGAAAAGATTTCGGCTTCAAAAAAGTTGAACATTTTCATGAAAAGATTTCGGCTTCAAAAAAGTTGAAAATTTTCATGAAGTATTTCGGCTTCAAAAAAATGGAACATTTTCATGAAAAGATTTCGGCTTCAAAAAAGTCTAACATTTTCATGAAAAGATTTCGGCTTCAAAAAAGTTGAAAATTTTCATGAAGTATTTCGGCTTCAAAAAAATGGAACATTTTCATGAAAAGATTTCGGCTTCAAAAAAGTTGAACATTTTCATGAAAAGATTTCGGCTTCAAAAAAGTTGAACATTTTCATGAAAAGATTTCGGCTTCAAAAAAGTTGAAAATTTTCATGAAAAGATTTCGGTTTCAAAAAGTTGAAAATTTTCATGAAAAGATCTCGGCTTCAAAAAAGTTGAACATTTTCATGAAAAGATTTCTGCTTCAAAAAAGTTGAACATTTTCATGAAAAGATTTCGGCTTCAAAAAGTTGAAAATTTTCATGAAAAGATTTCGGCTTCAAAAAAGTTAAACATTTTCATGAAAAGATTTCGGCTTCAAAAAAGTTGAAAATTTTCATGAAGTATTTCGGCTTCAAAAAAATGTAACATTTTCATGAAAAGATTTCGGCTTCAAAAAAGTTGAACATTTTCATGAAAAGATTTCGGCTTCAAAAAAGTTGAACATTTTCATGAAAAGATTTTGGCTTCAAAAAAGTTGAAAATTTTCATGAAAAGATTTCGGCTTCAAAAAAGTTGAAAATTTTCATGAAAAGATTTCTGCTTCAAAAAAGTTGAAAATTTTCATGAAGTATTTCGGCTTCAAAAAAGTTAAACATTTTCATGAAAAGATTTCTGCTTCAAAAAAGTTGAAAATTTTCATGAAGTATTTCGGCTTCAAAAAAATGTAACATTTTCATGAAAAGATTTCGGTTTCAAAAAGTTGAAAATTTTCATGAAAAGATCTCGGCTTCAAAAAAGTTGAACATTTTCATGAAAAGATTTCTGCTTCAAAAAAGTTGAAAATTTTCATGAAAAGATTTTGGTTTCAAAAAAGTTGAACATTTTCATGAAAAGATTTCTGCTTCAAAAAAGTTGAAAATTTTCATGAAAAGATTTTGGTTTCAAAAAGTTGAAAATTTTCATGAAAAGATTTCGGCTTCAAAAAAGTTAAACATTTTCATGAAAAGATTTCGGCTTCAAAAAAGTTGAAAATTTTCATGAAGTATTTCGGCTTCAAAAAAATGTAACATTTTCATGAAAAGATTTCGGCTTCAAAAAAGTTAAACATTTTCATGAAAAGATTTCGGCTTCAAAAAAGTTGAAAATTTTCATGAACTATTTCGGCATCAAAAAAGTTGAAAATTTTCATAAAAAGATTTAGGTTTCAAAAAAGTTGAAAATTTTCATGAAGTATTTCGGCTTCAAAAAAGTTGAAAATTTTCATGAACTATTTCGGCTTCAAAAAAGTTGAAAATTTTTATGAAAAGATTTCTGTTTCAAAAAAGTTGAAAATTTTCATGAAAAGATTTCGGCTTCAAAAAAGTTGAAAATTTACATGAAAAGATTTCTGCTTCAAAAAAGTTGAAAATTTTCATGAAGTATTTCGGCTTCAAAAAAATGTAACATTTTCATGAAAAGATTTCGGCTTCAAAAAAGTTGAACATTTTCATGAAAAGATTTCGGCTTCAAAAAAGTTGAACATTTTCATGAAAAGATTTTGGCTTCAAAAAAGTTGAAAATTTTCATGAAAAGATTTCGGCTTCAAAAAAGTTGAAAATTTTCATGAAAAGATTTCGACTTCAAAAAAGTCTAAGATTTTCATGAAAAGATTTCTGCTTCAAAAATTTGAAAATTTTCATGAAAAGATTTCGGCTTCAAAAAGTTGAAAATTTTCATGAAAAGATTTCGGCTTCAAAAAAGTTGAACATTTTCATGAAAAGATTTCGGCTTCAAAAAAGTTGAACATTTTCATGAAAAGATTTCTGCTTCAAAAAAGTTGAAAATTTTCATGAAAAGATTTCGGCTTCAAAAAAATGGAACATTTTCATGAAAAGATTTCGGCTTCAAAAAAGTTGAACATTTTCATGAAAAGATTTCTGCTTCAAAAAAGTTGAAAATTTTCATGAAAAGATTTTGGTTTCAAAAAGTTGAAAATTTTCATGAAAAGATTTCGGCTTCAAAAAAGTTAAACATTTTCATGAAAAGATTTCGGCTTCAAAAAAGTTGAAAATTTTCATGAAGTATTTCGGCTTCAAAAAAATGGAACATTTTCATGAAAAGATTTCGGCTTCAAAAAAGTTGAACATTTTCATGAAAAGATTTCGGCTTCAAAAAAGTTGAACATTTTCATGAAAAGATTTTGGCTTCAAAAAAGTTGAAAATTTTCATGAAAAGATTTCGACTTCAAAAAAGTCTAAGATTTTCATGAAAAGATTTCTGCTTCAAAAATTTGAAAATTTTCATGAAAAGATTTCGGCTTCAAAAAGTTGAAAATTTTCATGAAAAGATTTCGGCTTCAAAAAAGTTAAACATTTTCATGAAAAGATTTCGGCTTCAAAAAAGTTGAAAATTTTCATGAAGTATTTCGGCTTCAAAAAAGTCTAAAATTTTCATGAACTATTTCGGCTTCAAAAAAGTTGGAAATTTTCATGAAAAGATTTCTGCTTCAAAAAAGTTGAATATTTTCATCAAATATTTCGGCTTCAAAAAAGTCCAAGATTTTCATTAAGAGATTTCTGCTTCAAAAAAGTTGAAAATTTTCATGAAAAGATTTCGGCTTCAAAAAGTTGAAAATTTTCATGAAAAGATTTCGGCATCAAAAAAGTTGACCATTTTCATGAAAAGATTTCGGCTTCAAAAAAGTTGAAAATTTTCATGAAAAGATTTCGGTTTCAAAAAGTTGAAAATTTTCATGAAAAGATCTCGGCTTCAAAAAAGTTGAAAATTTTCATGAAAAGATTTCGGCTTCAAAAAAGTTGAAAATTTTCATGAAAAGATTTCTGCTTCAAAAAAGTTGAAAATTTTCATGAAAAGATTTCGGCTTCAAAAAGTTGAAAATTTTCATGAAAAGATTTCGGCTTCAAAAAAGTTGACCATTTTCATGAAAAGAATTCGGCTTCAAAAAAGTTGAAAATTTTCATGAAAAGATTTCGGTTTCAAAAAGTTGAAAATTTTCATGAAAAGATCTCGGCTTCAAAAAAGTTGAACATTTTCATGAAACGATTTCGGCTTCAAAAAGTTGAAAATTTTCATGAATAGATTTCGACTTCAAAAAAGTTGACCATTTTCATGAAAAGATTTCGGCTTCAAAAAAGTTGACCATTTTCATGAAAAGATTTCGGTTTCAAAAAGTTGAACATTTTCATAAAAAGATTTCGGGTTCAAAAAGTTGAAAATTTTCATGAAAAGATCTCGGCTTCAAAAAAGTTGAACATTTTCATGAAAAGATTTCGGCTTCAAAAAGTTGAAAATTTTCATGAATAGATTTCGACTTCAAAAAAGTTGACCATTTTCATGAAAAGATTTCGGCTTCAAAAAAGTTGAAAATTTTCATGAAAAGATTTTGGTTTCAAAAAGTTGAAAATTTTCATGAAGTATTTCGGCTTCAAAAAAATGGAACATTTTCATGAAAAGATTTCGGCTTCAAAAAAGTTGAACATTTTCATGAAAAGATTTCTGCTTCAAAAAAGTTGAAAATTTTCCTGAAAAGATTTCGGCTTCAAAAAAGTTGAAAATTTTCATGAAAAGATTTCTGCTTCAAAAAAGTTGACCATTTTCATGAAAAGATTTCGGCTTCAAAAAAGTCTAAGATTTTCATGAAAAGATTTCTGCTTCAAAAAAGTTGAAAATTTTCATGAAAAGATATCGGGTTCAAAAAAGTTGAAAATTTTCATGAACTATTTCTGCATCAAAAAAGTTGAAAATTTTCATGAAAAGATTTAGGTTTTAAAAAAGTTGAAAATTTTCATGAAGTATTTCGGCTTCAAAAAAGTTGGAAATTTTCAAGAACTATTTCGGCTTCAAAAAAGTTGGAAATTTTCATGAAAAGATTTCTGCTTCAAAAAAGTTGAAAATTTTCATGAAAAGATTTTGGTTTCAAAAAGTTGAAAATTTTCATGAAACGATTTCGGCTTCAAAAAAGTTGAACATATTCATGAAACGATTTCGGCTTCAAAAAAGTTGAACATATTCATGAAAAGATTTCGGCTTCAAAAAAGTTGAACATTTTCATGAAAAGATTTCGGCTTCAAAAAAGTTGAAAATTTTCATGAAGTATTTCGGCTTCAAAAAAGTTGAAAATTTTTATGAAAAGATTTCTGCTTCAAAAAAGTTGAAAATTTTCATGAAAAGATTTCGGCTTCAAAAAAGTTGAAAATTTACATGAAAAGATTTCTGCTTCAAAAAAGTTGAAAATTTTCATGAAGTATTTCGGCTTCAAAAAAATGTAACATTTTCATGAAAAGATTTCGGCTTCAAAAAAATGTAACATTTTCATGAAAAGATTTCGGCTTCAAAAAAGTTGAAAATTTTCATGAAAAGATTTCTGCTTCAAAAAAGTTGAAAATTTTCATGAAAAGATTTCGGCATCTAAAAAATGGAACATTTTCATGAAAAGATTTCGGCTTCAAAAAAGTCTAAGATTTTCATGAAAAGATTTCTGCTTCAAAAAAGTTGAAAATTTTCATGAAAAGATTTCGGGTTCAAAAAAGTTGAAAATTTTCATGAACTATTTCGGCATCAAAAAAGTTGAAAATTTTCATGAACTATTTCGGCTTCAAAAAAGTTGGAGATTTTCATGAAAAGATTTCGGTTTCAAAAAGTTGAAAATTTTCATGAAAAGATTTCGGCTTTAAAAAAGTTGAAAATTTTCATGAAAAGATTTAGACTTCAAAAAAGTTGAAAATTTTCATCAAGTATTTCGGCTTCAAAAAAGTCGAAGATTTTCATGAAAAGATTTCGGCTTCAAAAAAGTTGACCATTTTCATGAAAAGATTTCGGCTTCAAAAAAGTTGAACATTTTCATGAAAAGATTTCTGCTTCAAAAAAGTTGAAAATTTTCATGAAAAGATTTCGGTTTCAAAAAGTTGAAAATTTTCATGAAAAGATCTCGGCTTCAAAAAAGTTGAACATTTTCATGAAAAGATTTCGGCTTCAAAAAAGTTGACCATTTTCATGAAAAGATTTCGGCTTCAAAAAAGTTGAAAATTTTCATGAAAAGATTTTGGTTTCAAAAAGTTGAAAATTTTCATGAAAAGATTTCGGCTTCAAAAAAGTTAAACATTTTCATGAAAAGATTTCGGCTTCAAAAAAGTTTGAAAATTTTCATGAAGTATTTCGGCTTCAAAAAAATGTAACATTTTCATGAAAAGATTTCGGCTTCAAAAAAGTTGAACATTTTCATGAAAAGATTTCGGCTTCAAAAAAGTTGAACATTTTCATGAAAAGATCTCGGCTTCAAAAAAGTTGAACATTTTCATGAAAAGATTTCGGCTTCAAAAAAGTTGAACATTTTCATGAAAAGATTTCGGCTTCAAAAAAGTTTGAAAATTTTCATGAAGTATTTCGGCTTCAAAAAAATGTAAAATTTTCATGAAAAGATTTCGGCTTCAAAAAAGTTGAACATTTTCATGAAAAGATTTCGGCTTCAAAAAAGTTGAAAATTTTCATGAAAAGATCTCGGCTTCAAAAAAGTTGAACATTTTCATGAAAAGATTTCGGCTTCAAAAAAGTTGAACATTTTCATGAAAAGATCTCGGCTTCAAAAAAGTTGAACATTTTCATGAAAAGATTTCGGCTTCAAAAAAGTTGAACATTTTCATGAAAAGATTTCGGCTTCAAAAAAGTTGAACATTTTCATGAAAAGATTTCGGCTTCAAAAAAGTTTGAAAATTTTCATGAAGTATTTCGGCTTCAAAAAAATGTAACATTTTCATGAAAAGATTTCGGCTTCAAAAAAGTTGAACATTTTCATGAAAAGATTTCGGCTTCAAAAAAGTTGAAAATTTTCATGAAAAGATCTCGGCTTCAAAAAAGTTGAACATTTTCATGAAAAGATTTCGGCTTCAAAAAAGTTGAACATTTTCATGAAAAGATTTCGGCTTCAAAAAAGTTGAACATTTTCATGAAAAGATTTCTGCTTCAAAAAAGTTGAAAATTTTCATGAAAAGATATCGGGTTCAAAAAAGTTGAAAATTTTCATGAACTATTTCTGCATCAAAAAAGTTGAAAATTTTCATGAAAAGATTTAGGTTTTAAAAAAGTTGAAAATTTTCATGAAGTATTTCGGCTTCAAAAAAGTCTAAAATTTTCAAGAACTATTTCGGCTTCAAAAAAGTTGGAAATTTTCATGAAAAGATTTCTGCTTCAAAAAAGTTGAAAATTTTCATGAAAAGATTTCTGCTTCAAAAAAGTTGACCATTTTCATGAAAAGATTTCGGCTTCAAAAAAGTCTAAGATTTTCATGAAAAGATTTCGGCTTCAAAAAAGTTGAAAATTTTCATGAAAAGATATCGGGTTCAAAAAAGTTGAAAATTTTCATGAACTATTTCGGCATCAAAAAAGTTGAAAATTTTCATGAAAAGATTTAGGTTTCAAAAAAGTTGAAAATTTTCATGAAGTATTTCGGCTTCAAAAAAGTTGGAAATTTTCAAGAACTATTTCGGCTTCAAAAAAGTTGGAAATTTTCATGAAAAGATTTCTGCTTCAAAAAAGTTGAAAATTTTCATGAAAAGATTTTGGTTTCAAAAAGTTGAAAATTTTCATGAAACGATTTCGGCTTCAAAAAAGTTGAACATATTCATGAAACGATTTCGGCTTCAAAAAAGTTGAACATATTCATGAAAAGATTTCGGCTTCAAAAAAGTTGAACATTTTCATGAAAAGATTTCGGCTTCAAAAAAATGTAACATTTTCATGAAAAGATTTCGGCTTCAAAAAAGTTGAAAATTTTCATGAAAAGATTTCTGCTTCAAAAAAGTTGAAAATTTTCATGAAAAGATTTCGGCATCTAAAAAATGGAACATTTTCATGAAAAGATTTCGGCTTCAAAAAAGTCTAAGATTTTCATGAAAAGATTTCTGCTTCAAAAAAGTTGAAAATTTTCATGAAAAGATTTCGGGTTCAAAAAAGTTGAAAATTTTCATGAACTATTTCGGCATCAAAAAAGTTGAAAATTTTCATGAACTATTTCGGCCTCAAAAAAGTTGGAGATTTTCATGAAAAGATTTCGGTTTCAAAAAGTTGAAAATTTTCATGAAAAGATTTCGGCTTTAAAAAAGTTGAAAATTTTCATGAAAAGATTTAGACTTCAAAAAAGTTGAAAATTTTCATCAAGTATTTCGGCTTCAAAAAAGTCGAAGATTTTCATGAAAAGATTTCGGCTTCAAAAAAGTTGACCATTTTCATGAAAAGATTTCGGCTTCAAAAAAGTTGAACATTTTCATGAAAAGATTTCTGCTTCAAAAAAGTTGAAAATTTTCATGAAAAGATTTCGGTTTCAAAAAGTTGAAAATTTTCATGAAAAGATCTCGGCTTCAAAAAAGTTGAACATTTTCATGAAAAGATTTCGGCTTCAAAAAAGTTGACCATTTTCATGAAAAGATTTCGGCTTCAAAAAAGTTGAAAATTTTCATGAAAAGATTTTGGTTTCAAAAAGTTGAAAATTTTCATGAAAAGATTTCGGCTTCAAAAAAGTTAAACATTTTCATGAAAAGATTTCGGCTTCAAAAAAGTTTGAAAATTTTCATGAAGTATTTCGGCTTCAAAAAAATGTAACATTTTCATGAAAAGATTTCGGCTTCAAAAAAGTTGAACATTTTCATGAAAAGATTTCGGCTTCAAAAAAGTTGAACATTTTCATGAAAAGATCTCGGCTTCAAAAAAGTTGAACATTTTCATGAAAAGATTTCGGCTTCAAAAAAGTTGAACATTTTCATGAAAAGATTTCGGCTTCAAAAAAGTTTGAAAATTTTCATGAAGTATTTCGGCTTCAAAAAAATGTAAAATTTTCATGAAAAGATTTCGGCTTCAAAAAAGTTGAACATTTTCATGAAAAGATTTCGGCTTCAAAAAAGTTGAAAATTTTCATGAAAAGATCTCGGCTTCAAAAAAGTTGAACATTTTCATGAAAAGATTTCGGCTTCAAAAAAGTTGAACATTTTCATGAAAAGATCTCGGCTTCAAAAAAGTTGAACATTTTCATGAAAAGATTTCGGCTTCAAAAAAGTTGAACATTTTCATGAAAAGATTTCGGCTTCAAAAAAGTTGAACATTTTCATGAAAAGATTTCGGCTTCAAAAAAGTTTGAAAATTTTCATGAAGTATTTCGGCTTCAAAAAAATGTAACATTTTCATGAAAAGATTTCGGCTTCAAAAAAGTTGAACATTTTCATGAAAAGATTTCGGCTTCAAAAAAGTTGAAAATTTTCATGAAAAGATCTCGGCTTCAAAAAAGTTGAACATTTTCATGAAAAGATTTCGGCTTCAAAAAAGTTGAACATTTTCATGAAAAGATTTCGGCTTCAAAAAAGTTGAACATTTTCATGAAAAGATTTCTGCTTCAAAAAAGTTGAAAATTTTCATGAAAAGATTTCGGCTTCAAAAAAGTTGACCATTTTCATGAAAAGATTTCGGCTTCAAAAAAGTTTGAAAATTTTCATGAAGTATTTCGGCTTCAAAAAAATGTAACATTTTCATGAAAAGATTTCGGCTTCAAAAAAGTTGAACATTTTCATGAAAAGATTTCGGCTTCAAAAAAGTTGAACATTTTCATGAAAAGATTTCTGCTTCAAAAAAGTTGAAAATTTTCATGAAAAGATTTCTGCTTCAAAAAAGTTGAAGATTTTCATGAAAAGATTTCGGCTTCAAAAAAGTTGAAAATTTTCATGAAGTATTTCGGCTTCAAAAAAATGTAACATTTTCATGAAAAGATTTCGGCTTCAAAAAAGTTGAACGTTTTCATGAAAAGATTTCGGCTTCAAAAAAGTTGAACGTTTTCATGAAAAGATTTCTGCTTCAAAAAAGTTGAAAATTTTCATGAAAAGATTTCTGCTTCAAAAAAGTTGAAAATTTTCATGAAAAGATTTCGGCTTCAAAAAGTTGAAAATTTTCATGAAAAGATTTCGGCTTCAAAAAAGTTGACCATTTTCATGAAAAGATTTCGGCTTCAAAAAAGTTGAAAATTTTCATGAAAAGATTTCGGTTTCAAAAAGTTGAAAATTTTCATGAAAAGATTTCGGCTTCAAAAAAGTTGAACATTTTCATGAAAAGATTTCTGCTTCAAAAAAGTTGAAAATTTTCATGAAAAGATTTCGGCTTCAAAAAAGTTAAACATTTTCATGAAAAGATTTCGGCTTCAAAAAAGATTGAAAATTTTCATGAAGTATTTCGGCTTCAAAAAAATGTAACATTTTCATGAAAAGATTTCGGCTTCAAAAAAGTTGAACATTTTCATGAAAAGATTTCGGCTTCAAAAAAGTTGAACATTTTCATGAAAAGATTTCTGCTTCAAAAAAGTTGAAAATTTTCATGAAAAGATTTCTGCTTCAAAAAAGTTGAAGATTTTCATGAAAAGATTTCGGCTTCAAAAAAGTTGAAAATTTTCATGAAGTATTTCGGCTTCAAAAAAATGTAACATTTTCATGAAAAGATTTCGGCTTCAAAAAAGTTGAACATTTTCATGAAAAGATTTCGGCTTCAAAAAAGTTGAACATTTTCATGAAAAGATTTCGGCTTCAAAAAAGTTTGAAAATTTTCATGAAGTATTTCGGCTTCAAAAAAATGTAACATTTTCATGAAAAGATTTCAGCTTCAAAAAAGTTGAACATTTTCATGAAAAGATTTCGGCTTCAAAAAAGTTGAAAATTTTCATGAAAAGATCTCGGCTTCAAAAAAGTTGAACATTTTCATGAAAAGATTTCGGCTTCAAAAAAGTTGAACATTTTCATGAAAAGATTTCGGCTTCAAAAAAGTTGAACATTTTCATGAAAAGATTTCTGCTTCAAAAAAGTTGAAAATTTTCATGAAAAGATTTCGGCTTCAAAAAAGTTGACCATTTTCATGAAAAGATTTCGGCTTCAAAAAAGTTTGAAAATTTTCATGAAGTATTTCGGCTTCAAAAAAATGTAACATTTTCATGAAAAGATTTCGGCTTCAAAAAAGTTGAACATTTTCATGAAAAGATTTCGGCTTCAAAAAAGTTGAACATTTTCATGAAAAGATTTCTGCTTCAAAAAAGTTGAAAATTTTCATGAAAAGATTTCTGCTTCAAAAAAGTTGAAGATTTTCATGAAAAGATTTCGGCTTCAAAAAAGTTGAAAATTTTCATGAAGTATTTCGGCTTCAAAAAAATGTAACATTTTCATGAAAAGATTTCGGCTTCAAAAAAGTTGAACGTTTTCATGAAAAGATTTCGGCTTCAAAAAAGTTGAACGTTTTCATGAAAAGATTTTGGCTTCAAAAAAGTTGAAAATTTTCATGAAAAGATTTCTGCTTCAAAAAAGTTGAAAATTTTCATGAAAAGATTTCGGCTTCAAAAAGTTGAAAATTTTCATGAAAAGATTTCGGCTTCAAAAAAGTTGACCATTTTCATGAAAAGATTTCGGCTTCAAAAAAGTTGAAAATTTTCATGAAAAGATTTCGGTTTCAAAAAGTTGAAAATTTTCATGAAAAGATTTCGGCTTCAAAAAAGTTGAACATTTTCATGAAAAGATTTCTGCTTCAAAAAAGTTGAAAATTTTCATGAAAAGATTTCGGCTTCAAAAAAGTTAAAGATTTTCATGAAAAGATTTCGGCTTCAAAAAAGTTGAAAATTTTCATGAAGTATTTCGGCTTCAAAAAAATGTAACATTTTCATGAAAAGATTTCGGCTTCAAAAAAGTTGAACGTTTTCATGAAAAGATTTCGGCTTCAAAAAAGTTGAACGTTTTCATGAAAAGATTTTGGCTTCAAAAAAGTTGAAAATTTTCATGAAAAGATTTCTGCTTCAAAAAAGTTGAAAATTTTCATGAAAAGATTTCGGCTTCAAAAAGTTGAAAATTTTCATGAAAAGATTTCGGCTTCAAAAAAGTTGACCATTTTCATGAAAAGATTTCGGCTTCAAAAAAGTTGAAAATTTTCATGAATAGATTTCGGTTTCAAAAAGTTGAAAATTTTCATGAAAAGATTTCGGCTTCAAAAAAGTTGAACATTTTCATGAAAAGATTTCGGCTTCAAAAAAGTTTGAAAATTTTCATGAAGTATTTCGGCTTCAAAAAAATGTGACATTTTCATGAAAAGATTTCGGCTTCAAAAAAGTTGAACATTTTCATGAAAAGATTTCGGCTTCAAAAAAGTTGAACATTTTCATGAAAAGATTTCTGCTTCAAAAAAGTTGAAAATTTTCATGAAAAGATTTCGGCTTCAAAAAAGTTGAACATTTTCATGAAAAGATTTCGGCTTCAAAAAAGTTAAACATTTTCATGAAAAGATTTCGGCTTCAAAAAAGTTTGAAAATTTTCATGAAGTATTTCGGCTTCAAAAAAATGTAACATTTTCATGAAAAGATTTCGGCTTCAAAAAAGTTGAACATTTTCATGAAAAGATTTCGGCTTCAAAAAAGTTGAACATTTTCATGAAAAGATTTCTGCTTCAAAAAAGTTGAAAATTTTCATGAAAAGATTTCGGCTTCAAAAAACTTGAACATTTTCATGAAAAGATTTCTGCTTCAAAAAAGTTGAAAATTTTCATGAAAAGATATCGGGTTCAAAAAAGTTGAAAATTTTCATGAACTATTTCGGCATCAAAAAAGTTGAAAATTTTCATGAAAAGATTTAGGTTTTAAAAAAGTTGAAAATTTTCATGAAGTATTTCGGCTTCAAAAAAGTCTAAAATTTTCAAGAACTATTTCGGCTTCAAAAAAGTTGGAAATTTTCATGAAAAGATTTCTGCTTCAAAAAAGTTGAAAATTTTCATGAAAAGATTTTGGTTTCAAAAAAGTCTAAGATTTTCATGAAAAGATTTCGGCTTCAAAAAAGTCTAAGATTTTCATGAAAAGATTTCTGCTTCAAAAAAGTTGAAAATTTTCATGAAAAGATATCGGGTTCAAAAAAGTTGAAAATTTTCATGAACTATTTCGGCATCAAAAAAGTTGAAAATTTTCATGAAAAGATTTAGGTTTCAAAAAAGTTGAAAATTTTCATGAAGTATTTCGGCTTCAAAAAAGTTGGAAATTTTCAAGAACTATTTCGGCTTCAAAAAAGTTGGAAATATTCATGAAAAGATTTCTGCTTCAAAAAAGTTGAAAATTTTCATGAAAAGATTTCGGCTTCAAAAAAGTTGAAAATTTTCATGAAAAGATTTTGGTTTCAAAAAGTTGAAAATTTTCATGAAACGATTTCGGCTTCAAAAAAGTTGAACATATTCATGAAACGATTTCGGCTTCAAAAAAGTTGAACATATTCATGAAAAGATTTCGGCTTCAAAAAAGTTGAACATTTTCATGAAAAGATTTCGGCTTCAAAAAAGTTGAAAATTTTCATGAAGTATTTCGGCTTCAAAAAAGTTGAAAATTTTTATGAAAAGATTTCTGCTTCAAAAAAGTTGAAAATTTTCATGAAAAGATTTCGGCTTCAAAAAAGTTGAAAATTTACATGAAAAGATTTCTGCTTCAAAAAAGTTGAAAATTTTCATGAAGTATTTCGGCTTCAAAAAAACGTAACATTTTCATGAAAAGATTTCGGCTTCAAAAAAATGTAACATTTTCATGAAAAGATTTCGGCTTCAAAAAAGTTGAAAATTTTCATGAAAAGATTTCGGCTTCAAAAAAGTTGGAAATTTTCATGAAAAGATTTCTGCTTCAAAAAAGTTGAAAATTTTCATGAAAAGATTTCGGCATCTAAAAAATGGAACATTTTCATGAAAAGATTTCGGCTTCAAAAAAGTCTAAGATTTTCATGAAAAGATTTCTGCTTCAAAAAAGTTGAAAATTTTCATGAAAAGATTTCGGGTTCAAAAAAGTTGAAAATTTTCATGAACTATTTCGGCATCAAAAAAGTTGAAAATTTTCATGAACTATTTCGGCTTCAAAAAAGTTGGAGATTTTCATGAAAAGATTTCGGTTTCAAAAAGTTGAAAATTTTCATGAAAAGATTTCGGCTTTAAAAAAGTTGAAAATTTTCATGAAAAGATTTAGACTTCAAAAAAGTTGAAAATTTTCATCAAGTATTTCGGCTTCAAAAAAGTCGAAGATTTTCATGAAAAGATTTCTGCTTCAAAAAAGTTGACCATTTTCATGAAAAGATTTCGGCTTCAAAAAAGTTGACCATTTTCATGAAAAGATTTCGGCTTCAAAAAAGTTGAACATTTTCATGAAAAGATTTCTGCTTCAAAAAAGTTGAAAATTTTCATGAAAAGATTTCGGTTTCAAAAAGTTGAAAATTTTCATGAAAAGATCTCGGCTTCAAAAAAGTTGAACATTTTCATGAAAAGATTTCGGCTTCAAAAAAGTTGACCATTTTCATGAAAAGATTTCGGCTTCAAAAAAGTTGAAAATTTTCATGAAAAGATTTTGGTTTCAAAAAGTTGAAAATTTTCATGAAAAGATTTCGGCTTCAAAAAAGTTGAACATTTTCATGAAAAGATTTCGGCTTCAAAAAAGTTGAACATTTTCATGAAAAGATTTCTGCTTCAAAAAAGTTGAAAATTTTCATGAAAAGATTTCTGCTTCAAAAAAGTTGAACATTTTCATGAAAAGATTTCGGCTTCAAAAAAGTTGAAAATTTTCATGAAAAGATTTCTGCTTCAAAAAAGTTGAAAATTTTCATGAAAAGATTTCGGCTTCAAAAAGTTGAAAATTTTCATGAAAAGATTTCGGCTTCAAAAAAGTTGACCATTTTCATGAAAAGATTTCGGCTTCAAAAAAGTTGAAAATTTTCATGAAAAGATTTCGGTTTCAAAAAGTTGAAAATTTTCATGAAAAGATTTCGGCTTCAAAAAAGTTGAACATTTTCATGAAAAGATTTCGGCTTCAAAAAAGTTGAACATTTTCATGAAAAGATTTCTGCTTCAAAAAAGTTGAAAATTTTCATGAAAAGATTTCTGCTTCAAAAAAGTTGAACATTTTCATGAAAAGATTTCGGCTTCAAAAAAGTTGAAAATTTTCATGAAAAGATTTCTGCTTCAAAAAAGTTGAAAATTTTCATGAAAAGATTTCGGCTTCAAAAAGTTGAAAATTTTCATGAAAAGATTTCGGCTTCAAAAAAGTTGACCATTTTCATGAAAAGATTTCGGCTTCAAAAAAGTTGAAAATTTTCATGAAAAGATTTCGGTTTCAAAAAGTTGAAAATTTTCATGAAAAGATTTCGGCTTCAAAAAAGTTGAACATTTTCATGAAAAGATTTCGGCTTCAAAAAAGTTGAACATTTTCATGAAAAGATTTCTGCTTCAAAAAAGTTGAAAATTTTCATGAAAAGATTTTGGTTTCAAAAAGTTGAAAATTTTCATGAAAAGATTTCGGCTTCAAAAAAGTTAAACATTTTCATGAAAAGATTTCGGCTTCAAAAAAGTTTGAAAATTTTCATGAAGTATTTCGGCTTCAAAAAAATGTAACATTTTCATGAAAAGATTTCGGCTTCAAAAAAGTTGAACATTTTCATGAAAAGATTTCGGCTTCAAAAAAGTTGAAGATTTTCATGAAAAGATTTCTGCTTCAAAAAAGTTGAAAATTTTCATGAAAAGATTTCTGCTTCAAAAAAGTTGAACATTTTCATGAAAAGATTTCGGCTTCAAAAAAGTTGAAAATTTTCATGAAGTATTTCGGCTTCAAAAAAATGTAACATTTTCATGAAAAGATTTCGGCTTCAAAAAAGTTGAACGTTTTCATGAAAAGATTTCGGCTTCAAAAAAGTTGAACGTTTTCATGAAAAGATTTCGGCTTCAAAAAAGTTGAAAATTTTCATGAAAAGATTTCTGCTTCAAAAAAGTTGAAAATTTTCATGAAAAGATTTCGGCTTCAAAAAGTTGAAAATTTTCATGAAAAGATTTCGGCTTCAAAAAAGTTGACCATTTTCATGAAAAGATTTCGGCTTCAAAAAGTTGAAAATTTTCATGAATAGATTTCGACTTCAAAAAAGTTGACCATTTTCATGAAAAGATTTCGGCTTCAAAAAAGTTGACCATTTTCATGAAAAGATTTCGGTTTCAAAAAGTTGAACATTTTCATAAAAAGATTTCGGGTTCAAAAAGTTGAAAATTTTCATGAAAAGATCTCGGCTTCAAAAAAGTTGAACATTTTCATGAAAAGATTTCGGCTTCAAAAAGTTGAACATTTTCATAAAAAGATTTCGGGTTCAAAAAGTTGAAAATTTTCATGAAAAGATCTCGGCTTCAAAAAAGTTGAACATTTTCATGAAAAGATTTCGGCTTCAAAAAAGTTGAAAATTTTCATGAAAAGATTTCTGCTTCAAAAAAGTTGACCATTTTCATGAAAAGATTTCGGCTTCAAAAAAGTCTAAGATTTTCATGAAAAGATTTCTGCTTCAAAAAAGTTGAAAATTTTCATGAAAAGATATCGGGTTCAAAAAAGTTGAAAATTTTCATGAACTATTTCGGCATCAAAAAAGTTGAAAATTTTCATGAAAAGATTTAGGTTTTAAAAAAGTTGAAAATTTTCATGAAGTATTTCGGCTTCAAAAAAGTCTAAAATTTTCAAGAAATATTTCGGCTTCAAAAAAGTTGGAAATTTTCATGAAAAGATTTCTGCTTCAAAAAAGTTGAAAATTTTCATGAAAAGATTTCTGATTCAAAAAAGTTGACCATTTTCATGAAAAGATTTCTGCTTCAAAAAAGTTGAAAATTTTCATGAAAAGATTTCTGCTTCAAAAAAGTTGAAAATTTTCATGAAAAGATATCGGGTTCAAAAAAGTTGAAAATTTTCATGAACTATTTCGGCATCAAAAAAGTTGAAAATTTTCATGAAAAGATTTCGGCTTCAAAAAAGTTGGAAATTTTCAAGAACTATTTCGGCTTCAAAAAAGTTGAACATATTCATGAAACGATTTCGGCTTCAAAAAAGTTGAACATATTCATGAAAAGATTTCGTCTTCAAAAAAGTTGAACATTTTCATGAAAAGATTTCGGCTTCAAAAAAGTTGAAAATTTTCATGAAGTATTTCGGCTTCAAAAAAGTTGAAAATTTTTATGAAAAGATTTCTGCTTCAAAAAAGTTGAAAATTTTCATGAAAAGATTTCGGCTTCAAAAAAGTTGAAAATTTTCATGAAGTATTTCGGCTTCAAAAAAATGTAACATTTTCATGAAAAGATTTCGGCTTCAAAAAAATGTAACATTTTCATGAAAAGATTTCGGCTTCAAAAAAGTTGAAAATTTTCATGAAAAGATTTCGGCTTCAAAAAAGTCTAAGATTTTCATGAAAAGATTTCTGCTTCAAAAAAGTTGAAAATTTTCATGAACTATTTCGGCTTCAAAAAAGTTGGAGATTTTCATGAAAAGATTTCGGTTTCAAAAAAGTTGAACATTTTCATGAAAAGATTTCGGCTTCAAAAAAGTTGAAAATTTTCATGAAAAGATTTCGGTTTCAAAAAGTTGAAAATTTTCATGAAAAGATTTCGGCTTCAAAAAAGTTGAACATTTTCATGAAAAGATTTCGGCTTCAAAAAAGTTGAACATTTTCATGAAAAGATTTCTGCTTCAAAAAAGTTGAAAATTTTCATGAAAAGATTTCTGCTTCAAAAAAGTTGAACATTTTCATGAAAAGATTTCGGCTTCAAAAAAGTTGAAAATTTTCATTAAGTATTTCGGCTTCAAAAAAATGTAACATTTTCATGAAAAGATTTCGGCTTCAAAAAAGTTGAACGTTTTCATGAAAAGATTTCGGCTTCAAAAAAGTTGAACGTTTTCATCAAAAGATTTCGGCTTCAAAAAGTTGAAAATTTTCATGAAAAGATCTCGGCTTCAAAAAAGTTGAACATTTTCATGAAAAGATTTCGGCTTCAAAAAAGTTGAACATTTTCATAAAAAGATTTCGGGTTCAAAAAGTTGAAAATTTTCATGAAAAGATCTCGGCTTCAAAAAAGTTGAACATTTTCATGAAAAGATTTCGGCTTCAAAAAAGTTGAAAATTTTCATGAAAAGATTTCTGCTTCAAAAAAGTTGACCATTTTCATGAAAAGATTTCGGCTTCAAAAAAGTCTAAGATTTTCATGAAAAGATTTCTGCTTCAAAAAAGTTGAAAATTTTCATGAAAAGATATCGGGTTCAAAAAAGTTGAAAATTTTCATGAACTATTTCGGCATCAAAAAAGTTGAAAATTTTCATGAAAAGATTTAGGTTTCAAAAAAGTTGAAAATTTTCATGAAGTATTTCGGCTTCAAAAAAGTTGGAAATTTTCAAGAACTATTTCGGCTTCAAAAAAGTTGAACATATTCATGAAACGATTTCGGCTTCAAAAAAGTTGAACATATTCATGAAAAGATTTCGGCTTCAAAAAAGTTGAACATTTTCATGAAAAGATTTCGGCTTCAAAAAAGTTGAAAATTTTCATGAAGTATTTCGGCTTCAAAAAAGTTGAAAATTTTTATGAAAAGATTTCTGCTTCAAAAAAGTTGAAAATTTTCATGAAAAGATTTCGGCTTCAAAAAAGTTGAAAATTTACATGAAAAGATTTCTGCTTCAAAAAAGTTGAAAATTTTCATGAAGTATTTCGGCTTCAAAAAAATGTAACATTTTCATGAAAAGATTTCGGCTTCAAAAAAATGTAACATTTTCATGAAAAGATTTCGGCTTCAAAAAAGTTGAAAATTTTCATGAAAAGATTTCGGCTTCAAAAAAGTCTAAGATTTTCATGAAAAGATTTCTGCTTCAAAAAAGTTGAAAATTTTCATGAACTATTTCGGCTTCAAAAAAGTTGGAGATTTTCATGAAAAGATTTCGGTTTCAAAAAGTTGAAAATTTTCATGAAAAGATTTCGGCTTTAAAAAAGTTGAAAATTTTCATGAAAAGATTTAGACTTCAAAAAAGTTGAAAATTTTCATCAAGTATTTCGGCTTCAAAAAAGTCGAAGATTTTCATGAAAAGATTTCTGCTTCAAAAAATTTGACCATTTTCATGAAAAGATTTCGGCTTCAAAAAAGTTGACCATTTTCATGAAAAGATTTCTGCTTCAAAAAAGTTGAAAATTTTCATGAAAAGATTTCGGTTTCAAAAAGTTGAAAATTTTCATGAAAAGATCTCGGCTTCAAAAAAGTTGAACATTTTCATGAAAAGATTTCGGCTTCAAAAAAGTTGACCATTTTCATGAAAAGATTTCGGCTTCAAAAAAGTTGAAAATTTTCATGAAAAGATTTTGGTTTCAAAAAGTTGAAAATTTTCATGAAAAGATTTCGGCTTCAAAAAAGTTAAACATTTTCATGAAAAGATTTCGGCTTTAAAAAAGTTTGAAAATTTTCATGAAGTATTTCGGCTTCAAAAAAATGTAACATTTTCATGAAAAGATTTCGGCTTCAAAAAAGTTGAACATTTTCATGAAAAGATTTCGGCTTCAAAAAAGTTTGAAAATTTTCATGAAGTATTTCGGCTTCAAAAAAATGTAACATTTTCATGAAAAGATTTCGGCTTCAAAAAAGTTGAACATTTTCATGAAAAGATTTCGGCTTCAAAAAAGTTGAACATTTTCATGAAAAGATTTCTGCTTCAAAAAAGTTGAAAATTTTCATGAAAAGATTTCTGCTTCAAAAAAGTTGAACATTTTCATGAAAAGATTTCGGCTTCAAAAAAGTTGAAAATTTTCATGAAGTATTTCGGCTTCAAAAAAATGTAACATTTTCATGAAAAGATTTCGGCTTCAAAAAAGTTGAACGTTTTCATGAAAAGATTTCGGCTTCAAAAAAGTTGAACGTTTTCATGAAAAGATTTTGGCTTCAAAAAAGTTGAAAATTTTCATGAAAAGATTTCTGCTTCAAAAAAGTTGAAAATTTTCATGAAAAGATTTCGGCTTCAAAAAGTTGAAAATTTTCATGAAAAGATTTCGGCTTCAAAAAAGTTGACCATTTTCATGAAAAGATTTCGGCTTCAAAAAAGTTGAAAATTTTCATGAAAAGATTTCGGTTTCAAAAAGTTGAAAATTTTCATGAAAAGATCTCGGCTTCAAAAAAGTTGAACATTTTCATGAAAAGATTTCGGCTTCAAAAAAGTCTAAGATTTTCATGAAAAGATTTCGGCTTCAAAAAAGTTGAAAATTTTCATGAAAAGATTTCGGGTTCAAAAAAGTTGAAAATTTTCATGAAGTATTTCGGCTTCAAAAAAGTCTAAAATTTTCATGAACTACTTCGGCTTCAAAAAAGTTGGAAATTTTCATGAAAAGATTTCGGTTTCAAAAAGTTGAAAATTTTCATGAAAAGATTTCGGCTTCAAAAAAGTTGAAAATTTTCATGAAAAGATTTAGACTTCAAAAAAGTTGAATATTTTCATCAAGTATTTCGGCTTCAAAAAAGTCGAAGACTTTCATGAAAAGATTTCTGCTTCAGAAAAGTTGACCATTTTCATGAAAAGATTTCGGCTTCAAAAAAGTTGAACATGTTCATGAAAAGATTTCGGCTTCAAAAAAGTTGAACATTTTCATGAAAAGATTTCGGCTTCAAAAAAGTTGAAAATTTTCATGAAAAGATTTCGGTTTCAAAAAGTTGAAAATTTTCATGAAAAGATCTCGGCTTCAAAAAAGTTGAACATTTTCATGAAAAGATTTCGGCTTCAAAAAAGTTGACCATTTTCATGAAAAGATTTCGGCTTCAAAAAAGTTGAAAATTTTCATGAAAAGATTTCTGCTTCAAAAATTTGAAAATTTTCATGAAAAGATTTCGGCTTCAAAAAGTTGAAAATTTTCATGAAAAGATTTCGGCTTCAAAAAAGTTGAAAATTTTCATGAAAAGATTTCGGCTTCAAAAAAGTTCAAAATTTTTATGAAAAGATTTCGGTTTCAAAAAGTTGAAAATTTTCATGAAAAGATTTCGGCTTCAAAAAAGTTGAACATTTTCATGAAAAGATTTCGGCTTCAAAAAAGTTGAACATTTTCATGAAAAGATTTCTGCTTCAAAAAAGTTGAACATTTTCATGAAAAGATTTCTGCTTCAAAAAAGTTGAACATTTTCATGAAAAGATTTCTGCTTCAAAAAAGTTGAAAATTTTCATGAAAAGATTTCGGCTTCAAAAAAATGGAACATTTTCATGAAAAGATTTCGGCTTCAAAAAAGTTGACCATTTTCATGAAAAGATTTCTGCTTCAAAAAAGTTGAAAATTTTCATGAGAAGGTTTCGACTTCAAAAAAGTCTAAGATTTTCATGAAAAGAATTCGGCTTCAAAAAAGTCTAAAATTTTCATGAACTATTTCGGCTTCAAAAAAGTTGGACATTTTCATGAAAAGATTTAGACTTCAAAAAAGTTGAATATTTTCATCAAGTATTTCGGCTTCAAAAAAGTCGAAGATTTTCATGAAAAGATTTCTGCTTCAAAAAAGTTGACCATTTTCATGAAAAGATTTCGGCTTCAAAAAAGTTGAACATTTTCATGAAAAGATTTCGGCTTAAAAAAAGTTGAACATTTTCATGAAAAGATTTCTGCTTCAAAAAAGTTGAAAATTTTCATGAAAAGATTTCGGTTTCAAAAAGTTGAAAATTTTCATGAAAAGATTTCGGCTTCAAAAAAATGGAACATTTTCATGAAAAGATTTCGGCTTCAAAAAAGTTGAACATTTTCATGAAAAGATTTCTGCTTCAAAAAAGTTGAACATTTTCATGAAAAGATTTCGGCTTCAAAAAAGTCTAAGATTTTCATGAAAAGATTTCTGCTTCAAAAAAGTTCAAAATTTTCATGAAAAGATTTCGGCTTCAAAAAGTTTAAAATTTTCATGAAAAGATTTCGGCTTCAAAAAAGTTGACCATTTTCATGAAAAGATTTCGGCTTCAAAAAAGTTGAAAATTTTCATGAAAAGATTTCGGTTTCAAAAAGTTGAAAATTTTCATGAAAAGATCTCGGCTTCAAAAAAGTTGAACATTTCCATGAAAAGATTTCGGCTTCAAAAAAGTTGAACATTTTCATGAAAAGATTTCTGCTTCAAAAAAGGTGAAAATTTTCATGAAAAGATTTCGGCTTCAAAAAAGTTGAAAATTTTCATGAAAAGATTTCGGCTTCAAAAAAGTTCAAAATTTTTATGAAAAGATTTCGGTTTCAAAAAGTTGAAAATTTTCATGAAAAGATTTCGGCTTCAAAAAAGTTGAACATTTTCATGAAAAGATTTCGGCTTCAAAAAAGTTGAACATTTTCATGAAAAGATTTCTGCTTCAAAAAAGTTGAACATTTTCATGAAAAGATTTCTGCTTCAAAAAAGTTGAACATTTTCATGAAAAGATTTCTGCTTCAAAAAAGTTGAAAATTTTCATGAAAAGATTTCGGCTTCAAAAAAATGGAACATTTTCATGAAAAGATTTCGGCTTCAAAAAAGTTGACCATTTTCATGAAAAGATTTCTGCTTCAAAAAAGTTGAAAATTTTCATGAGAAGGTTTCGACTTCAAAAAAGTCTAAGATTTTCATGAAAAGAATTCGGCTTCAAAAAAGTCTAAAATTTTCATGAACTATTTCGGCTTCAAAAAAGTTGGACATTTTCATGAAAAGATTTAGACTTCAAAAAAGTTGAATATTTTCATCAAGTATTTCGGCTTCAAAAAAGTCGAAGATTTTCATGAAAAGATTTCTGCTTCAAAAAAGTTGACCATTTTCATGAAAAGATTTCGGCTTCAAAAAAGTTGAACATTTTCATGAAAAGATTTCGGCTTAAAAAAAGTTGAACATTTTCATGAAAAGATTTCTGCTTCAAAAAAGTTGAAAATTTTCATGAAAAGATTTCGGTTTCAAAAAGTTGAAAATTTTCATGAAAAGATTTCGGCTTCAAAAAAATGGAACATTTTCATGAAAAGATTTCGGCTTCAAAAAAGTTGAACATTTTCATGAAAAGATTTCTGCTTCAAAAAAGTTGAACATTTTCATGAAAAGATTTCGGCTTCAAAAAAGTCTAAGATTTTCATGAAAAGATTTCTGCTTCAAAAAAGTTCAAAATTTTCATGAAAAGATTTCGGCTTCAAAAAGTTTAAAATTTTCATGAAAAGATTTCGGCTTCAAAAAAGTTGACCATTTTCATGAAAAGATTTCGGCTTCAAAAAAGTTGAAAATTTTCATGAAAAGATTTCGGTTTCAAAAAGTTGAAAATTTTCATGAAAAGATCTCGGCTTCAAAAAAGTTGAACATTTCCATGAAAAGATTTCGGCTTCAAAAAAGTTGAACATTTTCATGAAAAGATTTCTGCTTCAAAAAAGGTGAAAATTTTCATGAAAAGATTTCGACTTCAAAAAGTTGAACATTTTCATGAAAAGATTTCGGCTTCAAAAAAGTTGAAAATTTTCATGAAAAGATTTCTGCTTCAAAAAAGTTGAACATTTTCATGAAAAGATTTCTGCTTCAAAAAAGTTGAAAATTTTCATGAAAAGATTTCGGCTTCAAAAAAATGGAACATTTTCATGAAAAGATTTCGGCTTCAAAAAAGTTGAACATTTTCATGAAAAGATTTCTGCTTCAAAAAAGTTGAACATTTTCATGAAAAGATTTCGGCTTCAAAAAAGTCTAAGATTTTCATGAAAAGATTTCTGCTTCAAAAAAGTTCAAAATTTTCATGAAAAGATTTCGGCTTCAAAAAGTTTAAAATTTTCATGAAAAGATTTCGGCTTCAAAAAAGTTGCCAATTTACATGAAAAGATTTCGGCTTCAAAAAAGTTGAAAATTTTCATGAAAAGATTTCGGTTTCAAAAAGTTGAAAATTTTCATGAAAAGATCTCGGCTTCAAAAAAGTTGAACATTTCCATGAAAAGATTTCGGCTTCAAAAAAGTTGAACATTTTCATGAAAAGATTTCTGCTTCAAAAAAGGTGAAAATTTTCATGAAAAGATTTCGACTTCAAAAAGTTGAAAATTTTCATGAAAAGATTTCGGCTTCAAAAAAGTTGAAAATTTTCATGAAAAGATTTTGGTTTCAAAAAGGTAAAAATTTTCATGAAGTATTTCGGCTTAAAAAAAATGGAACATTTTCATGAAAAGATTTCGGCTTCAAAAAAGTTGAAAATTTTCATGAAAAGATTTAGGTTTCAAAAAAGTTGAAAATTTTCATGAAGTATTTCGGCTTCAAAAAAGTTGGAAATTTTCAAGAACTATTTCGGCTTCAAAAAAGTTGAACATATTCATGAAACGATTTCGGCTTCAAAAAAGTTGAAAATTTTTATGAAAAGATTTCTGCTTCAAAAAAGTTGAAAATTTTCATGAAAAGATTTCGGCTTCAAAAAAGTTGAAAATTTACATGAAAAGATTTCTGCTTCAAAAAAGTTGAAAATTTTCATGAAGTATTTCGGCTTCAAAGAAATGTAACATTTTCATGAAAAGATTTCGGCTTCAAAAAAATGTAACATTTTCATGAAAAGATTTCGGCTTCAAAAAAGTTGAAAATTTTCAAGAAAAGATTTCGGCTTCAAAAAAGTTGGAAATTTTCATGAAAAGATTTCTGCTTCAAAAAAGTTGAAAATTTTCATGAAAAGATTTCGGCATCTAAAAAATGGAACATTTTCATGAAAAGATTTCGACTTCAAAAAGTTGAAAATTTTCATGAAAAGATTTCGGCTTTAAAAAAGTTGAAAATTTTCATGAAAAGATTTAGACTTCAAAAAAGTTGAAAATTTTCATCAAGTATTTCGGCTTCAAAAAAGTCGAAGATTTTTATGAAAAGATTTCTGCTTCAAAAAAGTTGACCATTTTCATGAAAAGATTTCGGCTTCAAAAAAGTTGATCATTTTCATGAAAAGATTTCTGCTTCAAAAAAGTTGAAAATTTTCATGAAAAGATTTCGGTTTCAAAAAGTTGAAAATTTTCATGAAAAGATCTCGGCTTCAAAAAAGTTGAACATTTTCATGAAAAGATTTCGGCTTCAAAAAAGTTGACCATTTTCATGAAAAGATTTCGGCTTCAAAAAAGTTTAAAATTTTCATGAAAAGATTTTGGTTTCAAAAAGTTGAAAATTTTCATGAAAAGATTTCGGCTTCAAAAAAGTTAAACATTTTCATGAAAAGATTTCGGCTTCAAAAAAGTTTGAAAATTTTCATGAAGTATTTCGGCTTCAAAAAAATGTAACATTTTCATGAAAAGAATTCGGCTTCAAAAAAGTTGAACATTTTCATGAAAAGATTTCGGCTTCAAAAAAGTTGAACATTTTCATGAAAAGATCTCGGCTTCAAAAAAGTTGAACATTTTCATGAAAAGATTTCGGCTTCAAAAAAGTTGAACATTTTCATGAAAAGATTTCGGCTTCAAAAAAGTTGAAAATTTTCATGAAAAGATTTTGGTTTCAAAAAGTTGAAAATTTTCATGAAAAGATTTCGGCTTCAAAAAAGTTAAACATTTTCATGAAAAGATTTCGGCTTCAAAAAAGTTTGAAAATTTTCATGAAGTATTTCGGCTTCAAAAAAATGTAACATTTTCATGAAAAGATTTCGGCTTCAAAAAAGTTGAACATTTTCATGAAAAGATTTCTGCTTCAAAAAAGGTGAAAATTTTCATGAAAAGATTTCGACTTCAAAAAGTTGAAAATTTTCATGAAAAGATTTCGGCTTCAAAAAAGTTGAAAATTTTCATGAAAAGATTTTGGTTTCAAAAAGGTAAAAATTTTCATGAAGTATTTCGGCTTAAAAAAAATGGAACATTTTCATGAAAAGATTTCGGCTTCAAAAAAGTTGAAAATTTTCATGAAAAGATTTAGGTTTCAAAAAAGTTGAAAATTTTCATGAAGTATTTCGGCTTCAAAAAAGTTGGAAATTTTCAAGAACTATTTCGGCTTCAAAAAAGTTGAACATATTCATGAAACGATTTCGGCTTCAAAAAAGTTGAAAATTTTTATGAAAAGATTTCTGCTTCAAAAAAGTTGAAAATTTTCATGAAAAGATTTCGGCTTCAAAAAAGTTGAAAATTTACATGAAAAGATTTCTGCTTCAAAAAAGTTGAAAATTTTCATGAAGTATTTCGGCTTCAAAAAAATGTAACATTTTCATGAAAATATTTCGGCTTCAAAAAAATGTAACATTTTCATGAAAAGATTTCGGCTTCAAAAAAGTTGAAAATTTTCAAGAAAAGATTTCGGCTTCAAAAAAGTTGGAAATTTTCATGAAAAGATTTCTGCTTCAAAAAAGTTGAAAATTTTCATGAAAAGATTTCGGCATCTAAAAAATGGAACATTTTCATGAAAAGATTTCGACTTCAAAAAGTTGAAAATTTTCATGAAAAGATTTCGGCTTTAAAAAAGTTGAAAATTTTCATGAAAAGATTTAGACTTCAAAAAAGTTGAAAATTTTCATCAAGTATTTCGGCTTCAAAAAAGTCGAAGATTTTCATGAAAAGATTTCTGCTTCAAAAAAGTTGACCATTTTCATGAAAAGATTTCGGCTTCAAAAAAGTTGATCATTTTCATGAAAAGATTTCTGCTTCAAAAAAGTTGAAAATTTTCATGAAAAGATTTCGGTTTCAAAAAGTTGAAAATTTTCATGAAAAGATCTCGGCTTCAAAAAAGTTGAACATTTTCATGAAAAGATTTCGGCTTCAAAAAAGTTGACCATTTTCATGAAAAGATTTCGGCTTCAAAAAAGTTTAAAATTTTCATGAAAAGATTTTGGTTTCAAAAAGTTGAAAATTTTCATGAAAAGATTTCGGCTTCAAAAAAGTTAAACATTTTCATGAAAAGATTTCGGCTTCAAAAAAGTTTGAAAATTTTCATGAAGTATTTCGGCTTCAAAAAAATGTAACATTTTCATGAAAAGAATTCGGCTTCAAAAAAGTTGAACATTTTCATGAAAAGATTTCGGCTTCAAAAAAGTTGAACATTTTCATGAAAAGATCTCGGCTTCAAAAAAGTTGAACATTTTCATGAAAAGATTTCGGCTTCAAAAAAGTTGAACATTTTCATGAAAAGATTTCGGCTTCAAAAAAGTTGAAAATTTTCATGAAAAGATTTTGGTTTCAAAAAGTTGAAAATTTTCATGAAAAGATTTCGGCTTCAAAAAAGTTAAACATTTTCATGAAAAGATTTCGGCTTCAAAAAAGTTTGAAAATTTTCATGAAGTATTTCGGCTTCAAAAAAATGTAACATTTTCATGAAAAGATTTCGGCTTCAAAAAAGTTGAACATTTTCATGAAAAGATTTCGGCTTCAAAAAAGTTGAAAATTTTCATGAAAAGATTTCTGCTTCAAAAAAGTTGAAAATTTTCATGAAAAGATTTCTGCTTCAAAAAAGTTGAACATTTTCATGAAAAGATTTCGGCTTCAAAAAAGTTGACCATTTTCATGAAAAGATTTCGGCTTCAAAAAAGTTGACCATTTTCATGAAAAAATTTCGGTTTCAAAAAGTTGAACATTTTCATAAAAAGATTTCGGGTTCAAAAAGTTGAACATTTTCATGAAAAGATTTCGGCTTCAAAAAAGTTGAACATTTTCATGAAAAGATCTCGGCTTCAAAAAAGTTGAACATTTTCATGAAAAGATCTCGGCTTCAAAAAAGTTGAACATTTTCATGAAAAGATTTCGGCTTCAAAAAAATGTAACATTTTCATGAAAAGATTTCGGCTTCAAAAAAGTTGAACATTTTCATGAAAAGATTTCGGCTTCAAAAAAGTTGAACATTTTCATGAAAAGATTTCTGCTTCAAAAAAGTTGAAAATTTTCATGAAAAGATTTCTGCTTCAAAAAAGTTGAACATTTTCATGAAAAGATTTCGGCTTCAAAAAAGTTGAAAATTTTCATGAAGTATTTCGGCTTCAAAAAAATGTAACATTTTCATGAAAAGATTTCGGCTTCAAAAAAGTTGAACGTTTTCATGAAAAGATTTCGGCTTCAAAAAAGTTGAACGTTTTCATGAAAAGATTTTGGCTTCAAAAAAGTTGAAAATTTTCATGAAAAGATTTCTGCTTCAAAAAAGTTGAAAATTTTCATGAAAAGATTTCGGCTTCAAAAAGTTGAAAATTTTCATGAAAAGATTTCGGCTTCAAAAAAGTTGACCATTTTCATGAAAAGATTTCGGCTTCAAAAAAGTTGAAAATTTTCATGAAAAGATTTCGGTTTCAAAAAGTTGAAAATTTTCATGAAAAGATCTCGGCTTCAAAAAAGTTGAACATTTTCATGAAAAGATTTCGGCTTCAAAAAGTTGAAAATTTTCATGAATAGATTTCGACTTCAAAAAAGTTGACCATTTTCATGAAAAGATTTCGGCTTCAAAAAAGTTGACCATTTTCATGAAAAGATTTCGGTTTCAAAAAGTTGAACATTTTCATAAAAAGATTTCGGGTTCAAAAAGTTGAACATTTTCATGAAAAGATTTCGGCTTCAAAAAAGTTGAACATTTTCATGAAAAGATCTCGGCTTCAAAAAAGTTGAACATTTTCATGAAAAGATTTCGGCTTCAAAAAAATGTAACATTTTCATGAAAAGATTTCGGCTTCAAAAAAGTTGAACATTTTCATGAAAAGATTTCGGCTTCAAAAAAGTTGAACATTTTCATGAAAAGATCTCGGCTTCAAAAAAGTTGAACATTTTCATGAAAAGATTTCGGCTTCAAAAAAGTTGAACATTTTCATGAAAAGATTTCGGCTTTAAAAAAGTTGAAAATTTTCATGAAAAGATTTTGGTTTCAAAAAGTTGAAAATTTTCATGAAAAGATTTCGGCTTCAAAAAAGTTAAACATTTTCATGAAAAGATTTCGGCTTCAAAAAAGTTTGAAAATTTTCATGAAGTATTTCGGCTTCAAAAAAATGTAACATTTTCATGAAAAGATTTCGGCTTCAAAAAAGTTGAACATTTTCATGAAAAGATTTCGGCTTCAAAAAAGTTGAACATTTTCATGAAAAGATTTCTGCTTCAAAAAAGTTGAAAATTTTCATGAAAAGATTTCTGCTTCAAAAAAGTTGAACATTTTCATGAAAAGATTTCGGCTTCAAAAAAGTTGAAAATTTTCATGAAGTATTTCGGCTTCAAAAAAATGTAACATTTTCATGAAAAGATTTCGGCTTCAAAAAAGTTGAACGTTTTCATGAAAAGATTTTGGCTTCAAAAAAGTTGAACGTTTTCATGAAAAGATTTTGGCTTCAAAAAAGTTGAAAATTTACATGAACTATTTCGGCATCAAAAAAGTTGAAAATTTTTATGAAAAGATTTAGGTTTTAAAAAAGTTGAAAATTTTCATGAAGTATTTCGGCTTCAAAAAAGTCTAAAATTTTCAAGAACTATTTCGGCTTCAAAAAAGTTGGAAATTTTCATGAAAAGATTTCTGCTTCAAAAAAGTTGAAAATTTTCATGAAAAGATTTCTGCTTCAAAAAAGTTGACCATTTTCATGAAAAGATTTCGGCTTCAAAAAAGTCTAAGATTTTCATGAAAAGATTTCTGCTTCAAAAAAGTTGAAAATTTTCATGAAAAGATATCGGGTTCAAAAAAGTTGAAAATTTTCATGAACTATTTCGGCATCAAAAAAGTTGAAAATTTTCATGAAAAGATTTAGGTTTCAAAAAAGTTGAAAATTTTCATGAAGTATTTCGGCTTCAAAAAAGTTGGAAATTTTCAAGAACTATTTCGGCTTCAAAAAAGTTGGAAATTTTCATGAAAAGATTTCTGGTTCAAAAAAGTTGAAAATTTTCATGAAAAGATTTCGGCTTCAAAAAAGTTGAACATATTCATGAAACGATTTCGGCTTCAAAAAAGTTGAACATATTCATGAAAAGATTTCGGCTTCAAAAAAGACGAAAATTTTCATGAAAAGATTTCGGCTTCAAAAAAGTTGAAAATTTACATGAAAAGATTTCTGCTTCAAAAAAGTTGAAAATTTTCATGAAGTATTTCGGCTTCAAAAAAATGTAACATTTTCATGAAAAGATTTCGGCTTCAAAAAAGTTGAACATTTTCATGAAAAGATTTCGGCTTCAAAAAAGTTGACCATTTTCATGAAAAGATTTCGGCTTCAAAAAAGTTGAACATTTTCATGAAAAGATTTCTGCTTCAAAAAAGTTGAAAATTTTCATGAAAAGATTTCTGCTTCAAAAAGTTGAAAATTTTCATGAAAAGATCTCGGCTTCAAAAAAGTTGAACATTTTCATGAAAAGATTTCGGCTTCAAAAAAGTTGACCATTTTCATGAAAAGATTTCGGCTTCAAAAAAGTTGAACATTTTCATGAAAAGATTTCTGCTTCAAAAAAGTTGAAAATTTTCATGAAAAGATTTCGGCTTCAAAAAAATGGAACATTTTCATGAAAAGATTTCGGCTTCAAAAAAGTTGAACATTTTCATGAAAAGATTTCTGCTTAAAAAAAGTTGAACATTTTCATGAAAAGATTTCGGCTTCAAAAAAGTTGAAAATTTTCATGAAAAGATTTCTGCTTCAAAAATTTGAAAATTTTCATGAAAAGATTTCGGCTTGAAAAAGTTGAAAATTTTCATGAAAAGATTTCGGCTTCAAAAAAGTTGACCATTTTCATGAAAAGATTTCGGCTTCAAAAAAGTTGAAAATTTTCATGAAAAGATTTCGGTTTCAAAAAGTTGAACATTTTCATGAAAAGATCTCGGCTTCAAAAAAGTTGAACATTTTCATGAAAAGATTTCGGCTTCAAAAAAGTTGAACATTTTCATGAAAAGATTTCGGCTTCAAAAAAGTTGAAAATTTTCATGAAAAGATTTCGGCTTCAAAAAGTTGAAATTTTTCATGAAAAGATTTCGGCTTCAAAAAAGTTGACCATTTTCATGAAAAGATTTCGGCTTCAAAAAAGTTGAGCATTTTCATGAAACGATTTCGGCTTCAAAAAAGTTGAAAATTTTCATGAAAAGATTTCGGCTTCAAAAAAGTTGAAAATTTTCATGAACTATTTCGGCATCAAAAAAGTTGAAAATTTTCATGAAAAGATTTAGGTTTCAAAAAAGTTGAAAATTTTCATGAAGTATTTCGGCTTCAAAAAAGTCTAAAATTTTCATGAACTACTTCGGCTTCAAAAAAGTTGGAAATTTTCATGAAAAGATTTCGGTTTCAAAAAGTTGAAAATTTTCATGAAAAGATTTCGGCTTCAAAAAAGTTGAAAATTTTCATGAAAAGATTTAGACTTCAAAAAAGTTGAATATTTTCATCAAGTATTTCGGCTTCAAAAAAGTCGAAGATTTTCATGAAAAGATTTCTGCTTCAAAAAAGTTGAACATTTTCATGAAAAGATTTCGGCTTCAAAAAAGTTGAACATTTTCATGAAAAGATTTCGGCTTCAAAAAAGTTGAACATTTTCATGAAAAGATTTCTGCTTCAAAAAAGTTGAAAATTTTCATGAAAAGATTTCGGTTTCAAAAAGTTGAAAATTTTCATGAAAAGATCTCGGCTTCAAAAAAGTTGAACATTTTCATGAAAAGATTTCGGCTTCAAAAAAGTTGACCATTTTCATGAAAAGATTTCGGCTTCAAAAAAGTTGAAAATTTTCATGAAAAGATTTCTGCTTCAAAAATTTGAAAATTTTCATGAAAAGATTTCGGCTTCAAAAAGTTGAAAATTTTCATGAAAAGATTTCGGCTTCAAAAAAGTTGACCATTTTCATGAAAAGATTTCGGCTTCAAAAAAGTTCAAAATTTTTATGAAAAGATTTCGGTTTCAAAAAGTTGAAAATTTTCATGAAAAGATCTCGGCTTCAAAAAAGTTGAAAATTTTCATGAAAAGATTTCGGCTTCAAAAAAATGGAACATTTTCATGAAAAGATTTCGGCTTCAAAAAAGTTGAACATTTTCATGAAAAGATTTCTGCTTCAAAAAAGTTGAAAATTTTCATGAGAAGATTTCGACTTCAAAAAAGTCTAAGATTTTCATGAAAAGAATTCGGCTTCAAAAAAGTCTAAGATTTTCATGAAAAGAATTCGGCTTCAAAAAAGTTGAAAATTTTCATGAAAAGATTTCGGCTTCAAAAAAGTTGAACATTTTCATGAAAAGATTTCTGCTTCAAAAAAGTTGAAAATTTTCATGAAAAGATTTCGGCTTCAAAAAAATGGAACATTTTCATGAAAAGATTTCGGCTTCAAAAAAGTTGAACATTTTCATGAAAATATTTCTGCTTCAAAAAAGTTGAACATTTTCATGAAAAGATTTCGGCTTCAAAAAAGTCTAAGATTTTCATGAAAAGATTTCTGCTTCAAAAAAGTTCAAAATTTTCATGAAAAGATTTCGGCTTCAAAAAGTTTAAAATTTTCATGAAAAGATTTCGGCTTCAAAAAAGTTGACCATTTTCATGAAAAGATTTCGGCTTCAAAAAAGTTGAAAATTTTCATGAAAAGATTTCGGTTTCAAAAAGTTAAAAATTTTCATGAAGTATTTCGGCTTAAAAAAAATGAAACATTTTCATGAAAAGATTTCGGCTTCAAAAAAGTTGAACATTTTCATGAAAAGATTTCTGCTTCAAAAAAGTTGAAAATTTTCATGAGAAGATTTCGACTTCAAAAAAGTCTAAGATTTTCATGAAAAGAATTCGGCTTCAAAAAAGTCTAAAATTTTCATGAACTATTTCGGCTTCAAAAAAGTTGGAAATTTTCATGAAAAGATTTAGACTTCAAAAAAGTTGAATATTTTCATCAAGTATTTCGGCTTCAAAAAAGTCGAAGATTTTCATGAAAAGATTTCTGCTTCAAAAAAGTTGACCATTTTCATGAAAAGATTTCGGCTTCAAAAAAGTTGAACATTTTCATGAAAAGATTTCGGCTTCAAAAAAGTTGAACATTTTCATGAAAAGATTTCGGCTTCAAAAAAGTTGAAAATTTTCATGAAAAGATTTCGGCTTCAAAAAAGTTGAACATTTTCATGAAAAGATTTCTGCTTCAAAAAAGTTGAAAATTTTCATGAAAAGATTTCGGCTTCAAAAAAATGGAACATTTTCATGAAAAGATTTCGGCTTCAAAAAAGTTGAACATTTTCATGAAAAGATTTCTGCTTCAAAAAAGTTGAACATTTTCATGAAAAGATTTCGGCTTCAAAAAAGTCTAAGATTTTCATGAAAAGATTTCTGCTTCAAAAAAGTTCAAAATTTTCATGAAAAGATTTCGGCTTCAAAAAGTTTAAAATTTTCATGAAAAGATTTCGGCTTCAAAAAAGTTGACCATTTTCATGAAAAGATTTCGGCTTCAAAAAAGTTGAAAATTTTCATGAAAAGATTTCGGTTTCAAAAAGTTAAAAATTTTCATGAAGTATTTCGGCTTAAAAAAAATGGAACATTTTCATGAAAAGATTTCGGCTTCAAAAAAGTTGAAAATTTTCATGAAAAGATTTCGGGTTCAAAAAAGTTGAAAATTTTCATGAACTATTTCGGCTTCAAAAAGTTGAAAATTTTCATGAAAAGATTTCGGCTTCAAAAAAGTTGACCATTTTCATGAAAAGATTTCGGCTTAAAAAAGTTGACCATTTTCATGAAAAGATTTCGGTTTCAAAAAGTTGAAAATTTTCATGAAAAGATTTCGACTTCAAAAAAGTCTAAGATTTGCATGAAAAGATTTCTGCTTCAAAAAAGTTGAAAATTTTCATGAAAAGATTTCGGCTTCAAAAAGTTGAAAATTTTCATGAAAAGATTTCGGCTTCAAAAAAGTTGACCATTTTCATGAAAAGATTTCGGCTTCAAAAAAGTTGAAAATTTTCATGAAAAGATTTCGACTTCAAAAAAGTCTAAGATTTGCATGAAAAGATTTCTGCTTCAAAAAAGTTGAAAATTTTCATGAAAAGATTTCGGCTTCAAAAAGTTGAAAATTTTCATGAAAAGATTTCGGCTTCAAAAAAGTTGACCATTTTCATGAAAAGATTTCGGGTTCAAAAAAGTTGAAAATTTTCATGAAAAGATTTCTGCTTCAAAAAAGTTCAAAATTTTCATGAAAAGATTTCGGCTTCAAAAAGTTTAAAATTTTCATGAAAAGATTTCGGCTTCAAAAAAGTTGACCATTTTCATGAAAAGATTTCGGCTTCAAAAAAGTTGAAAATTTTCATGAAAAGATTTCGGTTTCAAAAAGTTGAAAATTTTCATGAAAAGATCTCGGCTTCAAAAAAGTTGAACATTTCCATGAAAAGATTTCGGCTTCAAAAAAGTTGAACATTTTCATGAAAAGATTTCTGCTTCAAAAAAGTTGAACATTTTCATGAAAAGATTTCGGCTTCAAAAAAGTCTAAGATTTTCATGAAAAGATTTCTGATTCAAAAAAGTTGAAAATTTTCATGAAAAGATTTCGGCTTCAAAAAGTTTAAAATTTTCATGAAAAGATTTCGGCTTCAAAAAAGTTGACCATTTTCATGAAAAGATTTCGGCTTCAAAAAAGTTGAAAATTTTCATGAAAAGATTTCGGTTTCAAAAAGTTGAAAATTTTCATGAAAAGATCTCGGCTTCAAAAAAGTTGAACATTTCCATGAAAAGATTTCGGCTTCAAAAAAGTTGAACATTTTCATGAAAAGATTTCTGCTTCAAAAAAGGTGAAAATTTTCATGAAAAGATTTCGACTTCAAAAAGTTGAAAATTTTCATGAAAAGATTTCGGCTTCAAAAAAGTTGAAAATTTTCATGAAAAGATTTTGGTTTCAAAAAGTTAAAAATTTTCATGAAGTATTTCGGCTTAAAAAAAATGGAACATTTTCATGAAAAGATTTCGGCTTCAAAAAAGTTGAAAATTTTCATGAAAAGATTTCGGCTTCAAAAAAGTTGAAAATTTTCATGAACTATTTCGGCTTCAAAAAGTTGAAAATTTTCATGAAAAGATTTCGGCTTCAAAAAAGTTGACCATTTTCATGAAAAGATTTCGGCTTAAAAAAGTTGACCATTTTCATGAAAAGATTTCGGTTTCAAAAAGTTGAAAATTTTCATGAAAAGATTTCGACTTCAAAAAAGTCTAAGATTTGCATGAAAAGATTTCTGCTTCAAAAAAGTTGAAAATTTTCATGAAAAGATTTCGGCTTCAAAAAGTTGAAAATTTTCATGAAAAGATTTCGGCTTCAAAAAAGTTGAACATTTTCATGAAAAGATTTCTGCTTCAAAAAAGTTGAACATTTTCATGAAAAGATTTCGGCTTCAAAAAAGTCTAAGATTTTCATGAAAAGATTTCTGATTCAAAAAAGTTCAAAATTTTCATGAAAAGATTTCGGCTTCAAAAAGTTTAAAATTTTCATGAAAAGATTTCGGCTTCAAAAAAGTTGACCATTTTCATGAAAAGATTTCGGCTTCAAAAAAGTTGAAAATTTTCATGAAAAGATTTCGGTTTCAAAAAGTTGAAAATTTTCATGAAAAGATCTCGGCTTCAAAAAAGTTGAACATTTCCATGAAAAGATTTCGGCTTCAAAAAAGTTGAACATTTTCATGAAAAGATTTCTGCTTCAAAAAAGGTGAAAATTTTCATGAAAAGATTTCGACTTCAAAAAGTTGAAAATTTTCATGAAAAGATTTCGGCTTCAAAAAAGTTGAAAATTTTCATGAAAAGATTTTGGTTTCAAAAAGTTAAAAATTTTCATGAAGTATTTCGGCTTAAAAAAAATGGAACATTTTCATGAAAAGATTTCGGCTTCAAAAAAGTTGAAAATTTTCATGAAAAGATTTCGGGTTCAAAAAAGTTGAAAATTTTCATGAACTATTTCGGCTTCAAAAAGTTGAAAATTTTCATGAAAAGATTTCGGCTTCAAAAAAGTTGACCATTTTCATGAAAAGATTTCGGCTTAAAAAAGTTGACCATTTTCATGAAAAGATTTCGGTTTCAAAAAGTTGAAAATTTTCATGAAAAGATTTCGACTTCAAAAAAGTCTAAGATTTGCATGAAAAGATTTCTGCTTCAAAAAAGTTGAAAATTTTCATGAAAAGATTTCGGTTTCAAAAAGTTGAAAATTTTCATGAAAAGATTTCGGGTTCAAAAAAGTTGAAAATTTTCATGAAAAGATTTCTGCTTCAAAAAAGTTCAAAATTTTCATGAAAAGATTTCGGCTTCAAAAAATTTAAAATTTTCATGAAAAGATTTCGGCTTCAAAAAAGTTGAAAATTTTCATGAAAAGATTTTGGTTTCAAAAAGTTAAAAATTTTCATGAAGTATTTCGGCTTAAAAAAAATGGAACATTTTCATGAAAAGATTTCGGCTTCAAAAAAGTTGAAAATTTTCATGAAAAGATTTCGGGTTCAAAAAAGTTGAAAATTTTCATGAACTATTTCGGCTTCAAAAAGTTGAAAATTTTCATGAAAAGATTTCGGCTTCAAAAAAGTTGACCATTTTCATGAAAAGATTTCGGCTTAAAAAAGTTGACCATTTTCATGAAAAGATTTCGGTTTCAAAAAGTTGAAAATTTTCATGAAAAGATTTCGACTTCAAAAAAGTCTAAGATTTGCATGAAAAGATTTCTGCTTCAAAAAAGTTGAAAATTTTCATGAAAAGATTTCGGCTTCAAAAAGTTGAAAATTTTCATGAAAAGATTTCGGCTTCAAAAAAGTTGACCATTTTCATGAAAAGATTTCGGCTTCAAAAAAGTTGAAAATTTTCATGAAAAGATTTCGGTTTCAAAAAGTTGAAAATTTTCATGAAAAGATTTCGGCTTCAAAAAAGTTGAAAATTTTCATGAAAAGATTTCTGCTTCAAAAAAGTTCAAAATTTTCATGAAAAGATTTCGGCTTCAAAAAGTTTAAAATTTTCATGAAAAGATTTCGGCTTCAAAAAAGTTGACCATTTTCATGAAAAGATTTCGGCTTCAAAAAAGTTGAAAATTTTCATGAAAAGATTTCGGTTTCAAAAAGTTGAAAATTTTCATGAAAAGATCTCGGCTTCAAAAAAGTTGAACATTTCCATGAAAAGATTTCGGCTTCAAAAAAGTTGAACATTTTCATGAAAAGATTTCTGCTTCAAAAAAGGTGAAAATTTTCATGAAAAGATTTCGACTTCAAAAAGTTGAAAATTTTCATGAAAAGATTTCGGCTTCAAAAAAGTTGAAAATTTTCATGAAAAGATTTTGGTTTCAAAAAGTTAAAAATTTTCATGAAGTATTTCGGCTTAAAAAAAATGGAACATTTTCATGAAAAGATTTCGGCTTCAAAAAAGTTGAAAATTTTCATGAAAAGATTTCGGGTTCAAAAAAGTTGAAAATTTTCATGAACTATTTCGGCTTCAAAAAGTTGAAAATTTTCATGAAAAGATTTCGGCTTCAAAAAAGTTGACCATTTTCATGAAAAGATTTCGGCTTAAAAAAGTTGACCATTTTCATGAAAAGATTTCGGTTTCAAAAAGTTGAAAATTTTCATGAAAAGATTTCGACTTCAAAAAAGTCTAAGATTTGCATGAAAAGATTTCTGCTTCAAAAAAGTTGAAAATTTTCATGAAAAGATTTCGGCTTCAAAAAGTTGAAAATTTTCATGAAAAGATTTCGGCTTCAAAAAAGTTGACCATTTTCATGAAAAGATTTCGGCTTCAAAAAAGTTGAAAATTTTCATGAAAAGATTTCGGTTTCAAAAAGTTGAAAATTTTCATGAAAAGATTTCGGCTTCAAAAAAGTTGAAAATTTTCATGAAAAGATTTCTGCTTCAAAAAAGTTCAAAATTTTCATGAAAAGATTTCGGCTTCAAAAAGTTTAAAATTTTCATGAAAAGATTTCGGCTTCAAAAAAGTTGACCATTTTCATGAAAAGATTTCGGCTTCAAAAAAGTTGAAAATTTTCATGAAAAGATTTCGGTTTCAAAAAGTTGAAAATTTTCATGAAAAGATCTCGGCTTCAAAAAAGTTGAACATTTCCATGAAAAGATTTCGGCTTCAAAAAAGTTGAACATTTTCATGAAAAGATTTCTGCTTCAAAAAAGGTGAAAATTTTCATGAAAAGATTTCGACTTCAAAAAGTTGAAAATTTTCATGAAAAGATTTCGGCTTCAAAAAAGTTGAAAATTTTCATGAAAAGATTTTGGTTTCAAAAAGTTGAAAATTTTCATGAAGTATTTCGGCTTAAAAAAAATGGAACATTTTCATGAAAAGATTTCGGCTTCAAAAAAGTTGAAAATTTTCATGAAAAGATTTCGGCTTCAAAAAAGTTGAAAATTTTCATGAAAAGATTTCGGCTTCAAAAAGTTGAAAATTTTCATGAAAAGATTTCGGCTTCAAAAAAGTTGACCATTTTCATGAAAAGATTTCGGCTTCAAAAAAGTTGAAAATTTTCATGAAAAGATTTCGACTTCAAAAAAGTCTAAGATTTGCATGAAAAGATTTCTGCTTCAAAAAAGTTGAAAATTTTCATGAAAAGATTTCGGCTTCAAAAAGTTGAAAATTTTCATGAAAAGATTTCGGCTTCAAAAAAGTTGACCATTTTCATGAAAAGATTTCGGGTTCAAAAAAGTTGAAAATTTTCATGAAAAGATTTCTGCTTCAAAAAAGTTCAAAATTTTCATGAAAAGATTTCGGCTTCAAAAAGTTTAAAATTTTCATGAAAAGATTTCGGCTTCAAAAAAGTTGACCATTTTCATGAAAAGATTTCGGCTTCAAAAAAGTTGAAAATTTTCATGAAAAGATTTCGGTTTCAAAAAGTTGAAAATTTTCATGAAAAGATCTCGGCTTCAAAAAAGTTGAACATTTCCATGAAAAGATTTCGGCTTCAAAAAAGTTGAACATTTTCATGAAAAGATTTCTGCTTCAAAAAAGTTGAACATTTTCATGAAAAGATTTCGGCTTCAAAAAAGTCTAAGATTTTCATGAAAAGATTTCTGATTCAAAAAAGTTCAAAATTTTCATGAAAAGATTTCGGCTTCAAAAAGTTTAAAATTTTCATGAAAAGATTTCGGCTTCAAAAAAGTTGACCATTTTCATGAAAAGATTTCGGCTTCAAAAAAGTTGAAAATTTTCATGAAAAGATTTCGGTTTCAAAAAGTTGAAAATTTTCATGAAAAGATCTCGGCTTCAAAAAAGTTGAACATTTCCATGAAAAGATTTCGGCTTCAAAAAAGTTGAACATTTTCATGAAAAGATTTCTGCTTCAAAAAAGGTGAAAATTTTCATGAAAAGATTTCGACTTCAAAAAGTTGAAAATTTTCATGAAAAGATTTCGGCTTCAAAAAAGTTGAAAATTTTCATGAAAAGATTTTGGTTTCAAAAAGTTAAAAATTTTCATGAAGTATTTCGGCTTAAAAAAAATGGAACATTTTCATGAAAAGATTTCGGCTTCAAAAAAGTTGAAAATTTTCATGAAAAGATTTCGGGTTCAAAAAAGTTGAAAATTTTCATGAACTATTTCGGCTTCAAAAAGTTGAAAATTTTCATGAAAAGATTTCGGCTTCAAAAAAGTTGACCATTTTCATGAAAAGATTTCGGCTTAAAAAAGTTGACCATTTTCATGAAAAGATTTCGGTTTCAAAAAGTTGAAAATTTTCATGAAAAGATTTCGACTTCAAAAAAGTCTAAGATTTGCATGAAAAGATTTCTGCTTCAAAAAAGTTGAAAATTTTCATGAAAAGATTTCGGTTTCAAAAAGTTGAAAATTTTCATGAAAAGATTTCGGGTTCAAAAAAGTTGAAAATTTTCATGAAAAGATTTCTGCTTCAAAAAAGTTCAAAATTTTCATGAAAAGATTTCGGCTTCAAAAAGTTTAAAATTTTCATGAAAAGATTTCGGCTTCAAAAAAGTTGACCATTTTCATGAAAAGATTTCGGCTTCAAAAAAGTTGAAAATTTTCATGAAAAGATTTCGGTTTCAAAAAGTTGAAAATTTTCATGAAAAGATCTCGGCTTCAAAAAAGTTGAACATTTCCATGAAAAGATTTCGGCTTCAAAAAAGTTGAACATTTTCATGAAAAGATTTCTGCTTCAAAAAAGGTGAAAATTTTCATGAAAAGATTTCGACTTCAAAAAGTTGAAAATTTTCATGAAAAGATTTCGGCTTCAAAAAAGTTGAAAATTTTCATGAAAAGATTTTGGTTTCAAAAAGTTGAAAATTTTCATGAAGTATTTCGGCTTAAAAAAAATGGAACATTTTCATGAAAAGATTTCGGCTTCAAAAAAGTTGAAAATTTTCATGAAAAGATCTCGGCATCAAAAAAGTTGAAAATTTTCATGAAAAGATTTAGGTTTCAAAAAAGTTGAAAATTTTCATGAAGTATTTCGGCTTCAAAAAAGTCTAAAATTTTCATGAACTATTTCGGCTTCAAAAAAGTTGGAAATTTTCATGAAAAGATTTCTGCTTCAAAAAAGTTGAAAATTTTCATGAAAAGATTTCGGCTTCAAAAAAGTTGAATATTTTCATCAAATATTTCGGCTTCAAAAAAGTCGAAGATTTTCTTGAAGAGATTTCTGCTTCAAAAAAGTTGAAAATTTTCATGAAAAGATTTCGGCTTCAAAAAGTTGAAAATTTTCATGAAAAGATTTCGGCTTCAAAAAAGTTTGAAAATTTTCATGAAGTATTTCGGATTCAAAAAAATGTAACATTTTCATGAAAAGATTTCGGCTTCAAAAAAGTTGAACATTTTCATGAAAAGATTTCGGCTTCAAAAAAGTTGAACATTTTCATGAAAAGATTTCTGCTTCAAAAAAGTTGAAAATTTTCATGAAAAGATTTCAGCTTCAAAAAAGTTGAACATTTTCATGAAAAGATTTCGGCTTCAAAAAAGTTGAACATTTTCATGAAAAGATTTCGGCTTCAAAAAAGTTGAAAATTTTCATAAAGTATTTCGGCTTCAAAAAAATGTAACATTTTCATGAAAAGATTTCGGCTTCAAAAAAGTTGAACGTTTTCATGAAAAGATTTCGGCTTCAAAAAAGTTGAACGTTTTCATGAAAAGATTTTGGCTTCAAAAAAGTTGAAAATTTTCATGAAAAGATTTCTGCTTCAAAAAAGTTGAAAATTTTCATGAAAAGATATCGGGTTCAAAAAAGTTGAAAATTTTCATGAACTATTTCGGCATCAAAAAAGTTGAAAATTTTCATGAAAAGATTTAGGTTTCAAAAAAGTTGAAAATTTTCATGAAGTATTTCGGCTTCAAAAAAGTTGGAAATTTTCAAGAACTATTTCTGCTTCAAAAAAGTTGGAAATTTTCATGAAAAGATTTCTGCTTCAAAAAAGTTGAAAATTTTCATGAAAAGATTTCGGCTTCAAAAAAGTTGAAAATTTTCATGAAAAGATTTTGGTTTCAAAAAGTTGAAAATTTTCATGAAACGATTTCGGCTTCAAAAAAGTTGAACATATTCATGAAACGATTTCGGCTTCAAAAAAGTTGAACATATTCATGAAAAGATTTCGGCTTCAAAAAAGTTGAACATTTTCATGAAAAGATTTCGGCTTCAAAAAAGTTGAAAATTTTCATGAAGTATTTCGGCTTCAAAAAAGTTGAAAATTTTTATGAAAAGATTTCTGCTTTAAAAAAGTTTAAAATTTTCATGAAAAGATTTCGGCTTCAAAAAAGTTGAAAATTTACATGAAAAGATTTCTGCTTCAAAAAAGTTGAAAATTTTCATGAAGTATTTCGGCTTCAAAAAAATGTAACATTTTCATGAAAAGATTTCGGCTTCAAAAAAATGTAACATTTTCATGAAAAGATTTCGGCTTCAAAAAAGTTGAAAATTTTCATGAAAAGATTTCGGCTTCAAAAAAGTTGGAAATTTTCATGAAAAGATTTCTGCTTCAAAAAAGTTGAAAATTTTCATGAAAAGATTTCGGCATCTAAAAAATGGAACATTTTCATGAAAAGATTTCGGCTTCAAAAAAGTCTAAGATTTTCATGAAAAGATTTCTGCTTCAAAAAAGTTGAAAATTTTCATGAACTATTTCGGCATCAAAAAAGTTGAAAATTTTCATGAACTATTTCGGCTTCAAAAAAGTTGGAGATTTTCATGAAAAGATTTCGGTTTCAAAAAGTTGAAAATTTTCATGAAAAGATTTCGGCTTTAAAAAAGTTGAAAATTTTCATGAAAAGATTTAGACTTCAAAAAAGTTGAACATTTTCATCAAGTATTTCGGCTTCAAAAAAGTCGAAGATTTTCATGAAAAGATTTCTGCTTCAAAAAAGTTGACCATTTTCATGAAAAGATTTCGGCTTCAAAAAAGTTGACCATTTTCATGAAAAGATTTCGGCTTCAAAAAAGTTGAACATTTTCATGAAAAGATTTCTGCTTCAAAAAAGTTGAAAATTTTCATGAAAAGATTTCGGTTTCAAAAAGTTGAAAATTTTCATGAAAAGATCTCGGCTTCAAAAAAGTTGAACATTTTCATGAAAAGATTTCGGCTTCAAAAAAGTTGAAAATTTTCATGAAAAGATTTCGGTTTCAAAAAGTTGAAAATTTTCATGAAAAGATTTCGGGTTCAAAAAAGTTGAAAATTTTCATGAAAAGATTTCTGCTTCAAAAAAGTTCAAAATTTTCATGAAAAGATTTCGGCTTCAAAAAGTTTAAAATTTTCATGAAAAGATTTCGGCTTCAAAAAAGTTGACCATTTTCATGAAAAGATTTCGGCTTCAAAAAAGTTGAAAATTTTCATGAAAAGATTTCGGTTTCAAAAAGTTGAAAATTTTCATGAAAAGATCTCGGCTTCAAAAAAGTTGAACATTTCCATGAAAAGATTTCGGCTTCAAAAAAGTTGAACATTTTCATGAAAAGATTTCGGGTTCAAAAAAGTTGAACATTTTCATGAACTATTTCGGCATCAAAAAAGTTAAAAATTTTCATGAAAAGATTTAGGTTTCAAAAAAGTTGAAAATTTTCATGAAGTATTTCGGCTTCAAAAAAGTCTAAAATTTTCATGAACTATTTCGGCTTCAAAAAAGTTGGAAATTTTCATGAAAAGATTTCTGCTTCAAAAAAGTTGAAAATTTTCATGAAAAGATTTCGGCTTCAAAAAAGTTGAATATTTTCATCAAATATTTCGGCTTCAAAAAAGTCGAAGATTTTCATGAAGAGATTTCTGCTTCAAAAAAGTTGAAAATTTTCATAAAAAGATTTCGGCTTCAAAAAGTTGAAAATTTTCATGAAAAGATTTCGGCTTCAAAAAAGTTGACCATTTTCATGAAAAGATTTCGGCTTAAAAAAGTTGACCATTTTCATGAAAAGATTTCGGCTTCAAAAAAGTTGAAAATTTTCATGAAAAGATTTCGGTTTCAAAAAGTTGAAAATTTTCATGAAAAGATTTAGGTTTCAAAAAAGTTGAAAATTTTCATGAACTATTTCGGCTACAAAAAAGTTGGAAATTTTCATGAAAAGATTTCGGTTTCAAAAAGTTGAAAATTTTCATGAAAAGATTTCGGCTTCAAAAAAGTTGAAAATTTTGATGAAAAGATTTAGACTTCAAAAAAGTTGAATATTTTCATCAAGTATTTCGGCTTCAAAAAAGTCGAAGATTTTCATGAAAAGATTTCTGCTTCAAAAAAGTTGACCATTTTCATGAAAAGATTTCGGCATCAAAAAAGTTGACCATTTTCATGAAAAGATTTCGGCTTCAAAAAAGTTGAAAATTTTCATGAAAAGATTTCGGCTTCAAAAAAGTTAAACATTTTCATGAACTATTTCGGCATCAAAAAAGTTGAAAATTTTCATGAAAAGATTTAGGTTTCAAAAAAGTTGAAAATTTTCATGAAGTATTTCGGCTTCAAAAAAGTTGAAAATTTTCATGAACTATTTCTGCTTCAAAAAAGTTGAAAATTTTTTGAAAAGATTTCTGCTTCAAAAAAGTTGAAAATTTTCATGAAAAGATTTCGGCTTCAAAAAAGTTGAAAATTTACATGAAAAGATTTCTGCTTCAAAAATGTTGAAAATTTTCATGAAGTATTTCGGCTTCAAAAAAGTCGAAGATTTTCATGAAAAGATTTCTGCTTCAAAAAAGTTGAAAATTTTCATGAAAAGATTTGGGCTTCAAAAAGTAGAAAATTTTCATGAAAAGATTTCGGCTTCAAAAAAGTTGACCATTTTCATGAAAAGATTTAAGCTTCAAAAAAGTTGAAAATTGTCATGAAAAGATTTCGGTTTCAAAAAGTTGAAAATTTTCATGAAAAGATTTCGGCTTCAAAAAAGTTGAACATTTTCATGAAAAGATTTTGGCTTCAAAAAAGTTGAAAATTTTCATGAAAAGATTTTGGTTTCAAAAAGTTGAAAATTTTCATGAAAAGATTTCTGCTTCAAAAAAGTTGAACATTTTCATGAAAAGATTTCGGCTTCAAAAAAGTTGAAAATTTTCATGAAGTATTTCGGCTTCAAAAAAATGTAACATTTTCATGAAAAGATTTCGGCTTCAAAAAAGTTGAACATTTTCATGAAAAGATTTCGGCTTCAAAAAAGTTGAATATTTTCATCAAATATTTCGGCTTCAAAAAAGTTGAAAATTTTCATGAAGTATTTCGGCTTAAAAAAAATGGAACATTTTCATGAAAAGATTTCGGCTTCAAAAAGTTGAAAATTTTCATGAAAAGATTTCGGGTTCAAAAAAGTTGAAAATTTTCATGAAGTATTTCGGCTTCAAAAAAGTCTAAAATTTTCATGAACTATTTCGGCTTCAAAAAAGTTGAAAATTTTCATGAAAAGATTTAGGTTTCAAAAAAGTTGAAAATTTTCATGAAGTATTTCGGCTTCAAAAAAGTCTAAAATTTTCATGAACTATTTCGGCTTCAAAAAAGTTGGAAATTTTCATGAAAAGATTTCTGCTTCAAAAAAGTTGAAAATTTTCATGAAAAGATGTAGACTTCAAAAAAGTTGAATATTTTCATCAAGTATTTCGGCTTCAAAAAAGTCGAAGATTTTCATGAAAAGATTTCGGCTTCAAAAAAGTTGAACATTTTCATGAAAAGATTTCTGCTTCAAAAAAGTTTAAAATTTTCATGAAAAGATTTCTGTTTCAAAAAGTTGAAAATTTTCATGAAAAGATTTCTGCTTCAAAAAAGTTGAACATTTCCATGAAAAGATTTCGGCTTCAAAAAAGTTGAACATTTTCATGAAAAGATTTCTGCTTCAAAAAAGGTGAAAATTTTCATGAAAAGATTTCGACTTCAAAAAGTTGAAAATTTTCATGAAAAGATTTCGGCTTCAAAAAAGTTGAAAATTTTCATGAAAAGATTTTGGTTTCAAAAAGTTGAAAATTTTCATGAAGTATTTCGGCTTAAAAAAAATGGAACATTTTCATGAAAAGATTTCGGCTTCAAAAAAGTTGAAAATTTTCATGAAAAGATTTCGGCTTCAAAAAAGTTGAAAATTTTCATGAACTATTTCGGCATCAAAAAAGTTGAAAATTTTCATGAAAAGATTTAGGTTTCAAAAAAGTTGAAAATTTTCATGAAGTATTTCGGCTTCAAAAAAGTTGAAAATTTTCATGAACTATTTCTGCTTCAAAAAAGTTGAAAATTTTTATGAAAAGATTTCTGCTTCAAAAAAGTTGAAAATTTTCATGAAAAGATTTCGGCTTCAAAAAAGTTGAAAATTTACATGAAAAGATTTCTGCTTCAAAAAAGTTGAAAATTTTCATGAAGTATTTCGGCTTCAAAAAAGTCGAAGATTTTCATGAAAAGATTTCTGCTTCAAAAAAGTTGAAAATTTTCATGAAAAGATTTGGGCTTCAAAAAGTAGAAAATTTTCATGAAAAGATTTCGGCTTCAAAAAAGTTGACCATTTTCATGAAAAGATTTAAGCTTCAAAAAAGTTGAAAATTGTCATGAAAAGATTTCGGTTTCAAAAAGATGAAAATTTTCATGAAAAGATTTCGGCTTCAAAAAAGTTGAACATTTTCATGAAAAGATTTTGGCTTCAAAAAAGTTGAAAATTTTCATGAAAAGATTTTGGTTTCAAAAAGTTGAAAATTTTCATGAAAAGATTTCTGCTTCAAAAAAGTTGAACATTTTCATGAAAAGATTTCGGCTTCAAAAAAGTTGAACATATTCATGAAAAGATTTCGGCTTCAAAAAAGTTGAAAATTTTCATGAAGTATTTCGGCTTCAAAAAAATGTAACATTTTCATGAAAAGATTTCGGCTTCAAAAAAGTTGAACATTTTCATGAAAAGATTTCGGCTTCAAAAAAGTTGAAAATTTTCATGAAGTATTTCGGCTTCAAAAAAATGGAACATTTTCATGAAAAGATTTCGGCTTCAAAAAAGTTGAAAATTTTCATGAAGTATTTCGGCTTCAAAAAAATGTAACATTTTCATGAAAAGATTTCGGCTTCAAAAAAGTTGAACATTTTCATGAAAAGATTTCGGCTTCAAAAAAGTTGAAAATTTTCATGAAGTATTTCGGCTTCAAAAAAATGGAACATTTTCATGAAAAGATTTCGGCTTCAAAAAAGTTGAACATTTTCATGAAAAGATTTCGGCTTCAAAAAAGTTGAAAATTTTCATGAAGTATTTCGGCTTCAAAAAAATGTAACATTTTCATGAAAAGATTTCGGCTTCAAAAAAGTTGAACATTTTCATGAAAAGATTTCGGCTTCAAAAAAGTTGAAAATTTTCATGAAGTATTTCGGCTTCAAAAAAATGGAACATTTTCATGAAAAGATTTCGGCTTCAAAAAAGTTGAACATTTTCATGAAAAGATTTCGGCTTCAAAAAAGTTGAACATTTTCATGAAAAGATTTCGGGTTCAAAAAAGTTGAACATTTTCATGAACTATTTCGGCATCAAAAAAGTTAAAAATTTTCATGAAAAGATTTAGGTTTCAAAAAAGTTGAAAATTTTCATGAAGTATTTCGGCTTCAAAAAAGTCTAAAATTTTCATGAACTATTTCGGCTTCAAAAAAGTTGGAAATTTTCATGAAAAGATTTCTGCTTCAAAAAAGTTGAAAATTTTCATGAAAAGATTTCGGCTTCAAAAAAGTTGAATATTTTCATCAAATATTTCGGCTTCAAAAAAGTCGAAGATTTTCATGAAGAGATTTCTGCTTCAAAAAAGTTGAAAATTTTCATAAAAAGATTTCGGCTTCAAAAAGTTGAAAATTTTCATGAAAAGATTTCGGCTTCAAAAAAGTTGACCATTTTCATGAAAAGATTTCGGCTTAAAAAAGTTGACCATTTTCATGAAAAGATTTCGGCTTCAAAAAAGTTGAAAATTTTCATGAAAAGATTTCGGTTTCAAAAAGTTGAAAATTTTCATGAAAAGATTTAGGTTTCAAAAAAGTTGAAAATTTTCATGAACTATTTCGGCTACAAAAAAGTTGGAAATTTTCATGAAAAGATTTCGGTTTCAAAAAGTTGAAAATTTTCATGAAAAGATTTCGGCTTCAAAAAAGTTGAAAATTTTGATGAAAAGATTTAGACTTCAAAAAAGTTGAATATTTTCATCAAGTATTTCGGCTTCAAAAAAGTCGAAGATTTTCATGAAAAGATTTCTGCTTCAAAAAAGTTGACCATTTTCATGAAAAGATTTCGGCATCAAAAAAGTTGACCATTTTCATGAAAAGATTTCGGCTTCAAAAAAGTTGAAAATTTTCATGAAAAGATTTCGGCTTCAAAAAAGTTAAACATTTTCATGAACTATTTCGGCATCAAAAAAGTTGAAAATTTTCATGAAAAGATTTAGGTTTCAAAAAAGTTGAAAATTTTCATGAAGTATTTCGGCTTCAAAAAAGTTGAAAATTTTCATGAACTATTTCTGCTTCAAAAAAGTTGAAAATTTTTTGAAAAGATTTCTGCTTCAAAAAAGTTGAAAATTTTCATGAAAAGATTTCGGCTTCAAAAAAGTTGAAAATTTACATGAAAAGATTTCTGCTTCAAAAATGTTGAAAATTTTCATGAAGTATTTCGGCTTCAAAAAAGTCGAAGATTTTCATGAAAAGATTTCTGCTTCAAAAAAGTTGAAAATTTTCATGAAAAGATTTGGGCTTCAAAAAGTAGAAAATTTTCATGAAAAGATTTCGGCTTCAAAAAAGTTGACCATTTTCATGAAAAGATTTAAGCTTCAAAAAAGTTGAAAATTGTCATGAAAAGATTTCGGTTTCAAAAAGTTGAAAATTTTCATGAAAAGATTTCGGCTTCAAAAAAGTTGAACATTTTCATGAAAAGATTTTGGCTTCAAAAAAGTTGAAAATTTTCATGAAAAGATTTTGGTTTCAAAAAGTTGAAAATTTTCATGAAAAGATTTCTGCTTCAAAAAAGTTGAACATTTTCATGAAAAGATTTCGGCTTCAAAAAAGTTGAAAATTTTCATGAAGTATTTCGGCTTCAAAAAAATGTAACATTTTCATGAAAAGATTTCGGCTTCAAAAAAGTTGAACATTTTCATGAAAAGATTTCGGCTTCAAAAAAGTTGAATATTTTCATCAAATATTTCGGCTTCAAAAAAGTTGAAAATTTTCATGAAGTATTTCGGCTTAAAAAAAATGGAACATTTTCATGAAAAGATTTCGGCTTCAAAAAGTTGAAAATTTTCATGAAAAGATTTCGGGTTCAAAAAAGTTGAAAATTTTCATGAAGTATTTCGGCTTCAAAAAAGTCTAAAATTTTCATGAACTATTTCGGCTTCAAAAAAGTTGAAAATTTTCATGAAAAGATTTAGGTTTCAAAAAAGTTGAAAATTTTCATGAAGTATTTCGGCTTCAAAAAAGTCGGAAATTTTCATGAACTATTTCGGCTTCAAAAAAGTTGGAAATTTTCATGAAAAGATTTCTGCTTCAAAAAAGTTGAAAATTTTCATGAAAAGATGTAGACTTCAAAAAAGTTGAATATTTTCATCAAGTATTTCGGCTTCAAAAAAGTCGAAGATTTTCATGAAAAGATTTCGGCTTCAAAAAAGTTGAACATTTTCATGAAAAGATTTCTGCTTCAAAAAAGTTTAAAATTTTCATGAAAAGATTTCTGTTTCAAAAAGTTGAAAATTTTCATGAAAAGATTTCTGCTTCAAAAAAGTTGAACATTTCCATGAAAAGATTTCGGCTTCAAAAAAGTTGAACATTTTCATGAAAAGATTTCTGCTTCAAAAAAGGTGAAAATTTTCATGAAAAGATTTCGACTTCAAAAAGTTGAAAATTTTCATGAAAAGATTTCGGCTTCAAAAAAGTTGAAAATTTTCATGAAAAGATTTTGGTTTCAAAAAGTTGAAAATTTTCATGAAGTATTTCGGCTTAAAAAAAATGGAACATTTTCATGAAAAGATTTCGGCTTCAAAAAAGTTGAAAATTTTCATGAAAAGATTTCGGCTTCAAAAAAGTTGAAAATTTTCATGAACTATTTCGGCATCAAAAAAGTTGAAAATTTTCATGAAAAGATTTAGGTTTCAAAAAAGTTGAAAATTTTCATGAAGTATTTCGGCTTCAAAAAAGTTGAAAATTTTCATGAACTATTTCTGCTTCAAAAAAGTTGAAAATTTTTATGAAAAGATTTCTGCTTCAAAAAAGTTGAAAATTTTCATGAAAAGATTTCGGCTTCAAAAAAGTTGAAAATTTACATGAAAAGATTTCTGCTTCAAAAAAGTTGAAAATTTTCATGAAGTATTTCGGCTTCAAAAAAGTCGAAGATTTTCATGAAAAGATTTCTGCTTCAAAAAAGTTGAAAATTTTCATGAAAAGATTTGGGCTTCAAAAAGTAGAAAATTTTCATGAAAAGATTTCGGCTTCAAAAAAGTTGACCATTTTCATGAAAAGATTTAAGCTTCAAAAAAGTTGAAAATTGTCATGAAAAGATTTCGGTTTCAAAAAGATGAAAATTTTCATGAAAAGATTTCGGCTTCAAAAAAGTTGAACATTTTCATGAAAAGATTTTGGCTTCAAAAAAGTTGAAAATTTTCATGAAAAGATTTTGGTTTCAAAAAGTTGAAAATTTTCATGAAAAGATTTCTGCTTCAAAAAAGTTGAACATTTTCATGAAAAGATTTCGGCTTCAAAAAAGTTGAACATATTCATGAAAAGATTTCGGCTTCAAAAAAGTTGAAAATTTTCATGAAGTATTTCGGCTTCAAAAAAATGTAACATTTTCATGAAAAGATTTCGGCTTCAAAAAAGTTGAACATTTTCATGAAAAGATTTCGGCTTCAAAAAAGTTGAAAATTTTCATGAAGTATTTCGGCTTCAAAAAAATGGAACATTTTCATGAAAAGATTTCGGCTTCAAAAAAGTTGAACATTTTCATGAAAAGATTTCGGCTTCAAAAAAGTTGAAAATTTTCATGAAGTATTTCGGCTTCAAAAAAATGTAACATTTTCATGAAAAGATTTCGGCTTCAAAAAAGTTGAACATTTTCATGAAAAGATTTCGGCTTCAAAAAAGTTGAACATTTTCATGAAAAGATTTAGGTTTCAAAAAAGTTGAAAATTTTCATGAAGTATTTCGGCTTCAAAAAAGTCTAAAATTTTCATGAACTATTTCGGCTTCAAAAAAGTTGGAAATTTTCATGAAAAGATTTCTGCTTCAAAAAGTTGAAAATTTTCATGAAAAGATTTCTGCTTCAAAAAAGTTGAACATTTCCATGAAAAGATTTCGGCTTCAAAAAAGTTGAACATTTTCATGAAAAGATTTCTGCTTCAAAAAAGGTGAAAATTTTCATGAAAAGATTTCGACTTCAAAAAGTTGAAAATTTTCATGAAAAGATTTCGGCTTCAAAAAAGTTGAAAATTTTCATGAAAAGATTTTGGTTTCAAAAAGTTGAAAATTTTCATGAAGTATTTCGGCTTAAAAAAAATGGAACATTTTCATGAAAAGATTTCGGCTTCAAAAAAGTTGAAAATTTTCATGAAAAGATTTCGGCTTCAAAAAAGTTGAAAATTTTCATGAACTATTTCGGCATCAAAAAAGTTGAAAATTTTCATGAAAAGATTTAGGTTTCAAAAAAGTTGAAAATTTTCATGAAGTATTTCGGCTTCAAAAAAGTTGAAAATTTTCATGAACTATTTCTGCTTCAAAAAAGTTGAAAATTTTTATGAAAAGATTTCTGCTTCAAAAAAGTTGAAAATTTTCATGAAAAGATTTCGGCTTCAAAAAAGTTGAAAATTTACATGAAAAGATTTCTGCTTCAAAAAAGTTGAAAATTTTCATGAAGTATTTCGGCTTCAAAAAAGTCGAAGATTTTCATGAAAAGATTTCTGCTTCAAAAAAGTTGAAAATTTTCATGAAAAGATTTGGGCTTCAAAAAGTAGAAAATTTTCATGAAAAGATTTCGGCTTCAAAAAAGTTGACCATTTTCATGAAAAGATTTAAGCTTCAAAAAAGTTGAAAATTGTCATGAAAAGATTTCGGTTTCAAAAAGATGAAAATTTTCATGAAAAGATTTCGGCTTCAAAAAAGTTGAACATTTTCATGAAAAGATTTTGGCTTCAAAAAAGTTGAAAATTTTCATGAAAAGATTTTGGTTTCAAAAAGTTGAAAATTTTCATGAAAAGATTTCTGCTTCAAAAAAGTTGAACATTTTCATGAAAAGATTTCGGCTTCAAAAAAGTTGAACATATTCATGAAAAGATTTCGGCTTCAAAAAAGTTGAAAATTTTCATGAAGTATTTCGGCTTCAAAAAAATGTAACATTTTCATGAAAAGATTTCGGCTTCAAAAAAGTTGAACATTTTCATGAAAAGATTTCGGCTTCAAAAAAGTTGAAAATTTTCATGAAGTATTTCGGCTTCAAAAAAATGGAACATTTTCATGAAAAGATTTCGGCTTCAAAAAAGTTGAAAATTTTCATGAAGTATTTCGGCTTCAAAAAAATGTAACATTTTCATGAAAAGATTTCGGCTTCAAAAAAGTTGAACATTTTCATGAAAAGATTTCGGCTTCAAAAAAGTTGAAAATTTTCATGAAGTATTTCGGCTTCAAAAAAATGGAACATTTTCATGAAAAGATTTCGGCTTCAAAAAAGTTGAACATTTTCATGAAAAGATTTCGGCTTCAAAAAAGTTGAAAATTTTCATGAAGTATTTCGGCTTCAAAAAAATGTAACATTTTCATGAAAAGATTTCGGCTTCAAAAAAGTTGAACATTTTCATGAAAAGATTTCGGCTTCAAAAAAGTTGAAAATTTTCATGAAGTATTTCGGCTTCAAAAAAATGGAACATTTTCATGAAAAGATTTCGGCTTCAAAAAAGTTGAACATATTCATGAAAAGATTTCGGCTTCAAAAAAGTTGAAAATTTTCATGAAGTATTTCGGCTTCAAAAAAATGTAACATTTTCATGAAAAGATTTCGGCTTCAAAAAAGTTGAACATTTTCATGAAAAGATTTCGGCTTCAAAAAAGTTGAAAATTTTCATGAAGTATTTCGGCTTCAAAAAAATGGAACATTTTCATGAAAAGATTTCGGCTTCAAAAAAGTTGAAAATTTTCATGAAGTATTTCGGCTTCAAAAAAATGTAACATTTTCATGAAAAGATTTCGGCTTCAAAAAAGTTGAACATTTTCATGAAAAGATTTCGGCTTCAAAAAAGTTGAAAATTTTCATGAAGTATTTCGGCTTCAAAAAAATGGAACATTTTCATGAAAAGATTTCGGCTTCAAAAAAGTTGAACATTTTCATGAAAAGATTTCGGCTTCAAAAAAGTTGAAAATTTTCATGAAGTATTTCGGCTTCAAAAAAATGGAACATTTTCATGAAAAGATTTCGGCTTCAAAAAAGTTGAACATTTTCATGAAAAGATTTCGGCTTCAAAAAAGTTGAACATTTTCATGAAAAGATTTCGGCTTCAAAAAAGTTGAAAATTTTCATGAAAAGATTTCGGTTTCAAAAAGTTGAAAATTTTCATGAAAAGATTTCGGTTTCAAAAAGTTGAAAATTTTCATGAAAAGATTTCGGGTTCAAAAAAGTTGAAAATTTTCATGAAAAGATTTCTGCTTCAAAAAAGTTCAAAATTTTCATGAAAAGATTTCGGCTTCAAAAAGTTTAAAATTTTCATGAAAAGATTTCGGCTTCAAAAAAGTTGACCATTTTCATGAAAAGATTTCGGCTTCAAAAAAGTTGAAAATTTTCATGAAAAGATTTCGGTTTCAAAAAGTTGAAAATTTTCATGAAAAGATCTCGGCTTCAAAAAAGTTGAACATTTCCATGAAAAGATTTCGGCTTCAAAAAAGTTGAACATTTTCATGAAAAGATTTCTGCTTCAAAAAAGGTGAAAATTTTCATGAAAAGATTTCGACTTCAAAAAGTTGAAAATTTTCATGAAAAGATTTCGGCTTCAAAAAAGTTGAAAATTTTCATGAAAAGATTTTGGTTTCAAAAAGTTGAAAATTTTCATGAAGTATTTCGGCTTAAAAAAAATTGAACATTTTCATGAAAAGATTTCGGCTTCAAAAAAGTTGAAAATTTTCATGAAAAGATTTCGGCTTCAAAAAAGTTGAAAATTTTCATGAACTATTTCGGCATCAAAAAAGTTGAAAATTTTCATGAAAAGATTTAGGTTTCAAAAAAGTTGAAAATTTTCATGAAGTATTTCGGCTTCAAAAAAGTCTAAAATTTTCATGAACTATTTCGGCTTCAAAAAAGTTGAAAATTTTCATGAAAAGATTTCTGCTTCAAAAAAGTTGAAAATTTTCATGAAAAGATTTCGGCTTCAAAAAGTTGAAAATTTTCATGAAAAGATTTCGTCTTCAAAAAGTTGAAAATTTTCATGAAAAGATTTCGGTTTCAAAAAGTTGAAAATTTTCATGAAAAGATTTCGTGTTCAAAAAAGTTGAAAATTTTCATGAACTATTTCGGCTTCAAAAAAGTTGAAAATTTTCATGAAAAGATTTCTGCTTCAAAAAAGTTGAAAATTTTCATGAAAAGATTTCGGCTTCAAAAAGTTGAAAATTTTCATGAAAAGATTTCGTCTTCAAAAAGTTGAAAATTTTCATGAAAAGATTTCGGTTTCAAAAAGTTGAAAATTTTCATGAAAAGATTTCGTGTTCAAAAAAGTTGAAAATTTTCATGAACTATTTCGGCATCAAAAAAGTTGAAAATTTTCATGAAAAGATTTAGGTTTCAAAAAAGTTGAAAATTTTCATGAAGTATTTCGGCTTCAAAAAAGTCTAAAATTTTCATGAACTATTTCGGCTTTAAAAAAGTTGACCATTTTCATGAAAAGATTTCGGCTTTAAAAAAGTTGAACATTTTCATGAAAAGATTTCGGCTTCAAAAAAGTTTAAAATTTTCATGAAAAGATTTCTGCTTCAAAAAAGTTGAAAATTTTCATGAAAAGATTTCGGTTTCAAAAAGTTGAAAATTTTCATGAAAAGATTTCGGCTTCAAAAAAGTTGAAAATTTTCATGAAAAGATTTCGGTTTCAAAAAGTTGAAAATTTTTATGAAAAGATTTCAGCTTCAAAAAGGTTGAAAACTTTCATGAACTATTTCGACTTCAAAAAAGTCGAAGATTTTCATGAAAAGATTTCGACTTCAAAAAAGTCGAAGATTTTCATGAAAAGATTTCGGCTTCAAAAAAGTTGAACATTTTCATGAAAAGATTTCGGCTTCAAAAAAGTTGAAAATTTTCATGAAAAGATTTCGGCTTCAAAAAAGTTGAACATTTTCATGAAAAGATGTAGACTTCAAAAAAGTTGAAAGTTTACATTACAAGATTTCGGCTTCAATAAAGTCAAAAACTTTCATGAAGTATTTCGGCTTCAAAAAAGTTGAAAATTTTCATGAAAAGATTTCTACTTCAAAAAGTTGAAAATTTTCATGAAAAGATTTCAGCTTCAAAAAGGTTGAAAACTTTCATGAACTATTTCGACTTCAAAAAAGTCGAAGATTTTCATGAAAAGATTTCGGCTTCAAAAAAGTAAAAATTTTTCATGAAGTATTTCGGCTGCAAAAAAGTCGAAGATTTTCATGAAAAGATTTCTGCTTCAAAAAAGTTGAACATTTTCATGAAAAGATTTCGGCTTCAAAAAAGTTGAAGATTTTCATGAAAAGATTTCTCTTCAAAAAAGTTGAAAATTTTCATGAAAAGATTTCGGTTTCAAAAAGTTGAAAATTTTCATGAAAAGATTTCGGCTTCAAAAAAGTTGAAGATTTTCATGAAAAGATTTAGGTTTCAAAAAGTTGAAAATTTTCATGAACTATTTCGACTTCAAAAAAGTTGAAAATTTTCATGAAAAGATTTCGGCTTCAAAAAAGTTGAATATTTTCATGAAAAGATTTCGGTTTCAAAAAGTTGAAAATTTTCATGAACTATTTCGACTTCAAAAAAGTTGAAAATTTTCATGAAAAGATTTCGGCTTCAAAAAAGTTGAAAATTTTCATGAAAAGATTTCTGCTTCAAAAAGGTTGAAAATTTTCATGAAAAGATTTCTGCTTCAAAAAGGTTGAAAACTTACATGAACTATTTCGACTTCAAAAAAGTCGAAGATTTTCATGAAAAGATTTCGGCTTCAAAAAAGTTGAACATTTTCATGAAGTATTTCGGCTTGAAAAAAGTTGAAAATTTACCTTAAAAGATTTCGGCTTCAATAAAGTCAAAAACTTTCATGAAGTATTTCGGCTTCAAAAAAGTTGAAGATTTTCATGAAAAGATTTCTGCTTCAAAAAAGTTGAATATTTTCATCAAGTATTTCGGCTTCAAAAAAGTTGAACATTTTCATGAAAAGATTTCTGCTTCAAAAAAGTTGAAAAATTACATGAAAAGATTTTGGTTTCAAAAAGTTGAAAATTTTCATGAAAAGATTTCGGCTTCAAAAAAGTTGAACATTTTCATGAAAAGATTTCTGCTTCAAAAAAGTTGAAAATTTTCATGAAAAGATTTCGGCTTCAAAAAGTTGAAAATTTTCATGAAAAGATTTCTGCTTCAAAAAAGTTGAAAAATTACATGAAAAGATTTTGGTTTCAAAAAGTTGAAAATTTTCATGAAAAGATTTCGGCTTCAAAAAAGTTGAACATTTTCATGAAAAGATTTCTGCTTCAAAAAAGTTAAAAAAATTACATGAAAAGATTTCGGCTTCAAAAAAGTCAAAAATTTTCATGAAGTATTTCGGCTTCAAAAAAATGGAACATTTTCATGAAAAGATTTCGGCTTCAAAAAAGTTGAACATTTTTATGAAAAGATTTCTGCTTCAAAAAAGTTGACCATTTTCATGAAAAGATTTCGGCTTCAAAAAAGTTGAAAATTTTCATGAAAAGATATCGGCTTCAAAAAGTTGACCATTTTCATGAAAAGATTTCGGCTTCAAAAAAGTTGAACATTTTCATGAAGTATTTCGGCTTCAAAAAAATGGAACATTTTCATGAAAAGATTTCGGCTTCAAAAAAGTTGGAAATTTTCATGAAAAGATTTCTGCTTCAAAAAAGTTGAAAATTTACATGAAAAGATTTCGACTTCAAAAAAGTCTAGGATTTTCATGAAAAGATTTCTGCTTCAAAAAAGTTGAAAATTTTCATGAAAAGATTTCGGCTTCAAAAAGTTGAAAATTTTCATGAAAAGATTTCGGTTTCAAAAAGTTGAAAATTTTCATGAAAAGATTTCGGTTTCAAAAAGTTGAAAATTTTCATGAAAAGATTTCGGCTTCAAAAAAGTTGAAAATTTTCATGAAGTATTTCGGCTTCAAAAAAATGGAACATTTTCATGAAAAGATTTCGGCTACAAAAAAGTTGAACATTTTCATGAAAAGATTTCTGCTTCAAAAAAGTTGACCATTTTCATGAAAAGATTTCGGCTTCAAAAAAGTTGAAAATTTTCATGAAAAGATTTCTGCTTCAAAAAAGTTGAAAAATTACATGAAAAGATTTTGGTTTCAAAAAGTTGAAAATTTTCATGAAAAGATTTCGGCTTCAAAAAAGTTGAACATTTTCATGAAAAGATTTCTGCTTCAAAAAAGTTAAAAAAATTACATGAAAAGATTTCGGCTTCAAAAAAGTCTAAAATTTTCATGAAGTATTTCGGCTTCAAAAAAATGGAACATTTTCATGAAAAGATTTCGGCTTCAAAAAAGTTGAACATTTTTATGAAAAGATTTCTGCTTCAAAAAAGTTGACCATTTTCATGAAAAGATTTCGGCTTCAAAAAAGTTGAAAATTTTCATGAAAAGATATCGGCTTCAAAAAGTTGACCATTTTCATGAAAAGATTTCGGCTTCAAAAAAGTTGAACATTTTCATGAAGTATTTCGGCTTCAAAAAAATGGAACATTTTCATGAAAAGATTTCGGCTTCAAAAAAGTTGGAAATTTTCATGAAAAGATTTCTGCTTCAAAAAAGTTGAAAATTTACATGAAAAGATTTCGACTTCAAAAAAGTCTAGGATTTTCATGAAAAGATTTCTGCTTCAAAAAAGTTGAAAATTTTCATGAAAAGATTTCGGCTTCAAAAAGTTGAAAATTTTCATGAAAAGATTTCGGTTTCAAAAAGTTGAAAATTTTCATGAAAAGATTTCGGTTTCAAAAAGTTGAAAATTTTCATGAAAAGATTTCGGCTTCAAAAAAGTTGAAAATTTTCATGAAGTATTTCGGCTTCAAAAAAATGGAACATTTTCATGAAAAGATTTCGGCTACAAAAAAGTTGAACATTTTCATGAAAAGATTTCTGCTTCAAAAAAGTTGACCATTTTCATGAAAAGATTTCGGCTTCAAAAAAGTTGAAAATTTTCATGAAAAGATTTCTGCTTCAAAAAAATGGAACATTTTCATGAAAAGATTTCGGCTTCAAAAAAGTTGAACATTTTCATGAAAAGATTTCTGCTTCAAAAAAGTTGACCATTTTCATGAAAAGATTTCGGCTTCAAAAAAGTTGAAAATTTTCATGAAAAGATTTCTGCTTCAAAAAAGTTGAACATTTTCATGAAAAGATTTCGGCTTCAAAAAGTTGAAAATTTTCATGAAAAGATTTCGGCTTCAAAAAGTTGACCATTTTCATGAAATGATTTCGGCTTCAAAAAAGTTGAACATTTTCATGAAAAGATTTCGGGTTCAAAAAAGTTGAAAATTTACATGCAAAGATTTCGGCTTCAAAAAAGTTGAAAATTTTCATGAAGTATTTCGGCTTCAAAAAAATGGAACATTTTCATGAAAAGATTTCGGCTTCAAAAAAGTTGAACATTTTCATGAAAAGATTTCGGCTTCAAAAAAGTTGAACATTTTCATGAAAAGATTTCTGCTTCAAAAAAGTTGAACATTTTCATGAAAAGATTTCAACTTCAAAAAGGTTGAAAACTTTCATGAACTATTTCGGCATCAAAAAAGTTGAAAATTTTCATGAAAAGATTTAGGTTTCAAAAAAGTTGAAAATTTTCATGAAGTATTTCGGCTTCAAAAAAGTCGAAAATTTTCATGAACTATTTCGGCATCAAAAAAGTTGAAAATTTTCATGAAAAGATTTAGGTTTCAAAAAAGTTGAACATTTTCATGAAAAGATTTCGGCTTCAAAAAAGTTGACCATTTTCATGAAAAGATTTCGGCTTCAAAAAGGTTGAAAATTTTCATGAACTATTTCGGCATCAAAAAAGTTGAACATTTTCATGAAAAGATTTCGGCTTCAAAAAAGTTGAACATTTTCATGAAAAGATTTCTGCTTCAAAAAAGTTGAAAATTTTCATGAAAAGATTTCGGCTTCAAAAAGTTGAAAATTTTCATGAAAAGATTTCGGCTTCAAAAAAGATGACCATTTTCATGAAAAGATTTCGGCTTCAAATAAGTTAAAAATTTTCATGAAAAGATCTCGGCTTCAAAAAAGTCGAAGATTTTCATGAAAAGATTTCGGGTTCAAAAAAGTTGAAAATTTTCATGAACTTTTTCGGCATCAAAAAAGTTGAAAATTTTCATGAAAAGATTTAGGTTTCAAAAAAGTTGAAAATTTTCATGAAGTATTTCGGCTTCAAAAAAGTCTAAAATTTTCATGAACTATTTCGGCTTTAAAAAAGTTGAAAATTTTCATGAAAAGATTTCGACTTCAAAAAAGTCTAAGATTTTCATGAAAAGATTTCTGCTTCAAGAAAGTTGAAAATTTTCATGAAAAGATTTCGGCTTCAAAAAAGTTGAAAATTTTCATGAAAAGATTTCGGTTTCAAAAAGTTGAAAATTTTCATGAAAAGATTTCGGCTTCAAAAAAGTTGAAAATTTTCATGAAAAGATTTCGGTTTCAAAAAATTGAAAATTTTCATGAAAAGATCTCGGCTTCAAAAAAGTTGAACATTTTCATGAAAAGATTTCGGCTTCAAAAAAGTTGAAAATTTTCATGAAGTATTTTGGCTTCAAAAAAATGTAACATTTTCATGAAAAGATTTCTGCTTCAAAAAAGTTGAAAATTTACATGAAAAGATTTCGACTTCAAAAAAGTCTAAGATTTTCATGAAAAGATTTCTGCTTCAAAAAAGTTGAAAATTTTCATGAAAAGATTTCGGCTTCAAAAAAGTCTAAGATTTTCATGAAAAGATTTCTGCTTCAAAAAAGTTGAAAATTTTCATGAAAAGATTTCGGTTTCAAAAAGTTGAAAATTTTCATGAAAAGATCTCGGCTTCAAAAAAGTTGAAAATTTTCATGAAGTATTTCGGCTTCAAAAAAATGGAACATTTTCATGAAAAGATTTCGGCTTCAAAAAAGTTGAACATTTTCATGAAAAGATTTTGGTTTCAAAAAAGTTGAACATTTTCATGAACTATTTCGGCTTCAAAAAAGTTGAAAATTTTCATGAAGTATTTCGGCTTCAAAAAAATGGAACATTTTCATGAAAAGATTTCGGCTTCAAAAAAGTTGAACATTTTCATGAAAAGATTTCGGCTTCAAAAAGTTGAAAATTTTCATGAAAAGATTTCTGCTTCAAAAAAGTTGAAAATTTTCATGAAAAGATTTCGGCTCCAAAAAAGTTGAAAATTTTCATGAAAAGATTTAGACTTCAAAAAAGTTGAAAATATTCATGAATTTTTTCGACTTCAAAAAAGTCTAAAATTTTCATGAAAAGATTTCGGCTTCAAAAAGTTGAAAATTTTCATGAAAAGATTTCGGCTTCAAAAAGTTGAAAATTTTCATGAAAAGATTTCGGCTTCAAAAAAGTTGACCATTTTCATGAAAAGATTTCTGCTTCAAAAAAGTTGAACATTTTCATGAAAATATTTCGGCTTCAAAAAAGTTGAAAATTTTCATGAAAAGATTTAGGTTACAAAAAAGTTGAAAATTTTCATGAAGTATTTCGGCTTCAAAAAAGTCTAAAATTTTCATGAACTATTTCGGCTTCAAAAAAGTTGGAAATTTTCATGAAAAGATTTCGGCTTCAAAAAAGTTGAAAATTTTCATGAAAAGATTTCGGTTTCAAAAAGTTGAAAATTTTCATGAAAAGATTTCGGCTTTAAAAAAGTTGAAAATTTTCATGAAGTATTTCGGCTTCAAAAAAATGGAACATTTTCATGAAAAGATTTCGGCTTCAAAAAAGTTGAACATTTTCATGAAAAGATTTCGGCTTCAAAAAGTTGAAAATTTTCATGAAAAGATTTCTGCTTCAAAAAAGTTGAAAATTTTCATGAAAAGATTTCGGCTCCAAAAAAGTTGAAAATTTTCATGAAAAGATTTAGACTTCAAAAAAGTTGAAAATATTCATGAATTTTTTCGACTTCAAAAAAGTCTAAAATTTTCATGAAAAGATTTCGGCTTCAAAAAGTTGAAAATTTTCATGAAAAGATTTCGGCTTCAAAAAGTTGAAAATTTTCATGAAAAGATTTCGGCTTCAAAAAAGTTGACCATTTTCATGAAAAGATTTCTGCTTCAAAAAAGTTGAACATTTTCATGAAAATATTTCGGCTTCAAAAAAGTTGAAAATTTTCATGAAAAGATTTAGGTTACAAAAAAGTTGAAAATTTTCATGAAGTATTTCGGCTTCAAAAAAGTGTAAAATTTTCATGAACTATTTCGGCTTCAAAAAAGTTGGAAATTTTCATGAAAAGATTTCGGCTTCAAAAAAGTTGAAAATTTTCATGAAAAGATTTCGGTTTCAAAAAGTTGAAAATTTTCATGAAAAGATCTCGGCTTCAAAAAAGTTGAACATTTTCATGAAAAGATTTCGGCTTCAAAAAAGTTGAACATTTTCATGAAAAGATTTCAGCTTCAAAAAAGTTGAACATTTTCATGAAAAGATTTCGGCTTCAAAAAAGTTGAACATTTTCATGAAAAGATTTCTGATTCAAAAAAGTTGAAAATTTACATGAAAAGATTTCTACTTCAAAAAAGTTGAAAATTTTCATGAAAAGATTTCGGTTTCAAAAAGTTGAAAATTTTCATGAAAAGATCTCGGCTTCAAAAAAGTGGAACATTTTCATGAAAAGATTTCTGCTTCAAAAAAGTTGAAAATTTTCATGAAAAGATTTCGGCTTCAAAAAAGTTGAACATTTTCATGAAAAGATTTCTGCTTCAAAAAAATGTAACATTTTCATGAAAAGATTTCGGTTTCAAAAAGTTGAAAATTTTCATGAAAAGATTTCGGCTTCAAAAAAGTTGAAATTTTTCATGAAAAGATTTAGACTTCAAAAAAGTTGAATATTTTCATCAAGTATTTCGGCTTCAAAAAAGTCGAAGATTTTCATGAAAAGATTTCTGCTTCAAAAAAGTTGAAAATTTTCATGAAAAGATTTCGGCTTCAAAAAGTTGAAAATTTTCATGAAAAGATTTCGGCTTCAAAAAAGTTGAAAATTTTCATGAAAAGATTTCGGCTTCAAAAAAGTTGAAAATTTTCATGAAAAGATTTCGGTTTCAAAAAGTTGAAAATTTTCATGAAAAGATCTCGGCTTCAAAAAAGTTGAACATTTTCATGAAAAGATTTCTGCTTCAAAAAAGTTGAAAATTTTCATGAAAAGATTTCGGCTTCAAAAAAGTTGAACATTTTCATGAAAAGATTTCTGCTTCAAAAAAGTTGAACATTTTCATGAAAAGATTTTGGTTTCAAAAAGTTGAAAATTTTCATGAAAAGATCTCGGCTTCAAAAAAGTTGAACATTTTCATGAAAAGATTTCGGCTTCAAAAAAGTTGACCATTTTCATGAAAAGATTTCAGCTTCAAAAAAGTTGAAAATTTTTATGAAAAGATTTCGGTTTCAAAAAGTTGAATATTTTCATGAAAAGATTTCAGCTTCAAAAAGGTTGAAAACTTTCATGAACTATTTCGACTTCAAAAAAGTCGAAGATTTTCATGAAAAGATTTCGGCTTCAAAAAAGTTGAAAATTTTCATGAAGTATTTCGGCTTCAAAAAAATGGAACATTTTCATGAAAAGATTTCGGCTACAAAAAAGTTGAACATTTTCATGAAAAGATTTCTGCTTCAAAAAAGTTGACCATTTTCATGAAAAGATTTCGGCTTCAAAAAAGTTGAAAATTTTCATGAAAAGATTTCGGCTTCAAAAAGTTGACCATTTTCATGAAATGATTTCGGCTTCAAAAAAGTTGAACATTTTCATGAAAAGATTTCGGGTTCAAAAAAGTTGAAAATTTACATGCAAAGATTTCGACTTCAAAAAAGTTGTAAATTTTCATGAAGTATTTCGGCTTCAAAAAAATGGAACATTTTCATGAAAAGATTTCGGCTTCAAAAAAGTTGAACATTTTCATGAAAAGATTTCGGCTTCAAAAAAGTTGAACATTTTCATGAAAAGATTTCTGCTTCAAAAAAGTTGAACATTTTCATGAAAAGATTTCAACTTCAAAAAGGTTGAAAACTTTCATGAACTATTTCGGCATCAAAAAAGTTGAAAATTTTCATGAAAAGATTTAGGTTTCAAAAAAGTTGAAAATTTTCATGAAGTATTTCGGCTTCAAAAAAGTTGAAAATTTTCATGAACTATTTCGGCATCAAAAAAGTTGAAAATTTTCATGAAAAGATTTAGGTTTCAAAAAAGTTGAACATTTTCATGAAAAGATTTCGGCTTCAAAAAAGTTGACCATTTTCATGAAAAGATTTCGGCTTCAAAAAGGTTGAAAATTTTCATGAACTATTTCGGCATCAAAAAAGTTGAACATTTTCATGAAAAGATTTCGGCTTCAAAAAAGTTGAACATTTTCATGAAAAGATTTCTGCTTCAAAAAAGTTGAAAATTTTCATGAAAAGATTTCGGCTTCAAAAAGTTGAAAATTTTCATGAAAAGATTTCGGCTTCAAAAAAGATGACCATTTTCATGAAAAGATTTCGGCTTCAAATAAGTTAAAAATTTTCATGAAAAGATCTCGGCTTCAAAAAAGTCGAAGATTTTCATGAAAAGATTTCGGGTTCAAAAAAGTTGAAAATTTTCATGAACTTTTTCGGCATCAAAAAAGTTGAAAATTTTCATGAAAAGATTTAGGTTTCAAAAAAGTTGAAAATTTTCATGAAGTATTTCGGCTTCAAAAAAGTCTAAAATTTTCATGAACTATTTCGGCTTTAAAAAAGTTGAAAATTTTCATGAAAAGATTTCGACTTCAAAAAAGTCTAAGATTTTCATGAAAAGATTTCTGCTTCAAGAAAGTTGAAAATTTTCATGAAAAGATTTCGGCTTCAAAAAAGTTGAAAATTTTCATGAAAAGATTTCGGTTTCAAAAAGTTGAAAATTTTCATGAAAAGATTTCGGCTTCAAAAAAGTTGAAAATTTTCATGAAAAGATTTCGGTTTCAAAAAATTGAAAATTTTCATGAAAAGATCTCGGCTTCAAAAAAGTTGAACATTTTCATGAAAAGATTTCGGCTTCAAAAAAGTTGAAAATTTTCATGAAGTATTTTGGCTTCAAAAAAATGTAACATTTTCATGAAAAGATTTCTGCTTCAAAAAAGTTGAAAATTTACATGAAAAGATTTCGACTTCAAAAAAGTCTAAGATTTTCATGAAAAGATTTCTGCTTCAAAAAAGTTGAAAATTTTCATGAAAAGATTTCGGCTTCAAAAAAGTCTAAGATTTTCATGAAAAGATTTCTGCTTCAAAAAAGTTGAAAATTTTCATGAAAAGATTTCGGTTTCAAAAAGTTGAAAATTTTCATGAAAAGATCTCGGCTTCAAAAAAGTTGAAAATTTTCATGAAGTATTTCGGCTTCAAAAAAATGGAACATTTTCATGAAAAGATTTCGGCTTCAAAAAAGTTGAACATTTTCATGAAAAGATTTCGGTTTCAAAAAAGTTGAACATTTTCATGAACTATTTCGGCTTCAAAAAAGTTGAAAATTTTCATGAAGTATTTCGGCTTCAAAAAAATGGAACATTTTCATGAAAAGATTTCGGCTTCAAAAAAGTTGAACATTTTCATGAAAAGATTTCGGCTTCAAAAAGTTGAAAATTTTCATGAAAAGATTTCTGCTTCAAAAAAGTTGAAAATTTTCATGAAAAGATTTCGGCTCCAAAAAAGTTGAAAATTTTCATGAAAAGATTTAGACTTCAAAAAAGTTGAAAATATTCATGAATTTTTTCGACTTCAAAAAAGTCTAAAATTTTCATGAAAAGATTTCGGCTTCAAAAAGTTGAAAATTTTCATGAAAAGATTTCGGCTTCAAAAAGTTGAAAATTTTCATGAAAAGATTTCGGCTTCAAAAAAGTTGACCATTTTCATGAAAAGATTTCTGCTTCAAAAAAGTTGAACATTTTCATGAAAATATTTCGGCTTCAAAAAAGTTGAAAATTTTCATGAAAAGATTTCGGTTTCAAAAAGTTGAAAATTTTCATGAAAAGATTTCGGCTTTAAAAAAGTTGAAAATTTTCATGAAGTATTTCGGCTTCAAAAAAATGGAACATTTTCATGAAAAGATTTCGGCTTCAAAAAAGTTGAACATTTTCATGAAAAGATTTCGGCTTCAAAAAGTTGAAAATTTTCATGAAAAGATTTCTGCTTCAAAAAAGTTGAAAATTTTCATGAAAAGATTTCGGCTCCAAAAAAGTTGAAAATTTTCATGAAAAGATTTAGACTTCAAAAAAGTTGAAAATATTCATGAATTTTTTCGACTTCAAAAAAGTCTAAAATTTTCATGAAAAGATTTCGGCTTCAAAAAGTTGAAAATTTTCATGAAAAGATTTCGGCTTCAAAAAGTTGAAAATTTTCATGAAAAGATTTCGGCTTCAAAAAGTTGAAAATTTTCATGAAAAGATTTCGGCTTCAAAAAAGTTGACCATTTTCATGAAAAGATTTCTGCTTCAAAAAAGTTGAACATTTTCATGAAAATATTTCGGCTTCAAAAAAGTTGAAAATTTTCATGAAAAGATTTAGGTTACAAAAAAGTTGAAAATTTTCATGAAGTATTTCGGCTTCAAAAAAGTCTAAAATTTTCATGAACTATTTCGGCTTCAAAAAAGTTGGAAATTTTCATGAAAAGTTTTCGGCTTCAAAAAAGTTGAAAATTTTCATGAAAAGATTTCGGTTTCAAAAAGTTGAAAATTTTCATGAAAAGATCTCGGCTTCAAAAAAGTTGAACATTTTCATGAAAAGATTTCGGCTTCAAAAAAGTTGAACATTTTCATGAAAAGATTTCTGCTTCAAAAAAGTTGAAAATTTTCATGAAAAGATTTCGGCTTCAAAAAAGTTGAACATTTTCATGAAAAGATTTCTGATTCAAAAAAGTTGAAAATTTACATGAAAAGATTTCGACTTCAAAAAAGTTGAAAATTTTCATGAAAAGATTTCGGTTTCAAAAAGTTGAAAATTTTCATGAAAAGATCTCGGCTTCAAAAAAGTGGAACATTTTCATGAAAAGATTTCTGCTTCAAAAAAGTTGAAAATTTTCATGAAAAGATTTCGGCTTCAAAAAAGTTGAACATTTTCATGAAAAGATTTAGGTTACAAAAAAGTTGAAAATTTTCATGAAGTATTTCGGCTTCAAAAAAGTCTAAAATTTTCATGAACTATTTCGGCTTCAAAAAAGTTGGAAATTTTCATGAAAAGTTTTCGGCTTCAAAAAAGTTGAAAATTTTCATGAAAAGATTTCGGTTTCAAAAAGTTGAAAATTTTCATGAAAAGATCTCGGCTTCAAAAAAGTTGAACATTTTCATGAAAAGATTTCGGCTTCAAAAAAGTTGAACATTTTCATGAAAAGATTTCTGCTTCAAAAAAGTTGAACATTTTCATGAAAAGATTTCGGCTTCAAAAAAGTTGAACATTTTCATGAAAAGATTTCTGATTCAAAAAAGTTGAAAATTTACATGAAAAGATTTCGACTTCAAAAAAGTTGAAAATTTTCATGAAAAGATTTCGGTTTCAAAAAGTTGAAAATTTTCATGAAAAGATCTCGGCTTCAAAAAAGTGGAACATTTTCATGAAAAGATTTCTGCTTCAAAAAAGTTGAAAATTTTCATGAAAAGATTTCGGCTTCAAAAAAGTTGAACATTTTCATGAAAAGATTTCTGCTTCAAAAAAATGTAACATTTTCATGAAAAGATTTCGGTTTCAAAAAGTTGAAAATTTTCATGAAAAGATTTCGGCTTCAAAAAAGTTGAAATTTTTCATGAAAAGATTTAGACTTCAAAAAAGTTGAATATTTTCATCAAGTATTTCGGCTTCAAAAAAGTCGAAGATTTTCATGAAAAGATTTCTGCTTCAAAAAAGTTGAAAATTTTCATGAAAAGATTTCGGCTTCAAAAAGTTGAAAATTTTCATGAAAAGATTTCGGCTTCAAAAAAGTTGAACATTTTCATGAAAAGATTTCGGCTTCAAAAAAGTTGAAAATTTTCATGAAAAGATTTCGGTTTCAAAAAGTTGAAAATTTTCATGAAAAGATCTCGGCTTCAAAAAAGTTGAACATTTTCATGAAAAGATTTCTACTTCAAAAAAGTTGAAAATTTTCATGAAAAGATTTCGGCTTCAAAAAAGTTGAACATTTTCATGAAAAGATTTCTGCTTCAAAAAAGTTGAAAATTTTCATGAAAAGATTTCGGCTTCAAAAAAGTTAAACATTTTCATGAAGTATTTCGGCTTCAAAAAAATGTAACATTTTCATGAAAAGATTTCGGCTTCAAAAAAGTTGAACATTTTCATGAAAAGATTTCGGCTTCAAAAAAGTTGAACATTTTCATGAAAAGATTTCTGCTTCAAAAAAGTTGAAAATTTTCATGAAAAGATTTCGGTTTCAAAAAGTTGAAAATTTTCATGGAAAAGATCTCGGCTTCAAAAAAGTTGAACATTTTCATGAAAAGATTTCGGCTTCAAAAAAGTTGAACATTTTCATGAAAAGATTTCTGCTTCAAAAAAGGTGAAAATTTTCATGAAAAGATTTCGACTTCAAAAAGTTGAAAATTTTCATGAACTATTTCGGCATCAAAAAAGTTGAACATTTTCATGAAAAGATTTCTGCTTCAAAAAAGTTGAAAATTTTCATGAAAAGATATCGGCTTCAAAAAAGTTGAATATTTTCATCAAATATTTCGGCTTCAAAAAAGTCGAAGATTTTCATTAAGAGATTTCTGCTTCAAAAAAGTTGAAAATTTTCATGAAAAGATTTCGACTTCAAAAAAGTTGAAAATTTTCATCAAAAGATCTCGGCTTCAAAAAAGTTGAACATTTTCATGAAAAGATTTCGGCTTCAAAAAAGTTGAACATTTTCATGAAAAGATTTCGGCTTCAAAAAAGTTGAACATTTTCATGAAAAGATTTCTGCTTCAAAAAAGTTGAACATTTTCATGAAAAGATTTCGGCTTCAAAAAAGTTGAACATTTTCATGAAAAGATTTCTGCTTCAAAAAAGTTTGAAAATTTTCATGAAGTATTTCGGCATCAAAAAAGTTGAAAATTTTCATAAAAAGATTTAGGTTTCAAAAAAGTTGAAAATTTTCATGAAGTATTTCGGCTTCAAAAAAGTTGAAAATTTTCATGAACTATTTCGGCTTCAAAAAAGTTGAAAATTTTTATGAAAAGATTTCTGCTTCAAAAAAGTTGAAAATTTTCATGAAAAGATTTCGGCTTCAAAAAAGTTGAAAATTTACATGAAAAGATTTCTGCTTCAAAAAAGTTGAAAATTTTCATGAACTATTTCGGCATCAAAAAAGTTGAAAATTTTCATGAAAAGATTTAGGTTTCAAAAAAGTTAAACATTTTCATGAAGTATTTCGGCTTCAAAAAAATGGAACATTTTCATGAAAAGATTTCGGCTTCAAAAAAGTTGAATATTTTCATGAAGTATTTCGGCTTCAAAAAAGTTGAAGATTTTCATGAAAAGATTTCTGCTTCAAAAAAGCTGAAAATTTTCATGAAAAGATTTGGGCTTCAAAGAGTAGAAAATTTTCATGAAAAGATTTCGGCTTCAAAAAAGTTGACCATTTTCATGAAAAGATTTAAGCTTCAAAAAAGTTGAAAATTGTCATGAAAAGAATTCGGTTTCAAAAAGATGAAAATTTTCATGAAAAGATTTCGGCTTCAAAAAAGTTGACCATTTTCATGAAAAGATTTTGGCTTCAAAAAAGTTGAAAATTTTCATGAAAAGATTTTGGTTTCAAAAAAATGAAAATTTTCATGAAAAGATTTCGGCTTCAAAAAAATGTAACATTTCATGAAAAGATTTCGGCTTCAAAAAAGTTGAACATATTCATGAAAAGATTTCGGCTTCAAAAAAGTTGAAAATTTTCATGAAGTATTTCGGCTTCAAAAAAATGTAACATTTTCATGAAAAGATTTCGGCTTCAAAAAAGTTGACCATTTTCATGAAAAGATTTCGGCTTCAAAAAAGTTGAAAATTTTCATGAAGTATTTCGGCTTCAAAAAAATGGAACATTTTCATGAAAAGATTTCGGCTACAAAAAAGTTGAACATTTTCATGAAAAGATTTCTGCTTCAAAAAAGTTGACCATTTTCATGAAAAGATTTCGGCTTCAAAAAAGTTGAAAATTTTCATGAAGTATTTCGGCTTCAAAAAAATGTAACATTTTCATGAAAAGATTTCGGCTTCAAAAAAGTTGAACATTTTCATGAAAAGATTTCGGCTTCAAAAAAGTTGAACATTTTCATGACAGGATTTCTGCTTCAAAAAAGGTAAAAATTTTCATGAAGTATTTCGGCTTCCAAAAGGTTGAAAACTTTCATGAAGTATTTCGGCTTCAAAAAAGTTGAAAATTTTCATGGAAAAGATCTCGGCTTCAAAAAAGTTGAACATTTTCATGAAGTATTTCGGCTTCAAAAAAATGTAACATTTTCATGAAAAGATTTCGGCTTCAAAAAAGTTGAACATTTTCATGAAAAGATTTCGGCTTCAAAAAAGTTGAACATTTTCATGACAGGATTTTGGCTTCAAAAAAGGTAAAAATTTTCATGAAGTATTTCGGCTTCAAAAAGGTTGAAAACTTTCATGAAGTATTTCGGCTTCAAAAAAGTTGAAAATTTTCATGGAAAAGATCTCGGCTTCAAAAAAGTTGAACATTTTCATGAAAAGATTTCGGCTTCAAAAAAGTTGAACATTTTCATGAAAAGATTTCTGCTTCAAAAAAGGTGAAAATTTTCATGAAAAGATTTCGACTTCAAAAAGTTGAAAATTTTCATGAAAAGATTTCGGCTTCAAAAAAGTTGAAAATTTTCATGAAAAGATTTCGGCTTAAAAAAAGTTGAAAATTTTCATGAAAAGATTTCGGCTTCAAAAAAGTTGAAAATTTTCATGAACTATTTCGGCATCAAAAAAGTTGAAAATTTTCATGAAAAGATTTAGGTTTCAAAAAAGTTGAAAATTTTCATGAAGTATTTCGGCTTCAAAAAAGTCTAAAATTTTCATGAACTATTTCGGCTTCAAAAAAGTTGGAAATTTTCATGAAAAGATTTCTGCTTCAAAAAAGTTGAAAATTTTCATGAAAAGATATCGGCTTCAAAAAAGTTGAATATTTTCATCAAATATTTCGGCTTCAAAAAAGTCGAAAATTTTTGTGAAAAGATTTCGGCTTCAAAAAAGTTGAACATTTTCATGAAAAGATTTCGGCTTCAAAAAAGTTGAACATTTTCATGAAAAGATTTCGGCTTCAAAAAAGTTGAACATTTTCATGAAAAGATTTCGGCTTCAAAAAAGTTGAACATTTTCATTAAAAGATTTCGGCTTCAAAAAAGTTGAACATTTTCATGAACTATTTCGGCTTCAAAAAAGTCTAAAATTTTCAAGAACTATTTCGGCTTCAAAAAAGTTGAAAATTTTCATGAAAAGATTTCTGCTTCAAAAAAGTTGAAAATTTTCATGAAAAGATTTCGGCTTCAAAAAAGTTGAAAATTTACATGAAAAGATTTCTGCTTCAAAAAAGTTGAAAATTTTCATGAAAAGATTTTGGTTTCAAAAAGTTGAAAATTTTCATGAAAAGATTTCGGCTTCAAAAAAGTTAAACATTTTCATGAAAAGATTTCGGCTTCAAAAAAGTTGAACATTTTCATGAAGTATTTCGGCTTCAAAAAAATGTAACATTTTCATGAAAAGATTTCGGCTTCAAAAAAGTTGAACATTTTCATGACAGGATTTTGGCTTCAAAAAAGGTAAAAATTTTCATGAAGTATTTCGGCTTCAAAAAGGTTGAAAACTTTCATGAAGTATTTCGGCTTCAAAAAAGTCGAAAATTTTCATGAAAAGATTTCGGCTTCAAAAAATTTGAAAACTTTAGGCTTTAAAAAAGTTGAACATTTTCATGAAAAGATTTCGGCTTCAAAAAAGTTGAAAATTTTCATGAAAAGATTTCAGCATCAAAAAAGGTAAAAAAAAACTTTCATGAAGTATTTCGGCTTCAAAAAAGTTGAAAATTTCAGGCTTTTTAAAAATTTGAAAATTTTCATGAAGTATTTCGGCTTCAAAAAAGTTGAAAATTTTCATGAAAAGATTTCAGCTTTAAAAAAGTTGAAATCTTTATGCTTTAAAAAAGTTGAACATTTTCATGAAAAGATTTCGGCTTCAAAAAAGTTAAACATTTTCATGAAAAGATTTCAGCTTCAAAAAAGTTGAAAATTTTCATGAAAAGATTTCGGGTTCAAAAAAGTTGAAAATTTACATGCAAAGATTTCGACTTCAAAAAAGTTGAAAATTTTCATGAAGTATTTCGGCTTCAAAAAAATGGAACATTTTCATGAAAAGATTTCGGCTTCAAAAAAGTTGAACATTTTCATGAAAAGATTTCGGCTTCAAAAAAGTTGAACATTTTCATGAAAAGATTTCTGCTTCAAAAAAGTTGAACATTTTCATGAAAAGATTTCAACTTCAAAAAGGTTGAAAACTTTCATGAACTATTTCGGCATCAAAAAAGTTGAAAATTTTCATGAAAAGATTTAGGTTTCAAAAAAGTTGAAAATTTTCATGAAGTATTTCGGCTTCAAAAAAGTCGAAAATTTTCATGAACTATTTCGGCATCAAAAAAGTTGAAAATTTTCATGAAAAGATTTAGGTTTCAAAAAAGTTGAACATTTTCATGAAAAGATTTCGGCTTCAAAAAAGTTGACCATTTTCATGAAAAGATTTCGGCTTCAAAAAGGTTGAAAATTTTCATGAACTATTTCGGCATCAAAAAAGTTGAACATTTTCATGAAAAGATTTCGACTTCAAAAAAGTTGAACATTTTCATGAAAAGATTTCTGCTTCAAAAAAGTTGAAAATTTTCATGAAAAGATTTCGGCTTCAAAAAGTTGAAAATTTTCATGAAAAGATTTCGGCTTCAAAAAAGATGACCATTTTCATGAAAAGATTTCGGCTTCAAATAAGTTAAAAATTTTCATGAAAAGATCTCGGCTTCAAAAAAGTCGAAGATTTTCATGAAAAGATTTCGGGTTCAAAAAAGTTGAAAATTTTCATGAACTTTTTCGGCATCAAAAAAGTTGAAAATTTTCATGAAAAGATTTAGGTTTCAAAAAAGTTGAAAATTTTCATGAAGTATTTCGGCTTCAAAAAAGTCTAAAATTTTCATGAACTATTTCGGCTTTAAAAAAGTTGAAAATTTTCATGAAAAGATTTCGACTTCAAAAAAGTCTAAGATTTTCATGAAAAGATTTCTGCTTCAAGAAAGTTGAAAATTTTCATGAAAAGATTTCGGCTTCAAAAAAGTTGAAAATTTTCATGAAAAGATTTCGGTTTCAAAAAGTTGAAAATTTTCATGAAAAGATTTCGGCTTCAAAAAAGTTGAAAATTTTCATGAAAAGATTTCGGTTTCAAAAAATTGAAAATTTTCATGAAAAGATCTCGGCTTCAAAAAAGTTGAACATTTTCATGAAAAGATTTCGGCTTCAAAAAAGTTGAAAATTTTCATGAAGTATTTTGGCTTCAAAAAAATGTAACATTTTCATGAAAAGATTTCTGCTTCAAAAAAGTTGAAAATTTACATGAAAAGATTTCGACTTCAAAAAAGTCTAAGATTTTCATGAAAAGATTTCTGCTTCAAAAAAGTTGAAAATTTTCATGAAAAGATTTCGGCTTCAAAAAAGTCTAAGATTTTCATGAAAAGATTTCTGCTTCAAAAAAGTTGAAAATTTTCATGAAAAGATTTCGGTTTCAAAAAGTTGAAAATTTTCATGAAAAGATCTCGGCTTCAAAAAAGTTGAAAATTTTCATGAAGTATTTCGGCTTCAAAAAAATGGAACATTTTCATGAAAAGATTTCGGCTTCAAAAAAGTTGAACATTTTCATGAAAAGATTTCGGTTTCAAAAAAGTTGAACATTTTCATGAACTATTTCGGCTTCAAAAAAGTTGAAAATTTTCATGAAGTATTTCAGCTTCAAAAAAATGGAACATTTTCATGAAAAGATTTCGGCTTCAAAAAAGTTGAACATTTTCATGAAAAGATTTCGGCTTCAAAAAGTTGAAAATTTTCATGAAAAGATTTCTGCTTCAAAAAAGTTGAAAATTTTCATGAAAAGATTTCGGCTCCAAAAAAGTTGAAAATTTTCATGAAAAGATTTAGACTTCAAAAAAGTTGAAAATATTCATGAATTTTTTCGACTTCAAAAAAGTCTAAAATTTTCATGAAAAGATTTCGGCTTCAAAAAGTTGAAAATTTTCATGAAAAGATTTCGGCTTCAAAAAGTTGAAAATTTTCATGAAAAGATTTCGGCTTCAAAAAAGTTGACCATTTTCATGAAAAGATTTCTGCTTCAAAAAAGTTGAACATTTTCATGAAAATATTTCGGCTTCAAAAAAGTTGAAAATTTTCATGAAAAGATTTAGGTTACAAAAAAGTTGAAAATTTTCATGAAGTATTTCGGCTTCAAAAAAGTCTAAAATTTTCATGAACTATTTCGGCTTCAAAAAAGTTGGAAATTTTCATGAAAAGATTTCGGCTTCAAAAAAGTTGAAAATTTTCATGAAAAGATTTCGGTTTCAAAAAGTTGAAAATTTTCATGAAAAGATTTCGGCTGTAAAAAAGTTGAAAATTTTCATGAAGTATTTCGGCTTCAAAAAAATGGAACATTTTCATGAAAAGATTTCGGCTTCAAAAAAGTTGAACATTTTCATGAAAAGATTTCGGCTTCAAAAAGTTGAAAATTTTCATGAAAAGATTTCTGCTTCAAAAAAGTTGAAAATTTTCATGAAAAGATTTCGGCTCCAAAAAAGTTGAAAATTTTCATGAAAAGATTTAGACTTCAAAAAAGTTGAAAATATTCATGAATTTTTTCGACTTCAAAAAAGTCTAAAATTTTCATGAAAAGATTTCGGCTTCAAAAAGTTGAAAATTTTCATGAAAAGATTTCGGCTTCAAAAAGTTGAAAATTTTCATGAAAAGATTTCGGCTTCAAAAAGTTGAAAATTTTCATGAAAAGATTTCGGCTTCAAAAAAGTTGACCATTTTCATGAAAAGATTTCTGCTTCAAAAAAGTTGAACATTTTCATGAAAATATTTCGGCTTCAAAAAAGTTGAAAATTTTCATGAAAAGATTTAGGTTACAAAAAAGTTGAAAATTTTCATGAAGTATTTCGGCTTCAAAAAAGTCTAAAATTTTCATGAACTATTTCGGCTTCAAAAAAGTTGGAAATTTTCATGAAAAGATTTCGGCTTCAAAAAAGTTGAAAATTTTCATGAAAAGATTTCGGTTTCAAAAAGTTGAAAATTTTCATGAAAAGATCTCGGCTTCAAAAAAGTTGAACATTTTCATGAAAAGATTTCGGCTTCAAAAAAGTTGAACATTTTCATGAAAAGATTTCTGCTTCAAAAAAGTTGAACATTTTCATGAAAAGATTTCGGCTTCAAAAAAGTTGAACATTTTCATGAAAAGATTTCTGATTCAAAAAAGTTGAAAATTTACATGAAAAGATTTCGACTTCAAAAAAGTTGAAAATTTTCATGAAAAGATTTCGGTTTCAAAAAGTTGAAAATTTTCATGAAAAGATCTCGGCTTCAAAAAAGTGGAACATTTTCATGAAAAGATTTCTGCTTCAAAAAAGTTGAAAATTTTCATGAAAAGATTTCGGCTTCAAAAAAGTTGAACATTTTCATGAAAAGATTTCTGCTTCAAAAAAATGTAACATTTTCATGAAAAGATTTCGGTTTCAAAAAGTTGAAAATTTTCATGAAAAGATTTCGGCTTCAAAAAAGTTGAAATTTTTCATGAAAAGATTTAGACTTCAAAAAAGTTGAATATTTTCATCAAGTATTTCGGCTTCAAAAAAGTCTAAAATTTTCATGAACTATTTCGGCTTCAAAAAAGTTGGAAATTTTCATGAAAAGATTTCGGCTTCAAAAAAGTTGAAAATTTTCATGAAAAGATTTCGGTTTCAAAAAGTTGAAAATTTTCATGAAAAGATCTCGGCTTCAAAAAAGTTGAACATTTTCATGAAAAGATTTCGGCTTCAAAAAAGTTGAACATTTTCATGAAAAGATTTCTGCTTCAAAAAAGTTGAACATTTTCATGAAAAGATTTCGGCTTCAAAAAAGTTGAACATTTTCATGAAAAGATTTCTGATTCAAAAAAGTTGAAAATTTACATGAAAAGATTTCGACTTCAAAAAAGTTGAAAATTTTCATGAAAAGATTTCGGTTTCAAAAAGTTGAAAATTTTCATGAAAAGATCTCGGCTTCAAAAAAGTGGAACATTTTCATGAAAAGATTTCTGCTTCAAAAAAGTTGAAAATTTTCATGAAAAGATTTCGGCTTCAAAAAAGTTGAACATTTTCATGAAAAGATTTCTGCTTCAAAAAAATGTAACATTTTCATGAAAAGATTTCGGTTTCAAAAAGTTGAAAATTTTCATGAAAAGATTTCGGCTTCAAAAAAGTTGAAATTTTTCATGAAAAGATTTAGACTTCAAAAAAGTTGAATATTTTCATCAAGTATTTCGGCTTCAAAAAAGTCGAAGATTTTCATGAAAAGATTTCTGCTTCAAAAAAGTTGAAAATTTTCATGAAAAGATTTCGGCTTCAAAAAGTTGAAAATTTTCATGAAAAGATTTCGGCTTCAAAAAAGTTGAACATTTTCATGAAAAGATTTCGGCTTCAAAAAAGTTGAAAATTTTCATGAAAAGATTTCGGTTTCAAAAAGTTGAAAATTTTCATGAAAAGATCTCGGCTTCAAAAAAGTTGAACATTTTCATGAAAAGATTTCTGCTTCAAAAAAGTTGAAAATTTTCATGAAAAGATTTCGGCTTCAAAAAAGTTGAACATTTTCATGAAAAGATTTCTGCTTCAAAAAAGTTGAACATTTTCATGAAAAGATTTTGGTTTCAAAAAGTTGAAAATTTTCATGAAAAGATTTCGGCTTCAAAAAAGTTAAACATTTTCATGAAGTATTTCGGCTTCAAAAAAATGTAACATTTTCATGAAAAGATTTCGGCTTCAAAAAAGTTGAACATTTTCATGAAAAGATTTCGGCTTCAAAAAAGTTGAACATTTTCATGAAAAGATTTCTGCTTCAAAAAAGTTGAAAATTTTCATGAAAAGATTTCGGTTTCAAAAAGTTGAAAATTTTCATGGAAAAGATCTCGGCTTCAAAAAAGTTGAACATTTTCATGAAAAGATTTCGGCTTCAAAAAAGTTGAACATTTTCATGAAAATATTTCGGCTTCAAAAAAGTTGAAAATTTTCATGAAAAGATTTAGGTTACAAAAAAGTTGAAAATTTTCATGAAGTATTTCGGCTTCAAAAAAGTCTAAAATTTTCATGAACTATTTCGGCTTCAAAAAAGTTGGAAATTTTCATGAAAAGAATTCGGCTTCAAAAAAGTTGAAAATTTTCATGAAAAGATTTCGGTTTCAAAAAGTTGAAAATTTTCATGAAAAGATCTCGGCTTCAAAAAAGTTGAACATTTTCATGAAAAGATTTCGGCTTCAAAAAAGTTGAACATTTTCATGAAAAGATTTCTGCTTCAAAAAAGTTGAACATTTTCATGAAAAGATTTCGGCTTCAAAAAAGTTGAACATTTTCATGAAAAGATTTCTGATTCAAAAAAGTTGAAAATTTACATGAAAAGATTTCGACTTCAAAAAAGTTGAAAATTTTCATGAAAAGATTTCGGTTTCAAAAAGTTGAAAATTTTCATGAAAAGATCTCGGCTTCAAAAAAGTGGAACATTTTCATGAAAAGATTTCTGCTTCAAAAAAGTTGAAAATTTTCATGAAAAGATTTCGGCTTCAAAAAAGTTGAACATTTTCATGAAAAGATTTCTGCTTCAAAAAAATGTAACATTTTCATGAAAAGATTTCGGTTTCAAAAAGTTGAAAATTTTCATGAAAAGATTTCGGCTTCAAAAAAGTTGAAATTTTTCATGAAAAGATTTAGACTTCAAAAAAGTTGAATATTTTCATCAAGTATTTCGGCTTCAAAAAAGTCGAAGATTTTCATGAAAAGATTTCTGCTTCAAAAAAGTTGAAAATTTTCATGAAAAGATTTCGGCTTCAAAAAAGTTAAACATTTTCATGAAGTATTTCGGCTTCAAAAAAATGTAACATTTTCATGAAAAGATTTCGGCTTCAAAAAAGTTGAACATTTTCATGAAAAGATTTCGGCTTCAAAAAAGTTGAACATTTTCATGAAAAGATTTCTGCTTCAAAAAAGTTGAAAATTTTCATGAAAAGATTTCGGTTTCAAAAAGTTGAAAATTTTCATGGAAAAGATCTCGGCTTCAAAAAAGTTGAACATTTTCATGAAAAGATTTCGGCTTCAAAAAAGTTGAACATTTTCATGAAAAGATTTCTGCTTCAAAAAAGGTGAAAATTTTCATGAAAAGATTTCGACTTCAAAAAGTTGAAAATTTTCATGAAAAGATTTCGGCTTCAAAAAAGTTGAAAATTTTCATGAAAAGATCTCGGCTTCAAAAAAGTTGAAAATTTTCATGAAAAGATTTCGGGTTCAAAAAAGTTGAAAATTTTCATGAACTATTTCGGCATCAAAAAAGTTGAACATTTTCATGAAAAGATTTCTGCTTCAAAAAAGTTGAACATTTTCATGAAAAGATTTCTGCTTCAAAAAAATGTAACATTTTCATGAAAAGATTTCGGTTTCAAAAAGTTGAAAATTTTCATGAAAAGATTTCGGCTTCAAAAAAGTTGAAATTTTTCATGAAAAGATTTAGACTTCAAAAAAGTTGAATATTTTCATCAAGTATTTCGGCTTCAAAAAAGTCTAAAATTTTCATGAACTATTTCGGCTTCAAAAAAGTTGGAAATTTTCATGAAAAGATTTCGGCTTCAAAAAAGTTGAAAATTTTCATGAAAAGATTTCGGTTTCAAAAAGTTGAAAATTTTCATGAAAAGATCTCGGCTTCAAAAAAGTTGAACATTTTCATGAAAAGATTTCGGCTTCAAAAAAGTTGAACATTTTCATGAAAAGATTTCTGCTTCAAAAAAGTTGAACATTTTCATGAAAAGATTTCGGCTTCAAAAAAGTTGAACATTTTCATGAAAAGATTTCTGATTCAAAAAAGTTGAAAATTTACATGAAAAGATTTCGACTTCAAAAAAGTTGAAAATTTTCATGAAAAGATTTCGGTTTCAAAAAGTTGAAAATTTTCATGAAAAGATCTCGGCTTCAAAAAAGTGGAACATTTTCATGAAAAGATTTCTGCTTCAAAAAAGTTGAAAATTTTCATGAAAAGATTTCGGCTTCAAAAAAGTTGAACATTTTCATGAAAAGATTTCTGCTTCAAAAAAATGTAACATTTTCATGAAAAGATTTCGGTTTCAAAAAGTTGAAAATTTTCATGAAAAGATTTCGGCTTCAAAAAAGTTGAAATTTTTCATGAAAAGATTTAGACTTCAAAAAAGTTGAATATTTTCATCAAGTATTTCGGCTTCAAAAAAGTCGAAGATTTTCATGAAAAGATTTCTGCTTCAAAAAAGTTGAAAATTTTCATGAAAAGATTTCGGCTTCAAAAAGTTGAAAATTTTCATGAAAAGATTTCGGCTTCAAAAAAGTTGAACATTTTCATGAAAAGATTTCGGCTTCAAAAAAGTTGAAAATTTTCATGAAAAGATTTCGGTTTCAAAAAGTTGAAAATTTTCATGAAAAGATCTCGGCTTCAAAAAAGTTGAACATTTTCATGAAAAGATTTCTGCTTCAAAAAAGTTGAAAATTTTCATGAAAAGATTTCGGCTTCAAAAAAGTTGAACATTTTCATGAAAAGATTTCTGCTTCAAAAAAGTTGAACATTTTCATGAAAAGATTTTGGTTTCAAAAAGTTGAAAATTTTCATGAAAAGATTTCGGCTTCAAAAAAGTTAAACATTTTCATGAAGTATTTCGGCTTCAAAAAAATGTAACATTTTCATGAAAAGATTTCGGCTTCAAAAAAGTTGAACATTTTCATGAAAAGATTTCGGCTTCAAAAAAGTTGAACATTTTCATGAAAAGATTTCTGCTTCAAAAAAGTTGAAAATTTTCATGAAAAGATTTCGGTTTCAAAAAGTTGAAAATTTTCATGGAAAAGATCTCGGCTTCAAAAAAGTTGAACATTTTCATGAAAAGATTTCGGCTTCAAAAAAGTTGAACATTTTCATGAAAATATTTCGGCTTCAAAAAAGTTGAAAATTTTCATGAAAAGATTTAGGTTACAAAAAAGTTGAAAATTTTCATGAAGTATTTCGGCTTCAAAAAAGTCTAAAATTTTCATGAACTATTTCGGCTTCAAAAAAGTTGGAAATTTTCATGAAAAGAATTCGGCTTCAAAAAAGTTGAAAATTTTCATGAAAAGATTTCGGTTTCAAAAAGTTGAAAATTTTCATGAAAAGATCTCGGCTTCAAAAAAGTTGAACATTTTCATGAAAAGATTTCGGCTTCAAAAAAGTTGAACATTTTCATGAAAAGATTTCTGCTTCAAAAAAGTTGAACATTTTCATGAAAAGATTTCGGCTTCAAAAAAGTTGAACATTTTCATGAAAAGATTTCTGATTCAAAAAAGTTGAAAATTTACATGAAAAGATTTCGACTTCAAAAAAGTTGAAAATTTTCATGAAAAGATTTCGGTTTCAAAAAGTTGAAAATTTTCATGAAAAGATCTCGGCTTCAAAAAAGTGGAACATTTTCATGAAAAGATTTCTGCTTCAAAAAAGTTGAAAATTTTCATGAAAAGATTTCGGCTTCAAAAAAGTTGAACATTTTCATGAAAAGATTTCTGCTTCAAAAAAATGTAACATTTTCATGAAAAGATTTCGGTTTCAAAAAGTTGAAAATTTTCATGAAAAGATTTCGGCTTCAAAAAAGTTGAAATTTTTCATGAAAAGATTTAGACTTCAAAAAAGTTGAATATTTTCATCAAGTATTTCGGCTTCAAAAAAGTCGAAGATTTTCATGAAAAGATTTCTGCTTCAAAAAAGTTGAAAATTTTCATGAAAAGATTTCGGCTTCAAAAAAGTTAAACATTTTCATGAAGTATTTCGGCTTCAAAAAAATGTAACATTTTCATGAAAAGATTTCGGCTTCAAAAAAGTTGAACATTTTCATGAAAAGATTTCGGCTTCAAAAAAGTTGAACATTTTCATGAAAAGATTTCTGCTTCAAAAAAGTTGAAAATTTTCATGAAAAGATTTCGGTTTCAAAAAGTTGAAAATTTTCATGGAAAAGATCTCGGCTTCAAAAAAGTTGAACATTTTCATGAAAAGATTTCGGCTTCAAAAAAGTTGAACATTTTCATGAAAAGATTTCTGCTTCAAAAAAGGTGAAAATTTTCATGAAAAGATTTCGACTTCAAAAAGTTGAAAATTTTCATGAAAAGATTTCGGCTTCAAAAAAGTTGAAAATTTTCATGAAAAGATCTCGGCTTCAAAAAAGTTGAAAATTTTCATGAAAAGATTTCGGGTTCAAAAAAGTTGAAAATTTTCATGAACTATTTCGGCATCAAAAAAGTTGAACATTTTCATGAAAAGATTTCTGCTTCAAAAAAGTTGAAAATTTTCATGAAAAGATATCGGCTTCAAAAAAGTTGAATATTTTCATCAAATATTTCGGCTTCAAAAAAGTCGAAGATTTTCATTAAGAGATTTCTGCTTCAAAAAAGTTGAAAATTTTCATGAAAAGATTTCGACTTCAAAAAAGTTGAAAATTTTCATCAAAAGATCTCGGCTTCAAAAAAGTTGAACATTTTCATGAAAAGATTTCGGCTTCAAAAAAGTTGAACATTTTCATGAAAAGATTTCGGCTTCAAAAAAGTTGAACATTTTCATGAAAAGATTTCTGCTTCAAAAAAGTTGAACATTTTCATGAAAAGATTTCGGCTTCAAAAAAGTTGAACATTTTCATGAAAAGATTTCTGCTTCAAAAAAGTTTGAAAATTTTCATGAAGTATTTCGGCATCAAAAAAGTTGAAAATTTTCATAAAAAGATTTAGGTTTCAAAAAAGTTGAAAATTTTCATGAAGTATTTCGGCTTCAAAAAAGTTGAAAATTTTCATGAACTATTTCGGCTTCAAAAAAGTTGAAAATTTTTATGAAAAGATTTCTGCTTCAAAAAAGTTGAAAATTTTCATGAAAAGATTTCGGCTTCAAAAAAGTTGAAAATTTACATGAAAAGATTTCTGCTTCAAAAAAGTTGAAAATTTTCATGAACTATTTCGGCATCAAAAAAGTTGAAAATTTTCATGAAAAGATTTAGGTTTCAAAAAAGTTAAACATTTTCATGAAGTATTTCGGCTTCAAAAAAATGGAACATTTTCATGAAAAGATTTCGGCTTCAAAAAAGTTGAATATTTTCATGAAGTATTTCGGCTTCAAAAAAGTTGAAGATTTTCATGAAAAGATTTCTGCTTCAAAAAAGCTGAAAATTTTCATGAAAAGATTTGGGCTTCAAAGAGTAGAAAATTTTCATGAAAAGATTTCGGCTTCAAAAAAGTTGACCATTTTCATGAAAAGATTTAAGCTTCAAAAAAGTTGAAAATTGTCATGAAAAGAATTCGGTTTCAAAAAGATGAAAATTTTCATGAAAAGATTTCGGCTTCAAAAAAGTTGACCATTTTCATGAAAAGATTTTGGCTTCAAAAAAGTTGAAAATTTTCATGAAAAGATTTTGGTTTCAAAAAAATGAAAATTTTCATGAAAAGATTTCGGCTTCAAAAAAATGTAACATTTCATGAAAAGATTTCGGCTTCAAAAAAGTTGAACATATTCATGAAAAGATTTCGGCTTCAAAAAAGTTGAAAATTTTCATGAAGTATTTCGGCTTCAAAAAAATGGAACATTTTCATGAAAAGATTTCGGCTTCAAAAAAGTTGAACATTTTCATGAAAAGATTTCGGTTTCAAAAAAGTTGAAAATTTTCATAAACTATTTCGGCATCAAAAAAGTTGAAAATTTTCATAAAAAGATTTAGGTTTCAAAAAAGTTGAAAATTTTCATGAAGTATTTCGGCTTCAAAAAAGTTGAAAATTTTCATGAACTATTTCGGCTTCAAAAAAGTTGAAAATTTTTATGAAAAGATTTCTGCTTCAAAAAAGTTGAAAATTTTCATGAAAAGATTTCGGCTTCAAAAAAGTTGAAAATTTACATGAAAATTTTTCTGCTTCAAAAAAGTTGAAAATTTTCATGAAGTATTTCGGCTTCAAAAAAATGTAACATTTTCATGAAAAGATTTCGGCTTCAAAAAAGTTGAACATTTTCATGAAAAGATTTCGGCTTCAAAAAAGTTGATAATTTTCATGAAGTATTTCGGCTTCAAAAAAATGGAACATTTTCATGAAAAGATTTCTGCTTCAAAAAAGTTGAACATTTTCATGAAAAGATTTCTGCTTCAAAAAAGTTGAAAAATTACATGAAAAGATTTTGGTTTAAAAAAAGTTGAAAATTTTCATGAAAAGATTTCGGCTTAAAAAAAGTTGAACATTTTCATGAAAAGATTTCGGCTTCAAAAAAGTTGAACATTTTCATGAAAAGATTTCGGCTTCAAAAAAGTTGAACATTTTCATGAAAAGATTTCGACTTCAAAAAAGTTGAAAATTTTCATGAAGTATTTCGGCTTCAAAAAAATGTAACATTTTCATGAAAAGATTTCGGCTTCAAAAAAGTTGAACATTTTCATGAAAAGATTTCGGCTTCAAAAAAGTTGAACATTTTCATGAAAAGATTTCGGCTTCAAAAAAGTTGAACATTTTCATGACAGGATTTTGGCTTCAAAAAAGGTAAAAATTTTCATGAAGTATTTCGGCTTCAAAAAGGTTGAAAACTTTCATGAAGTATTTCGGCTTCAAAAAAGTTGAAAATTTTCATGGAAAAGATCTCGGCTTCAAAAAAGTTGAACATTTTCATGAAGTATTTCGGCTTCAAAAAAATGTAACATTTTCATGAAAAGATTTCGGCTTCAAAAAAGTTGAACATTTTCATGAAAAGATTTCGGCTTCAAAAAAGTTGAACATTTTCATGACAGGATTTTGGCTTCAAAAAAGGTAAAAATTTTCATGAAGTATTTCGGCTTCAAAAAGGTTGAAAACTTTCATGAAGTATTTCGGCTTCAAAAAAGTTGAAAATTTTCATGGAAAAGATCTCGGCTTCAAAAAAGTTGAACATTTTCATGAAAAGATTTCGGCTTCAAAAAAGTTGAACATTTTCATGAAAAGATTTCTGCTTCAAAAAAGGTGAAAATTTTCATGAAAAGATTTCGACTTCAAAAAGTTGAAAATTTTCATGAAAAGATTTCGGCTTCAAAAAAGTTGAAAATTTTCATGAAAAGATTTCGGCTTAAAAAAAGTTAAACATTTTCATGAAAAGATTTCGGCTTCAAAAAAGTTGAACATTTTCATGAAGTATTTCGGCTTCAAAAAAATGTAACATTTTCATGAAAAGATTTCGGCTTCAAAAAAGTTGAAAATTTTCATGAAAAGATTTCTGCTTCAAAAAAGTTGAACATTTTCATGACAGGATTTTGGCTTCAAAAAAGGTAAAAATTTTCATGAAGTATTTCGGCTTCAAAAAGGTTGAAAACTTTCATGAAGTATTTCGGCTTCAAAAAAGTTGAAAATTTTCATGGAAAAGATCTCGGCTTCAAAAAAGTTGAACATTTTCATGAAGTATTTCGGCTTCAAAAAAATGTAACATTTTCATGAAAAGATTTCGGCTTCAAAAAAGTTGAACATTTTCATGAAAAGATTTCGGCTTCAAAAAAGTTGAACATTTTCATGACAGGATTTTGGCTTCAAAAAAGGTAAAAATTTTCATGAAGTATTTCGGCTTCAAAAAGGTTGAAAACTTTCATGAAGTATTTCGGCTTCAAAAAAGTTGAAAATTTTCATGGAAAAGATCTCGGCTTCAAAAAAGTTGAACATTTTCATGAAAAGATTTCGGCTTCAAAAAAGTTGAACATTTTCATGAAAAGATTTCTGCTTCAAAAAAGGTGAAAATTTTCATGAAAAGATTTCGACTTCAAAAAGTTGAAAATTTTCATGAAAAGATTTCGGCTTCAAAAAAGTTGAAAATTTTCATGAAAAGATTTCGGCTTAAAAAAAGTTGAAAATTTTCATGAAAAGATTTCGGCTTCAAAAAAGTTGAAAATTTTCATGAACTATTTCGGCATCAAAAAAGTTGAAAATTTTCATGAAAAGATTTAGGTTTCAAAAAAGTTGAAAATTTTCATGAAGTATTTCGGCTTCAAAAAAGTCTAAAATTTTCATGAACTATTTCGGCTTCAAAAAAGTTGGAAATTTTCATGAAAAGATTTCTGCTTCAAAAAAGTTGAAAATTTTCATGAAAAGATATCGGCTTCAAAAAAGTTGAATATTTTCATCAAATATTTCGGCTTCAAAAAAGTCGAAAATTTTTGTGAAAAGATTTCGGCTTCAAAAAAGTTGAACATTTTCATGAAAAGATTTCTGCTTCAAAAAAGTTGAAAATTTACATGAAAAGATTTCGACTTCAAAAAAGTTGAAAATTTTCATGAAAAGATTTCGGCTTCAAAAAAGTTGAACATTTTCATGAAAAGATTTCGGCTTCAAAAAAGTTGAACATTTTCATGAAAAGATTTCGGCTTCAAAAAAGTTGAACATTTTCATTAAAAGATTTCGGCTTCAAAAAAGTTGAACATTTTCATGAACTATTTCGGCTTCAAAAAAGTCTAAAATTTTCAAGAACTATTTCGGCTTCAAAAAAGTTGAAAATTTTCATGAAAAGATTTCTGCTTCAAAAAAGTTGAAAATTTTCATGAAAAGATTTCGGCTTCAAAAAAGTTGAAAATTTACATGAAAAGATTTCTGCTTCAAAAAAGTTGAAAATTTTCATGAAAAGATTTTGGTTTCAAAAAGTTGAAAATTTTCATGAAAAGATTTCGGCTTCAAAAAAGTTAAACATTTTCATGAAAAGATTTCGGCTTCAAAAAAGTTGAACATTTTCATGAAGTATTTCGGCTTCAAAAAAATGTAACATTTTCATGAAAAGATTTCGGCTTCAAAAAAGTTGAACATTTTCATGAAAAGATTTCGGCTTCAAAAAAGTTGAACATTTTCATGACAGGATTTTGGCTTCAAAAAAGGTAAAAATTTTCATGAAGTATTTCGGCTTCAAAAAGGTTGAAAACTTTCATGAAGTATTTCGGCTTCAAAAAAGTCGAAAATTTTCATGAAAAGATTTCGGCTTCAAAAAATTTGAAAACTTTAGGCTTTAAAAAAGTTGAACATTTTCATGAAAAGATTTCGGCTTCAAAAAAGTTGAAAATTTTCATGAAAAGATTTCAGCATCAAAAAAGGTAAAAAAAAACTTTCATGAAGTATTTCGGCTTCAAAAAAGTTGAAAATTTCAGGCTTTTTAAAAATTTGAAAATTTTCATGAAGTATTTCGGCTTCAAAAAAGTTGAAAATTTTCATGAAAAGATTTCAGCTTTAAAAAAGTTGAAATCTTTATGCTTTAAAAAAGTTGAACATTTTCATGAAAAGATTTCGGCTTCAAAAAAGTTAAACATTTTCATGAAAAGATTTCAGCTTCAAAAAAGTTGAAAATTTTCATGAAGTATTTCGGCTTCAAAAAAGTCTAAAATTTTCATGAACTATTTTGGCTTCAAAAAAGTTGGAAATTTTCATGAAAAGATTTAGGTTTCAAAAAAGTTGAAAATTTTCATGAAGTATTTCGGCTTCAAAAAAGTCTAAAATTTTCATGAACTATTTCGGCTTCAAAAAAGTTGAAAATTTTCATGAAAAGATTTAGACTTCAAAAAAGTTGGATATTTTCATCAAGTATTTCGGCTTCAAAAAAGTCGAAGATTTTCATGAAAAGATTTCTGCTTCAAAAAAGTTGAACATTTTCATGAAAAGATTTCTGCTTCAAAAAAGTTGAAAAATTACATGAAAAGATTTTGGTTTAAAAAAAGTTGAAAATTTTCATGAAAAGATTTCGGCTTAAAAAAAGTTGAACATTTTCATGAAAAGATTTCGGCTTCAAAAAAGTTGAACATTTTCATGAAAAGATTTCGGCTTCAAAAAAGTTGAACATTTTCATGAAAAGATTTCTGCTTCAAAAAAGTTGAAAATTTACATGAAAAGATTTCGACTTCAAAAAAGTTGAAAATTTTCATGAAGTATTTCGGCTTCAAAAAAATGGAACATTTTAATGAAAAGATTTCGGCTTCAAAAAAGTTGAACATTTTCATGAAAAGATTTCTTCTTCAAAAAAGTTGAAAATGTACATGAAAAGATTTCGACTTCAAAAAAGTTGACCATTTTCATGAAAAGATTTCGGCTTCAAAAAAGTTGAAAATTTTCATGAAAAGATTTCGTGTTCAAAAAAGTTGAAAATTTTCATGAACTATTTCGGCATCAAAAAATTTGAAAATTTTCATGAAAAGATTTAGACCTCAAAAAAGTTGAAAATTTTCATCAAGTATTTCGGCTTCAAAAAGTTGAAAATTTTCATGAAAAGATTTCGGCTTCAAAAAAGTTGACCATTTTCATGAAAAGATTTCGGCTTCAAAAAAGTTGAAAATTTTCATGAAAACAATTCGGTTTCAAAAAGTTGAAAATTTTCATGAAAAGATTTCGGCTTCAAAAAAGTTGAACATTTTCATGAAAAGATTTCGGCTTCAAAAAAGTTGAAAATTTTCATGAAAAGATTTCAGCTTCAAAAAAGTTGAACATTTTCATGAAGTATTTCGGCTGCAAAAAAGTCGAAGATTTTCATGAAAAGATTTCTGCTTCAAAAAAGTTGAACATTTTCATGAACTATTTCGGCGTCAAAAAAGATGAAAATTTTCATGAAAAGATTTCGGCTTCAAAAAAGTTGAAAATTTTCATGAAAGGATTTAGACTTCAAAAAAGTTGAATATTTTCATCAAGTATTTCGGCTTCAAAAAAGTCGAAGATTTTCATGAAAAGATTTCTGCTCCAAAAAAGTTGAAAATTTTCATGACAGGATTTTGGCTTCAAAAAAGTTGAAAATTTTCATGAAAAGATTTCGGCTTCAAAAAAGTTGAACATTTTCATGAAAAGATTTCTGCTTCAAAAATTTGAAAAATTACATGAAAAGATTTTGGTTTCAAAAAGTTGAAAATTTTCATGAAAAGATTTCGGCTTCAAAAAAGTTGAAAATTTTCATGAAAAGATTTTGGCTTCAAAAAAGTTGAAAATTTTCATGAAAAGATTTTGGTTTCAAAAAGTTGAAAATTTTCATGAACTATTTCGGCTTCAAAAAAGTCTAAAATTTTCATGAACTATTTCGGCTTCAAAAAAGTTGAAAATTTTCATGAAAAGATTTCTGCTTCAAAAAAGTTGAAAATTTTCATGAAAAGATTTCGGCTTCAAAAAAGTTGAAAATTTTCATGAAAAGATTTAGACTTCAAAAAAGTTGGATATTTTCATCAAGTATTTCGGCTTCAAAAAAGTCGAAGATTTTCATGAAAAGATTTCTGCTTCAAAAAAGTTGAACATTTTCATGAAAAGATTTCTGCTTCAAAAAAGTTGAAAAATTACATGAAAAGATTTTGGTTTAAAAAAAGTTGAAAATTTTCATGAAAAGATTTCGGCTTAAAAAAAGTTGAACATTTTCATGAAAAGATTTCGGCTTCAAAAAAGTTGAACATTTTCATGAAAAGATTTCGGCTTCAAAAAAGTTGAACATTTTCATGAAAAGATTTCTGCTTCAAAAAAGTTGAAAATTTACATGAAAAGATTTCGACTTCAAAAAAGTTGAAAATTTTCATGAAGTATTTCGGCTTCAAAAAAATGGAACATTTTAATGAAAAGATTTCGGCTTCAAAAAAGTTGAACATTTTCATGAAAAGATTTCTTCTTCAAAAAAGTTGAAAATGTACATGAAAAGATTTCGACTTCAAAAAAGTTGACCATTTTCATGAAAAGATTTCGGCTTCAAAAAAGTTGAAAATTTTCATGAAAAGATTTCGTGTTCAAAAAAGTTGAAAATTTTCATGAACTATTTCGGCATCAAAAAATTTGAAAATTTTCATGAAAAGATTTAGACCTCAAAAAAGTTGAAAATTTTCATCAAGTATTTCGGCTTCAAAAAGTTGAAAATTTTCATGAAAAGATTTCGGCTTCAAAAAAGGTGACCATTTTCATGAAAAGATTTCGGCTTCAAAAAAGTTGAAAATTTTCATGAAAACAATTCGGTTTCAAAAAGTTGAAAATTTTCATGAAAAGATTTCGGCTTCAAAAAAGTTGAACATTTTCATGAAAAGATTTCGGCTTCAAAAAAGTTGAAAATTTTCATGAAAAGATTTCAGCTTCAAAAAAGTTGAACATTTTCATGAAGTATTTCGGCTTCAAAAAAATGTAACATTTTCATGAAAAGATTTCGGCTTCAAAAAAGTTGAACATTTTCATGAAAAGATTTCGGCTTCAAAAAAGTTGAACATTTTCATGAAAAGATTTTGGCTTCAAAAAAGGTCAAAATTTTCATGAAGTATTTCGGCTTCAAAAAGGTTGAAAACTTTCATGAAGTATTTCGGCTTCAAAAAATTCGAAAATTTTCATGAAAAGATTTCGGCTTCAAAAACGTTGAAAACTTTAGGCTTTAAAAAAGTTGAACATTTTCATGAAAAGATTTCGGCTTCAAAAAATGTGAAAATTTTCATGAAAAGCTTTCAGCATCAAAAAAGTTAAAAAAAACTTTCATGAAGTATTTCGGCTTCAAAAAAGTTGAAAATTTCAGGCTTTTTAAAAATTTGAAAATTTTCATGAAGTATTTCGGCTTCAAAAAAATGGAACATTTTCATGAAAAGTTTTCGGCTTCAAAAAAATTGAAAATTTTCATGAAAAGATTTCGGGTTCAAAAAAGTTGAAAATTTTCATGAACTATTTCGGCATCAAAAAAGTTGAAAATTTTCATGAAAAGATTTAGGTTTCAAAAAAGTTGAAAATTTTCATGAAGTATTTCGGCTTCAAAAAAGTCTAAAATTTTCATGAACTATTTCGGCTTCAAAAAAGTTGGAAATTTTCATGAAAAGATTTCGGCTTCAAAAAAGTCGAAGATTTTCATGAAAAGATTTCTGCTTCAAAACAGTTGAAAAATTTCATGAAAAGATTTCGGCTTCAAAAAGTTGAAAATTTTCATGAAAAGATTTCGGCTTCAAAAAAGTTGACCATTTTCATGAAAAGATTTCGGCTTCAAAAAAGTTGAAAATTTTCATGAAAAGAATTCGGTTTCAAAAAGTTGAAAATTTTCATGAAAAGATTTCTGCTTCAAAAAAGTTGAACATTTTCATGAAAAGATTTCGGCTTCAAAAAAGTTGAAAATTTTCATGAAAAGATTTCGGCTTCAAAAAAGTTGAACACTTTCATGAACTATTTCGACTTCAAAAAAGTCAAAGATTTTCATGAAAAGATTTCAGCTTCAAAAAAGTTGAACATTTTCATGAAGTATTTCGGCTGCAAAAAAGTCGAAGATTTTCATGAAAAGATTTCTGCTTCAAAAAAGTTGAACATTTTCATGAACTATTTCGGCGTCAAAAAAGATGAAAATTTTCATGAAAAGATTTCGGCTTCAAAAAAGTTGAAAATTTTCATGAAAGGATTTAGACTTCAAAAAAGTTGAATATTTTCATCAAGTATTTCGGCTTCAAAAAAGTCGAAGATTTTCATGAAAAGATTTCTGCTCCAAAAAAGTTGAAAATTTTCATGACAGGATTTTGGCTTCAAAAAAGTTGAAAATTTTCATGAAAAGATTTCGGCTTCAAAAAAGTTGAACATTTTCATGAAAAGATTTCTGCTTCAAAAAGTTGAAAAATTACATGAAAAGATTTTGGTTTCAAAAAGTTGAAAATTTTCATGAAAAGATTTCGGCTTCAAAAAAGTTGAAAATTTTCATGAAAAGATTTTGGCTTCAAAAAAGTTGAAAATTTTCATGAAAAGATTTTGGTTTCAAAAAGTTGAAAATTTTCATGAAAAGATTTCGACTTCAAAAAGTTGAAAATTTTCATGAAAAGATTTCGGCTTCAAAAAAGTTGAAAATTTTCATGAAAAGATTTCGGCTTAAAAAAAGTTGAAAATTTTCATGAAAAGATTTCGGCTTCAAAAAAGTTGAAAATTTTCATGAACTATTTCGGCATCAAAAAAGTTGAAAATTTTCATGAAAAGATTTAGGTTTCAAAAAAGTTGAAAATTTTCATGAAGTATTTCGGCTTCAAAAAAGTCTAAAATTTTCATGAACTATTTCGGCTTCAAAAAAGTTGGAAATTTTCATGAAAAGATTTCTGCTTCAAAAAAGTTGAAAATTTTCATGAAAAGATATCGGCTTCAAAAAAGTTGAATATTTTCATCAAATATTTCGGCTTCAAAAAAGTCGAAAATTTTTGTGAAAAGATTTCGGCTTCAAAAAAGTTGAACATTTTCATGAAAAGATTTCTGCTTCAAAAAAGTTGAAAATTTACATGAAAAGATTTCGACTTCAAAAAAGTTGAAAATTTTCATGAAAAGATTTCGGCTTCAAAAAAGTTGAACATTTTCATGAAAAGATTTCGGCTTCAAAAAAGTTGAACATTTTCATGAAAAGATTTCGGCTTCAAAAAAGTTGAACATTTTCATGAAAAGATTTTGGCTTCAAAAAAGGTCAAAATTTTCATGAAGTATTTCGGCTTCAAAAAGGTTGAAAACTTTCATGAAGTATTTCGGCTTCAAAAAATTCGAAAATTTTCATGAAAAGATTTCGGCTTCAAAAACGTTGAAAACTTTAGGCTTTAAAAAAGTTGAACATTTTCATGAAAAGATTTCGGCTTCAAAAAATGTGAAAATTTTCATGAAAAGCTTTCAGCATCAAAAAAGTTAAAAAAAACTTTCATGAAGTATTTCGGCTTCAAAAAAGTTGAAAATTTCAGGCTTTTTAAAAATTTGAAAATTTTCATGAAGTATTTCGGCTTCAAAAAAGTTGAAAAATTTCATGAAAAGATTTCAGCTTTAAAAAAGTTGAAATCTTTATGCTTTAAAAAAGTTGAACATTTTCATGAAAAGATTTCGGCTTCAAAAAAGTTAAACATTTTCATGAAGTATTTCGGCTTCAAAAAAATGGAACATTTTCATGAAAAGTTTTCGGCTTCAAAAAAATTGAAAATTTTCATGAAAAGATTTCGGGTTCAAAAAAGTTGAAAATTTTCATGAACTATTTCGGCATCAAAAAAGTTGAAAATTTTCATGAAAAGATTTAGGTTTCAAAAAAGTTGAAAATTTTCATGAAGTATTTCGGCTTCAAAAAAGTCTAAAATTTTCATGAACTATTTCGGCTTCAAAAAAGTTGGAAATTTTCATGAAAAGATTTCGGCTTCAAAAAAGTCGAAGATTTTCATGAAAAGATTTCTGCTTCAAAACAGTTGAAAAATTTCATGAAAAGATTTCGGCTTCAAAAAGTTGAAAATTTTCATGAAAAGATTTCGGCTTCAAAAAAGTTGACCATTTTCATGAAAAGATTTCGGCTTCAAAAAAGTTGAAAATTTTCATGAAAAGAATTCGGTTTCAAAAAGTTGAAAATTTTCATGAAAAGATTTCTGCTTCAAAAAAGTTGAACATTTTCATGAAAAGATTTCGGCTTCAAAAAAGTTGAAAATTTTCATGAAAAGATTTCGGCTTCAAAAAAGTTGAACACTTTCATGAACTATTTCGACTTCAAAAAAGTCAAAGATTTTCATGAAAAGATTTCAGCTTCAAAAAAGTTGAACATTTTCATGAAGTATTTCGGCTGCAAAAAAGTCGAAGATTTTCATGAAAAGATTTCTGCTTCAAAAAAGTTGAACATTTTCATGAACTATTTCGGCGTCAAAAAAGATGAAAATTTTCATGAAAAGATTTCGGCTTCAAAAAAGTTGAAAATTTTCATGAAAGGATTTAGACTTCAAAAAAGTTGAATATTTTCATCAAGTATTTCGGCTTCAAAAAAGTCGAAGATTTTCATGAAAAGATTTCTGCCCCAAAAAAGTTGAAAATTTTCATGACAGGATTTTGGCTTCAAAAAAGTTGAAAATTTTCATGAAAAGATTTCGGCTTCAAAAAAGTTGAACATTTTCATGAAAAGATTTCTGCTTCAAAAAGTTGAAAAATTACATGAAAAGATTTTGGTTTCAAAAAGTTGAAAATTTTCATGAAAAGATTTCGGCTTCAAAAAAGTTGAAAATTTTCATGAAAAGATTTTGGCTTCAAAAAAGTTGAAAATTTTCATGAAAAGATTTTGGTTTCAAAAAGTTGAAAATTTTCATGAAAAGATTTCGGCTTCAAAAAAGTTGAAAATTTTCATGAACTATTTCGGCATCAAAAAAGTTGAAAATTTTCATGAAAAGATTTAGACTTCAAAAAAGTTGAAAATTTTCATCAAGTATTTCGGCTTCAAAAAAGTCGAAGATTTTCATGAAAAGATTTCTGCTTCAAAACAGTTGAAAAATTTCATGAAAAGATTTCGGCTTCAAAAAGTTGAAAATTTCCATGAAAAGATTTCGGCTTCAAAAAAGTTGACCATTTTCATGAAAAGATTTCGGCTTCAAAAAAGTTGAAAATTTTCATGAAAAGAATTCGGTTTCAAAAAGTTGAAAATTTTCATGAAAAGATTTCGGCTTCAAAAAAGTTGAACATTTTCATGAAAAGATTTCGGCTTCAAAAAAGTTGAAAATTTTCATGAAGTATTTCGGCTTCAAAAAAATGTAACATTTTCATGAAAAGATTTCGGCTTCAAAAAAGTTGAACATTTTCATGAAAAGATTTCGGCTTCAAAAAAGTTGAAAATTTTCATGAAAAGATTTAGGTTTCAAAAAAGTTGAAAATTTTCATGAAGTATTTCGGCTTCAAAAAAGTCTAAAATTTTCATGAACTATTTCGGCGTCAAAAAAGATGAAAATTTTCATGAAAAGATTTTGGCTTCAAAAAAGTTGAAAATTTTCATGAAAGGATTTAGACTTCAAAAAAGTTGAATATTTTCATCAAGTATTTCGGCTTCAAAAAAGTCGAAGATTTTCATGAAAAGATTTCTGCTCCAAAAAAGTTGAAAATTTTCATGACAGGATTTTGGTTTCAAAAAAGTTGAACATTTTCATGAAAAGATTTCGGCTTCAAAAAAGTTGAACATTTTTATGAAAAGATTTCTGCTTCAAAAAAGTTGAAAAATTACATGAAAAGATTTTGGTTTCAAAAAGTTGAAAATTTTCATGAAAAGATTTCGGCTTCAAAAAAGTTGAAAATTTTCATGAAAAGATTTTGGCTTCAAAAAAGTTGAAAATTTTCATGAAAAGATTTTGGTTTCAAAAAGTTGAAAATTTTCATGAAAAGATTTCGGCTTCAAAAAAGTTGAAAATTTTCATGAAGTATTTCGGCTTCAAAAAAATGTAACATTTTCATGAAAAGATTTCGGCTTCAAAAAAGTTGAACATTTTCATGAAAAGATTTCCGCTTCAAAAAAGTTGAACATTTTCATGAAAAGATTTCGGCTTCAAAAAAGTTGAACATTTTCATGAACTATTTCGGCTTCAAAAAAGTTGAAAATTTTCATGAAAAGATTTCGGCTTCAAAAAAGTTGAAAATTTTCATGAAAAGATTTCTGCTTCAAAAAAGTTGAAAATTTTCATGAAAAGATTTTGGTTTCAAAAAGTTGAAAATTTTCATGAAAAGATTTCGGCTTCAAAAAAGTTAAACATTTTCATGAAAAGATTTCGGCTTCAAAAAAGTTGAACATTTTCATGAAGTATTTCGGCTTCAAAAAAATGTAACATTTTCATGAAAAGATTTCGGCTTCAAAAAAGTTGAACATTTTCATGAAAAGATTTCGGCTTCAAAAAAGTTGAACATTTTCATGAAGTATTTCGGCTTCAAAAAAATGTAACATTTTCATGAAAAGATTTCGGCTTCAAAAAAGTTGAACATTTTCATGAAAAGATTTCGGCTTCAAAAAAGTTGAACATTTTCATGACAGGATTTTGGCTTCAAAAAAGGTAAAAATTTTCATGAAGTATTTCGGCTTCAAAAAGGTTGAAAACTTTCATGAAGTATTTCGACTTCAAAAAAGTCGAAAATTTTCATGAACTATTTCGGCTTCAAAAAAGTTGAAAATTTTTATGAAAAGATTTCTGCTTCAAAAAAGTTGAAAATTTTCATGAAAAGATTTCGGCTTCAAAAAAGTTGAAAATTTACATGAAAAGTTTTCTGCTTCAAAAAAGTTGAAAATTTTCATGAAGTATTTCGGCTTCAAAAAAATGTAACATTTTCATGAAAAGATTTCGGCTTCAAAAAAGTTGAACATTTTCATGAAAAGATTTCGGCTTCAAAAAAGTTGATAATTTTCATGAAGTATTTCGGCTTCAAAAAAATGGAACATTTTCATGAAAAGATTTCTGCTTCAAAAAAGTTGAAAAATTACATGAAAAGATTTTGGTTTAAAAAAAGTTGAAAATTTTCATGAAAAGATTTCGGCTTAAAAAAAGTTGAACATTTTCATGAAAAGATTTCGGCTTCAAAAAAGTTGAACATTTTCATGAAAAGATTTCGGCTTCAAAAAAGTTGAACATTTTCATGAAAAGATTTCTGCTTCAAAAAAGTTGAAAATTTACATGAAAAGATTTCGACTTCAAAAAAGTTGAAAATTTTCATGAAGTATTTCGGCTTCAAAAAAATGTAACATTTTCATGAAAAGATTTCGGCTTCAAAAAAGTTGAACATTTTCATGAAAAGATTTCGGCTTCAAAAAAGTTGAACATTTTCATTAAAAGATTTCGGCTTCAAAAAAGTTGAAAATTTTCATGAACTATTTCGGCTTCAAAAAAGTCTAAAATTTTCAAGAACTATTTCGGCTTCAAAAAAGTTGAAAATTTTCATGAAAAGATTTCTGCTTCAAAAAAGTTGAAAATTTTCATGAAAAGATTTCGGCTTCAAAAAAGTTGAAAATTTACATGAAAAGATTTCTGCTTCAAAAAAGTTGACCATTTTCATGAAAAGATTTCGGCTTCAAAAAAGTTGAAAATTTTCATGAAAAGATTTCGGCTTCAAAAAAGTTAAACATTTTCATGAAAAGATTTCGGCTTCAAAAAAGTTGAACATTTTCATGAAGTATTTCGGCTTCAAAAAAATGTAACATTTTCATGAAAAGATTTCGGCTTCAAAAAAGTTGAACATTTTCATGAAAAGATTTCGGCTTCAAAAAAGTTGAACATTTTCATGACAGGATTTTGGCTTCAAAAAAGGTAAAAATTTTCATGAAGTATTTCGGCTTCAAAAAGGTTGAAAACTTTCATGAAGTATTTCGGCTTCAAAAAAGTCGAAAATTTTCATGAAAAGATTTCGGCTTCAAAAAAGTTGAAAACTTTAGGCTTTAAAAAAGTTGAACATTTTCATGAAAAGATTTCGGCTTCAAAAAATTTGAAAATTTTCATGAAAAGATTTCAGCATCAAAAAAGGTAAAAAAAACTTTCATGAAGTATTTCGGCTTCAAAAAAGTTGAAAATTTCAGGCTTTTTAAAAATTTGAAAATTTTCATGAAGTATTTCGGCTTCAAAAAAGTTGAAAATTTTCATGAAAAGATTTCGGTTTCAAAAAGTTGAACATTTTCATGAAAAGATCTCGGCTTCAAAAAGTTGAACATTTTCATGAAAAGATCTCGGCTTCAAAAAAGTTGAACATTTTCATGAAAAGATTTCTGCTTCAAAAAAGTTGAAAATTTACATGAAAAGATTTCGACTTCAAAAAAGTCTAAGATTTTCATGAAAAGATTTCTGCTTCAAAAAAGTTGAAAATTTTCATGAAAAGATCTCGGCTTCAAAAAAGTTGAACATTTTCACGAAAAGATTTCGGGTTCAAAAAGTTGAAAATTTTCATGAAAAGATCTCGGCTTCAAAAAAGTTGAACATTTTCACGAAAAGATTTCGGCTTCAAAAAAGTTGAAAATTTTCATGAAGTATTTCGGCTTCAAAAAGGTTGAAAACTTTCATGAAGTATTTCGGCTTCAAAAAAGTCGAAAATTTTCATGAAAAGATTTCGGCTTCAAAAAAGTTGAAAACTTTAGGCTTTAAAAAAGTTGAACATTTTCATGAAAAGATTTCGGCTTCAAAAAATTTGAAAATTTTCATGAAAAGATTTCAGCATCAAAAAAGGTAAAAAAAACTTTCATGAAGTATTTCGGCTTCAAAAAAGTTGAAAATTTCAGGCTTTTTAAAAATTTGAAAATTTTCATGAAGTATTTCGGCTTCAAAAAAGTTGAAAATTTTCATGAAAAGATTTCGGTTTCAAAAAGTTGAACATTTTCATGAAAAGATCTCGGCTTCAAAAAAGTTGAACATTTTCATGAAAAGATTTCTGCTTCAAAAAAGTTGAAAATTTACATGAAAAGATTTCGACTTCAAAAAAGTCTAAGATTTTCATGAAAAGATTTCTGCTTCAAAAAAGTTGAACATTTTCACGAAAAGATTTCGGGTTCAAAAAGTTGAAAATTTTCATGAAAAGATCTCGGCTTCAAAAAAGTTGAACATTTTCACGAAAAGATTTCGGCTTCAAAAAAGTTGAAAATTTTCATGAAAAGATTTCGGCTTCAAAAAAGTTGAAAATTTTCATGAAGTATTTCGGATTCAAAAAAATGGAACATTTTCATGAAAAGATTTCGGCTTCAAAAAAGTTGAACATTTTCATGAAAAGATTTCGGCTTCAAAAAAGTTGAACATTTTCATGAAAAGATTTCGGCTTCAAAAAAGTTGAACATTTTCATGAACTATTTCGGCTTCAAAAAAGTTGAAAATTTTCATGAAAAGATTTCGGCTTCAAAAAAGTTGAAAATTTTCATGAAAAGATTTCTGCTTCAAAAAAGTTGAAAATTTTCATGAAAAGATTTTGGTTTCAAAAAGTTGAAAATTTTCATGAAAAGATTTCGGCTTCAAAAAAGTTAAACATTTTCATGAAAAGATTTCGGCTTCAAAAAAGTTGAACATTTTCATGAAGTATTTCGGCTTCAAAAAAATGTAACATTTTCATGAAAAGATTTCGGCTTCAAAAAAGTTGAACATTTTCATGAAAAGATTTCGGCTTCAAAAAAGTTGAACATTTTCATGAAGTATTTCGGCTTCAAAAAAATGTAACATTTTCATGAAAAGATTTCGGCTTCAAAAAAGTTGAACATTTTCATGAAAAGATTTCGGCTTCAAAAAAGTTGAACATTTTCATGACAGGATTTTGGCTTCAAAAAAGGTAAAAATTTTCATGAAGTATTTCGGCTTCAAAAAGGTTGAAAACTTTCATGAAGTATTTCGACTTCAAAAAAGTCGAAAATTTTCATGAACTATTTCGGCTTCAAAAAAGTTGAAAATTTTTATGAAAAGATTTCTGCTTCAAAAAAGTTGAAAATTTTCATGAAAAGATTTCGGCTTCAAAAAAGTTGAAAATTTACATGAAAAGTTTTCTGCTTCAAAAAAGTTGAAAATTTTCATGAAGTATTTCGGCTTCAAAAAAATGTAACATTTTCATGAAAAGATTTCGGCTTCAAAAAAGTTGAACATTTTCATGAAAAGATTTCGGCTTCAAAAAAGTTGATAATTTTCATGAAGTATTTCGGCTTCAAAAAAATGGAACATTTTCATGAAAAGATTTCTGCTTCAAAAAAGTTGAAAAATTACATGAAAAGATTTTGGTTTAAAAAAAGTTGAAAATTTTCATGAAAAGATTTCGGCTTAAAAAAAGTTGAACATTTTCATGAAAAGATTTCGGCTTCAAAAAAGTTGAACATTTTCATGAAAAGATTTCGGCTTCAAAAAAGTTGAACATTTTCATGAAAAGATTTCTGCTTCAAAAAAGTTGAAAATTTACATGAAAAGATTTCGACTTCAAAAAAGTTGAAAATTTTCATGAAGTATTTCGGCTTCAAAAAAATGTAACATTTTCATGAAAAGATTTCGGCTTCAAAAAAGTTGAACATTTTCATGAAAAGATTTCGGCTTCAAAAAAGTTGAACATTTTCATTAAAAGATTTCGGCTTCAAAAAAGTTGAAAATTTTCATGAACTATTTCGGCTTCAAAAAAGTCTAAAATTTTCAAGAACTATTTCGGCTTCAAAAAAGTTGAAAATTTTCATGAAAAGATTTCTGCTTCAAAAAAGTTGAAAATTTTCATGAAAAGATTTCGGCTTCAAAAAAGTTGAAAATTTACATGAAAAGATTTCTGCTTCAAAAAAGTTGACCATTTTCATGAAAAGATTTCGGCTTCAAAAAAGTTGAAAATTTTCATGAAAAGATTTCGGCTTCAAAAAAGTTAAACATTTTCATGAAAAGATTTCGGCTTCAAAAAAGTTGAACATTTTCATGAAGTATTTCGGCTTCAAAAAAATGTAACATTTTCATGAAAAGATTTCGGCTTCAAAAAAGTTGAACATTTTCATGAAAAGATTTCGGCTTCAAAAAAGTTGAACATTTTCATGACAGGATTTTGGCTTCAAAAAAGGTAAAAATTTTCATGAAGTATTTCGGCTTCAAAAAGGTTGAAAACTTTCATGAAGTATTTCGGCTTCAAAAAAGTCGAAAATTTTCATGAAAAGATTTCGGCTTCAAAAAAGTTGAAAACTTTAGGCTTTAAAAAAGTTGAACATTTTCATGAAAAGATTTCGGCTTCAAAAAATTTGAAAATTTTCATGAAAAGATTTCAGCATCAAAAAAGGTAAAAAAAACTTTCATGAAGTATTTCGGCTTCAAAAAAGTTGAAAATTTCAGGCTTTTTAAAAATTTGAAAATTTTCATGAAGTATTTCGGCTTCAAAAAAGTTGAAAATTTTCATGAAAAGATTTCGGTTTCAAAAAGTTGAACATTTTCATGAAAAGATCTCGGCTTCAAAAAGTTGAACATTTTCATGAAAAGATCTCGGCTTCAAAAAAGTTGAACATTTTCATGAAAAGATTTCTGCTTCAAAAAAGTTGAAAATTTACATGAAAAGATTTCGACTTCAAAAAAGTCTAAGATTTTCATGAAAAGATTTCTGCTTCAAAAAAGTTGAAAATTTTCATGAAAAGATCTCGGCTTCAAAAAAGTTGAACATTTTCACGAAAAGATTTCGGGTTCAAAAAGTTGAAAATTTTCATGAAAAGATCTCGGCTTCAAAAAAGTTGAACATTTTCACGAAAAGATTTCGGCTTCAAAAAAGTTGAAAATTTTCATGAAGTATTTCGGCTTAAAAAAGGTTGAAAACTTTCATGAAGTATTTCGGCTTCAAAAAAGTCGAAAATTTTCATGAAAAGATTTCGGCTTCAAAAAAGTTGAAAACTTTAGGCTTTAAAAAAGTTGAACATTTTCATGAAAAGATTTCGGCTTCAAAAAATTTGAAAATTTTCATGAAAAGATTTCAGCATCAAAAAAGGTAAAAAAAACTTTCATGAAGTATTTCGGCTTCAAAAAAGTTGAAAATGTCAGGCTTTTTAAAAATTTGAAAATTTTCATGAAGTATTTCGGCTTCAAAAAAGTTGAAAATTTTCATGAAAAGATTTCGGTTTCAAAAAGTTGAACATTTTCATGAAAAGATCTCGGCTTCAAAAAAGTTGAACATTTTCATGAAAAGATTTCTGCTTCAAAAAAGTTGAAAATTTACATGAAAAGATTTCGACTTCAAAAAAGTCTAAGATTTTCATGAAAAGATTTCTGCTTCAAAAAAGTTGAACATTTTCACGAAAAGATTTCGGGTTCAAAAAGTTGAAAATTTTCATGAAAAGATCTCGGCTTCAAAAAAGTTGAACATTTTCACGAAAAGATTTCGGCTTCAAAAAAGTTGAAAATTTTCATGAAAAGATTTCGGCTTCAAAAAAGTTGAAAATTTTCATGAAGTATTTCGGATTCAAAAAAATGGAACATTTTCATGAAAAGATTTCGGCTTCAAAAAAGTTGAACATTTTCATGAAAAGATTTCGGCTTCAAAAAAGTTGAACATTTTCATGAAAAGATTTCTGCTTCAAAAAAGTTGAAAATTTACATGAAAAGATTTCGGCTTCAAAAAAGTTGAACATTTTCATGAAAAGAATTCGGCTTCAAAAAAGTTGAACATTTTCATGAAGTATTTCGGCTTCAAAAAAATGGAACATTTTCATGAAAAGATTTCGGCTTCAAAAAAGTTGAACATTTTCATGAAAAGATTTCGGCTTCAAAAAAGTTGAAAATTTTCATGAAAAGATTTCGACTTCAAAAAAGTTGAAAATTTTCATGAACTATTTCGGCCTCAAAAAAGATGAAAATTTTCATGAAAAGATTTAGGTTTCAAAAAAGTTGAAAATTTTCATGAAATATTTCGGCTTCAAAAAAGTCTAAAATTTTCATGAACTATTTCGGCTTCAAAAAAGTTGCAAATTTTCATGAAAAGATTTCTGCTTCAAAAAAGTTGAACATTTTCATGAAAAGATTTCGGCTTCAAAAAAGTTGAACATTTTCATGAAAAGATTTCGGCTTCAAAAAAGTTGAACATTTTCATGAAAAGATTTCTGCTTCAAAAAAGTTGAAAATTTACATGAAAAGATTTCGACTTCAAAAAAGTTGAACATTTTCATGAAAAGATTTCTGCTTCAAAAAAGTTGAAAATTTTCATGAAAAGATTTAGACTTCAAAAAAGTTGAATATTTTCATCAAGTATTTCGGCTTCAAAAAAATGGAACATTTTCATGAAAAGATTTCGGCTTCAAAAAAGTTGAACATTTTCATGAAAAGATTTCGGGTTCAAAAAAGTTGAAAATTTTCATGAACTATTTCGGCATCAAAAAAGTTGAAAATTTTCATGAAAAGATTTAGGTTTCAAAAAAGTTGAATATTTTCATGAAGTATTTCGGCTTCAAAAAAGTCTAAAATTTTCATGAACTATTTCGGCTTCAAAAAAGTTGAAAATTTTCATGAAAAGATTTCTGCTTCAAAAAAGTTGAAAATTTTCATGAAAAGATTTCGGCTTCAAAAAAGTTGAAAATTTTCATGAAAAGATTTCGACTTCAAAAAAGTTGAAAATATTCATGAACTATTTCGGCATCAAAAAAGTTGAAAATTATCATGAAAAGATTTAGGTTTCAAAAAAGTTGAACATTTTCATGAAAAGATTTCTGCTTCAAAAAAGTTGAAAATTTACATGAAAAGATTTCAACTTCAAAAAAGTCTAAGATTTTCATGAAAAGATTTCTGCTTCAAAAAAGTTGAAAATTTACATGAAAAGATTTCGACTTCAAAAAAGTCTAAGATTTTCATGAAAAGATTTCTGCTTCAAAAAAGTTGAAAATTTTCATGAAAAGATCTCGGCTTCAAAAAAGTTGAACATTTTCACGAAAAGATTTCGGGTTCAAAAAGTTGAAAATTTTCATGAAAAGATCTCGGCTTCAAAAAAGTTGAACATTTTCACGAAAAGATTTCGGCTTCAAAAAAGTTGAAAATTTTCATGAAGTATTTCGGCTTCAAAAAGGTTGAAAACTTTCATGAAGTATTTCGGCTTCAAAAAAGTCGAAAATTTTCATGAAAAGATTTCGGCTTCAAAAAAGTTGAAAACTTTAGGCTTTAAAAAAGTTGAACATTTTCATGAAAAGATTTCGGCTTCAAAAAATTTGAAAATTTTCATGAAAAGATTTCAGCATCAAAAAAGGTAAAAAAAACTTTCATGAAGTATTTCGGCTTCAAAAAAGTTGAAAATTTCAGGCTTTTTAAAAATTTGAAAATTTTCATGGAGTATTTCGGCTTCAAAAAAGTTGAAAATTTTCATGAAAAGATTTCGGTTTCAAAAAGTTGAACATTTTCATGAAAAGATCTCGGCTTCAAAAAAGTTGAACATTTTCATGAAAAGATTTCTGCTTCAAAAAAGTTGAAAATTTACATGAAAAGATTTCGACTTCAAAAAAGTCTAAGATTTTCATGAAAAGATTTCTGCTTCAAAAAAGTTGAACATTTTCACGAAAAGATTTCGGGTTCAAAAAGTTGAAAATTTTCATGAAAAGATCTCGGCTTCAAAAAAGTTGAACATTTTCACGAAAAGATTTCGGCTTCAAAAAAGTTGAAAATTTTCATGAAAAGATTTCGGCTTCAAAAAAGTTGAAAATTTTCATGAAGTATTTCGGATTCAAAAAAATGGAACATTTTCATGAAAAGATTTCGGCTTCAAAAAAGTTGAACATTTTCATGAAAAGATTTCGGCTTCAAAAAAGTTGAACATTTTCATGAAAAGATTTCTGCTTCAAAAAAGTTGAAAATTTACATGAAAAGATTTCGGCTTCAAAAAAGTTGAACATTTTCATGAAAAGAATTCGGCTTCAAAAAAGTTGAAAATTTTCATGAAGTATTTCGGCTTCAAAAAAATGGAACATTTTCATGAAAAGATTTCGGCTTCAAAAAAGTTGAACATTTTCATGAAAAGATTTCGGCTTCAAAAAAGTTGAAAATTTTCATGAAAAGATTTCGACTTCAAAAAAGTTGAAAATTTTCATGAACTATTTCGGCCTCAAAAAAGATGAAAATTTTCATGAAAAGATTTAGGTTTCAAAAAAGTTGAAAATTTTCATGAAATATTTCGGCTTCAAAAAAGTCTAAAATTTTCATGAACTATTTCGGCTTCAAAAAAGTTGCAAATTTTCATGAAAAGATTTCTGCTTCAAAAAAGTTGAACATTTTCATGAAAAGATTTCGGCTTCAAAAAAGTTGAACATTTTCATGAAAAGATTTCGGCTTCAAAAAAGTTGAACATTTTCATGAAAAGATTTCTGCTTCAAAAAAGTTGAAAATTTACATGAAAAGATTTCGACTTCAAAAAAGTTGAAGATTTTCATGAAAAGATTTCTGCTTCAAAAAAGTTGAAAATTTTCATGAAAAGATTTAGACTTCAAAAAAGTTGAATATTTTCATCAAGTATTTCGGCTTCAAAAAAATGGAACATTTTCATGAAAAGATTTCGGCTTCAAAAAAGTTGAAAATTTTCATGAAGTATTTCGGCTTCAAAAAAATGGAACATTTTCATGAAAAGATTTCGGCTTCAAAAAAGTTGAACATTTTCATGAAAAGATTTCGGGTTCAAAAAAGTTGAAAATTTTCATGAACTATTTCGGCATCAAAAAAGTTGAAAATTTTCATGAAAAGATTTAGGTTTCAAAAAAGTTGAATATTTTCATGAAGTATTTCGGCTTCAAAAAAGTCTAAAATTTTCATGAACTATTTCGGCTTCAAAAAAGTTGAAAATTTTCATGAAAAGATTTCTGCTTCAAAAAAGTTGAAAATTTTCATGAAAAGATTTCGGCTTCAAAAAAGTTGAAAATTTTCATGAAAAGATTTCGACTTCAAAAAAGTTGAAAATATTCATGAACTATTTCGGCATCAAAAAAGTTGAAAATTATCATGAAAAGATTTAGGTTTCAAAAAAGTTGAACATTTTCATGAAAAGATTTCTGCTTCAAAAAAGTTGAAAATTTACATGAAAAGATTTCAACTTCAAAAAAGTCTAAGATTTTCATGAAAAGATTTCTGCTTCAAAAAAGTTGAAAATTTTCATGAAAAGATTTCGGCTTCAAAAAGTTGAAAATTTTCATGAAAAGATTTCGGCTTCAAAAAGTTGAAAATTTTCATAAAAAGATTTCGGCTTCAAAAAAGTTGACCATTTTCATGAAAAGATTTCTGCTTCAAAAAAGTTGAACATTTTCATGAAAAGATTTCATCTTTTTTGAAGCATAAATCTTTTCATGAAAATGTTACATTTTTTTGAAGCCAAAATACTTCATGAAAATTTTCAACTTTTTTGAAGCCGAAATCTTTTCATGAAAATGTTCAACTTTTTTGAAGCCGAAATCTTTTCATGAAAATGGTCAACTTTTTGAAGCCGAAATCTTTTCATGTAAATTTTCAACTTTTTTGAAGCAGAAATCTTTTAATGAAAATGTTCAACTTTTTTGAAGCCAAAATCTTTTCATGAAAATGTTCAACTTTTTTGAAGCCGAAATCTTTTCATGAAAATGTTCCATTTTTTTGAAGCCGAAATACTTCATGAAAATGTTCAACTTTTTTGAAGCAGAAATCTTTTCATGAAAATGTTCAACTTTTTTGAAGCCGAAATCTTTTCATGAAAATGTTCAAGTTTTTTGAAGCCGAAATCTTTTCATGAAAATTTTCAACTTTTTTGAAGCCGAGATCTTTTCATGAAAATGTTCAACTTTTTTGAAGCCGAAATCTTTTCATGAAAATTTTCAACTTTTTGAAACCAAAATCTTTTCATGTAATTTTTCAACTTTTTTGAAGCAGAAATCTTTTCATGAAAGTGTTCAACTTATTTGAAGCAGAAATCTTTTCATGAAAATCTTCGACTTTTTTGAAGCCGAAATACTTGATGAAAATATTAAACTTTTTTGATGTCTAAATCTTTTCATGAAAATTTTCAACTTTTTTGAAGCCGAAATCTTTTCATGAAAATTTTCAACTTTTTTGAAGCCGAAATCTTTTCATGAAAATGTTCAACTTTTTTGAAGCCGAAATCTTTTCATGAAAATTTTCAACTTTTTGGAACCAAAATCTTTTCATGAAAATTTTCAACTTTTTTGAAGCAGAAATCTTTTCATGAAAATGTTCAACTTTTTTGAAGCCGAAATCTTTTCATGAAAATTTTCAACTTTTTGAAACCAAAATTTTTTCATGAAAATTTTCAACTTTTTTGAAGCAGAAATCTTTTCATGAAAATGTTCAACTTTTTTGAAGCCGAAATCTTTTCATGAAAATTTTCAACTTTTTGAAGCCGAAATCTTTTCATGTAATTTTTCAACTTTTTTGAAGCCGAAATCTTTTCATGAAAATGATCCATTTTTTTTGAAGCAGAAATCTTTTCATGAAAATGTTCAACTTTTTGAAACCAAAATCTTTTCATGTAATTTTTCAACTTTTTTGAAGCAGAAATCTTTTCATGAAAGTGTTCCACTTTTTTGAAGTAGAAATCTTTTCATGAAAATCTTCGACTTTTTTGAAGCAGAAATCTTTTCATGAAAATTTTCGACTTTTTTGAAGCCGAAATACTTGATGAAAATATTCAACTTTTTTGATGTCTAAATCTTTTCATGAAAATTTTCAACTTTTTTGAAGCCGAAATCTTTTCATGAAAATTTTCAACTTTTTTGAAGCCGAAATCTTTTCATGAAAATGTTCAACTTTTTGGAACCAAAATCTTTTCATGAAAATTTTCAACTTTTTTGAAGCAGAAATCTTTTCATGAAAATGTTCAACTTTTTTGAAGCCGAAATCTTTTCATGAAAATTTTCAACTTTTTGAAACCAAAATCTTTTCATGTAATTTTTCAACTTTTTTGAAGCCGAAATCTTTTCATGAAAATGATCCATTTTTTTGAAGCCGAAATACTTCATGAAAATTTTCAACTTTTTTGAAGTCGAAATCTTTTCATGTAAATTTTCAACTTTTTTGAAGCAGAAATCTTTTCATGAAAATGTTCAACTTTTTTGAAGCCGAAATCTTTTCATGAAAATGTTCCATTTTTTTGAAGCCGAAATACTTCATGAAAATGTTCAACTTTTTTGAAGCCGAAATCTTTTCATGAAAATGTTACATTTTTTTGACGCCGAAATACTTCATGAAAATTTTCAACTTTTTTGAAGCAGAAATCTTTTCATGAAAATGTTCAACTTTTTTGAAGCCGAAATCTTTTCATGAAAATGTTCAAGTTTTTTGAAGCCGAAATCTTTTCATGAAAATTTTCAACTTTTTGAAACCAAAATCTTTTCATGTAATTTTTCAACTTTTTTGAAGCAGAAATCTTTTCATGAAAGTGTTCAACTTTTTTGAAGTAGAAATCTTTTCATGAAAATCTTCGACTTTTTTGAAGCAGAAATCTTTTCATGAAAATCTTCGACTTTTTTGAAGCCGAAATACTTGATGAAAATATTCAACTTTTTAATGTCTAAATCTTTTCATGAAAATTTTCAACTTTTTTGAAGCCGAAATCTTTTCATGAAAATTTTCAACTTTTTTGAAGCCGAAATCTTTTCATGAAAATGTTCAACTTTTTTGAAGCCGAAATCTTTTCATGAAAATTTTCAACTTTTTGGAACCAAAATCTTTTCATGAAAATTTTCAACTTTTTTGAAGCAGAAATCTTTTCATGAAAATGTTCAACTTTTTTGAAGCCGAAATCTTTTCATGAAAATTTTCAACTTTTTGAAACCAAAATCTTTTCATGTAATTTTTCAACTTTTTTGAAGCAGAAATCTTTTCATGAAAGTGTTCAACTTTTTTGAAGCAGAAATCTTTTCATGAAAATTTTCAACTTTTTTGAAGCCAAAATCCTGTCATGAAAATCTTCGACTTTTTTGAAGCAGAAATCTTTTCATGAAAATCTTCGACTTTTTTGAAGCCGAAATACTTGATGAAAATATTCAACTTTTTTGATGTCTAAATCTTTTCATGAAAATTTTCAACTTTTTTGAAGCCGAAATCTTTTCATGAAAATTTTCAACTTTTTTGAAGCCGAATTCTTTTCATGAAAATGGTCAACTTTTTTGAAGCCGAAATCTTTTCATGAAAATTTTCATCTTTTTGAAGCCGAAATCTTTTCATGAAAATTTTCAACTTTTTTGAAGCAGAAATCTTTTCATGAAAATGTTCAACTTTTTGAAGCCGAAATACTTCATGAAAATGTTCAACTTTTTTGAAGCCGAAATCTTTTCATGAAAATGTTCAACTTTTTTGAAGCCATGATCTTTTCATGAAAATTTTCACCTTTTTGAAACCAAAATCTTTTCATGAAAATTTTCAACTTTTTTGAAGCCGAAATCTTTTCATGAAAATTGTCAACTTTTTTGAAGCCGAAATCTTTTCATGAAAATTTTCAACTTTTTGAAGCCGAAATCTTTTCATGAAAATTTTCAACTTTTTTGAAGCAGAAATCTTTTCATGAAAATGTTCATCTTTTTTGAAGCATAAATCTTTTCATGAAAATGTTCCATTTTTTTGAAGCCGAAATACTTCATGAAAATGTTCAACTTTTTTGAAGCCGAAATCTTTTCATGAAAATGTTCCATTTTTTTGAAGCCGAAATACTTCATGAAAATGTTCGACTTTTTTGAAGTCGAAATAGTTCATGAAAATTTTCAACTTTTTTGAAGCAGAAATCTTTTCATGATAATGTTCAACTTTTTTGAAGCCGAAATCTTTTCATGAAAATGTTAAATTTTTTTGAAGCCGAAATACTTCATGAAAATTTTCAACTTTTTTGAAGCCGAAATCTTTTCATGAAAATGTTCAACTTTTTTGAAGCCGAAATCTTTTCATGAAAATTTTCAACTTTTTTGAAGCCGAAATCTTTTCATGAAAATGTTCAACTTTTTTGAAGCAGAAATCTTTTCATGAAAATGTTCAAGTTTTTTGAAGCCGAAATCTTTTCATAAAAATGTTCCATTTTTTTGAAGCCGAAATACTTCATGAAAATTTTCAACTTTTTTGAAGCAGAAATCTTTTCATGAAAATGTTCAACTTTTTTGAGACCAAAATCTTTTCATGAAAATGTTCAACTTTTTTGAAGCCGAAATCTTTTCATGAAAATGTTCAACTTTTTTGAAGCCGAGATCTTTTCATGAAAATTTTCAACTTTTTGAAACCGAAATCTTTTCATGAACATTTTCAACTTTTTTGAAGCCGAAATCTTTTCATGAAAATGGTCAACTTTTTTGAAGCCGAAATCTTTTCATGAAAATGTTCAACTTTTTTGAAGCCGAAATCTTTTCATGAAAATGTTCAACTTTTTTGAAGCCGAAATCTTTTCATGAAAATTTTCAACTTTTTGAAACCAAAATCTTTTCATGTAATTTTTCAACTTTTTTGAAGCAGAAATCTTTTCATGAAAGTGTTCAACTTTTTTGAAGCAGAAATCTTTTCATGAAAATTTTCAACTTTTTTGAAGCCAAAATCCTGTCATGAAAATCTTCGACTTTTTTGAAGCAGAAATCTTTTCATGAAAATCTTCGACTTTTTTGAAGCCGAAATACTTGATGAAAATATTCAACTTTTTTGATGTCTAAATCTTTTCATGAAAATTTTCAACTTTTTTGAAGCCGAAATCTTTTCATGAAAATTTTCAACTTTTTTGAAGCCGAATTCTTTTCATGAAAATGGTCAACTTTTTTGAAGCCGAAATCTTTTCATGAAAATTTTCATCTTTTTGAAGCCGAAATCTTTTCATGAAAATTTTCAACTTTTTTGAAGCAGAAATCTTTTCATGAAAATGTTCAACTTTTTGAAGCCGAAATACTTCATGAAAATGTTCAACTTTTTTGAAGCCGAAATCTTTTCATGAAAATGTTCAACTTTTTTGAAGCCATGATCTTTTCATGAAAATTTTCACCTTTTTGAAACCAAAATCTTTTCATGAAAATTTTCAACTTTTTTGAAGCCGAAATCTTTTCATGAAAATTGTCAACTTTTTTGAAGCCGAAATCTTTTCATGAAAATTTTCAACTTTTTGAAGCCGAAATCTTTTCATGAAAATTTTCAACTTTTTTGAAGCAGAAATCTTTTCATGAAAATGTTCATCTTTTTTGAAGCATAAATCTTTTCATGAAAATGTTCCATTTTTTTGAAGCCGAAATACTTCATGAAAATGTTCAACTTTTTTGAAGCCGAAATCTTTTCATGAAAATGTTCCATTTTTTTGAAGCCGAAATACTTCATGAAAATGTTCGACTTTTTTGAAGTCGAAATAGTTCATGAAAATTTTCAACTTTTTTGAAGCAGAAATCTTTTCATGATAATGTTCAACTTTTTTGAAGCCGAAATCTTTTCATGAAAATGTTAAATTTTTTTGAAGCCGAAATACTTCATGAAAATTTTCAACTTTTTTGAAGCCGAAATCTTTTCATGAAAATGTTCAACTTTTTTGAAGCCGAAATCTTTTCATGAAAATTTTCAACTTTTTTGAAGCCGAAATCTTTTCATGAAAATGTTCAACTTTTTTGAAGCAGAAATCTTTTCATGAAAATGTTCAAGTTTTTTGAAGCCGAAATCTTTTCATAAAAATGTTCCATTTTTTTGAAGCCGAAATACTTCATGAAAATTTTCAACTTTTTTGAAGCAGAAATCTTTTCATGAAAATGTTCAACTTTTTTGAGACCAAAATCTTTTCATGAAAATGTTCAACTTTTTTGAAGCCGAAATCTTTTCATGAAAATGTTCAACTTTTTTGAAGCCGAGATCTTTTCATGAAAATTTTCAACTTTTTGAAACCGAAATCTTTTCATGAACATTTTCAACTTTTTTGAAGCCGAAATCTTTTCATGAAAATGGTCAACTTTTTTGAAGCCGAAATCTTTTCATGAAAATGTTCAAGTTTTTTGAAGCCGAAATCTTTTCATGAAAATGGTCAACTTTTTTGAAATCCAAATCTTTTCATGTAAATTTTCAACTTTTTGAAGCAGAAATCTTTTCATGTAAATTTTCAACTTTTTTGAAGCCGAAATCTTTTCATGAAAATGTTCAACTTTTTTATAGCCGAAATCTTTTCATGAAAATGTTCAAGTTTTTTGAAGCCGAAATCTTTTCATGAAATTTTTCAACTTTTTTGAAGCCGAAATCTTTTCATGAAAATTTTCAACTTTTTTGAAGCCGAAATACTTGATGAAAATATTCAACTTTATTGAAGCCGAAATACTTGATGAAAATATTCAACTTTTTTGAAGTCTAAATCTTTTCATGAAAATTTTCAACTTTTTTGAAGCCGAAATCTTTTCATGAAAATGTTCAACTTTTTTGAAGCAGAAATCTTTTCATGAAAATTTTCAACTTTTTTGATACCGAAATAGTTCATGAAAATTTTCAACTTTTTTGAAGCTGAAATCTTTTCATGAAAATGTTCAACTTTTTTGATTCCGAAATCTTTTCATAAAAATTTTCAACTTTTTTGAAGCAGAAATCTTTTCATGAAAATTTTCAACTTTTTTGATACCGAAATAGTTCATGAAAATTTTCAACTTTTTTGAAGCTGAAATCTTTTCATGAAAATGTTCAACTTTTTTGAAGCCGAAATCTTTTCATGAAAATGTTCAAGTTTTTTGAAGCCGAAATCTTTTCATAAAAATTTTCCATTTTTTTGAAGCCGAAATACTTCATGAAAATTTTCAACTTTTTTGAAGCAGAAATCTTTTCATGAAAATGTTCAACTTTTTTGAGACCAAAATCTTTTCATGAAAATGTTCAACTTTTTTGAAGCCGAAATCTTTTCATGAAAATGTTCAACTTTTTTGAAGCCGAGATCTTTTCATGAAAATTTTCAACTTTTTTGAAGCTGAAATCTTTTCATGAAAATGGTCAACTTTTTTGAAGCCGAAATCTTTTCATGAAAATTTTCAACTTTTTGAAGCCGAAATCTTTTCATGAAAATTTTCATCTTTTTTGAAACATTAATCTTTTCATGAAAATTTTCAACTTTTTTGTAGTCGAAATACTTCATGAAAATTTTCAACTTTTTTAAAGCCGAAATCTTTTCATGAAAATTTTCATCTTTTTTGAAGCATAAATCTTTTCATGAAAATTTTCAACTTTTTTGAAGCCGAAATCTTTTCATGAAAATATTCGACTTTTTTGAAGTCGAAATAGTTCATGAAAATTTTCAACTTTTTTGAAGCCGAAATCTTTTCATGAAAATTTTCAACTTTTTTGAAGCTGAAATCTTTTCATGAAAATGGTCAACTTTTTTGAAGCCGAAATCTTTTCATGAAAATGTTCAACTTTTTGAAGCCGAAATCTTTTCATGAAAATGTTCAAGTTTTTTGAAGCCGAAATCTTTTCATAAAAATGTTCCATTTTTTTGAAGCCGAAATACTTCATGAAAATTTTCAACTTTTTTGAAGCAGAAATCTTTTCATGAAAATGTTCAACTTTTTTGAGACCAAAATCTTTTCATGAAAATGTTCAACTTTTTTGAAGCCGAAATCTTTTCATGAAAATGTTCAACTTTTTTGAAGCCGAGATCTTTTCATGAAAATTTTCAACTTTTTGAAACCGAAATCTTTTCATGAACATTTTCAACTTTTTTGAAGCCGAAATCTTTTCATGAAAATGGTCAACTTTTTTGAAGCCGAAATCATTCATGAAAATTTTCAACTTTTTTGAAGCCGAAATCTTTTCATGAAAATGTTCAAGTTTTTGAAGCCGAGATCTTTTCATGAAAATTTTCAACTTTTTGAAACCGAAATCTTTTCATGAAAATTTTCAACTTTTTTGAAGCCGAAATCTTTTCATGAAAATGCTCAACTTTTTTGAAGCCGAGATCTTTTCATGAAAATTTTCAACTTTTTGAAACCGAAATCTTTTCATGAAAATTTTCAACTTTTTTGAAGCCGAAATCTTTTCATGAAAATTTTCAACTTTTTGAAACCAAAATCTTTTCATGAAAATTTTCAACTTTTTTGAAGCCGAAATCTTTTCATGAAAATGTTCAACTTTTTTGAAGCCGAGATCTTTTCATGAAAATTTTCAACTTTTTGAAACCGAAATCATTTCATGAAAATTTTCAACTTTTTTGAAGCCGAGATCTTTTCATGAAAATTTTCAACTTTTTGAAACCGAAATCTTTTCATGAAAATTTTCAACTTTTTTGAAGCCGAAATCTTTTCATGAAAATGGTCAACTTTTTGAAGCCCAAATCTTTTCATGAAAATGTTCATCTTTTTTGAAACATAAATCTTTTCATGAAAATGTTCAAGTTTTTGAAGCCGAGATCTTTTCATGAAAATGGTCAACTTTTTAAAGCCGAAATCTTTTCATGAAAATCTTCGACTTTTTTGAAGTCGAAATAGTTCATGAAAATTTTCAACTTTTTTGAAGTTGAAATCTTTTCATGAAAATGGTCAACTTTTTTGTAGCCGAAATCTTTTCATGAAAATTTTCAACTTTTTGAAGCCGAAATCTTTTCATGTAAATTTTCAACTTTTTTGAAGCAGAAATCTTTTCATGAAAATGTTCAACTTTTTCATAGCCGAAATCTTTTCATGAAAATGTTCAAGTTTTTTGAAGCCGAAATCTTTTCATGAAAATGTTCCATTTTTTTGAAGCCGAAATACTTCATGAAAATTTTCAACTTTTTTGAAGCCGAAATCTTTTCATGAAAATTTTCAACTTTTTGAAACTAAAATCTTTTCAAGAAAATGTTCAACTTTTTTGAAGCCGAAATCTTTTCATGAAAATGTTCAACTTTTTTGAAGCCGAGATCTTTTCATGAAAATTTTCAACTTTTTGAAACCGAAATCTTTTCATGAAAATTTTCAACTTTTTGAAACCGAAATCTTTTCATGAAAATTTTCAACTTTTTGAAACCGAAATCTTTTCATGAAAATTTTCAACTTTTTTGTAGTCGAAATACTTCATGAAAATTTTCAACTTTTTTAAAGCCGAAATCTTTTCATGAAAATTTTCATCTTTTTTGAAGCATAAATCTTTTCATGAAAATTTTAGACTTTTTGCAGCCGAAAAACTTCATGAAAATTTTCAACTTTTTTGAAGCCGAAATCTTTTCATGAAAATATTCGACTTTTTTGCAGTCGAAATAGTTCATGAAAATTTTCAACTTTTTTGAAGCCGAAATCTTTTCATGAAAATGTTCCATTTTTTTGAAGCCGAAATACTTCATGAAAATTTTCAACTTTTTTGAAGCCGAAATCTTTTCATGAAAATTTTCAACTTTTTGAAACCAAAATCTTTTCATGAAAATGTTCAACTTTTTTGAAGCCGAAATCTTTTCATGAAAATGTTCAACTTTTTTGAAGCCGAGATCTTTTCATGAAAATTTTCAACTTTTTGAAACCGAAATCTTTTCATGAAAATTTTCAACTTTTTGAAACCGAAATCTTTTCATGAAAATTTTCAACTTTTTTGTAGTCGAAATACTTTATGAAAACTATCAACTTTTTTAAAGCCGAAATCTTTTCATGAAAATTTTCATCTTTTTTGAAGCATAAATCTTTTCATGAAAATTTTAGACTTTTTTGCAGCCGAAATACTTCATGAAAATTTTCAACTTTTTTGAAGCCGAAATCTTTTCATGAAAATATTCGACTTTTTTGAAGTCGAAATAGTTCATGAAAATTTACAACTTTTTTGAAGCCGAAATCTTTTCATGAAAATTTACAACTTTTTTGAAGCCGAAATCTTTTCATGAAAATGTTTAACTTTTTTGAAGCCGAAATCTTTTCATAAAAATTTTCAACTTTTTGAAACCAAAATCTTTTCATGAAAATTTTCAACTTTTTTGAAGCCGAAATCTTTTCATGAAAATGTTCAACTTTTTTGAAGCCGAGATCTTTTCATGAAAATGGTCAACTTTTTGAAGCCCAAATCTTTTCATGAAAATGTTCATCTTTTTTGAAACATAAATCTTTTCATGAAAATTTTCAACTTTTTTGTAGTCGAAATACTTCATGAAAATGTTCAAGTTTTTTGAAGCCGAAATCTTTTCATGAAAATCTTCGACTTTTTTGAAGTCGAAATAGTTGATGAAAATTTTCAACTTTTTTGAAGTTGAAATCTTTTCATGAAAATGGTCAACTTTTTTGTAGCCGAAATCTTTTCATGAAAATTTTCAACTTTTTGAAGCCGAAATCTTTTCATGTAAATTTTCAACTTTTTTGAAGCAGAAATCTTTTCATGAAAATGTTCAACTTTTTTATAGCCGAAATCTTTTCATGAAAATGTTCAAGTTTTTTGAAGCCGAAATCTTTTCATGAAAATGTTCCATTTTTTTGCATCCGAAATACTTCATGAAAATTTTCAACTTTTTTGAAGCCGAAATCTTTTCATGAAAATTTTCAACTTTTTTAAACCAAAATCTTTTCATGAAAATTTTCAACTTTTTTGAAGCCGAAATCTTTTCATGAAAATGTTCAACTTTTTTGAAGCCGAGATCTTTTCATGAAAATTTTCAACTTTTTGAAACCGAAATCTTTTCATGAAAATTTTCAACTTTTTGAAACCGAAATCTTTTCATGAAAATTTTCAACTTTTTTGTAGTCGAAATACTTCATGAAAATTTTCAACTTTTTTAAAGCCGAAATCTTTTCATGAAAATTTTCATCTTTTTTGAAGCATAAATCTTTTCATGAAAATTTTAGACTTTTTTGAAGCCGAAATCTTTTCATGAAAATCTTCGACTTTTTTGAAGTCGAAATAGTTCATGAAAATTTTCAACTTTTTTGAAGTTGAAATCTTTTCATGAAAATTTTCAACTTTTTTAAACCAAAATCTTTTCATGAAAATTTTCAACTTTTTTGAAGCCGAAATCTTTTCATGAAAATGTTCAACTTTTTTGAAGCCGAGATCTTTTCATGAAAATTTTCAACTTTTTGAAACCGAAATCTTTTCATGAAAATTTTCAACTTTTTGAAACCGAAATCTTTTCATGAAAATTTTCAACTTTTTTGTAGTCGAAATACTTCATGAAAATTTTCAACTTTTTTAAAGCCGAAATCTTTTCATGAAAATTTTCATCTTTTTTGAAGCATAAATCTTTTCATGAAAATGTTCCATTTTTTTGCATCCGAAATACTTCATGAAAATTTTCAACTTTTTTGAAGCCGAAATCTTTTCATGAAAATTTTCAACTTTTTTAAACCAAAATCTTTTCATGAAAATTTTCAACTTTTTTGAAGCCGAAATCTTTTCATGAAAATGTTCAACTTTTTTGAAGCCGAGATCTTTTCATGAAAATTTTCAACTTTTTGAAACCGAAATCTTTTCATGAAAATTTTCAACTTTTTGAAACCGAAATCTTTTCATGAAAATTTTCAACTTTTTTGTAGTCGAAATACTTCATGAAAATTTTCAACTTTTTTAAAGCCGAAATCTTTTCATGAAAATTTTCATCTTTTTTGAAGCATAAATCTTTTCATGAAAATTTTAGACTTTTTTGAAGCCGAAATCTTTTCATGAAAATCTTCGACTTTTTTGAAGTCGAAATAGTTCATGAAAATTTTCAACTTTTTTGAAGTTGAAATCTTTTCATGAAAATGGTCAACTTTTTTGAAGCCGAAATCTTTTTATGAAAATGTTCAACTTTTTTGAAACCGAAATCTTTTCATGTATATTTTCAACTTTTTTGAAGCAGAAATCTTTTCATGAAAATGTTCAACTTTTTTATAGCCGAAATCTTTTCATGAAAATGTTCAACTTTTTTGAAGCCGAAATCTTTTCATGAAAATGTTCCATTTTTTTGAAGCCGAAATACTTCATGAAAATTTTCAACTTTTTGAAACCAAAATCTTTTCATGAAAATTTTCAACTTTTTTGAAGCTGAAATCTTTTCATGAAAATGTTCCATTTTTTTGAAGCCGAAATACTTCATGAAAATTTTCAACTTTTTGAAACCAAAATCTTTTCATGAAAATTTTCAACTTTTTTGAAGCCGAAATCTTTTCATGAAAATGTTCAACTTTTTTGAAGCCGAGATCTTTTCATGAAAATGTTCAACTTTTTGAAGCCGAAATCTTTTCATGAAAATTTTCAACTTTTTTGAAGCAGAAATCTTTTCATGAAAATCTTAGACTTTTTTGAAGTCGAAATCTTTTCATGTAAATTTTCAACTTTCTTGAAGCAGAAATCTTTTCATGAAAATGTTCAACTTTTTTGAAGCCGAAATCTTTTCATGAAAATGTTCCATTTTTTTGAAGCCGAAATACTTCATGAAAATTTTCAACTTTTTGAAACCGAAATCTTTTCATGAAAATTTTCAACTTTTTGAAACCGAAATCTTTTCATGAAAATTTTCAACTTTTTTGTAGTCGAAATACTTCATGAAAATGTTCAACTTTTTTAAAGCCGAAATCTTTTCATGAAAATCTTCGACTTTTTTGAAGTCGAAATAGTTCATGAAAATTTTCAACTTTTTTGAAGTTGAAATCTTTTCATGAAAATGGTCAACTTTTTTGTAGCCGAAATCTTTTCATGAAAATTTTCAACTTTTTGAAGCCGAAATCTTTTCATGAAAATGTTCCATTTTTTTGAAGCCGAAATACTTCATGAAAATTTTCAACTTTTTGAAACCAAAATCTTTTCATGAAAATTTTCAACTTTTTTGAAGCCGAAATCTTTTCATGAAAATGTTCAACTTTTTTGAAGCCGAGATCTTTTCATGAAAATGTTCAACTTTTTGAAGCCGAAATCTTTTCATGAAAATTTTCAACTTTTTTGAAGCAGAAATCTTTTCATGAAAATCTTAGACTTTTTTGAAGTCGAAATCTTTTCATGTAAATTTTCAACTTTCTTGAAGCAGAAATCTTTTCATGAAAATGTTCAACTTTTTTGAAGCCGAAATCTTTTCATGAAAATGTTCCATTTTTTTGAAGCCGAAATACTTCATGAAAATTTTCAACTTTTTGAAACCGAAATCTTTTCATGAAAATTTTCAACTTTTTGAAACCGAAATCTTTTCATGAAAATTTTCAACTTTTTTGTAGTCGAAATACTTCATGAAAATGTTCAACTTTTTTAAAGCCGAAATCTTTTCATGAAAATCTTCGACTTTTTTGAAGTCGAAATAGTTCATGAAAATTTTCAACTTTTTTGAAGTTGAAATCTTTTCATGAAAATGGTCAACTTTTTTGTAGCCGAAATCTTTTCATGAAAATTTTCAACTTTTTGAAGCCGAAATCTTTTCATGTAAATTTTCAACTTTTTTGAAGCAGAAATCTTTTCATGAAAATGTTCAACTTTTTTATAGCCGAAATCTTTTCATGAAAATGTTCCATTTTTTTGAAGCCGAAATACTTCATGAAAATTTTCAACTTTTTTGAAGCCGAAATCTTTTCATGAAAATTTTCAACTTTTTTAAACCAAAATCTTTTCATGAAAATGTTCAACTTTTTTGAAGCCGAAATCTTTTCATGAAAATGTTCAACTTTTTTGAAGCCGAGATCTTTTCATGAAAATTTTCAACTTTTTGAAACCGAAATCTTTTCATGAAAATTTTCAACTTTTTGAAACCGAAATCTTTTCATGAAAATTTTCAACTTTTTTGTAGTCGAAATACTTCATGAAAATTTTCAACTTTTTTAAAGCCGAAATCTTTTCATGAAAATTTTCATCTTTTTTGAAGCATAAATCTTTTCATGAAAATTTTAGACTTTTTTGAAGCCGAAATCTTTTCATGAAAATCTTCGACTTTTTTGAAGTCGAAATAGTTCATGAAAATTTTCAACTTTTTTGAAGTTGAAATCTTTTCATGAAAATGGTCAACTTTTTTGTAGCCGAAATCTTTTTATGAAAATTTTCAACTTTTTTGAAACCGAAATCTTTTCATGTATATTTTCAACTTTTTTGAAGCAGAAATCTTTTCATGAAAATGTTCAACTTTTTTATAGCCGAAATCTTTTCATGAAAATGTTCAACTTTTTTGAAGCCGAAATCTTTTCATGAAAATGTTCCATTTTTTTGAAGCCGAAATACTTCATGAAAATTTTCAACTTTTTGAAACCAAAATCTTTTCATGAAAATTTTCAACTTTTTTGAAGCTGAAATCTTTTCATGAAAATGTTCCATTTTTTTGAAGCCGAAATACTTCATGAAAATTTTCAACTTTTTGAAACCAAAATCTTTTCATGAAAATTTTCAACTTTTTTGAAGCCGAAATCTTTTCATGAAAATGTTCAACTTTTTTGAAGCCGAGATCTTTTCATGAAAATGTTCAACTTTTTGAAGCCGAAATCTTTTCATGAAAATTTTCAACTTTTTTGAAGCAGAAATCTTTTCATGAAAATCTTAGACTTTTTTGAAGTCGAAATCTTTTCATGTAAATTTTCAACTTTCTTGAAGCAGAAATCTTTTCATGAAAATGTTCAACTTTTTTGTAGTCGAAATACTTCATGAAAATTTTCAACTTTTTTAAAGCCGAAATCTTTTCATGAAAATTTTCATCTTTTTTGAAGCATAAATCTTTTCATGAAAATTTTAGACTTTTTTGAAGCCGAAATCTTTTCATGAAAATCTTCCACTTTTTTGAAGTCGAAATAGTTCATGAAAATTTTCAACTTTTTTGAAGTTGAAATCTTTTCATGAAAATGGTCAACTTTTTTGTAGCCGAAATCTTTTTATGAAAATGTTCAACTTTTTTGAAGCCGAGATCTTTTCATGAAAATTTTCAACTTTTTGAAACCGAAATCTTTTTATGAAAATTTTCAACTTTTTTGAAGCCGAAATCTTTTCATGAAAATGGTCAACTTTTTTGAAGCCGAATTCTTTTCATGAAAAATTTCAACTTTTTGAAGCCGAAATCTTTTCATGTATATTTTGAACTTTTTTGAAGCAGAAATCTTTTCATGAAAATGTTCAACTTTTTTATAGCCGAAATCTTTTCATGAAAATGTTCAACTTTTTTGAAGCCGAAATCTTTTCATGAAAATGTTCCATTTTTTTGAAGCCGAAATACTTCATGAAAATTTTCAACTTTTTGAAACCAAAATCTTTTCATGAAAATTTTCAACTTTTTTGAAGCAGAAATCTTTTCATGAAAATCTTAGACTTTTTTGAAGTCGAAATCTTTTCATGTAAATTTTCAACTTTCTTGAAGCAGAAATCTTTTCATGAAAATGTTCAACTTTTTTGAAGCCGAAATCTTTTCATGAAAATGTTCCATTTTTTTGAAGCCGAAATACTTCATGAAAATTTTCAACTTTTTGAAACCAAAATCTTTTCATGAAAATTTTCAACTTTTTTGAAGCCGAAATCTTTTCATGAAAATGTTCCATTTTTTTGAAGCCGAAATACTTCATGAAAATTTTCAACTTTTTGAAACAAACATCTTTTTATGAAAATTTTCAACTTTTTTGAAGCCGAAATCTTTTCATGAAAATGTTCAACTTTTTTGAAGCCGAGATCTTTTCATGAAAATTTTCAACTTTTTGAAGCCGAAATCTTTTCATGAAAATTTTCAACTTTTTTGAAGCAGAAATCTTTTCATGAAAATCTTAGACTTTTTTGAAGTCGAAATCTTTTCATGTAAATTTTCAACTTTTTTGAAGTCGAAATCTTTTCATGTAAATTTTCAACTTTTTTGAAGCAGAAATCTTTTCATGAAAATGTTCAACTTTTTTGAAGCCGAAATCTTTTCATGAAAAATGATCAACTTTTTTGAAGCCGAAATCTTTTCATGAAAATGTTAAATTTTTTTGAAGCCGAAATACTTCATGAAAATTTTCAACTTTTTTGAAGCCGAAATCTTTTCATGAAAATGTTCAACTTTTTTGAAGCCGAAATCTTTTCATGAAAATGTTCAACTTTTTTGAAGCCGAGATCTTTTCATGAAAATTTTCAACTTTTTGAAACCGAAATCTTTTCATGAACATTTTCAACTTTTTTGAAGCCGAAATCTTTTCATGAAAATGGTCAACTTTTTTGAAGCCGAAATCCTTCATGAAAATTTTCAACTTTTTTGAAGCCGAAATCTTTTCATGAAAATGTTCAAGTTTTTGAAGCCGAGATCTTTTCATGAAAATTTTCATCTTTTTTGAAGCATAAATCTTTTCATGAAAATTTTGGACTTTTTTGAAGTCGAAAAAATTCATGAACATTTTCAACTTTTTTGAAGTCTAAATCTTTTCATGAAATTTTTCAACTTTTTTGGAGCCGAAATCTTTTCATGAAAATTTTCATCTTTTTTGAAGCCGAAATACTTCATGAAAATTTTCAACTTTTTGAAGCCGAAATCTTTTCATGAAAATTTTCATCTTTTTTGAAGCATAAATCTTTTCATGAAAATTTTCAACTTTTTTGAAGCCAAAATACTTTATGAAAATTTTCAACTTTTTTGAAGCCGAAATACTTCATGGAAATCTTCAACTTTTTTGAAGCAGAAATCTTTTCATGAAAATTTTCAACTTTTTTGAAGCCTAAATCTTTTCATGAAAATGTTCATCTTTTTTGAAGCAGAAATCTTTTCATGAAAATCTTAGACTTTTTTGAAGTCGAAAAAATTCATGAACATTTTCAACTTTTTTGAAGACTAAATCTTTTCATGAAAATGTTCAACTTTTTTGAAGCCGAAATTTTTTCATGAAAATTTTCAACTTTTTTGAAGCAGAAATATTTTTCTGAAAATCGTTGACTTTTTTGAAGCCGAAATACTTCATGAAAATTTTCAACTTTTTTGAAGCCGAAATCTTTTCATGAAAATGGTCAACTTTTTGAAGCCGAAATCTTTTCATGAAAATTTTCAACTTTTGAAGCAGAAACCTTTTCAGGAAAATCTTAGACTTTTTTGAAGTCGAAATCTTTTCATGAAAATGTTCAACTTTTTTGAAGCCGAAATCTTTTCATGAAAATGGTCAACTTGTTTGAAGCCGAAATCTTTTCATGAAAATGTTCCATTTTTTTGAAACCGAAATCTTTTTTCATGAAAATGGTCAACTTTTTTGAAGCCGAAATCTTTTCATGAAAATTTTCAACTTTTTGAAGCCGAAATCTTTTCATGAAGATATTCGACTTTTTTGAAGTCGAAATAGTTCATGAAAGTTTTCAACCTTTTTGAAGCCAAAATCTTTTCATGAAAATGTTCAACTTTTTTGAAGCCGAAATCTTTTCATGAAAATTTTCAACTTTTTGAAACCGAAATCTTTTCATGAAAATTTTCAACTTTTTTGAAGCAGAAATCTTTTCATGAAAATTTTCAACTTTTTGAAACCGAAATCTTTTCATGAAAATCTTCGACTTTTTTGAAGTCGAAATAGTTCATGAAAATTTTCAACTTTTTTGAAGCTGAAATGTTTTCATGAAAATGGTCATCTTTTTTGAAGCTGAAATCTTTTCATGAAAATGTTCCATTTTTTTGAAGCCGAAATACTTCATGAAAATTTTCAACTTTTTTGAAGCCGAAATCTTTTCATGAAAATGTTCAACTTTTTTGAAGCCAAAATCTTTTCATGAAAATGTTCAACTTTTTTGAAGCCGAAATCTTTTCATGAAAATTTTCAACTTTTTGAAACCAAAATCTTTTCATGAAAATTTTCAACTTTTTTGAAGCCAAAATCTTTTCATGAAAATGGTCAACTTTTTTGAAGCCGAAATCTTTTCATGAAAATGGTCATCTTTTTTGAAGCATAAATCTTTTCATGAAAATTTTAGACTTTTTTGCAGCCGAAATACTTCATGAAAATTTTCAACTTTTTTGAAGCCGAAATCTTTTCATGAAAATCTTCGACTTTTTTGAAGTCGAAATAGCTCATGAAAGTTTTAAACCTTTTTGAAGCTGAAATCTTTTCATGAAAATGTTCAACTTTTTTGAAGCCGAAATCTTTTCATGAAAATTTTCAACTTTTTGAAACCGAAATCTTTTCATGAAAATTTTCAACTTTTTTGAAGCCGAAATCTTTTCATGAAAATGTTCAATTTTTTTGATGCCGAAATCTTTTCATGAAGTATTTCGGCTTCAAAAAAGTCTAAAATTTTCATAAACTATTTCGGCTTCAAAAAAGTTGAAAATTTTCATGAAAAGATTTTGGTTTCAAAAAGGTGAAAATTTTCATGCAAAGATTTCGGCTTCAAAAAAGTTGAACATTTTCATGAAAAGATTTCGACTTCAAAAAAGTTGAAAATTTTCATGAAGTATTTCGGCTTCAAAAAAATGGAACATTTTCATGAAAAAATTTCGGCTTGAAAAAAGTTGAACATTTTCATGAAAAGATTTCGGGTTCAAAAAAGTTGAAAATTTTCATGAACTATTTCGGCATCAAAAAAGTTGAAAATTTTCATGAAAAGATTTAGGTTTCAAAAAAGTTGAAAATTTTCATAAAGTATTTCGGCTTCAAAAAAGTCTAAAATTTTCATGAACTATTTCGGCTTCAAAAAAGTTGAAAATTTTCATGAAAAGATTTCGGCTTCAAAAAATTTGAAAATTTTCATGAAAAGATTTCTGCTTCAAAAAAGTTGAAAATTTACATGAAAAGATTTCGACTTCAAAAAAGTTGAACATTTTCATGAAGTATTTCGGCTTCAAAAAAATGGAACATTTTCATGAAAAGATTTCGGCTTCAAAAAAGTTGAAGATTTTCATGAAAAGATTTCTGCTTCAAAAAAGTTGAAAATTTTCATGACAGGATTTTGGCTTCAAAAAAGATGAAAATTTTCATGAAAAGATTTCGGCTTCAAAAAAGTTGAAAATTTTCATGAAAAGATTTCGGTTTCAAAAAGTTGAAAATTTTCATGAAAAGATCTCGGCTTCAAAAAAGTTGAACATTTTCATGAAAAGATTTAGACTTCAAAAAAGTTGAATATTTTCATCAAGTATTTCGGCTTCAAAAAAGTCGAAGATTTTCATGAAAAGATTTCTGATTCAAAAAAGTTGAAAATTTACATGAAAAGATTTCGACTTCAAAAAAGTCTAAGATTTTCATGAAAAGAATTCTGCTTCAAAAAAGTTGAAAATTTTCATGAAAAGATTTCGGCTTCAAAAAGTTGAAAATTTACATGAAAAGATTTCGACTTCAAAAAGTCTAAGATTTTCATGAAAAGATTTCGGCTTCAAAAAGTTGAAAATTTTCATGAAAAGATTTCGGCTTCAAAAAGTTGAAAATTGTCATGAAAAGATCTCGGCTTCAAAAAAGTTGACCATTTTCATGAAAAGATTTCGGCTTCAAAAAAGTTGAAAATGTTCATGAAAAGATTTCGGCTTTCAAAAAGTTGAAAATTTTCATGAAAAGATTTCGGCTTCAAAAAAGTTGAGCATTTTCATGAAAAGATTTCGGCTTCAAAAAAGTTGAAAATTTTCATGAAAAGATTTCGGTTTCAAAAAGTTGAAAATTTTGATGAAAAGATCTCGGCTTCAAAAAAGTTGAACAATTTCATGAAAAGATTTCGGCTTCAAAAAAGTTGAAAATTTTCATGAAGTATTTCGGCTTCAAAAAAGTTGACCATTTTCATGAAAAGATTTCGGCTTCAAAAAAGTTGAAAATTTTCATGAAAAGATTTCGGCTTCAAAAAAGTTGACCATTTTCATGAAAAGATTTCGGCTTCAAAAAAGTTGAAAATTTTCATGAAAAGATTTTGGTTTCAAAAAAGTTGAAAATTTTCATGAAAAGATCTCGGCTTCAAAAAGTTGAAAATTTTCATGAACTATTTCGACTTCAAAAAAGTCGAAGATTTTCATGAAAAGATTTCGGCTTCAAAAAAGTTGAAAATTTTCATGAAGTATTTCGGCTGCAAAAAAGTCTAAAATTTTCATGAAAAGATTTATGCTTCAAAAAAGATGAAAAATTTCATGAAAAGATTTCGGCTTCAAAAAAGTTGAAAATTTTCATGAAAAGATCTCGGTTTCAAAAAGTTGAAAATTTTCATGAAAAGATCTCGGCTTCAAAAAAATGTAACATTTTCATGAAAAGATTTCGGCTATAAAAAAGTTGAACATTTTCATGAAGTATTTCGGCTTCCAAAAAATGGAACATTTTCATGAAAAGATTTCGGCTTCAAAAAAGTTGAACATTTTCATGAAAAGATTTCTGCTTCAAAAAAGTTGAAAATTTACATGAAAAGATTTCGACTTCAAAAAGTCTAAGATTTTCATGAAAAGATTTCTGCTTCAAAAAAGTTGAAAATTTTCATGAAAAGATTTCGGCTTCAAAAAGTTGAAAATTTTCATGAAAAGATTTCGGCTTCAAAAAGTTGAAAATTTTCATGAAAAGATCTCGGCTTCAAAAAAGTTGACCATTTTCATGAAAAGATTTCGGCTTCAAAAAAGTTGAAAATGTTCATGAAAAGATTTCGGCTTTCAAAAAGTTGAAAATTTTCATGAAAAGATTTCGGCTTCAAAAAAGTTGAGCATTTTCATGAAAAGATTTCGGCTTCAAAAAAGTTGAAAATTTTCATGAAAAGTTTTCGGTTTCAAAAAGTTGAAAATTTTGATGAAAAGATCTCGGCTTCAAAAAAATGGAACATTTTCATGAAAAGATTTCGGCTTCAAAAAACTTGAACATTTTCATGAAAAGATTTCGGCTTCAAAAAAGTTGACCATTTTCATGAAAAGATTTCGGCTTCAAAAAAGTTGAAAATTTTCATGAAAAGATTTTGGTTAAAAAAAGTTGAAAATTTTCATGAAAAGATCTCGGCTTCAAAAAGTTGAAAATTTTCATGAACTATTTCGACTTCAAAAAAGTCGAAGATTTTCATGAAAAGATTTCGGCTTCAAAAAAGTTGACCATTTTCATGAAAAGATTTCAGCTTCAAAAAAGTTGAAAATTTTCATGAAAAGATTTCGGCTTCAAAAAAGTTGAAAATTTTCATGAACTATTTCGACTTCAAAAAAGTCGAAGATTTTCATTAAAAGATTTCGGCTTCAAAAAAGTTGAAAATGTTCATGAAGTATTTCGGCTGCAAAAAAGTCTAAAATTTTCATGAAAAGATTTCTGCTTCAAAAAAGTTGAACATTTTCATGAAAAGATTTCGGCTTCAAAAAAGTTGAAAATTTTCATGAACTATTTCGACTTCAAAAAAGTCGAATATTTTCATGAAAAGATTTCGGCTTCAAAAAAGTCTAAAATTTTCATGAAAAGATTTATGTTTGAAAAAAGTTGAAAATTTTCATGAAGTATTTAGGCTGCAAAAAAGTCTAAAATTTTCATGAAAAGATTTTGGTTTCAAAAAGTTGAAAATTTTCATGAAAAGATTTCGACTTCAAAAAAGTTGAAAATTTTCATGAAAAGATTTCGGCTTCAAAAAAGTTGAAAATTTTCATGAAAAGATTTTGGTTTCAAAAAGTTGAAAATTTTCATGAAAAGATCTCGGCTTCAAAAAAGTTGAAAATTTTCATGAAAAGATTTCGGCTTCAAAAAAGTTGAAAATTTTCATGAACTATTTCGACTTCAAAAAAGTCGAAGATTTTCATTAAAAGATTTCGGCTTCAAAAAAGTTGAAAATTTTCATGAAGTATTTCGGCTGCAAAAAAGTCTAAAATTTTCATGAAAAGATTTATGCTTCAAAAAAGATGAACATTTTCATGAAAAGATTTCTGCTTCAAAAAAGTTGAAAATTTACATGAAAAGATTTCGACTTCAAAAAAGTTGAAAATTTTCATGAACTATTTCGACTTCAAAAAAGTCGAAGATTTTCATGAAAAGATTTCGGCTTCAAAAAAGTTCAAAATTTTCATGAAAAGATTTATGCTTCAAAAAAGATGAACATTTTCATGAAAAGATTTCTGCTTCAAAAAAGTTGAAAATTTTCATGAACTATTTCGACTTCAAAAAAGTCGAAGATTTTCATGAAAAGATTTCGGCTTCAAAAAAGTTGAAAATTTTCATGAAGTATTTCGGCTTCAAAAAAGTTGAAGATTTTCATGAAAACATTTCGGCTTCAAAAAAGTTGAACATTTTCATGAAAAGATTTCTGCTTCAAAAAAGTTGAAAATTTTCATGAAAAGATTTCGGCTTCAAAAAGTTGAAAATTTTCATGAAAAGATTTCGGCTTCAAAAAAGTTGACCATTTTCATGAAAAGATTTCGGCTTCAAAAAAGTTGAAAATTTTCATGAAGTATTTCGGCTTCAAAAAAGTTGAAAATTTTCATGAAGTATTTCGGCTTCAAAAAAGTCTAAAATTTTCATGAAAAGATTTTGGTTTCAAAAAGGTGAAAATTTTCATGAAAAGATCTCGGCTTCAAAAAAGTTGAACATTTACATGAAAAGATTTCGGCTTCAAAAAAGTTGAACATTTTCATGAAAAGATTTCAGCTTCAAAAAAGTTGAACATTTTCATGAAAAGATTTCGGCTTCAAAAAAGTCGAAGATTTTCATGAAAAGATTTCTGCTTCAAAAAAGTCGAAGATTTTCATGACAGGATTTTGGCTTCAAAAAAGTTGAACATTTTCATGAAAAGATTTCTGCTTCAAAAAAGTTGAACATTTTCATGAAAAGATTTTGGTTTCAAAAAGTTGAAAATTTTCATGAAAAGATTTCTGCTTCAAAAAAGTTGAAAAATTACATGAAAAGATTTTGGTTTCAAAAAGTTGAAAATTTTCATGAAAAGATTTCGGCTTCAAAAAAGTTGAACATTTTCATGAAAAGATTTCTGCTTCAAAAAAGTTGAAAATTTTCATGAAAAGATTTTGGTTTCAAAAAGTTGAAAATTTTCATGAAAAGATTTCGGCTTCAAAAAACTTGAACATTTTCATGAAAAGATTTCGGCTACAAAAAAGTTGAAAATTTTCATGAAAAGATTTTGGTTTCAAAAAGTTGAAAATTTTCATGAAGTATTTCGGCTTCAAAAAAATGGAACATATTCATGAAAAGATTTCTGCTTCAAAAAAGTTGAACATTTTCATGAAAAGATTTCTGCTTCAAAAAAGTTGAACATTTTCATGAACTATTTCGGCATCAAAAAAGTTGAAAATTTTCATGAAAAGATTTAGGTTTCAAAAAAGTTGAAAATTTTCATGAAGTATTTCGGCTTCAAAAAAGTTGAACATTTTCATGAACTATTTCGGCTTCAAAAAAGTTGAAAATTTTCATGAAAAGATTTTGGTTTCAAAAAGTTGAAAATTTTCATGAAAAGATTTCTGCTTCAAAAAAGTTGATCATTTTCATGAAAAGATTTCGGCTTCAAAAAAGTTGAACATTTTCATGAAAAGATTTCTGCTTCAAAATTTGAAAATTTACATGAAAAGATTTCGACTTCAAAAAAGTTGAAAATTTACATGAAAAGATTTTGACTTCAAAAAAGTCTAAGATTTTCATGAAAAGATTTCTGCTTCAAAAAAGTTGAAAATTTTCATGAAAAGATTTCGGCTTCAAAAAGTTGAAAATTTTCATGAAAAGATCTCGGCTTCAAAAAAGTTGAACATTTTCATGAAAAGATTTCGGCTTCAAAAAAGTTGAAAATTTTCATGAAAAGATTTTTGTTTCAAAAAGTTGAAAATTTTCATGAAGTATTTCGGCTTCAAAAAAGTTGAAAATTTTAATGAAAAGATTTCGACTTCAAAAAAGTTGAAAATTTACATGAAAAGATTTCGACTTCAAAAAAGTCTAAGATTTTCATGAAAAGATTTCTGCTTCAAAAAAGTTGAAAATTTTCATGAAAAGATTTCGGCTTCAAAAAGTTGAAAATTTTCATGAAAAGATCTCGGCTTCAAAAAAGTTGAACATTTTCATGAAAAGATTTCGGCTTCAAAAAAGTTGAAAATTTTCATGAAGGATTTCGGCTTCAAAAAAATGGAACATTTTCATGAAAAGATTTCGGCTTCAAAAAACTTGAACATTTTCATGAAAAGATTTCTGCTTCAAAAAAGTTGAAAATTTTAATGAAAAGATTTCGACTTCAAAAAAGTTGAAAATTTACATGAAAAGATTTCGACTTCAAAAAAGTCTAAGATTTTCATGAAAAGATTTCTGCTTCAAAAAAGTTGAAAATTTTCATGAAAAGATTTCGGTTTCAAAAAGTTGAAAATTTTCATGAAAAGATCTCGGCTTCAAAAAAGTTGAACATTTTCATGAAAAGATTTCGGCTACAAAAAAGTTGACAATTTTCATGAACTATTTCGACTTCAAAAAAGTCGAAGATTTTCATGAAAAGATTTCGGCTTCAAAAAAGTTGAAAATTTTCATGAAAAGATTTATGCTTCAAAAAAGATGAAAAATTTCATGAAAAGATTTCGGCTTTAAAAAAGTTGAAAATTTTCATGAAGTATTTCGACTACAAGAAAGTTGAAAATTTTCATGAAAAGATGTATGTTTCAAAAAAGATGAACATTTTCATGAAAAGATTTGGGCTTCAAAAAGTTGACCATTTTCATGAAAAGATTTCGGCTTCAAAAAGTTGAAAATTTTCATGAAAAGATTTCTGCTTCAAAAAAGTTGAGCATTTTCATGAAAAGATTTCGGCTTCAAAAAAGTTGAAAATTTTCATGAAAAGATTTCGGTTTCAAAAAGTTGAAAATTTTCATGAAGGATTTCGGCTTCAAAAAAATGGAACATTTTCATGAAAAGATTTCGGCTTCAAAAAACTTGAACATTTTCATGAAAAGATTTTGGTCTCAAAAAAGTTGAACATTTTCATGAAAAGATTTCTGCTTCAAAAAAGTTGAAAATTTTCATGAAGTATTTCGGCTTCAAAAAAATGGAACATTTTTATGAAAAGATTTCGGCTTCAAAAAACTTGAACATTTTCATGAAAAGATTTCGGCTTCAAAAATGTTGAACATTTTCATGAAAAGATTTCGGCTTCAAAAAAGTTGAGCATTTTCATGAAAAGATTTCGGCTTCAAAAATGTTGAACATTTTCATGAAAAGATTTCGGCTTCAAAAAAGTTGAGCATTTTCATGAAAAGATCTCGGCTTCAAAAAAGTTGAAAATTTTCATGAAAAGATTTCGGCTTCAAAAAAGTTGACCATTTTCATGAAAAGATTTCAGCTTCAAAAAAGTTGAAAATTTTCATGAAAAGATTTCGGTTTCAAAAAGTTGAAAATTTTCATGAAAAGATTTCGGCTTCAAAAAAGTTGAAAATTTTCATGAACTATTTCAACTTCAAAAAAGTCGAATATTTTCATGAAAAGATTTCGGCTTCAAAAAAGTTGAAAATTTTCATGAAGTTTTTCGGCTGCAAAAAAGTCTAAAATTTTCATGAAAAGATTTATGCTTCAAAAAAGATGAAAATTTTCATGAAAAGATTTCGGCTTCAAAAAAGTTGACCATTTTCATGAAAAGATTTCAACTTCAAAAAAGTTGAAAATTTTTATGAAAAGATTTCGGTTTCAAAAAGTTGAAAATTTTTATGAAAAGATTTCGGTTTCAAAAAGTTGAAAATTTTCATGAAAAGATTTCGGCTTCAAAAAAGTTGAAAATTTTCATGAACTATTTCAACTTCAAAAAAGTCGAATATTTTCATGAAAAGATTTCGGCTTCAAAAAAGTTGAAAATTTTCATGAAGTTTTTCAGCTGCAAAAAAGTCTAAAATTTTCATGAAAAGATTTATGCTTCAAAAAAGATGAAAATTTTCATGAAAAGATTTCGGATTTAAAAAAGTTGAAAATTTTCCTGAAGTATTTCGACTACAAAAAAGTTGAAAATTTTCATGAAAAGATTTCGGTTTCAAAAAGTTGAAAATTTTCATGAAAAGATTTCGGTTTCAAAAAGTTGAAAATTTTCATGAAAAGATCTCGGCTTCAAAAAAGTTGAACATTTTCATGAAAAGATTTCGGCTTCAAAAAAGTTGAACATTTTCATGAAAAGATTTTGGTTTAAAAAAGTTGAAAATTTTCATGAAAAGATTTCGGCTTCAAAAAAGTTGAAGATTTTCATGAAAAGATTTCGGCTTCAAAAAAATGGAACATTTTCATGAAAAGATTTCGGCTTCAAAAAAGTTGACCATTTTCATGAAAAGATTTCAACTTCAAAAAAGTTGAAAATTTTCATGAACTATTTCGACTTCAAAAAAGTCGAAGATTTTCATGAAAAGATTTCGGCTTTAAAAAAGTTGAACATTTTCATGAAGTATTTCGACTACAAAAAAGTTGAAAATTTTCATGAAAAGATTTATGTTTCAAAAAAGATGAACATTTTCATGAAAAGATTTGGGCTTCAAAAAGTTGACCATTTTCATGAAAAGATCTCGGCTTCAAAAAAGTTGAACATTTTCATGAAAAGATTTCGGCTTCAAAAAAGTTGAAAATTTTCATGAAAAGATTTTGGTTTCAAAAAGTTGAAAATTTTTATGAAAAGATTTCGGCTTCAAAAAAGTTAAACATTTTCATGAAAAGATTTCGGCTTCAAAAAAGTTGAAAATTTTCATGAACTATTTCGGCTTCAAAAAAGTCGAATATTTTCATGAAAAGATTTCGGCTTCAAAAAAGTTGAAAATTTTCATGAAGTATTTCGGCTGCAAAAAAGTCTAAAATTTTCATGAAAAGATTTATGCTTCAAAAAAGATGAAAATTTTCATGAAAAGATTTCGGCTTTAAAAAAGTTGAAAATTTTCATTAAGTATTTCGACTACAAAAAAGTTGAAAATTTTCATGAAAAGATTTCGGTTTCAAAAAGTTGAAAATTTTCATGAAAAGATTTCGGTTTCAAAAAGTTGAAAATTTTCATGAAAAGATTTCGGTTTCAAAAAGTTGAAAATTTTCATGAAAAGATCTCGGCTTCAAAAAAGTTGAACATTTTCATGAAAAGATTTCGGCTTCAAAATAGTTGAAAATTTTCATGAAAAGATTTCGGCTTCAAAAAAGTTGAAAATTTTCATGAAGTATTTCGGCTTCAAAAAAATGGAACATTTTCATGAAAAGATTTCGGCTTCAAAAAACTTGAACATTTTCATGAAAAGATTTCGGCTATAAAAAAGTTGAACATTTTCATGAAAAGATTTTGGTTTCAAAAAGTTGAAAATTTTTATGAAAAGATTTCGGCTTCAAAAAAGTTAAACATTTTCATGAAAAGATTTCGGCTTCAAAAAAGTTGAAAATTTTCATGAACTATTTCGGCTTCAAAAAAGTCGAATATTTTCATGAAAAGATTTCGGCTTCAAAAAAGTTGAAAATTTTCATGAAGTATTTCGGCTGCAAAAAAGTCTAAAATTTTCATGAAAAGATTTATGCTTCAAAAAAGATGAAAATTTTCATGAAAAGATTTCGGCTTTAAAAAAGTTGAAAATTTTCATTAAGTATTTCGACTACAAAAAAGTTGAAAATTTTCATGAAAAGATTTCGGTTTCAAAAAGTTGAAAATTTTCATGAAAAGATTTCGGTTTCAAAAAGTTGAAAATTTTCATGAAAAGATCTCGGCTTCAAAAAAGTTGAACATTTTCATGAAAAGATTTCGGCTTCAAAATAGTTGAAAATTTTCATGAAAAGATTTCGGCTTCAAAAAAGTTGAAAATTTTCATGAAGTATTTCGGCTTCAAAAAAATGGAACATTTTCATGAAAAGATTTCGGCTTCAAAAAACTTGAACATTTTCATGAAAAGATTTCGGCTATAAAAAAGTTGAACATTTTCATGAAAAGATTTCTGCTTCAAAAAAGTTGAAAATTTACATGAAAAGATTTCAGCTTCAAAAAGTTGAAAATTTTCATGAAAAGATTTCGGCTAAAAAAAAGTTGACCATTTTCATGAAAAGATTTCAACTTCAAAAAAGTTGAAAATTTTCATGAACTATTTCGACTTCAAAAAAGTCGAAGATTTTCATGAAAAGATTTCGGCTTTAAAAAAGTTGAACATTTTCATGAAGTATTTCGACTACAAAAAAGTTGAAAATTTTCATGAAAAGATTTATGTTTCAAAAAAGATGAACATTTTCATGAAAAGATTTGGGCTTCAAAAAGTTGACCATTTTCATGAAAAGATCTCGGCTTCAAAAAAGTTGAACATTTTCATGAAAAGATTTCGGCTTCAAAAAAGTTGAAAATTTTCATGAAAAGATTTTGGTTTCAAAAAGTTGAAAATTTTTATGAAAAGATTTCGGCTTCAAAAAAGTTAAACATTCTCATGAAAAGATTTCGGCTTCAAAAAAGTTGAAAATTTTCATGAACTATTTCGGCTTCAAAAAAGTCGAATATTTTCATGAAAAGATTTCGGCTTCAAAAAAGTTGAAAATTTTCATGAAGTATTTCGGCTGCAAAAAAGTCTAAAATTTTCATGAAAAGATTTATGCTTCAAAAAAGATGAAAATTTTCATGAAAAGATTTCGGCTTTAAAAAAGTTGAAAATTTTCATTAAGTATTTCGACTACAAAAAAGTTGAAAATTTTCATGAAAAGATTTCGGTTTCAAAAAGTTGAAAATTTTCATGAAAAGATTTCGGTTTCAAAAAGTTGAAAATTTTCATGAAAAGATCTCGGCTTCAAAAAAGTTGAACATTTTCATGAAAAGATTTCGGCTTCAAAATAGTTGAACATTTTCATGAAAAGATTTTGGTTTCAAAAAGTTGAAAATTTTCATGAAAAGATTTCGGCTTCAAAAAAGTTGAAAATTTTCATGAAGTATTTCGGCTTCAAAAAAATGGAACATTTTCATGAAAAGATTTCGGCTTCAAAAAACTTGAACATTTTCATGAAAAGATTTCGGCTATAAAAAAGTTGAACATTTTCATGAAAAGATTTCTGCTTCAAAAAAGTTGAAAATTTACATGAAAAGATTTCGGCTTCAAAAAGTTGAAAATTTTCATGAAAAGATTTCGGCTTCAAAAAAGTTGAAAATTTTCATGAAGTATTTCGGCTTCAAAAAAATGGAACATTTTCATGAAAAGATTTCGGCTTCAAAAAAGTTGAAAATTTACATGAAAAGATTTCGGCTTCAAAAAGTTGAAAATTTTCATGAAAAGATTTCGGCTAAAAAAAAGTTGACCATTTTCATGAAAAGATTTCAACTTCAAAAAAGTTGAAAATTTTCATGAACTATTTCGACTTCAAAAAAGTCGAAGATTTTCATGAAAAGATTTCTGTTTCAAAAAAGATGAACATTTTCATGAAAAGATTTGGGCTTCAAAAAGTTGACCATTTTCATGAAAAGATCTCGGCTTCAAAAAAGTTGAACATTTTCATGAAAAGATTTCGGCTTCAAAAAAGTTGAAAATTTTCATGAAAAGATTTCTGCTTCAAAAAAGTTGAACATTTTCATGAAAAGATCTCGGCTTCAAAAAAGTTGAGCATTTTCATGAAAAGATTTCGGCTTCAAAAAAGTTGAAAATTTTCATGAAAAGATTTCGGTTTCAAAAAGTTGAAAATTTTCATGAAAAGATCTCGGCTTCAAAAACTTGAACATTTTCATGAAAAGATTTCGGCTTCAAAAAAGTTGAAAATTTTCATGAAGGATTTTTGCTTCAAAAAAGTTGACCATTTTCATGAAAAGATTTCGGCTTCAAAAAAGTTGAAAATGTTCATGAAAAGATTTCGGTTTCAAAAAGTTGAAAATTTTCATGAAAAGATCTCGGCTTCAAAAAATTTCAAAATTTTCATGAAGTATTTCGGCTTCAAAAAAATGTACCATTTTCATGAAAAGATTTCGGCTTCAAAAAAGTTGATCATTTTTCATGAAAAGATTTCGGCTTCAAAAAAGTTGAACATTTTCATGAAAAGATTTCTGCTTCAAAAAAGTTGAAAATTTAAATGAAAAGATTTCGACTTCAAAAAAGTTGAAAATTTACATGAAAAGATTTCGACTTCAAAAAAGTCTAAGATTTTCATGAAAAGATTTCTGCTTCAAAAAAGTTGAAAATTTTCATGAAAAGATTTCGGCTTCAAAAAGTTGAAAATTTTCATGAAAAGATCTCGGCTTCAAAAAAGTTGAACATTTTCATGAAAAGATTTCGGCTTCAAAAAAGTTGAAAATTTTCATGAAAAGATTTCGGCTTCAAAAAAGTTGAAAAATTTCATGAAAAGATTTCAGCATCAAAAAAGTTGAACATTTTCATGAACTATTTTCGGCTTCAAAAAAGTTGAAAATTTACATGAAAAAATTTCGGCTTCAAAAAAGTTGAAAATTTTCATGAAAAAATTTCGGCTTCAAAAAAGTTGAAAATTTTCATGAACTATTTCGACTTCAAAAAAGTCTAAGATTTTCATGAAAATATTTCTGCTTCAAAAAAGTTGAAAATTTTCATGAAAAGATTTCGGCTTCAAAAAGTTGAAAATTTTCATGAAAAGATTTAGGTTTCAAAAAAGTTGAAAATTTTCATGAAGTATTTCGGCTTCAAAAAAGTTGAAAATTTTCATGAAAAGATTTAGGTTTCAAAAAAGTTGAAAATTTACATTAAATGATTTTGGATTCAAAAAAGTCGAAGTATTTCATGAAAAGATTTCTGCTTCAAAAAAGTTGAAAATTTTCATGAACTATTTTCGGCTTCAAAAAAGTTGAAAATTTACATGAAAAAATGTCGGCTTCAAAAAAGTCGAAAATTTTCATGAAGTATTTCGGCTTCAAAAAAGTCAACGATTTTCAGAAAAAGATTTCTGCTTCAAAAAAGTTGAAAATTTTCATGAAAAAATTTCGGCTTCAAAAAAGTTGAAAATTTTCATGAACTATTTCGGCATCAAAAAAGTTGAAAATTTTCATGAAAAGATTTAGGTTTCATAAAAGTTGAAAATTTACATTAAAAGATTTCGGCTTCAAAAAAGTTGAAAATTTTCATGAAAAGATTTAGGTTTCAAAAAAGTTGACAATTTTCATGAAGTATTTCGGCTTCAAAAAAATCAACGATTTTCATGAAAAGATTTCAGCTTCAAAAAAGTTGAAAATTTTCATTACAGGATTATGGCTTTAAAAAAGGTAAACATTTTCATAAAGTATTTCGGCTTCAAAAAAGTCTAAAATTTAAATGAAAAGATTTCGGCTTCAAAAAAGTTGAAAAATTTCATGAAAAGATTTCGGCTTCAAAAAAGTCGACGATTTTCATGAAAAGATTTCGGGTTCAAAAAAGTTGAAAATTTTCATGAAGTTTTTCGTCATCAAAAAAGTTGAAAATTTAAATGAAAAAATTTCGGCTTCAAAAAAGTCTAAAATTTTCATGAAGTATTTCGGCTTTACAAAAAGTAAAAATTTTCATAAAGTATTTCAGCTTCAAAAAGGTTGAAAACTTTCATGAACTATTTCGACTTCAAAAAAGTCAAAGATTTTCATGAAAAGATTTCTGCTTCAAAAAAGTTGAAAATTTACATGAAAAGATTTCGGCCTCAAAAAGTTGAAAATTTTCATGAAAAGATTTCTGCTTCAAAAAAGTTGAAAATTTTCATGACAGGATTTTAGCTTTAAAAAAGGTAAAAATTTCCATGAAGTATTTCGGCTTCAAAAAAGTTGAACATTTTCATGAAAAGATTTCGGCTTCAAAAAAGTTGAGCATTTTCATGAAAAGATCTCGGCTTCAAAAAAGTTGAAAATTTTCATGAAAAGATTTCGGCTTCAAAAAAGTTGACCATTTTCATGAAAAGATTTCGGCTTCAAAAAAGTTGAAAATTTTCATGAAAAGATTTTTGTTTCAAAAAGTTGAAAATTTTCATGAAAAGATTTCGGCTTCAAAAAAGTTGACCATTTTCATGAAAAGATTTCGGCTTCAAAAAAGTTGAAAATTTTCATGAAAAGATTTAGGCTTCAAAAAAGTTGAAAATTTTCATCAAGTATTTCGGCTTCAAAAAAGTCGAAGATTTCTGCTTCAAAAAAGTTGAAAATTTTCATGAAAAGATTTTGGTTTCAAAAAGTTGAAAATTTTCATGAAAAGATTTCGGCTTCAAAAATGTTGACCATTTTCATGAAAAGATTTCTGCTTCAAAAAAGTTGAAAATTTTCATGACAGGATTTTGGCTTCAAAAAAGTTGAAAATTTTCATGAAAAGATTTCGGCTTCAAAAAAGTTGACCATTTTCATGAAAAGATTTCTGCTTCAAAAAAGTTGAAAATTTACATGAAAAGATTTTGGTTTCAAAAAGTTGAAAATTTTCATGAAGTATTTCGGCTTCAAAAAAGTCTAAAATTTTCATGAACTATTTCGGCTTCAAAAAAGTTGAAAATTTTCATGAAAAGATTTCTGCTTCAAAAAAGTTGAAAATTTTCATGAAAAGATTTCTGCTTCAAAAAAGTTGAAAATTTTCATGACAGGATTTTGGCTTCAAAAAAGTTAAAAATTTTCATGAAAAGATTTCGGCTTCAAACAAGTTGACCATTTTCATGAAAAGATTTATGCTTCAAAAAAGTTGAAAATTTACATGAAAAGATTTTGGTTTCAAAAAGTTGAAAATTTTCATGAAAAGATTTCGGCTTCAAAAAAGTTGAACATTTTCATGAAAAGATTTCTGCTTCAAAAAAGTTGAAAATTTTCATGAAGTATTTCGGCTTCAAAAAAATGTAACATTTTCATGAAAAGATTTCGGCTTCAAAAAAGTTGAACATTTTCATGAAAAGATTTCTGCTTCAAAAAAGTTTAAAATTTACATTAAAAGATTTCGACTTCAAAAAAGTTTAAAATTTACATGAAAAGATTTCGACTTCAAAAAAGTCTAAGATTTTCATGAAAAGATTTCGGCTTCAAAAAAGTTGAACATTTTCATGAAAAGATTTAGACGTCAAAAAAGTTGAATATTTTCATTAAGTATTTCGGCTTCAAAAAAGTCGAAGATTTTCATGAAAAGATTTCTGCTTCAAAAAAGTTGAAAATTTACATGAAAAGATTTCGGCCTCAAAAAGTTGAAAATTTTCATGAAAAGATTTCTGCTTCAAAAAAGTTGAAAATTTTCATGACAGGATTTTAGCTTTAAAAAAGGTAAAAATTTCCATGAAGTATTTCGGCTTCAAAAAGGTTGAAAACTTTCATGAAGTATTTCAGCTTCAAAAAAGTTGAACATTTTCATGAAAAGATTTCGGCTTCAAAAAAGTTGACCATTTTCATGAAAAGATTTCGGCTTCAAAAAAGTTGAAAATTTTCATGAAAAGATTTTTGTTTCAAAAAGTTGAAAATTTTCATGAAAAGATTTCGGCTTCAAAAAAGTTGACCATTTTCATGAAAAGATTTCGGCTTCAAAAAAGTTGAAAATTTTCATGAAAAGATTTAGGCTTCAAAAAAGTTGAAAATTTTCATCAAGTATTTCGGCTTCAAAAAAGTCGAAGATTTCTGCTTCAAAAAAGTTGAAAATTTTCATGAAAAGATTTTGGTTTCAAAAAGTTGAAAATTTTCATGAAAAGATTTCGGCTTCAAAAATGTTGACCATTTTCATGAAAAGATTTCTGCTTCAAAAAAGTTGAAAATTTTCATGACAGGATTTTGGCTTCAAAAAAGTTGAAAATTTTCATGAAAAGATTTCGGCTTCAAAAAAGTTGACCATTTTCATGAAAAGATTTCTGCTTCAAAAAAGTTGAAAATTTACATGAAAAGATTTTGGTTTCAAAAAGTTGAAAATTTTCATGAAGTATTTCGGCTTCAAAAAAGTCTAAAATTTTCATGAACTATTTCGGCTTCAAAAAAGTTGAAAATTTTCATGAAAAGATTTCTGCTTCAAAAAAGTTGAAAATTTTCATGAAAAGATTTCTGCTTCAAAAAAGTTGAAAATTTTCATGACAGGATTTTGGCTTCAAAAAAGTTAAAAATTTTCATGAAAAGATTTCGGCTTCAAACAAGTTGACCATTTTCATGAAAAGATTTATGCTTCAAAAAAGTTGAAAATTTACATGAAAAGATTTTGGTTTCAAAAAGTTGAAAATTTTCATGAAAAGATTTCGGCTTCAAAAAAGTTGAACATTTTCATGAAAAGATTTCTGCTTCAAAAAAGTTGAAAATTTTCATGAAGTATTTCGGCTTCAAAAAAATGTAACATTTTCATGAAAAGATTTCGGCTTCAAAAAAGTTGAACATTTTCATGAAAAGATTTCTGCTTCAAAAAAGTTTAAAATTTACATTAAAAGATTTCGACTTCAAAAAAGTTTAAAATTTACATGAAAAGATTTCGACTTCAAAAAAGTCTAAGATTTTCATGAAAAGATTTCGGCTTCAAAAAAGTTGAACATTTTCATGAAAAGATTTAGACGTCAAAAAAGTTGAATATTTTCATTAAGTATTTCGGCTTCAAAAAAGTCGAAGATTTTCATGAAAAGATTTCTGCTTCAAAAAAGTTGAAAATTTTCATGACAGGATTTTGGCTTCAAAAAAGTTGAACATTTTCATGAAAAGATTTCGGCTTCAAAAAAGTTGAAAATTTTCATGAAGTATTTCGGCTTCAAAAAAATGTAACATTTTCATGAAAAGATTTCGGCTTCAAAAAAGTTGAAAATTTACATGAAAAGATTTTGGTTTCAAAAAGTTGAAAGTTTTCATGAAAAGATTTCGACTTCAAAAAAGTCTAAGATTTTCATGAAAAGATTTCTGCTTCAAAAAAGTTGAAAATTTACATGAAAAGATTTTGACTTCAAAAAAGTTGAACATTTTCATGAAAAGATTTCGGCTTCAAAAAAGTTGAAAATTTTCATGAAGTATTTCGGCTTCAAAAAAATGGAACATTTTCATGAAAAGATTTCGGCTTCAAAAAAATGGAACATTTTCATGAAAAGATTTCGGCTTCAAAAAAGTTGAACATTTTCATGAAAAGATTTCTGCTTCAAAAAAGTTTAAAATTTACATGAAAAGATTTCGACTTCAAAAAAGATGAAAATTTACATGAAAAGATTTCGACTTCAAAAAAGTCTAAGATTTTCATGAAAAGATTTCGGCTTCAAAAAAGTTGAACATTTTCATGAAAAGATTTCGGCTTCAAAAAAGTTGAATATTTTCATGAAAAGATTTAGACGTCAAAAAAGTTGAAAATTTTCATCAAGTATTTCGGCTTCAAAAAAGGAGAAGATTTTCATGAAAAGATTTCGACTTCAAAAAAGTTGAACATTTTCATGAAAAGATTTCGGCTTCAAAAAAGTTGAACATTTTCATGAAAAGATTTCGGCTTCAAAAAAGTTGAAAATTTTCATGAAGTATTTCGGCTTCAAAAAAATGGAACATTTTCATGAAAAGATTTCTGCTTCAAAAAAGTTGAAATTTTACATGAAAAGATTTCAAATTCAAAAAAGTTGAAAATTTACATGAAAAGATTTCGACTTCTAAAAAGTCTAAGATTTTCATGAAAAGATTTCTGCTTCAAAAAAGTTGAAAATTTTCATGAAAAGATTTCGGTTTCAAAAAGTTGAAAATTTTCATGAAAAGATTTTGGTTTCAAAAAGTTGAAAATTTTCATGAAAAGATTTCGGCTTCAAAAAAGTTGAAAATTTTCATGAAAAGATTTCGGTTTCAAAAAGTTGAAAATTTTCATGAAGTATTTCGGCTTCAAAAAAATGGAACATTTTCATGAAAAGATTTCGGCTTCAAAAAAGTTGAAAATTTTCATGAAAAGATTTCGGCTTCAAAAAAGTTGAAAATTTTCATGAAAAGATTTTGGCTTCAAAAAAGTTGAAGATTTTCATGAAAGTATTTCGGCTTCGAAAAGGTTGAAAACTTTCATGAACTCTTTCTGCTTCAAAAAAGTCGAAGATTTTCATGAAAAGATTTCTGCTTCAAAAAAGTTGACCATTTTCATGAAAAGATTTCGGCTTCAAAAAAGTTGAACATTTTCATGAAAAGATTTCGGCTTCAAAAAAGTTGAACATTTTCATGAAAAGATTTCGGCTTCAAAAAAGTTGAACATTTTCATGAAAAGATTTCGGCTTCAAAAAAGTTGAACATTTTCATGAAAAGATTTCGGCTTCAAAAAAGTTGAACATTTTCATGAACTAATTCGGCTTCAAAAAAGTTGAAAATTTTCATGAAAAGATTTAGGTTTCAAAAAAGTTTTAAATTTACATTAAAAGATTTCGGCTTCACAAAAGTTGAAAATTTTCATGAAAAGATTTAGACTTCAAAAAAGTTGAATATTTTCATCAAGTATTTCGGCTTCAAAAAAGTCGAAGATTTTCATGAAAAGATTTCTGCTTCAAAAAAGTTGAAAATTTTCATGACAGGATTTTGGTTTCAAAAAGATGAAAATTTTCATGAAAAGATTTCAGCTTCAAAAAAGTCTAAAATTTTCATGAAAAGATTTTGGTTTCAAAAAGTTGAACATTTTCATGAAAAGATTTCGACTTCAAAAAAATGGAACATTTTCATGAAAAGATTTCGGCTTCAAAAAAGTTGAACATTTTCATGAAAAGATTTCTGCTTCAAAAAAGTTGAAAATTTTCATGACAGGATTTTGGTTTCAAAAAGATGAAAATTTTCATGAAAAGATTTAAGCTTCAAAAAAGTTGAAAATTTACATGAAAAGATTTCGACTTCTAAAAAGTCTAAGATTTTCATGAAAAGATTTCTGCTTCAAAAAAGTTGAAAATTTTCATGAAAAGATTTTGGTTTCAAAAAGTTGAAAATTTTCATGAAAAGATTTCGGCTTCAAAAAAGTTGAAAATTTTCATGAAAAGATTTCGGTTTCAAAAAGTTGAAAATTTTCATGAAGTATTTCGGCTTCAAAAAAATGGAACATTTTCATGAAAAGATTTCGGCTTCAAAAAAGTTGAAAATTTTCATGAAAAGATTTCGGCTTCAAAAAAGTTGAAAATTTTCATGAAAAGATTTTGGCTTCAAAAAAGTTGAAGATTTTCATGAAAGTATTTCGGCTTCGAAAAGGTTGAAAACTTTCATGAACTCTTTCGGCTTCAAAAAAGTCGAAGATTTTCATGAAAAGATTTCTGCTTCAAAAAAGTTGACCATTTTCATGAAAAGATTTCGGCTTCAAAAAAGTTGAAAATTTTCATGAAAAGATTTCGGCTTCAAAAAAGTTGAACATTTTCATGAAAAGATTTCGGCTTCAAAAAAGTTGAACATTTTCATGAAAAGATTTCGGCTTCAAAAAAGTTGAACATTTTCATGAAAAGATTTCGGCTTCAAAAAAGTTGAACATTTTCATGAAAAGATTTCGGCTTCAAAAAAGTTGAACATTTTCATGAACTAATTCGGCTTCAAAAAAGTTGAAAATTTTCATGAAAAGATTTAGGTTTCAAAAAAGTTTTAAATTTACATTAAAAGATTTCGGCTTCACAAAAGTTGAAAATTTTCATGAAAAGATTTAGACTTCAAAAAAGTTGAATATTTTCATCAAGTATTTCGGCTTCAAAAAAGTCGAAGATTTTCATGAAAAGATTTCTGCTTCAAAAAAGTTGAAAATTTTCATGACCGGATTTTGTTTTCAAAAAGATGAAAATTTTCATGAAAAGATTTCAGCTTCAAAAAAGTTGAAAATTTTCATGAAAAGATTTTGGTTTCAAAAAGTTGAACATTTTCATGAAAAGATTTCGACTTCAAAAAAATGGAACATTTTCATGAAAAGATTTCGGCTTCAAAAAAGTTGAACATTTTCATGAAAAGATTTCTGCTTCAAAAAAGTTGAAAATTTTCATGACAGGATTTTGGTTTCAAAAAGATGAAAATTTTCATGAAAAGATTTCAGCTTCAAAAAAGTTGAAAATTTTCATGAAAAGATTTTGGTTTCAAAAAGTTGAAAATTTTCATGAAAAGATTTTGGCTTCAAAAAAGTTGAACATTTTCATGAAAAGATTTCGGCTTCAAAAAAGTTGAACATTTTCATGAAGTATTTCGGCTTCAAAAAAATGTAACATTTTCATGAAAAGATTTCGGCTTCAAAAAAGTTGAAAATTTTCATGAAGTATTTCGGCTTCAAAAAAATGTAACATTTTCATGAAAAGATTTCGGCTTCAAAAAAGTTGAACATTTTCATGAAAAGATTTCTGCTTCAAAAAAGTTGAAAATTTACATGAAAAGATTTCGACTTCAAAAAAGTCTAAAATTTTCATGAAAAGATTTCTGCTTCAAAAAAGTTGAAAATTTTCATGAAAAGATTTCGGCTTCAAAAAAGTTGACCATTTTCATGAAAAGATTTCGGCTTCAAAAAAGTTGAAAATTTTCCTGAAAAGATTTCGACTTCAAAAAAGTCTAAGATTTTCATGAAAAGATTTCTGCTTCAAAAAAGTTGAAAATTTTCATGAAAAGATTTCGGCTTCAAAAAGTTGAAAATTTTCATGAAAAGATTTCGGCTTCAAAAAGTTGACCATTTTCATGAAAAGATTTCGGCTTCAAAAAAGTTGAACATTTTCATGAAAAGATTTCGGTTTCAAAAAGTTGAAAATTTTCATGAAAAGATCTCGGCTTCAAAAAAGTTGAACATTTTCATGAAAACATTTCGGCTTCAAAAAAGTTGAACATTTTCATGAAAAGATTTTGGTTTCAAAAAGTTGAACATTTTCATGAAAAGATTTCGGCTTCAAAAAAGTTGAAAATTTACATGAAAAGATTTCGACTTCAAAAAAGTTGAAAATTTTCATGAAGTATTTCGGCTTCAAAAAAATGGAACATTTTCATGAAAAGATTTCGGCTTCAAAAAAGTTGAACATTTTCATGAAAAGATTTCTGCTTCAAAAAAGTTGACCATTTTCATGAAAAGATTTCGGCTTCAAAAAAGTTGAAAATTTTCATGAAAAGATTTCGGTTTCAAAAAGTTGAAAATTTTCATGAAGTATTTCGGCTTCAAAAAAATGGAACATTTTCATGAAAAGATTTCGGCTTCAAAAAAGTTGAAAATTTTCATGAAAAGATTTCGGGTTCAATAAAGTTGAAGATTTTCATGAAAGTATTTCGGCGTCGAAAAAGTTGAAAACTTTCATGAACTCTTTCGGCTTCAAAAAAGTCGAAGATTTTCATGAAAAGATTTCTGCTTCAAAAAAGTTGAAAATTTTCATGAAAAGATTTCTGCTTCAAAAAAGTTGAAAATTTTTCATGACAGGATTATGGCTTCAAAAAAGTTGAAAATTTTCATGAAAAGATTTCGGCTTCAAAAAAGTTGAAAATTTTCATGAAAAGATTTCGGCTTCAAAAAAGTTGAAAATTTTCATGAAAAGATTTCGTGTTCAAAAAAGTTGAAAATTTTCATGAACTATTTCGGCATCAAAAAAGTTGAAAATTTTCATGAAAAGATTTAGGTTTCAAAAAAGTTGAAAATTTTCATGAAGTATTTCGGCTTCAAAAAAGTCGAAAATTTTCATGAAAAGATTTTGGTTTCAAAAAGTTGAAAATTTTCATGAAAAGATTTCTGCTTCAAAAAAGTTGACTATTTTCATGAAAAGATTTCGGCTTCAAAAAAGTTGAACATTTTCATGAAAAGATTTCGGCTTCAAAAAAGTTGAAAATTTTCATGAAGTATTTCGGCTTCAAAAAAATGGAACATTTTCATGAAAAGATTTCGGCTTCAAAAAACTTGAACATTTTCATGAAAAGATTTCGGCTTCAAAAAAGTTGAAAATTTTCATGAAAAGATTTCGGCTTCAAAAAGTTGAAAATTTTCATGAAAAGATCTCGGCTTCAAAAAAGTTGAACATTTTCATGAAAACATTTCGGCTTCAAAAAAGTTTAAAATTTTCATGAAAAGATTTTGGTTTCAAAAAGTTGAACATTTTCATGAAAAGATTTCGGCTTCAAAAAAGTTGAACATTTTCATGAAAAGATTTCGGCTTCAAAAAAGTTGAAAATTTTCATGAAGTATTTCGGCTTCAAAAAAATGGAACATTTTCATGAAAAGATTTCGGCTTCAAAAAACTTGAACATTTTCATGAAAAGATTTCGGCTTCAAAAAAGTTGAAAATTTTCATGAAAAGATTTCGGCTTCAAAAAAGTTGAAAATTTTCATGAACTAATTCGGCTTCAAAAAAGTTGAAAATTTTCATGAAAAGATTTAGGTTTCAAAAAAGTTTTAAATTTACATTAAAAGATTTCGGCTTCACAAAAGTCGAAAATTTTCATAAAGTATTTCGGCTTCAAAAAACTCAATAATTTTTATGACAGGATTTTGGCTCTAAAAAAAGTAAAAAATTTTCATGAAAAGATTTAGGTTTCAAAAAAGTCGAAGATTTTCATGAAAAGATTTCTGCTTCAAAAAAGTTGAAAATTTTCATGACAGGATTTTGGCTTCAAAAAAGCCGAAAATTTTCATGAAAAGAATTCGGCTTCAAAAAAGTTGAACATTTTCATGGAAAGATTTCTGCTTCAAAAAAGTTGAAAATTTACATGAAAAGATTTAGGTTTCAAAAAGATGAAAATTTTCATGAAAAGATTTTGGTTTCAAAAAGTTGAAAATTTTCATGAAAAGATTTCGGCTTCAAAAAAGTTGAACATTTTCATGAAAAGATTTCGGCTTCAAAAAAGTTGAAAATTTTCATGAAGTATTTTGGCTTCAAAAAAATGTAACATTTTCATGAAAAGATTTCGGCTTCAAAAAAGTTGAACATTTTCATGAAGTATTTCGGCTTCAAAAAAATGTAACATTTTCATGAAAAGATTTCGGCTTCAAAAAAGTTGAAAATTTTCATGAAGTATTTCGGCTTCAAAAAAATGGAACATTTTCATGAAAAGATTTCGGCTTCAAAAAAGTTGAACATTTTCATGAAAAGATTTCTGCTTCAAAAAAGTCAAAAATTTACATGAAAAGATTTCGACTTCAAAAAAGTCTAAAATTTTCATGAAAAGATTTCGGCTTCAAAAAAGTTGAACATTTTCATGAAAAGATATCGGCTTCAAAAAGTTGAAAATTTTCATGAAAAGATTTCGGCTTCAAAAAAGTTGACCATTTTCATGAAAAGATTTCGGCTTCAAAAAAGTTGAACATTTTCTTGAAAAGATTTCAGCTTCAAAAAAGTTGAAAATTTTCATGAAAAGATTTCCGTTTCAAAAAGTTGAAAATTTTCATGAAAAGATTTTGGTTTCAAAAAGTTGAAAATTTTCATGAAAAGATTTCGGCTCAAAAAAGTTGAAAATTTTCATGAAAAGATTTTGGTTTCAAAAAGTTGAAAATTTTCATGAACTATTTCGACTTCAAAAAAGTCGAAGATTTTCATGAAAAGATTTCGGCTTCAAAAAAGTTGACCATTTTCATGAAAAGATTTCGGCTTCAAAAAAGTTGAAAATTTTCATGAAAAGATTTTGGTTTCAAAAAGTTGAAAATTTTCATGAAAAGATTTCAGCTTCAAAAAGGTTGAAAACTTTCATGAACTATTTCGACTTCAAAAAAGTCGAAGATTTTCATGAAAAGATTTCGGCTTCAAAAAAGTTGAACATTTTCATGAAGAATTTCGGCTGCAAAAAAGTTGAAAATTTTCATGAAAAGATCTCGGCTTCAAAAAAGTTGACCATTTTCATGAAAAGATTTCGGCTTCAAAAAAGTTGAACATTTTCATGAAAAGATTTAGACTTCAAAAAAGTTGAATATTTTCATGAAAAGATCTCGGCTTCAAAAAAGTTGAACATTTTCATGAAAAGATTTAGACTTCAAAAAAGTTGAATATTTTCATCAAGTATTTCGGCTTCAAAAAAGTCGAAGATTTTCATGAAAAGATTTCTGCTTCAAAAAAGTTGAACATTTTCATGAAAAGATTTCGGCTTCAAAAAAGTTGAACATTTTCATGAAAAGATTTCTGCTTCAAAAAAGTCAAAAATTTTCATGAAAAGATTTCGGCTTCAAAAAACTTGAAAATGTTCATGAATTTTTTCGCCTTCAAAAAAGTCTAAAATTTTCTTGAAAAGATTTATGCTTCAAAAAAGATGAAAATTTTCATGAAAAGATTTCGGCTTCAAAAAGTTGAAAATTTTCATGAAAAGATTTCGGCTTCAAAAAAGTTGAACATTTTCATGAAAAGATTTCGGCTTCAAAAAAGTTGAACATTTTCATGAAAAGATTTCTGCTTCAAAAAAGTTGAAAATTTTCATGACCTATTTCGGCATCAAAAAAGTTGAAAATTTTCATGAAAAGATTTAGGTTTCAAAAAAGTTGAACATTTTCATGAAGTATTTCGGCTTCAAAAAAGTCGAAAATTTTCATGAACTATTTCGGCTTCAAAAAAGTTGAAAATTTTCATGAAAAGATTTCGGCTTCAAAAAAGTTGAAAATTTTCATGAAAAGATTTAGACTTCAAAAAAGTTGAATATTTTCATCAAGTATTTCGGCTTCAAAAAAGTTGAAAATTTTCATGAAAAGATTTCGGCTTCAAAAAAGTTGAACATTTTCATGAAAAGATTTCTGCTTCAAAAAAGTTGAAAATTTACATGAAAAGATTTTGGTTTCAAAAAGTTGAAAATTTTCATGAAAAGATTTCGGCTTCAAAAAGTTGAAAATTTTCATGAAAAGATTTCGGCTTCAAAAAAGTTGAACATTTTCATGAAAAGATTTCGGCTTCAAAAAAGTTGAACATTTTCATGAAAAGATTTCGGCTTCAAAAAAGTTGAAAATTTTCATGAACTATTTCGGCTTCAAAAAAGTTGAAAATTTTCATGAAAAGATTTAGGTTTCAAAAAAGTTGAAAATTTTCATGAACTATTTCGGCATCAAAAAAGTTGAAAATTTTCATGAAAAGATTTCGGCTTCAAAAAAGTTGAACATTTTCATGAAAAGATTTAGACTTCAAAAAAGTTGAATATTTTCATCAAGTATTTCGGCTTCAAAAATGTCGAAAATTTTCATGAAAAGATTTCTGCTTCAAAAAAGTTGAAAATTTTCATGACAGGATTTTGGCTTCAAAAAAGTTGAAAATTTTCATGAAAAGATTTCGGCTTCAAAAAAGTTGAACATTTTCATGAAAAGATTTCTGCTTCAAAAAAGTTGAAAATTTACATGAAAAGATTTTGGTTTCAAAAAGTTGAAAATTTTCATGAAAAGATTTCTCTTCAAAAAGTTGAAAATTTTCATGAAAAGATTTCGGCTTCAAAAAAGTTGAACATTTTCATGAAAAGATTTCGACTTCGAAAAAGTTGAAAATTTTCATGAAGTTTTTCGGCTTCAAAAAAATGGAACATTTTCATGAAAAGATTTCGGCTTCAAAAAAGTTGAACATTTTCATGAAAAGATTTAGGCTTCAAAAAAGTTGAAGATTTTCATGAAAAGATTTCGGGTTCCAAAAAGTTGAACATTTTCATGAAAAGATTTCGGCTTCAAAAAAGTTGAACATTTTCATGAAAAGATTTCGGCTTCAAAAAAGTTGAACATTTTCATGAAAAGATTTCTGCTTCAAAAAAGTTGAAAATTTTCATGAAAAGATTTCAGCTTCAAAAAAGTTGAAAATTTTCATGAAAAGATTTCGGCTTCAAAAAAGTTGAATATTTATATGAAAAGATTTCTGCTTCAAAAAAGTTGAAAATTTTCATGAAAAGATTTCGGCTTCAAAAAAGTCGAAAATTTTCATGAACTATTTCGGCTTCAAAAAAGTTGAAAATTTTCATGAACTATTTCGGCTTCAAAAAAGTTGAAAATTTACATGAAAAGATTTTGGTTTCAAAAAGTTGAAAATTTTCATGAAAAGATTTCGGCTTCAAAAAAGTTGAACATTTTCATGAAAAGATTTTAGTTTCAAAAAGTTGAAAATTTTCATGAAAAGATTTCGGCTTCAAAAAAGTCGAAAATTTTCATGAACTATTTCGGCTTCAAAAAAGTTGAAAATTTTCATGAAAAGATTTCGGCTTCAAAAAAGTTGAAAATTTTCATGAAAAGATTTAGACTTCAAAAAAGTTGAATATTTTCATCAAGTATTTCGGCTTCAAAAATGTCGAAGATTTTCATGAAAAGATTTCTGCTTCAAAAAAGTTGAAAATTTTCATGACAGGATTTTGGCTTCAAAAAAGTTGAAAATTTTCATGAAAAGATTTCTGCTTCAAAAAAGTTGAAAATTTTCATGAACTATTTCGGCATCAAAAAAGTTGAAAATTTTCATGAAAAGATTTAGACTTCAAAAAAGTTGAATATTTTCATCAAGTATTTCGGCTTCAAAAATGTCGAAAATTTTCATGAAAAGATTTCTGCTTCAAAAAAGTTGAAAATTTTCATGACAGGATTTTGGCTTCAAAAAAGTTGAAAATTTTCATGAAAAGATTTCGGGTTCAAAAAAGTTGAACATTTTCATGAAAAGATTTCTGCTTCAAAAAAGTTGAAAATTTACATGAAAAGATTTTGGTTTCAAAAAGTTGAAAATTTTCATGAAAAGATTTCGGCTTCAAAAAGTTGAAAATTTTCATGAAAAGATTTCGGCTTCAAAAAAGTTGAACATTTTCATGAAAAGATTTCGACTTCAAAAAAGTTGAAAATTTTCATGAAGTTTTTCGGCTTCAAAAAAATGGAACATTTTCATGAAAAGATTTCGGCTTCAAAAAAGTTGAACATTTTCATGAAAAGATTTAGGCTTCAAAAAAGTTGAAGATTTTCATGAAAAGATTTCGGGTTCCAAAAAGTTGAACATTTTCATGAAAAGATTTCGGCTTCAAAAAAGTTGAACATTTTCATGAAAAGATTTCGGCTTCAAAAAAGTTGAACATTTTCATGAAAAGATTTCTGCTTCAAAAAAGTTGAAAATTTTCATGAAAAGATTTCAGCTTCAAAAAAGTTGAAAATTTTCATGAAAAGATTTCTGCTTCAAAAAAGTTGAATATTTATATGAAAAGATTTCTGCTTCAAAAAAGTTGAAAATTTTCATGACAGGATTTTGGCTTTAAAAAAGGTAAAAATTTTCATGACAAGATTTCGGCTCCAAAAAGTTGAAAATTTTCATGAAAAGATTTCGGCTTCAAATAAGTTGAAAATTTTCATGAAAAGATTTCGGCTTCAAAAAAGTATAAAATTTTCATCAAGTATTTCGGCTTCAAAAAAGTCAAAGTATTTCATGAAAAGATTTCTGCTTCAAAAAAGTTGAAAATTTTCCTGAAAAGATTTCGGCTTCAAAAAAGTTGAAAATTTACATGAAAAGATTTCGGCTTCAAAAATGTTGAAAATTTTCATGAAAAGATTTCAGCTTCAAAAAAGTTGAAAATTTTCATGACAGCATTATGGCTTTAAAAAAGGTAAGAATTTTCATCAAGTATTTCGGCTTCAAAAAAGTCGAAGTATTTCATGAAAAGATTTCTGCTTCAAAAAAGTTGAAAATTTTCATTAAAAGATTTCAGCTTCAAAAAATTCAAAAACTTTCATGAAGTATTTCGGCTTCAAAAAAGTTGAAAATTTTCATGAAAAGATTTCGGCTTCAAAAAGGTTGAAAACATTCATGAACTATTTCGACTTCAAAAAAGTCGAAGATTTTCATGAAAAGATTTCTGCTTCAAAAAAGTTGAAAATTTTCATGAAAAGATCTCGGCTTCAAAAAAGTTGAAAATTTTCATGAAAAGATTTCGGCTTCAAAAAAGTTGAAAATTTTCATGAAAAGATTTCGGCTTCAAAAAAGTCGAAGATTTTCATGAAAAGATTTCTGCTTCAAAAAAGTCGAATATTTTCATGACTGGATTTTGGCTTCAAAAAAGTTGAAAATTTTCATGAAAAGATTTCGGCTTCAAAAAGTTGAAAATTTTCATGAAAAGATTTCGGCTTCAAAAATGTTGACCATTTTCATGAAAATATTTCGGCTTCAGAAAAGTTGAAAATTTTCATGAAAAGATTTCGGCTTCAAAAATGTTGACCATTTTCATGAAAAGATTTCGGCTTCAAAAAAGTTGAAAATTTTCATGAAAAGATTTTGGTTTCAAAAAGTTGAAAATTTTCATGAAAAGATTTCTGCTTCAAAAAAGTTGAAAATTTTCATGAAAAGATTTTGGTTTCAAAAAGTTGAAAATTTTCATGAAAAGATTTCGGCTTCAAAAAAGTTGACCATTTTCATGAAAAGATTTCGGCTTCAAAAAAGTTGAAAATTTTCATTAAAGGTTTCGGTTTCAAAAAGTTGAAAATTTTCATGAAAAGATCTCGGCTTCAAAAAAGTTGAACATTTTCATGAACTATTTCGGCTTCAAAAAAGTTGAAAATTTTCATGAAAAGATTTCGGCTTCAAAAAAGTTGAACATTTTCATGAACTATTTCGGCATCAAAAAAGTTGAAAATTTTCATGAAAAGATTTAGGTTTCAAAAAAGTTGAAAATTTTCATGAAGTATTTCGGCTTCAAAAAAGTCGAAAATTTTCATGAACTATTTCGGCTTCAAAAAAGTTGAAAATTTTCATGAAAAGATTTCGGCTTCAAAAAAGTTGAAAATTTTCATGAAAAGATTTAGACTTCAAAAAAGTTGAATATTTTCATCAAGTATTTCGGCTTCAAAAATGTCGAAGATTTTCATGAAAAGATTTCTGCTTCAAAAAAGTTGAAAATTTTCATGACAGGATTTTGGCTTCAAAAAAGTTGAAAATTTTCATGAAAAGATTTCTGCTTCAAAAAAGTTGAAAATTTTCATGAACTATTTCGGCATCAAAAAAGTTGAAAATTTTCATGAAAAAATTTCGGCTTCAAAAAAGTTGAACATTTTCATGAAAAGATTTAGACTTCAAAAAAGTTGAATATTTTCATCAAGTATTTCGGCTTCAAAAATGTCGAAAATTTTCATGAAAAGATTTCTGCTTCAAAAAAGTTGAAAATTTTCATGACAGGATTTTGGCTTCAAAAAAGTTGAAAATTTTCATGAAAAGATTTCGGCTTCAAAAAAGTTGAACATTTTCATGAAAAGATTTCTGCTTCAAAAAAGTTGAAAGTTTACATGAAAAGATTTTGGTTTCAAAAAGTTGAAAATTTTCATGAAAAGATTTCGGCTTCAAAAAGTTGAAAATTTTCATGAAAAGATTTCGGCTTCAAAAAAGTTGAACATTTTCATGAAAAGATTTCGACTTCAAAAAAGTTGAAAATTTTCATGAAGTTTTTCGGCTTCAAAAAAATGGAACATTTTCATGAAAAGATTTCGGCTTCAAAAAAGTTGAACATTTTCATGAAAAGATTTAGGCTTCAAAAAAGTTGAAGATTTTCATGAAAAGATTTCGGGTTCCAAAAAGTTGAAAATTTTCATGAACTATTTCGGCATCAAAAAAGTTGAAAATTTTCATGAAAAGATTTAGGTTTCAAAAAAGTTGAAAAAATTCACATGAAGTATTTCGGCTTCAAAAAAGTCTAAAATTTTCATGAACTATTTCGGCTTCAAAAAAGTTGAAAATTTTCATGAAAAGATTTTGGCTTCAAAAAAGTTGAATATTTTCATCAAGTATTTCGGCTTCAAAAAAGTCGAAGATTTTCATGAAAAGATTTCTGCTTCAAAAAAGTCGAATATTTTCATGACTGGATTTTGGCTTCAAAAAAGTTGAAAATTTTCATGAAAAGATTTCGGCTTCAAAAAGTTGAAAATTTTCATGAAAAGATTTCGGCTTCAAAAATGTTGACCATTTTCATGAAAAGATTTCGGCTTCAAAAAAGTTGAAAATTTTCATGAAAAGATTTCGGCTTCAAAAAAGTTGAAAATTTTCATGAACTATTTCGGCATCAAAAAAGTTGAAAATTTTCATGAAAAGATTTTGGTTTCAAAAAGTTGAAAATTTTCATGAAAAGATTTCGGCTTCAAAAAGTTGAAAATTTTCATGAAAAGATTTCGGCTTCAAAAATGTTGACCATTTTCATGAAAAGATTTCGGCTTCAAAAAAGTTGAAAATTTTCATGAAAAGATTTCGGCTTCAAAAAAGTTGAAAATTTTCATGAACTATTTCGGCATCAAAAAAGTTGAAAATTTTCATGAAAAGATTTTGGTTTCAAAAAGTCGAAAATTTTCATGAAAAGATTTCGGCTTCAAAAAAGTTGAACATTTTCATGAAAAGATTTTGGTTTCAAAAAGTTGAAGATTTTCATGAAAAGATTTCGACTTCCAAAAAGTTGAAAATTTTCATGAACTATTTCGGCATCAAAAAAGTTGAAAAAATTCACATGAAGTATTTCGGCTTCAAAAAAGTCTAAAATTTTCATGAACTATTTCGGCTTCAAAAAAGTTGAAAATTTTCATGAAAAGATTTCGGCTTCAAAAAGTTGAAAATTTTCATGAAAAGATTTCTGCTTCAAAAAAGTCGAATATTTTCATGACTGGATTTTGGCTTCAAAAAAGTTGAAAATTTTCATGAAAAGATTTCTGCTTCAAAAAAGTTGAATATTTATATGAAAAGATTTCTGCTTCAAAAAAGTTGAAAATTTTCATGAAAAGATTTCGGCTTCAAAAAGTTGAAAATTTTCATGAAAAGATTTTGGTTTCAAAAAAGTTGAAAATTTACATGAAAAGATTTCTGCTTCAGAAAAGTTGAAAATTTTCATGAAAAGATTTCGGGTTCAAAAAGTTGAAAATTTTCATGAAAAGATTTCGGCTTCAAAAAAGTTGAACATTTTCATGAAAAGATTTCGGCTTCAAAAAAGTTGAAAATTTTCATGAAAAGATTTCGGCTTCAAAAAAGTTGACCATTTTCATGAAAAGATTTCGGCTTCAAAAAAGTTGAAAATTTTCATGAAAAGATTTCGGTTTCAAAAAGTTGAAAATTTTCATGAAAAGATCTCGGCTTCTAAAAAGTTGAACATTTTCATGAAAAGATTTCGGCTTCAAAAAAGTTGAAAATTTTCATGAAAAGATTTTGGTTTCAAAAAAGTTGAAAATTTACATGAAAAGATTTCTGCTTCAAAAAAGTTGAAAATTTTCATCAAGTATTTCGGCTTCAAAAAAATGGAACATTTTCATGAAAAGATTTCGGCTTCAAAAAAGTTGACCATTTTCATGAAAAGATTTCAGCTTCAAAAAAGTTGAAAATTTTCATGAAAAGATTTCGGCTTCAAAAAAGTTGAATATTTATATGAAAAGATTTCGGCTTCAAAAAAGTTGAACATTTTCATGAAAAGATTTCGGCTTCAAAAAAGTTGAAAATTTTCATGAAAAGATTTCGGCTTCAAAAAAGTTGACCATTTTCATGAAAAGATTTCGGCTTCAAAAAAGTTGAAAATTTTCATGAAAAGATTTCGGTTTCAAAAAGTTGAAAATTTCCATGAAAAGATCTCGGCTTCAAAAAAGTTGAAAATTTTCATGAAAAGATTTTGGTTTCAAAAAAGTTGAAAATTTACATGAAAAGATTTCTGCTTCAAAAAAGTTGAAAATTTTCATCAAGTATTTCGGCTTCAAAAAAATGGAACATTTTCATGAAAAGATTTCGGCTTCAAAAAAGTTGACCATTTTCATGAAAAGATTTCAGCTTCAAAAAAGTTGAAAATTTTCATGAAAAGATTTCTGCTTCAAAAAAGTTGAATATTTATATGAAAAGATTTCTGCTTCAAAAAAGTCTAAGATTTTCATGAAAAGATTTCTGCTTCAAAAAAGTTGAAAATTTTCATGAAAAGATTTCGGCTTCAAAAAGTTGAAAATTTTCATGAAAAGATTTCGGCTTCAAAAAGTTGAAAATTTTCATGAAAAGATTTCGGCTTCAAAAAAGTTGACCATTTTCATGAAAAGATTTCGGCTTCAAAAAAGTTGAAAATTTTCATGAAAAGATTTCGGCTTCAAAAAAGTTGACCATTTTCATGAAAAGATTTCGGCTTCAAAAAAGTTGAAAATTTTCATGAAAAGATTTCGGTTTCAAAAAGTTGAAAATTTCCATGAAAAGATCTCGGCTTCAAAAAAGTTGAAAATTTTCATGAAAAGATTTTGGTTTCAAAAAAGTTGAAAATTTACATGAAAAGATTTCTGCTTCAAAAAAGTTGAAAATTTTCATCAAGTATTTCGGCTTCAAAAAAATGGAACATTTTCATGAAAAGATTTCGGCTTCAAAAAAGTTGACCATTTTCATGAAAAGATTTCAGCTTCAAAAAAGTTGAAAATTTTCATGAAAAGATTTCTGCTTCAAAAAAGTTGAATATTTATATGAAAAGATTTCTGCTTCAAAAAAGTCTAAAATTTTCATGAAAAGATTTCGGCTTCAAAAAAGTTGAACATTTTCATGAAGTATTTCGGCTTCAAAAAAATGGAACATTGTCATGAAATGATTTCGGCTTCAAAAAAGTTGAAATTTTACATGAAAAGATTTCCACTTCAAAAAAGTTGAAAATTTTCATGAAGTATTTCGGCTTCAAAAAAATGGAACATTTTCATGAAAAGATTTCGGCTTCAAAAAAGTTGAACATTTTCATGAAAAGATTTCTGCTTCAAAAAAGTTGAAAATTTACATGAAAAGATTTCGACTTCATAAAAGTCTAAGATTTTCATGAAAAGATTTCTGGTTCAAAAAAGTTGAAAATTTTCATGAAAAGATTTCGGCTTCAAAAAGTTGAAAATTTTCACGAAAACATTTCGGCTTCAAAAAAGTTGACCATTTTCATGAAAAGATTTCGGCTTCAAAAAAGTTGAAAATTTTCATGAAACGATTTTGGTTTCAAAAAGTTGAAAATTTTCATGAAAAGATTTCTGCTTCAAAAAAGTTGAAAATTTTCATGACAGGATTTTGGCTTCAAAAAGGTTGAAAACTTTCATGAACTATTTCGACTTCAAAAAAGTCGAAGATTTTCATGAAAAGATTTCGGCTTCAATAAAGTTGACCATTTTCATTAAAAGATTTCGGCTTCAAAAAAGTTGAAAATTTTCATGAAAAGATTTCGGTTTCAAAAAGTTGAAAATTTTCATGAAAAGATCTCGGCTTCAAAAAAGTTGAAAATTTTCATGAAAAGATTTCGGCTTCAAAAAAGTTGAAAATTTACATTAAAAGATTTCGGCTTCAAAAAAGTCGAAAATTTTCATGAAAAGATTTCGGCTTCAAAAAAGTTGAACATTTTCATGAAAAGATTTCTGCTTCAAAAAACTTGTCCATTTTCATGAAAAGATCTCGGCTTCAAAAAAGTTGACCATTTTCATGAAAAGATTTCGGCTTCAAAAAAGTTGAAAATTTTTATGAAAAGATTTCGGTTTCAAAAAGTTGAAAATTTTCATGAAAAGATTTCAGCTTCAAAAAAGTTGAACATTTTCATGAACTATTTTGGCTTCAAAAAAGTTGAAAATTTTCATGAACAGATTTCGGCTTCAAAAAAGTTGAAAATTTTCATGAAAAGATTTAGACTTCAAAAAAGTCTGAGATTTTCATTAAAAGATTTCTGCTTCAAAAAAGTTGAACATTCTCACGAAAAGATTTCGGCTTCAAAAAACTTGAAAATGTTCATGAATTTTTTCGCCTTCAAAAAAGTCTAAAATTTTCATGAAAAGATTTATGCTTCAAAAAAGATGAAAATTTTCATGAAAAGATTTCGGCTTCAAAAAAGTTGAACATTTTCATGAAAAGATTTCTGCTTCAAAAAAGTTGAAAATTTTCATGAACTATTTCGGCTTCAAAAAAGTCGAAAATTTTCATGAACTATTTCGGCTTCAAAAAAGTTGAAAATTTTCATGAAAAGATTTCGGCTTCAAAAAAGTTGAAAATTTTCATGAAAAGATTTAGACTTCAAAAAAGTTGAATATTTTCATGAAAAGATTTCGGCTTCAAAAAAGTCGAAGATTTTCATGAAAAGATTTCGGCTTCAAAAAGTTGAAAATTTTCATGAAAAGATTTCGGCTTCAAAAAAGTTGAAAATTTTCATGAAAAGATTTCTGCTTCAAAAAAGTTGAAAATTTTCATGAAAAGATTTCTGCTTCAAAAAGTTGAAAATTTTCATGAAAAGATTTCAGCTTCAAAAAGGTTGAAAACTTTCATGAACTGTTTCGACTTCAAAAAACTTGAAAATTTTCATGAAGTATTTCGGCTTCAAAAAAATGGAACATTTTCATGAAAAGATTTCGGCTTCAAAAAACTTGAACATTTTCATGAAAAGATTTCGGCTTCAAAAAAGTTGAAAATTTTCATGAAAACATTTCGGCTTCAAAAAAGTTGACCATTTTCATGAAAAGATTTCGGCTTCAAAAAAGTTGAAAATTTTCATGAAAAGATTTCGGTTCTAAAAAGTTGAAAATTTTCATGAAAAGATCTCGGCTTCAAAAAAGTTGAACATTTTCATGAAAAGATTTCAGCTTCAAAAAGGTTGAAAACTTTCATGAACGATTTCTGCTTCAAAAAAGTTGAAAATTTTCATGAAAAGATTTTGGTTTCAAAAAGTTGAAAATTTTCATGAAAAGATTTCGGCTTCAAAAAAGTTGAACATTTTCATGAAAAGATTTCGGCTTCAAAAAAGTTGAAAATTTTCATGAAAAGATTTCGACTTCAAAAAAGTCTAAGATTTTCATGAAAAGATTTCTGCTTCAAAAAAGTTGAAAATTTTCATGAAAAGATTTCGGCTTCAAAAAGTTGAAAATTTTCATGAACTATTTCGGCATCAAAAAAGTTGAAAATTTTCATGAAAAGATTTCGGCTTCAAAAAAGTTGAAAATTTTCATGAAAAGATTTAGACTTCAAAAAAGTTGAATATTTTCATCAAGTATTTCGGCTTCAAAAAAGTCGAAGATTTTCATGAAAAGATTTCGGCTTCAAAAAGTTGAAAATTTTCATGAAAAGATTTCGGCTTCAAAAAAGTTGACCATTTTCATGAAAAGATTTCTGCTTCAAAAAAGTTGAAAATTTTCATGAAAAGATTTCTGCTTCAAAAAGTTGAAAATTTTCATGAAAAGATTTCAGCTTCAAAAAGGTTTAAAACTTTCATGAACTATTTCGACTTCAAAAAAGTTGAAAATTTTCATGAAAAGATTTCGGCTTCAAAAAAGTTGACCATTTTCATGAAAAGATTTCGGCTTCAAAAAAGTTGAAAATTTTCATGAAAAGATTTCGGTTCCAAAAAGTTGAAAATTTTCATGAAAAAATCTCGGCTTCAAAAAGTTGAAAATTTTCATGAACTATTTCGGCATCAAAAAAGTTGAAAATTTTCATGAAAAGATTTCGGCTTCAAAAAAGTTGAACATTTTCATGAAAAGATTTAGACTTCAAAAAAGTTGAATATTTTCATCAAGTATTTCGGCTTCAAAAAAGTCGAAGATTTTCATGAAAAGATTTCGGCTTCAAAAAGTTGAAAATTTTCATGAAAAGATTTCGGCTTCAAAAAAGTTGACCATTTTCATGAAAAGATTTCTGCTTCAAAAAAGTTGAAAATTTTCATGAAAAGATTTCGGCTTCAAAAAAGTTGAACATTTTCATGAAAAGATTTCTGCTTCAAAAAAGTTGAAAATTTTCATGAACTATTTTGGCATCAAAAAAGTTGAAAATTTTCATGAAGTATTTCGGCTTCAAAAAAGTCGAAAATTTTCATGAACTATTTCGGCTTCAAAAAAGTTGAAAATTTTCATGAAAAGATTTCGGCTTCAAAAAAGTTGAAAATTTTCATGAAAAGATTTCGGTTCCAAAAAGTTGAAAATTTTCATGAAAAGATCTCGGCTTCAAAAAAGTTGAACATTTTCATGAAAAGATTTCGGCTTCAAAAAAGTTGACCATTTTCATGAAAAGATTTCAGCTTCAAAAAAGTTGAACATTTTCATGAAAAGATTTCGGCTTCAAAAAAGTTGAAAATTTTCATGAAAAGATTTCGGCTTCAAAAAAGTTGAACATTTTCATGAAAAGATTTCGGCTTCAAAAAAGTTGAAAATTTTCATGAAAAGATTTCGACTTCAAAAAAGTCTAAGATTTTCATGAAAAGATTTCTGCTTCAAAAAAGTTGAAAATTTTCATGAAAAGATTTCGGCTTCAAAAAAGTTGACCATTTTCATGAAAAGATTTCTGCTTCAAAAAAGTTGAAAATTTACATGAAAAGATTTCGACTTCAAAAAAGTCTAAGATTTTCATGAAAAGATTTCTGCTTCAAAAAAGTTGAAAATTTTCATGAAAAGATTTCGGCTTCAAAAAGTTGAAAATTTTCATGAAAAGATTTCGGCTTCAAAAAAGTTGACCATTTTCATGAAAAGATTTCGGCTCAAAAAAGTTGAAAATTTTCATGAAAAGATTTATGTTTCAAAAAGTTGAAAATTTTCATGAAAAGATTTCAGCTTCAAAAAGGTTGAAAACTTTCATGAACTATTTCGACTTCAAAAAAGTTGAAAATTTTCATGAAGTATTTCGGCTTCAAAAAAATGGAACATTTTCATGAAAAGATTTCGGCTTCAAAAAACTTGAACATTTTCATGAAAAGATTTCGGCTTCAAAAAAGTTGAAAATTTTCATGAAAAGATTTCGGCTTCAAAAAAGTTGAAAATTTTCATGAAAAGATTTCTGCTTCAAAAAAGTTGAAAATTTACATGAAAAGATTTCGACTTCAAAAAAGTCTAAGATTTTCATGAAAAGATTTCTGCTTCAAAAAAGTTGAAAATTTTCATGAAAAGATTTCGGCTTCAAAAAAGTTGAAAATTTTCATGAAAAGATTTCGGCTTAAAAAAAAGTTGAACATTTTCATGAAAAGATTTCGGCTCAAAAAAGTTGAAAATTTTCATGAAAAGATTTATGTTTCAAAAAGTTGAAAATTTTCATGAAAAGATTTCAGCTTCAAAAAGGTTGAAAACTTTCATGAACTATTTCGACTTCAAAAAAGTTGAAAATTTTCATGAAGTATTTCGGCTTCAAAAAAATGGAACATTTTCATGAAAAGATTTCGGCTTCAAAAAACTTGAACATTTTCATGAAAAGATTTCGGCTTCAAAAAAGTTGAAAATTTTCATGAAAAGATTTCTGCTTCAAAAAAGTTGAAAATTTACATGAAAAGATTTCGACTTCAAAAAAGTCTAAGATTTTCATGAAAAGATTTCTGCTTCAAAAAAGTTGAAAATTTTCATGAAAAGATTTCGGCTTCAAAAAAGTTGAAAATTTTCATGAAAAGATTTCGGCTTAAAAAAAAGTTGAACATTTTCATGAAAAGATTTCGGCTTCAAAAAGTTGAAAATTTTCATGAAAAGATTTCTGCTTCAAAAAAGTTGAAAATTTTCATGAAAAGATTTCGGCTTCAAAAAGTTGAAAATTTTCATGAAAAGATTTCGGCTTCAAAAAAGTTGACCATTTTCATGAAAAGATTTCGGCTTCAAAAAAGTTGAACATTTTCATGAAAAGATTTCTGCTTCAAAAAAGTTGAAAATTTTCATGAACTATTTTGGCATCAAAAAAGTTGAAAATTTTCATGAAAAGATTTAGGTTTCAAAAAAGTTGAAAATTTTCATGAAGTATTTCGGCTTCAAAAAAGTCGAAAATTTTCATGAACTATTTCGGCTTCAAAAAAGTTGAAAATTTTCATGAAAAGATTTCGGCTTCAAAAAAGTTGAAAATTTTCATGAAAAGATTTCGGCTTCAAAAAAGTTGACCATTTTCATGAAAAGATTTCGGCTTCAAAAAAGTTGAAAATTTTCATGAAAAGATTTCGGTTCCAAAAAGTTGAAAATTTTCATGAAAAGATCTCGGCTTCAAAAAAGTTGAACATTTTCATGAAAAGATTTCGGCTTCAAAAAAGTTGACCATTTTCATGAAAAGATTTCAGCTTCAAAAAAGTTGAACATTTTCATGAAAAGATTTCGGCTTCAAAAAAGTTGAAAATTTTCATGAAAAGATTTCGACTTCAAAAAAGTCTAAGATTTTCATGAAAAGATTTCTGCTTCAAAAAAGTTGAAAATTTTCATGAAAAGATTTCGGCTTCAAAAAGTTGAAAATTTTCATGAAAAGATTTCGGCTTCAAAAAAGTTGACCATTTTCATGAAAAGATTTCCTCTTCAAAAAAGTTGAAAATTTACATGAAAAGATTTCGACTTCAAAAAAGTCTAAGATTTTCATGAAAAGATTTCTGCTTCAAAAAAGTTGAAAATTTTCATGAAAAGATTTCGGCTTCAAAAAGTTGAAAATTTTCATGAAAAGATTTCGGCTTCAAAAAAGTTGACCATTTTCATGAAAAGATTTCGGTTTCAAAAAGTTGAAAATTTTCATGAAAAGATTTCGGCTCAAAAAAGTTGAAAATTTTCATGAAAAGATTTCTGCTTCAAAAAAGTTGAACATTTTCATGAAAAGATTTCGGCTTCAAAAAAGTTGAACATTTTCATAAAAAGATTTCGGCTTCAAAAAAGTTGAAAATTTACATGAAAAGATTTCGACTTCAAAAAAGTCTAAGATTTTCATGAAAAGATTTCTGCTTCAAAAAAGTTGAAAATTTTCATGAAAAGATTTCGGCTTCAAAAAAGTTGAAAATTTTCATGAAAAGATTTCGGCTTCAAAAAAGTTGAAAATTTTCATGAAAAGATTTCGGCTTCAAAAAAGTTGACCATTTTCATGAAAAGATTTCGGCTTCAAAAAAGTTGAAAATTTTCATGAAAAGATTTCGGCTCAAAAAAGTTGAAAATTTTCATGAAAAGATCTCGGCTTCAAAAAAGTTGACCATTTTCATGAAAAGATTTCAGCTTCAAAAAAGTTGAAAATTTTCATGAAAAGATTTCGGCTTCAAAAAGTTGAAAATTTTCATGAAAAGATTTCGGCTTCAAAAAAGTTGACCATTTTCATGAAAAGATTTCTGCTTCAAAAAAGTTGAAAATTTTCATGAAAAGATTTCTGCTTCAAAAAGTTGAAAATTTTCATGAAAAGATTTCAGCTTCAAAAAGGTTGAAAACTTTCATGAACGATTTCTGCTTCAAAAAAGTTGAAAATTTTCATGAAAAGATCTCGGCTTCAAAAAAGTTGACCATTTTCATGAAAAGATTTCGACTTCAAAAAAGTCGAAGATTTTCATGAAAAAATTTCTGCTTCAAAAAAGTTGAAAATTTTCATGAAAAGATTTCGGCTTCAAAAAGTTGAAAATTTTCATGAAAAGATTTCGGCTTCAAAAAAGTTGAAAATTTTCATGAAAAGATTTCGGCTTCAAAAAAGTTGAAAATTTTCATGAAAAGATTTTGGCTTCAAAAAGTTGAAAATTTTCATGAAAAGATTTCGGCTTCAAAAAAGTTGAAAATTTTCATGAAAAGATTTCGGTTTCAAAAAGTTGAAAATTTTCATGAAAAGATTTCGGCTTCAAAAAAGTTGAAAATTTTCATGAAAAGATTTCAGCTTCAAAAAGGTTGAAAACTTTCATGAACGATTTCTGCTTCAAAAAAGTTGAAAATTTTCATGAAAAGATTTTGGTTTCAAAAAGTTGAAAATTTTCATGTAAAGATTTCGGCTTCAAAAAAGTTGAACATTTTCATGAAAAGATTTCGGCTTCAAAAAAGTTGAACATTTTCATGAAAAGATTTCGACTTCAAAAAAGTCTAAGATTTTCATGAAAAGATTTCTGCTTCAAAAAGTTGAAAATTTTCATGAAAAGATTTCAGCTTCAAAAAGGTTGAAAACTTTCATGAACTATTTCGACTTCAAAAAAGTTGAAAATTTTCATGAAGTATTTCGGCTTCAAAAAAATGGAACATTTTCATGAAAAGATTTCGGCGTCAAAAAAGTTGAAAATTTTCATGAAAAGATTTCGGCTTCAAAAAAGTTGACCATTTTCATGAAAAGATTTCGGCTTCAAAAAAGTTGAAAATTTTCATGAAAAGATCTTGGCTTCAAAAAAGTTGAACATTTTCATGAAAAGATTTCGGCTTCAAAAAAGTTGACCATTTTCATGAAAAGATTTCAGCTTCAAAAAAGTTGAAAATTTTCATGAAAAGATTTCGGTTTCAAAAAGTTGAACATTTTCATGAAAAGATTTCGGCTTCAAAAAAGTTGAAAATTTTCATGAAAAGATTTCAGTTTCAAAAAGGTTGAAAACTTTCATGAACGATTTCTGCTTCAAAAAAGTTGAAAATTTTCATGAAAAGATTTCGGTTTCAAAAAGTTGAAAATTTTCATGAAAAGATTTCGGGTCAAAAAAGTTGAAAATTTTCATGAAAAGATTTATGTTTCAAAAAGTTGAAAATTTTCATGAAAAGATTTCAGCTTCAAAAAGGTTGAAAACTTTCATGAACTATTTCGACTTCAAAAAAGTCGAAAATTTTCATGAAGTATTTCGACTTCAAAAAAGTCGAAAATTTTCATGAAGTATTTCGGCTTCAAAAAAATGGAACATTTTCATGAAAAGATTTCGGCTTCAAAAAAGTCAAAAATTTTCATGAAAAGATTTCGGCTTCAAAGAAGTTGAAAATTTTCATGAAGAGATTTCTTTTTCAAAAAAGTTGAAAATTTACATGAAAAGATTTCGACTTCAAAAAAGTCTAAGATTTTCATGAAAAGATTTCTGCTTCAAAAAAGTTGAAAATTTTCATGAAAAGATTTCGGCTTCAAAAAGTTGAAAATTTTCATGAAAAGATTTCGGCTTCAAAAAAGTTGAAAATTTTCATGAAAAGATTTCGGCTTCAAAAAAGTTGAAAATTTTCATGAAAAGATTTCGGCTTCAAAAAAGTTGAAAATTTTCATGAAAAGATTTCGGCTTCAAAAAAGTTGAAAATTTTCATGAAAAGATTTCGGCTTCAAAAAAGTTGACCATTTTCATGAAAAGATTTCGGCTTCAAAAAAGTTGAAAATTTTCATGAAAAGATTTCGGTTCCAAAAAGTTGAAAATTTTCATGAAAAGATCTCGGCTTCAAAAAAGTTGAACATTTTCATGAAAAGATTTCGGCTTCAAAAAAGTTGACCATTTTCATGAAAAGATTTCAGCTTCAAAAAAGTTGAAAATTTTCATGAAAAGATTTCGGTTTCAAAAAGTTGAAAATTTTCATGAAAAGATTTCGGCTTCAAAAAAGTTGAAAATTTTCATGAAAAGATTTCAGCTTCAAAAAGGTTGAAAACTTTCATGAACTATTTCGACTTCAAAAAAGTCGAAGATTTTCATGAAAAGATTTAGGTTTCAAAAAAGTTGAAAATTTTCATGAACTATTTCGGCATCAAAAAAGTTGAAGATTTTCATGAAAAGATTTCTGCTTCAAAAAAGTTGAATATTTATATGAAAAGATTTCTGCTTCAAAAAAGTCTAAGATTTTCATGAAAAGATTTCGGCTTCAAAAAAGTTGAAAATTTTCATGAAAAGATTTCGGTTTCAAAAAGTTGAAAATTTTCATGAAAAGATTTCGGCTTCAAAAAGTTGACCATTTTCATGAAAAGATTTCGGCTTCAAAAAAGTTGAAAATTTTCTTGAAAAGATTTCGGTTTCAAAAAGTTGAAAATTTTCATGAAAAGATCTCGGCTTCAAAAAAGTTGAACATTTTCATGAAAAGATTTCGGCTTCAAAAAAGTTGAAAATTTTCATGAAAAGATTTCGGCTTCAAAAAGTTGAAAATTTTCATGAAAAGATTTCGGCTTCAAAAAAGTTGACCATTTTCATGAAAAGATTTCGGCTTCAAAAAAGTTGAAAATTTTCATGAACTATTTCGACTTCAAAAAAGTTGAAAATTTTCATGAAGTATTTCGGCTTCAAAAAAATGGAACATTTTCATGAAAAGATTTCGGCTTCAAAAAACTTGACCATTTTCATGAAAAGATTTCGGTTTCAAAAGTTGAAAATTTTCATGAAAAGATTTCGGCTTCAAAAAAGTTGAACATTTTCATGAAAAGATTTCGGCTTCAAAAAAGTTGACCATTTTCATGAAAAGATTTCGGCTTCAAAAAAGTTGAAAATTCTCATGAAAAGATTTCGGTTTCAAAAAGTTGAAAATTTTCATGAAAAGATTTCGGCTTCAAAAAAGTTGAAAATTTTCATGAAAAGATTTCAGCTTCAAAAAGGTTGAAAACTTTCATGAACTATTTCGACTTCAAAAAAGTCGAAGATTTTCATGAAAAGATTTAGGTTTCAAAAAAGTTGAAAATTTTCATGAACTATTTCGGCATCAAAAAAGTTGAAGATTTTCATGAAAAGATTTCTGCTTCAAAAAAGTTGAATATTTATATGAAAAGATTTCTGCTTCAAAAAAGTCTAAGATTTTCATGAAAAGATTTCTGCTTCAAAAAAGTTGAAAATTTTCATGAAAAGATTTCGGTTTCAAAAAGTTGAAAATTTTCATGAAAAGATTTCGGCTTCAAAAAGTTGACCATTTTCATGAAAAGATTTCGGCTTCAAAAAAGTTGAAAATTCTCATGAAAAGATTTCGGTTTCAAAAAGTTGAAAATTTTCATGAAAAGATTTCGGCTTCAAAAAAGTTGAAAATTTTCATGAAAAGATTTCAGCTTCAAAAAGGTTGAAAACTTTCATGAACTATTTCGACTTCAAAAAAGTCGAAGATTTTCATGAAAAGATTTAGGTTTCAAAAAAGTTGAAAATTTTCATGAAGTATTTCGGCTTCAAAAAAGTCAAAAATTTTCATGAACAATTTCGGCATCAAAAAAGTTGAAGATTTTCATGAAAAGATTTCTGATTCAAAAAAGTTGAAAATTTTCATGAAAAGATTTCGGTTTCAAAAAGTTGAAAATTTTCATGAAAAGATTTCGGCTTCAAAAAAGTTGAAAATTTTCATGAAAAGATTTCGGCTTCAAAAAAGTTGAAAATTTTCATGAAAAGACTTTGGTTTCAAAAAAGTTGAACATTTTCATGAAAAGATTTCGGCTTCAAAAAAGTTGAAAATTTTTATGAAGTATTTCGGCTTCAAAAAAATGGAACATTTTCATGAAAAGATTTCGGCTTCAAAAAACTTGAACATTTTCATGAAAAGATTTCGGCTTCAAAAAACTTGAACATTTTCATGAAAAGATTTCGGCTTCAAAAAAGTTGACCATTTTCATGAAAAGATTTCGGCTTCAAAAAATGTTGACCATTTTCATGAAAAGATTTCGGCTTCAAAAAAGTTGAAAATTTTCATGAAAAGATTTCGGCTTCAAAAAAGTTGAAAATTTTCATGAAAAGATTTCGGCTTCAAAAAAGTTGAAAATTTTTATGAAGTATTTCGGCTTCAAAAAAATGGAACATTTTCATGAAAAGATTTCGGCTTCAAAAAACTTGAACATTTTCATGAAAAGATTTCGGCTTCAAAAAAGTTGACCATTTTCATGAAAAGATTTCGGCTTCAAAAAAGTTGACCATTTTCATGAAAAGATTTCTGCTTCAAAAAAGTTGAAGATTTTCATGAAAAGATTTCGGCTTCAAAAAAGTTGAAAATTTTCATGAAAAGATTTTAGTTTCAAAAAAGTTGAACATTTTCATGAAAAGATTTCGGCTTCAAAAAACTTGAAAATTTTTATGAAGTATTTCGGCTTCAAAAAAATGGAACATTTTCATGAAAAGATTTCGGCTTCAAAAAACTTGAACATTTTCATGAAAAGATTTCGGCTTCAAAAAAGTTGACCATTTTCATGAAAAGATTTCAGCTTCAAAAAAGTTGAAAATTTTCATGAAAAGATTTCGGTTTCAAAAAGTTGAACATTTTCATGAAAAGATTTCGGCTTCAAAAAAGTTGAAAATTTTCATGAAAAGATTTCAGTTTCAAAAAGGTTGAAAACTTTCATGAACGATTTCTGCTTCAAAAAAGTTGAAAATTTTCATGAAAAGATTTCGGTTTCAAAAAGTTGAAAATTTTCATGAAAAGATTTCGGGTCAAAAAAGTTGAAAATTTTCATGAAAAGATTTATGTTTCAAAAAGTTGAAAATTTTCATGAAAAGATTTCAGCTTCAAAAAGGTTGAAAACTTTCATGAACTATTTCGACTTCAAAAAAGTCGAAAATTTTCATGAAGTATTTCGACTTCAAAAAAGTCGAAAATTTTCATGAAGTATTTCGGCTTCAAAAAAATGGAACATTTTCATGAAAAGATTTCGGCTTCAAAAAAGTCAAAAATTTTCATGAAAAGATTTCGGCTTCAAAGAAGTTGAAAATTTTCATGAAGAGATTTCTTTTTCAAAAAAGTTGAAAATTTACATGAAAAGATTTCGACTTCAAAAAAGTCTAAGATTTTCATGAAAAGATTTCTGCTTCAAAAAAGTTGAAAATTTTCATGAAAAGATTTCGGCTTCAAAAAGTTGAAAATTTTCATGAAAAGATTTCGGCTTCAAAAAAGTTGAAAATTTTCATGAAAAGATTTCGGCTTCAAAAAAGTTGAAAATTTTCATGAAAAGATTTCGGCTTCAAAAAAGTTGAAAATTTTCATGAAAAGATTTCGGCTTCAAAAAAGTTGAAAATTTTCATGAAAAGATTTCGGCTTCAAAAAAGTTGACCATTTTCATGAAAAGATTTCGGCTTCAAAAAAGTTGAAAATTTTCATGAAAAGATTTCGGTTCCAAAAAGTTGAAAATTTTCATGAAAAGATCTCGGCTTCAAAAAAGTTGACCATTTTCATGAAAAGATTTCAGCTTCAAAAAAGTTGAAAATTTTCATGAAAAGATTTCGGTTTCAAAAAGTTGAAAATTTTCATGAAAAGATTTCGGCTTCAAAAAAGTTGAAAATTTTCATGAAAAGATTTCAGCTTCAAAAAGGTTGAAAACTTTCATGAACTATTTCGACTTCAAAAAAGTCGAAGATTTTCATGAAAAGATTTAGGTTTCAAAAAAGTTGAAAATTTTCATGAACTATTTCGGCATCAAAAAAGTTGAAGATTTTCATGAAAAGATTTCTGCTTCAAAAAAGTTGAATATTTATATTAAAAGATTTCTGCTTCAAAAAAGTCTAAGATTTTCATGAAAAGATTTCGGCTTCAAAAAAGTTGAAAATTTTCATGAAAAGATTTCGGTTTCAAAAAGTTGAAAATTTTCATGAAAAGATTTCGGCTTCAAAAAGTTGACCATTTTCATGAAAAGATTTCGGCTTCAAAAAAGTTGAAAATTTTCTTGAAAAGATTTCGGTTTCAAAAAGTTGAAAATTTTCATGAAAAGATCTCGGCTTCAAAAAAGTTGAACATTTTCATGAAAAGATTTCGGCTTCAAAAAAGTTGAAAATTTTCATGAAAAGATTTCGGCTTCAAAAAGTTGAAAATTTTCATGAAAAGATTTCGGCTTCAAAAAAGTTGACCATTTTCATGAAAAGATTTCGGCTTCAAAAAAGTTGAAAATTTTCATGAACTATTTCGACTTCAAAAAAGTTGAAAATTTTCATGAAGTATTTCGGCTTCAAAAAAATGGAACATTTTCATGAAAAGATTTCGGCTTCAAAAAACTTGACCATTTTCATGAAAAGATTTCGGTTTCAAAAGTTGAAAATTTTCATGAAAAGATTTCGGCTTCAAAAAAGTTGAACATTTTCATGAAAAGATTTCGGCTTCAAAAAAGTTGACCATTTTCATGAAAAGATTTCGGCTTCAAAAAAGTTGAAAATTCTCATGAAAAGATTTCGGTTTCAAAAAGTTGAAAATTTTCATGAAAAGATTTCGGCTTCAAAAAAGTTGAAAATTTTCATGAAAAGATTTCAGCTTCAAAAAGGTTGAAAACTTTCATGAACTATTTCGACTTCAAAAAAGTCGAAGATTTTCATGAAAAGATTTAGGTTTCAAAAAAGTTGAAAATTTTCATGAACTATTTCGGCATCAAAAAAGTTGAAGATTTTCATGAAAAGATTTCTGCTTCAAAAAAGTTGAATATTTATATGAAAAGATTTCTGCTTCAAAAAAGTCTAAGATTTTCATGAAAAGATTTCTGCTTCAAAAAAGTTGAAAATTTTCATGAAAAGATTTCGGTTTCAAAAAGTTGAAAATTTTCATGAAAAGATTTCGGCTTCAAAAAGTTGACCATTTTCATGAAAAGATTTCGGCTTCAAAAAAGTTGAAAATTTTCTTGAAAAGATTTCGGTTTCAAAAAGTTGAAAATTTTCATGAAAAGATCTCGGCTTCAAAAAAGTTGAACATTTTCATGAAAAGATTTCTGCTTCAAAAAAGTTGAAAATTTTCATGAAAAGATTTCGGCTTCAAAAAGTTTAAAATTTTCATGAAAAGATTTCGGCTTCAAAAAAGTTGACCATTTTCATGAAAAGATTTCGGCTTCAAAAAAGTTGAAAATTTTCATGAACTATTTCGACTTCAAAAAAGTTGAAAATTTTCATGAAGTATTTCGGCTTCAAAAAAATGGAACATTTTCATGAAAAGATTTCGGCTTCAAAAAACTTGACCATTTTCATGAAAAGATTTCGGTTTCAAAAGTTGAAAATTTTCATGAAAAGATTTCGGCTTCAAAAAAGTTGAACATTTTCATGAAAAGATTTCGGCTTCAAAAAAGTTGACCATTTTCATGAAAAGATTTCAGCTTCAAAAAAGTTGAAAATTCTCATGAAAAGATTTCGGTTTCAAAAAGTTGAAAATTTTCATGAAAAGATTTCGGCTTCAAAAAAGTTGAAAATTTTCATCAAGTATTTCGGCTTCAAAAAAATGGAACATTTTCATGAAAAGATTTCGGCTTCAAAAAAGTTGACCATTTTCATGAAAAGATTTCTGCTTCAAAAAAGTCTAAGATTTTCATGAAAAGATTTCGGCTTCAAAAAAGTTGAAAATTTTCATGAAAAGATTTCGACTTCAAAAAAGTCTAAGATTTTCATGAAAAGATTTCTGCTTCAAAAAAGTTGACCATTTTCATGAAAAGATTTCTGCTTCAAAAAAGTTGAAAATTTACATGAAAATATTTCGACTTCAAAAAAGTCTAAGATTTTCATGAAAAGATTTCGGCTCAAAAAGGTTGAAAACTTTCATGAACTATTTCGACTTCAAAAAAGTTGAAAATTTTCATGAAGTATTTCGGCTTCAAAAAACTTGACCATTTTCATGAAAAGATTTCTGCTTCAAAAAAGTTGAAAATTTTCATGAAAAGATTTTAGTTTCAAAAAGTTGAAAATTTTCATGAAAAGATTTCGGCTTCAAAAAAGTTGAAAATTTTCATGAAAAGATTTCGACTTCAAAAAAGTCTAAGATTTTCATGAAAAGATTTCTGCTTCAAAAAAGTTGACCATTTTCATGAAAAGATTTCTGCTTCAAAAAAGTTGAAAATTTTCATGAAAAGATTTCGGTTTCAAAAAGTTGAAAATTTTCATGAAAAGATTTCGGCTTCAAAAAGTTGACCATTTTCATGAAAAGATTTCGGCTTCAAAAAAGTTGAAAATTTTCATGAAAAGATTTCGGTTTCAAAAAGTTGAAAATTTTCATGAAAAGATCTCGGCTTCAAAAAAGTTGAAAATTTTCATGAACAATTTCGGCATCAAAAAAGTTGAAGATTTTCATGAAAAGATTTCGGTTTCAAAAAGTTGAAAATTTTCATGAAAAGATTTCGGCTTCAAAAAGTTGACCATTTTCATGAAAAGATTTCGGCTTCAAAAAAGTTGAAAATTTTCATGAAAAGATTTCGGTTTCAAAAAGTTGAAAATTTTCATGAAAAGATCTCGGCTTCAAAAAAGTTGAAAATTTTCATGAAAAGATTTCGGCTTCAAAAAAGTTGAAAATTTTCATGAAAAGATTTCGGTTTCAAAAAGTTGAAAATTTTCATGAAAAGATCTCGGCTTCAAAAAAGTTGAAAATTTTCATGAAAAGATTTCGGCTTCAAAAAAGTTGAAAATTTTCATGAAAAGATTTTGGTTTCAAAAAAGTTGAACATTTTCATGAAAAGATTTCGGCTTCAAAAAAGTTGAAAATTTTCATGAAGTAATTCGGCTTCAAAAAAATGGAACATTTTCATGAAAAGATTTCGGCTTCAAAAAAGTCTAAAATTTTCATGAAAAGATTTATGCTTCAAAAAAGTTGAAAATTTTCATGAAAAGATTTCGGCTTCAAAAAAGTTGAACATTTTCATGAAAAAATTTCGGCTTCAAAAAGTTGAAAATTTTCATGAAAAGATCTCGGCTTCAAAAAAGTTGACCATTTTCATGAAAAGATCTCGGCTTCAAAAAAGTTGAAAATTTTCATGAAAAGATTTAGACTTCAAAAAAGTTGAATATTTTCATCAAGTATTTCGGCTTCAAAAATGTCGAAGATTTTCATGAAAAGATTTCGGCTTCAAAAAGTTGAAAATTTTCATGAAAAGATTTCGGCTTCAAAAATGTTGACCATTTTCATGAAAAGATTTCGGCTTCAAAAAAGTTGAAAATTTTCATGAAAAGATTTCGGCTTCAAAAAAGTTGAAAATTTTCATGAACTATTTCGGCATCAAAAAAGTTGAAAATTTACATGAAAAGATTTTGGTTTCAAAAAGTTGAAAATTTTCATGAAAAGATTTCGGCTTCAAAAAAGTTGAAAGTTTTCATGAAAAGATTTTGGTTTCAAAAAGTTGAAAATTTTCATGAAAAGATTTCGGCTTCAAAAAAGTTGAACATTTTCATGAAAAGATTTCGGCTTCAAAAAAGTTGAACATTTTCATGAAAAGATTTCTGCTTCAAAAAAGTTGAAAATTTTCATGAAAAGATCTCGGCTTCAAAAAAGTTGAAAATTTTCAATGAAAGATTTCGGCTTCAAAAAAGTTGAAAATTTTCATGAAAAGATTTTGGTTTCAAAAAAGTTGAACATTTTCATGAAAAGATTTCGGCTTCAAAAAAATGGAACATTTTCATGAAAAGATTTCGGCTTCAAAAAAATGGAACATTTTCATGAAAAGATTTCTGCTTCAAAAAACTTGAACATTTTCATGAAAAGATTTCTGCTTCAAAAAAGTTGAAAATTTTCATGAAAAGATTTTGGTTTCAAAAAGTTGAAAATTTTCATGAAAAGATTTCGGCTTCAAAAAAGTTGAACATTTTCATGAAAAGATTTCGGCTTCAAAAAAGTCTAAAATTTTCATTAAGTATTTCAGCTTCAAAAAAATGGAACATTTTCATGAAAAGATTTCGGCTTCAAAAAAGTTGAACATTTTCATGAAAAGATTTCGGCTTCAAAAAAGTTGAAAATTTTCATGAAGTTTTTCGGCTTCAAAAAAATGGAACATTTTCATGAAAAGATTTCGGCTTCAAAAAAGTTGAACATTTTCATGAAAAGATTTCTCCTTCAAAAAAGTTGAAATTTTACATGAAAAGATTTCGACTTCAAAAAAGTTGAAAATTTTCATGACAGTATTTCGGCTTCAAAAAAATGGAACATTTTCATGAAAAGATTTCGGCTTCAAAAAAGTTGAACATTTTCATGAAAAGATTTCTGCTTCAAAAAAGTTGAAATTTTACATGAAAAGATTTCGACTTCAAAAAAGTTGAAAATTTTCATGACAGTATTTCGGCTTCAAAAAAATGGAACATTTTCATGAAAAGATTTCGGCTTCAAAAAAGTTGAACATTTTCATGAAAAGATTTCTGCTTCAAAAAAGTTGAAAATTTACATGAAAAGATTTCGACTTCAAAAAAGTCTAAGATTTTCATGAAAAGATTTCTGCTTCAAAAAAGTTGAAAATTTTCATGAAAAGATTTCGGCTTCAAAAAAGTTGACCATTTTCATGAAAAGATTTCGGCTTCAAAAAGTTGAAAATTTTCATGAAAAGATTTCGGCTTCAAAAAAGTTGAAAATTTTCATGAAAAGATTTCGGCTTCAAAAAGTTGAAAATTTTCACGAAAAGATTTCGGCTTCAAAAAAGTTGAACATTTTCATGAAAAGATTTCGGCTTCAAAAAAGTTGAAAATTTTCATGAAAAGATTTTGGTTTCAAAAAGTTGAAAATTTTCATGAAAAGATTTCTGCTTCAAAAAAGTTGAAAATTTTCATGACAGGATTTTGGCTTCAAAAAGGTTGAAAACTTTCATGAACTATTTCGACTTCAAAAAAGTCGAAGATTTTCATGAAAAGATTTCGGCTTCAAAAAAGTTGACCATTTTCATTAAAAGATTTCGGCTTCAAAAAAGTTGAAAATTTTCATGATAAGATTTCGGTTTCAAAAAGTTGAAAATTTTCATGAAAAGATCTCGGCTTCAAAAAAGTTGAAAATTTTCATGAAAAGATTTTGGTTTCAAAAAAGTTGAACATTTTCATGAAAAGATTTCGGCTTCAAAAAAATGGAACATTTTCATGAAAAGATTTCGGCTTCAAAAAAATGGAACATTTTCATGAAAAGATTTCGGCTTCAAAAAACTTGAACATTTTCATGAAAAGATTTCTGCTTCAAAAAAGTTGAAAATTTTCATGAAAAGATTTTGGTTTCAAAAAGTTGTAAATTTTCATGAAAAGATTTCTGCTTCAAAAAAGTTGAAAATTTTCATGACAGGATTTTGGCTTCAAAAAGGTTGAAAACTTTCATGAACTATTTCGACTTCAAAAAAGTCGAAGATTTTCATGAAAAGATTTCGACTTCAAAAAAGTTGACCATTTTCATTAAAAGATTTCTGCTTCAAAAAAGTTGAAAATTTTCATGAAAAGATTTCGGCTTCAAAAAGTTGAAAATTTTCATGAAAAGATTTCGGCTTCAAAAAAGTTGACCATTTTCATGAAAAGATTTCGGCTTCAAAAAAGTTGAAAATTTTCATGAAAAGATTTTGGTTTCAAAAAAGTTGAAAATTTACATGAAAAGATTTCTGCTTCAAAAAAGTTGAAAATTTTCATCAAGTATTTCGGCTTCAAAAAAATGGAACATTTTCATGAAAAGATTTCGGCTTCAAAAAAGTTGACCATTTTCATGAAAAGATTTCTGCTTCAAAAAAGTCTAAGATTTTCATGAAAAGATTTCTGCTTCAAAAAAGTTGAAAATTTTCATGAAAAGATTTCGGCTTCAAAAAGTTGAAAATTTTCATGAAAAGATTTCGGTTTCAAAAAGTTGAAAATTTTCATGAAAAGATTTCAGCTTCAAAAAAGTTGAAAATTTTCATGAAAAGATTTCTGCTTCAAAAAGTTGAAAATTTTCATGAAAAGATTTCGGCTTCAAAAAAGTTGACCATTTTCATGAAAAGATTTCGGCTTCAAAAAAGTTGAAAATTTTCATGAAAAGATTTTGGTTTCAAAAAAGTTGAAAATTTACATGAAAAGATTTCTGCTTCAAAAAAGTTGAAAATTTTCATCAAGTATTTCGGCTTCAAAAAAATGGAACATTTTCATGAAAAGATTTCGGCTTCAAAAAAGTTGACCATTTTCATGAAAAGATTTCTGCTTCAAAAAAGTCTAAGATTTTCATGAAAAGATTTCTGCTTCAAAAAAGTTGAAAATTTTCATGAAAAGATTTCGGCTTCAAAAAGTTGAAAATTTTCATGAAAAGATTTCGGTTTCAAAAAGTTGAAAATTTTCATGAAAAGATTTCTGCTTCAAAAAAGTTGAAAATTTTCATGAAAAGATTTCGGCTTCAAAAAGTTGAAAATTTTCATGAAAAGATTTCGGTTTCAAAAAGTTGAAAATTTTCATGAAAAGATTTCAGCTTCAAAAAAGTTGAAAATTTTCATGAAAAGATTTCTGCTTCAAAAAGTTGAAAATTTTCATCAAGTATTTCGGCTTCAAAAAAATGGAACATTTTCATGAAAAGATTTCGGCTTCAAAAAAGTTGACCATTTTCATGAAAAGATTTCGGCTTCAAAAAAGTTGAAAATTTTCATGAAAAGATTTTGGTTTCAAAAAAGTTGAAAATTTACATGAAAAGATTTCTGCTTCAAAAAAGTTGAAAATTTTCATCAAGTATTTCGGCTTCAAAAAAATGGAACATTTTCATGAAAAGATTTCGGCTTCAAAAAAGTTGACCATTTTCATGAAAAGATTTCTGCTTCAAAAAAGTCTAAGATTTTCATGAAAAGATTTCTGCTTCAAAAAAGTTGAAAATTTTCATGAAAAGATTTCGGCTTCAAAAAGTTGAAAATTTTCATGAAAAGATTTCGGTTTCAAAAAGTTGAAAATTTTCATGAAAAGATTTCTGCTTCAAAAAAGTTGAAAATTTTCATGAAAAGATTTCGGCTTCAAAAAGTTGAAAATTTTCATGAAAAGATTTCGGCTTCAAAAAAGTTGACCATTTTCATGAAAAGATTTCGGCTTCAAAAAAGTTGAAAATTTTCATGAAAAGATTTTGGTTTCAAAAAAGTTGAACATTTTCATGAAAAGATTTCGGCTTCAAAAAAGTTGAAAATTTTCATGAAAAGATTTTGGTTTCAAAAAAGTTGAACATTTTCATGAAAAGATTTCGGCTTCAAAAAAATGGAACATTTTCATGAAAAGATTTCGGCTTCAAAAAAATGGAACATTTTCATGAAAAGATTTCGGCTTCAAAAAACTTGAACATTTTCATGAAAAGATTTCTGCTTCAAAAAAGTTGAAAATTTTCATGAAAAGATTTTGGTTTCAAAAAGTTGAAAATTTTCATGAAAAGATTTCTGCTTCAAAAAAGTTGAAAATTTTCATGACAGGATTTTGGCTTCAAAAAGGTTGAAAACTTTCATGAACTATTTCGACTTCAAAAAAGTCGAAGATTTTCATGAAAAGATTTCGACTTCAAAAAAGTTGACCATTTTCATTAAAAGATTTCTGCTTCAAAAAAGTTGAAAATTTTCATGAAAAGATTTCGGCTTCAAAAAGTTGAAAATTTTCATGAAAAGATTTCGGCTTCAAAAAAGTTGACCATTTTCATGAAAAGATTTCGGCTTCAAAAAAGTTGAAAATTTTCATGAAAAGATTTTGGTTTCAAAAAAGTTGAAAATTTACATGAAAAGATTTCTGCTTCAAAAAAGTTGAAAATTTTCATCAAGTATTTCGGCTTCAAAAAAATGGAACATTTTCATGAAAAGATTTCGGCTTCAAAAAAGTTGACCATTTTCATGAAAAGATTTCTGCTTCAAAAAAGTCTAAGATTTTCATGAAAAGATTTCTGCTTCAAAAAAGTTGAAAATTTTCATCAAGTATTTCGGCTTCAAAAAAATGGAACATTTTCATGAAAAGATTTCGGCTTCAAAAAAGTTGAACATTTTCATGAAAAGATTTCTGCTTCAAAAAAGTTGAAAATTTACATGAAAAGATTTCGACTTCAAAAAAGTTGAAAATTTTCATGAAGTATTTCGGCTTCAAAAAAATGGAACATTTTCATGAAAAGATTTCGGCTTCAAAAAAGTTGAAAATTTTCATGAAAAGATTTCTGCTTCAAAAAAGTTGAAAATTTACATGAAAAGATTTCGACTTCAAAAAAGTCTAAGATTTTCATGAAAAGATTTCTGCTTCAAAAAAGTCTAAGATTTTCATGAAAAGATTTCTGCTTCAAAAAAGTTGAAAATTTTCATGAAAAGATTTCGGCTTCAAAAAGTTGAAAATTTTCATGAAAAGATTTCGGTTTCAAAAAGTTGAAAATTTTCATGAAAAGATTTCGGCTTCAAAAAAGTTGAAAATTTTCATGAAAAGATTTCTGCTTCAAAAAGTTGAAAATTTTCATGAAAAGATTTCGGCTTCAAAAAAGTTGACCATTTTCATGAAAAGATTTCGGCTTCAAAAAAGTTGAAAATTTTCATGAAAAGATTTTGGTTTCAAAAAAGTTGAAAATTTACATGAAAAGATTTCTGCTTCAAAAAAGTTGAAAATTTTCATCAAGTATTTCGGCTTCAAAAAAATGGAACATTTTCATGAAAAGATTTCGGCTTCAAAAAAGTTGACCATTTTCATGAAAAGATTTCTGCTTCAAAAAAGTCTAAGATTTTCATGAAAAGATTTCTGCTTCAAAAAAGTTGAAAATTTTCATGAAAAGATTTCGGCTTCAAAAAGTTGAAAATTTTCATGAAAAGATTTCGGTTTCAAAAAGTTGAAAATTTTCATGAAAAGATTTCTGCTTCAAAAAAGTTGAAAATTTTCATGAAAAGATTTCGGCTTCAAAAAGTTGAAAATTTTCATGAAAAGATTTCGGCTTCAAAAAAGTTGACCATTTTCATGAAAAGATTTCGGCTTCAAAAAAGTTGAAAATTTTCATGAAAAGATTTTGGTTTCAAAAAAGTTGAACATTTTCATGAAAAGATTTCGGCTTCAAAAAAGTTGAAAATTTTCATGAAAAGATTTTGGTTTCAAAAAAGTTGAACATTTTCATGAAAAGATTTCGGCTTCAAAAAAATGGAACATTTTCATGAAAAGATTTCGGCTTCAAAAAACTTGAACATTTTCATGAAAAGATTTCTGCTTCAAAAAAGTTGAAAATTTTCATGAAAAGATTTTGGTTTCAAAAAGTTGAAAATTTTCATGAAAAGATTTCTGCTTCAAAAAAGTTGAAAATTTTCATGACAGGATTTTGGCTTCAAAAAGGTTGAAAACTTTCATGAACTATTTCGACTTCAAAAAAGTCGAAGATTTTCATGAAAAGATTTCGACTTCAAAAAAGTTGACCATTTTCATTAAAAGATTTCTGCTTCAAAAAAGTTGAAAATTTTCATGAAAAGATTTCGGCTTCAAAAAGTTGAAAATTTTCATGAAAAGATTTCGGCTTCAAAAAAGTTGACCATTTTCATGAAAAGATTTCGGCTTCAAAAAAGTTGAAAATTTTCATGAAAAGATTTTGGTTTCAAAAAAGTTGAAAATTTACATGAAAAGATTTCTGCTTCAAAAAAGTTGAAAATTTTCATCAAGTATTTCGGCTTCAAAAAAATGGAACATTTTCATGAAAAGATTTCGGCTTCAAAAAAGTTGACCATTTTCATGAAAAGATTTCTGCTTCAAAAAAGTCTAAGATTTTCATGAAAAGATTTCTGCTTCAAAAAAGTTGAAAATTTTCATGAAAAGATTTCTGCTTCAAAAAAGTTGAAAATTTTCATGACAGGATTTCGGCTTCAAAAAGGTTGAAAACTTTCATGAACTATTTCGACTTCAAAAAAGTCGAAGATTTTCATGAAAAGATTTCGGTTTCAAAAAAGTTGAAAATTTTCATGAAAAGATTTAGGTTTCAAAAAAGTTGAAAATTTAAATTAAAAGATTTCGGCTTCCAAAAAGTCAAAAATTTTCATGAAAAGATTTCGGCTTCAAAAAAGTTGAACATTTTCAAGAAAAGATATCTGCTTCAAAAAACTTGTCCATTTTCATGAAAAGATTTCGGCTTCAAAAAAGTTGACCATTTTCATGAAAAGATTTCGGCTTCAAAAAAGTTGAAAATTTTTATGAAAAGATTTCGGTTTCAAAAAGTTGAAAATTTTCATGAAAAGATTTCAGCTTCAAAAAAGTTGAACATTTTCATGAACTATTTTGGCTTCAAAAAAGTTGAAAATTTTCATGAACAGATTTCGGCTTCAAAAAAGTTGAAAATTTTCATGAAAAGATTTAGACTTCAAAAAAGTCTGAGATTTTCATTTAAAGATTTCTGCTTCAAAAAAGTTGAACATTCTCATGAAAAGATTTCGGCTTCAAAAAACTTGAAAATGTTCATGAATTTTTTCGCCTTCAAAAAAGTCTAAAATTTTCATGAAAAGATTTCGACTTCAAAAAAGATGAAAATTTTCATGAAAAGATTTCGGCTTCAAAAACTTGAAAATTTTCATGAAAAGATTTAGGTTTCAAAAAACTTGAAAATTTTCATGAAGTATTTCGGCTTCAAAAAAGTTGAAAATTTTCATGAACTATTTCGGCTTCAAAAAAGTTGAAAATTTTCATGAAAAGATTTCGGCTTCAAAAAAGTTGAAAATTTTCATGAAAAGATTTAGACTTCAAAAAAGTTGAATATTTTCATCAAGTATTTCGGCTTCAAAAAAGTCGAAGATTTTCATGAAAAGATTTCGGCTTCAAAAAGTTGAAAATTTTCATGAAAAGATTTCGGCTTCAAAAAAGTTGACCATTTTCATGAAAAGATTTCGGCTTCAAAAAGTTGAAAGTTTTCATGAAAAGATTTTGGTTTCAAAAAGTTGAAAATTTTCATGAAAAGATTTCAGCTTCAAAAAAGTTGAACATTTTCATGAAGTATTTCGGCTTCAAAAAAATGGAACATTTTCATGAAGTATTTCGGCTTCAAAAAACTTGAACATTTTCATGAAAAGATTTCTGCTTCAAAAAAGTTGAAAATTTTCATGAAAAGATTTTGGTTTCAAAAAGTTGAAAATTTTCATGAAAAGATTTCGGCTTCAAAAAAGTTGAACATTTTCATGAAAAGATTTCGGCTTCAAAAAAGTTGAAAATTTTCATGAAAAGATTTCGACTTCAAAAAAGTCTAAGATTTTCATGAAAAGATTTCTGCTTCAAAAAAGTTGAAAATTTTCATGAAAAGATTTCGGCTTCAAAAAGTTAAAAATTTTAATGAAAAGATTTCGGCTTCAAAAAAGTTGACCATTTTCATGAAAAGATTTCTGCTTCAAAAAAGTTGAAAATTTTCATGAAAAGATTTCGGCTCAAAAAAGTTGAAAATTTTCATGAAGTATTTCGGCTTCAAAAAAATGGAACATTTTCATGAAAAGATTTCGGCTTCAAAAAAGTTGAAAATTTTCATGAAAAGATTTCTGCTTCAAAAAACTTGAACATTTTCATGAAAAGATTTCGGCTTCAAAAAAGTTGACCATTTTCATGAAAAGATTTCGGCTTCAAAAAAGTTGAAAATTTTCATGAAGTATTTCGGCTTCAAAAAAATGGAACATTTTCATGAAAAGATTTCGGCTTCAAAAAACTTGAACATTTTCATGAAAAGATTTCTGCTTCAAAAAAGTTGAAAATTTTCATGAAAAGATTTTGGTTTCAAAAAGTTGAAAATTTTCATGAAAAGATTTCGGCTTCAAAAAAGTTGAACATTTTCATGAAAAGATTTCGGCTTCAAAAAAGTTGAAAATTTTCATGAAAAGATTTCGACTTCAAAAAAGTCTAAGATTTTCATGAAAAGATTTCTGCTTCAAAAAAGTTGAAAATTTTCATGAAAAGATTTCGGCTCAAAAAGGTTGAAAACTTTCATGAACTATTTCGACTTCAAAAAGGTTGAAAATTTTCATGAAGTATTTCAGCTTCAAAAAAATGGAACATTTTCATGAAAAGATTTCGGTTTCAAAAAAGTTGACCATTTTCATGAAAAGATTTCGGTTTCAAAAAGTTGAAAATTTTCATGAAAAGATTTCGGCTCAAAAAGGTTGAAAACTTTCATGAACTATTTCGACTTCAAAAAAGTTGAAAATTTTCATGAAGTATTTCGGCTTCAAAAAAATGGAACATTTTCATGAAAAGATTTCGGCTTCAAAAAACTTGAACATTTTCATGAAAAGATTTCGGCTTCAAAAAAGTTGAAAATTTTCATGAAAAGATTTCTGCTTCAAAAAAGTTGAAAATTTTCATGAAAAGATTTCGGCTTCAAAAAAGTTGACCATTTTCATGAAAAGATTTCGGCTTCAAAAAAGTTGAAAATTTTCATGAAAAGATTTCGGCTTCAAAAAAGTTGACCATTTTCATGAAAAGATTTCGGCTTCAAAAAAGTTGAAAATTTTCATGAAAAGATTTTGGTTCCAAAAAGTTGAAAATTTTCATGAAAAGATCTCGGCTTCAAAAAAGTTGAACATTTTCATGAAAAGATTTCGGCTTCAAAAAAGTTGACCATTTTCATGAAAAGATTTCAGCTTCAAAAAAGTTGAAAATTTTCATGAAAAGATTTCGGTTTCAAAAAGTTGAAAATTTTCATGAAAAGATTTCGGCTTCAAAAAAGTTGAAAATTTTCATGAAAAGATTTCAGCTTCAAAAAGGTTGAAAACTTTCATGAACTATTTCGACTTCAAAAAAGTCGAAGATTTTCATGAAAAGATTTAGGTTTCAAAAAAGTCAAAAATTTTCATGAACTATTTCGGCATCAAAAAAGTTGAACATTTTCATGAAAAGATCTCGGCTTCAAAAAAGTTAAACATTTTCATGAAAAGATTTCTGCTTCAAAAAAGTTGACCATTTTCATGAAAAGATTTCTGCTTCAAAAAAGTTGAACATTTTCATGAAAAGATTTCGGTTTCAAAAAGTTGAAAATTTTCATGAAAAGATTTCGGCTTCAAAAAGTTGACCATTTTCATGAAAAGATTTCGGCTTCAAAAAAGTCAAAAATTTTCATGAAAAGATTTCGGTTTCAAAAAGTTGAAAATTTTCATGAAAAGATCTCGGCTTCAAAAAAGTTGAAAATTTTCATGAAAAGATTTCTGCTTCAAAAAAGTTAAAAATTTTCATGAAAAGATTTCGGCTTCAAAAAAGTTGAACATTTTCATGAAGAGATTTCGACTTCAAAAAAGTCTAAGATTTTCATGAAAAGATTTCTGCTTCAAAAAAGTTGAAAATTTTCATGAAAAGATTTCGGCTTCAAAAAGTTGAAAATTTTCATGAAAAGATTTCGGCTTCAAAAAAGTTGACCATTTTCATGAAAAGATTTCTGCTTCAAAAAAGTTGAAAATTTTCATGAAAAGATTTCGGTTTCAAAAAAGTTGACCATTTTCATGAAAAGATTTCGGTTTCAAAAAGTTGAAAATTTTCATGAAAAGATTTCGGCTCAAAAAGGTTGAAAACTTTCATGAACTATTTCGACTTCAAAAAAGTTGAAAATTTTCATGAAGTATTTCGGCTTCAAAAAAATGGAACATTTTCATGAAAAGATTTCGGCTTCAAAAAAGTTGAAAATTTTCATGAAAAGATTTCTGCTTCAAAAAAGTTGAAAATTTTCATGAAAAGATTTCGGCTTCAAAAAAGTTGACCATTTTCATGAAAAGATTTCGGCTTCAAAAAAGTTGAAAATTTTCATGAAAAGATTTCGGCTTCAAAAAAGTTGAACATTTTCATGAAAAGATTTCGGCTTCAAAAAAGTTGAAAATTTTCATGAAAAGATTTTGGTTCCAAAAAGTTGAAAATTTTCATGAAAAGATCTCGGCTTCAAAAAAGTTGAACATTTTCATGAAAAGATTTCGGCTTCAAAAAAGTTGACCATTTTCATGAAAAGATTTCAGCTTCAAAAAAGTTGAAAATTTTCATGAAAAGATTTCGGTTTCAAAAAGTTGAAAATTTTCATGAAAAGATTTCGGCTTCAAAAAAGTTGAAAATTTTCATGAAAAGATTTCGGCTTCAAAAAGGTTGAAAACTTTCATGAACTATTTCGACTTCAAAAAAGTCGAAGATTTTCATGAAAAGATTTAGGTTTCAAAAAAGTCAAAAATTTTCATGAACTATTTCGGCATCAAAAAAGTTGAAGATTTTCATGAAAAGATCTCGGCTTCAAAAAAGTTAAACATTTTCATGAAAAGATTTCTGCTTCAAAAAAGTTGACCATTTTCATGAAAAGATTTCTGCTTCAAAAAAGTTGAACATTTTCATGAAAAGATTTCGGTTTCAAAAAGTTGAAAATTTTCATGAAAAGATTTCGGCTTCAAAAAGTTGACCATTTTCATGAAAAGATTTCGGCTTCAAAAAAGTCAAAAATTTTCATGAAAAGATTTCGGTTTCAAAAAGTTGAAAATTTTCATGAAAAGATCTCGGCTTCAAAAAAGTTGAAAATTTTCATGAAAAGATTTCGGCTTCAAAAAAGTTAAAAATTTTCATGAAAAGATTTCGGCTTCAAAAAAGTTGAAAATTTTCATGAAAAGATTTCGACTTCAAAAAAGTCTAAGATTTTCATGAAAAGATTTCTGCTTCAAAAAAGTTGAAAATTTTCATGAAAAGATTTCGGCTTCAAAAAGTTGAAAATTTTCATGAAAAGATTTCGGCTTCAAAAAAGTTGACCATTTTCATGAAAAGATTTCTGCTTCAAAAAAGTTGAAAATTTTCATGAAAAGATTTCGGTTTCAAAAAAGTTGACCATTTTCATGAAAAGATTTCGGTTTCAAAAAGTTGAAAATTTTCATGAAAAGATTTCGGCTCAAAAAGGTTGAAAACTTTCATGAACTATTTCGACTTCAAAAAAGTTGAAAATTTTCATGAAGTATTTCGGCTTCAAAAAAATGGAACATTTTCATGAAAAGATTTCGGCTTCAAAAAAGTTGAAAATTTTCATGAAAAGATTTCTGCTTCAAAAAAGTTGAAAATTTTCATGAAAAGATTTCGGCTTCAAAAAAGTTGACCATTTTCATGAAAAGATTTCGGCTTCAAAAAAGTTGAAAATTTTCATGAAAAGATTTCGGCTTCAAAAAAGTTGAACATTTTCATGAAAAGATTTCGGCTTCAAAAAAGTTGAAAATTTTCATGAAAAGATTTCGACTTCAAAAAAGTCTAAGATTTTCATGAAAAGATTTCTGCTTCAAAAAAGTTGAAAATTTTCATGAAGTATTTCGGCTTCAAAAAAGTCAAAAATTTTCATGAACTATTTCGGCATCAAAAAAGTTGAAGATTTTCATGAAAAGATCTCGGCTTCAAAAAAGTTGAACATTTTCATGAAAAGATTTCGGCTTCAAAAAAGTTGACCATTTTCATGAAAAGATTTCTGATTCAAAAAAGTTGAACATTTTCATGAAAAGATTTCGGTTTCAAAAAAGTTGAAAATTTTCATGAAAAGATTTCGACTTCAAAAAAGTCTAAAATTTTCATGAAAAGATTTCGGCTTCAAAAAAGTTGAACATTTTCATGAAAAGATTTCGGCTTCAAAAAAGTTGAAAATTTTCATGAAAAGATTTTGGTTCCAAAAACTTGAAAATTTTCATGAAAAGATCTCGGCTTCAAAAAAGTTGAAAATTTTCATGAAAAGATTTCGGCTTCAAAAAGTTGAAAATTTTCATGAAAAGATTTCGGCTTCAAAAAAGTTGACCATTTTCATGAAAAGATTTCTGCTTCAAAAAAGTTGAAAATTTTCATGAAAAGATTTCGGTTTCAAAAAAGTTGACCATTTTCATGAAAAGATTTCGGTTTCAAAAAGTTGAAAATTTTCATGAAAAGATTTCGGCTCAAAAAGGTTGAAAACTTTCATGAACTATTTCGACTTCAAAAAAGTTGAAAATTTTCATGAAGTATTTCGGCTTCAAAAAAATGGAACATTTTCATGAAAAGATTTCGGCTTCAAAAAAGTTGAAAATTTTCATGAAAAGATTTCTGCTTCAAAAAAGTTGAAAATTTTCATGAAAAGATTTCGGCTTCAAAAAAGTTGACCATTTTCATGAAAAGATTTCGGCTTCAAAAAAGTTGAAAATTTTCATGAAAAGATTTCGGCTTCAAAAAAGTTGAACATTTTCATGAAAAGATTTCGGCTTCAAAAAAGTTGAAAATTTTCATGAAAAGATTTTGGTTCCAAAAAGTTGAAAATTTTCATGAAAAGATCTCGGCTTCAAAAAAGTTGAACATTTTCATGAAAAGATTTCGGCTTCAAAAAAGTTGACCATTTTCATGAAAAGATTTCAGCTTCAAAAAAGTTGAAAATTTTCATGAAAAGATTTCGGTTTCAAAAAGTTGAAAATTTTCATGAAAAGATTTCGGCTTCAAAAAAGTTGAAAATTTTCATGAAAAGATTTCGGCTTCAAAAAGGTTGAAAACTTTCATGAACTATTTCGACTTCAAAAAAGTCGAAGATTTTCATGAAAAGATTTAGGTTTCAAAAAAGTCAAAAATTTTCATGAACTATTTCGGCATCAAAAAAGTTGAAGATTTTCATGAAAAGATCTCGGCTTCAAAAAAGTTAAACATTTTCATGAAAAGATTTCTGCTTCAAAAAAGTTGACCATTTTCATGAAAAGATTTCTGCTTCAAAAAAGTTGAACATTTTCATGAAAAGATTTCGGTTTCAAAAAGTTGAAAATTTTCATGAAAAGATTTCGGCTTCAAAAAGTTGACCATTTTCATGAAAAGATTTCGGCTTCAAAAAAGTCAAAAATTTTCATGAAAAGATTTCGGTTTCAAAAAGTTGAAAATTTTCATGAAAAGATCTCGGCTTCAAAAAAGTTGAAAATTTTCATGAAAAGATTTCGGCTTCAAAAAAGTTAAAAATTTTCATGAAAAGATTTCGGCTTCAAAAAAGTTGAAAATTTTCATGAAAAGATTTCGACTTCAAAAAAGTCTAAGATTTTCATGAAAAGATTTCTGCTTCAAAAAAGTTGAAAATTTTCATGAAAAGATTTCGGCTTCAAAAAGTTGAAAATTTTCATGAAAAGATTTCGGCTTCAAAAAAGTTGACCATTTTCATGAAAAGATTTCTGCTTCAAAAAAGTTGAAAATTTTCATGAAAAGATTTCGGTTTCAAAAAAGTTGACCATTTTCATGAAAAGATTTCGGTTTCAAAAAGTTGAAAATTTTCATGAAAAGATTTCGGCTCAAAAAGGTTGAAAACTTTCATGAACTATTTCGACTTCAAAAAAGTTGAAAATTTTCATGAAGTATTTCGGCTTCAAAAAAATGGAACATTTTCATGAAAAGATTTCGGCTTCAAAAAAGTTGAAAATTTTCATGAAAAGATTTCTGCTTCAAAAAAGTTGAAAATTTTCATGAAAAGATTTCGGCTTCAAAAAAGTTGACCATTTTCATGAAAAGATTTCGGCTTCAAAAAAGTTGAAAATTTTCATGAAAAGATTTCGGCTTCAAAAAAGTTGAACATTTTCATGAAAAGATTTCGGCTTCAAAAAAGTTGAAAATTTTCATGAAGTATTTCGGCTTCAAAAAAATGGAACATTTTCATGAAAAGATTTCGGCTTTAAAAAAGTTGAAAATTTTCATGAAAAGATTTCGACTTCAAAAAAGTCTAAGATTTTCATGAAAAGATTTCTGCTTCAAAAAAGTTGAAAATTTTCATGAAGTATTTCGGCTTCAAAAAAGTCAAAAATTTTCATGAACTATTTCGGCATCAAAAAAGTTGAAGATTTTCATGAAAAGATCTCGGCTTCAAAAAAGTTGAACATTTTCATGAAAAGATTTCGGCTTCAAAAAAGTTGACCATTTTCATGAAAAGATTTCTGCTTCAAAAAAGTTGAACATTTTCATGAAAAGATTTCGGTTTCAAAAAGTTGAAAATTTTCATGAAAAGATTTCGGCTTCAAAAAGTTGACCATTTTCATGAAAAGATTTCGGCTTCAAAAAAGTTGAAAATTTTCATGAAAAGATTTCGGTTTCAAAAAGTTGAAAATTTTCATGAAAAGATCTCGGCTTCAAAAAAGTTGAAAATTTTCATGAAAAGATTTCGGCTTCAAAAAAGTTGAAAATTTTCATGAAAAGATTTCGGCTTCAAAAAAGTTGACCATTTTCATGAAAAGATTTCGGTTTCAAAAAGTTGAAAATTTTCATGAAAAGATTTTGGCTCAAAAAAGTTGAAAATTTTCATGAAAAGATTTTGGTTTCAAAAAGTTGAAAATTTTCATGAAAAGATTTCAGCTTCAAAAAGGTTGAAAACTTTCATGAACTATTTCGAATTCAAAAAAGTTGAAAATTTTCATGAAGTATTTCGGCTTCAAAAAAATGGAACATTTTCATGAAAAGATTTCGGCTTCAAAAAACTTGAACATTTTCATGAAAAGATTTCGGCTTCAAAAAAGTTACAAATTTTCATGAAAAGATTTCTGCTTCAAAAAATTTGAAAATTTACATGAAAATATTTCGACTTCAAAAAAGTCTAAGATTTTCATGAAAAGATTTCTGCTTCAAAAAAGTTGAAAATTTTCATGAAAAGATTTCGGCTTCAAAAAGTTGAAAATTTTCATGAAAAGATTTCGGCTTCAAAAAAGTTGAAAATTTTCATGAAAAGATTTCGGCTTCAAAAAAGTTGACCATTTTCATGAAAAGATTTCGGTTTCAAAAAGTTGAAAATTTTCATGAAAAGATTTCGGCTTCAAAAAAGTTGAAAATTTTCATGAAAAGATTTCAGCTTCAAAAAGGTTGAAAACTTTCATGAACTATTTCGACTTCAAAAAAGTCGAAGATTTTCATGAAAAGATTTAGGTTTCAAAAAAGTTGAAAATTTTCATGAAGTATTTAGGCTTCAAAAAAGTTGAAAATTTTCATGAACAATTTCGGCATCAAAAAAGTTGAAGATTTTCATGAAAAGATTTCTGCTTCAAAAAAGTTGAAAATTTTCATGACAGGATTTTGGCTTTAAAAAAAGTAGAAATTTTCATAAAGTATTTCGGCTTCAAAAAGGTTGAACATTTTCATGAAAAGATTTTGGTTTCAAAAAAGTTGAACATTTTCATGAAAAGATTTCGGCTTCAAAAAAGTTGAAAATTTTCATGAAGTATTTCGGCTTCAAAAAAATGGAACATTTTCATGAAAAGATTTCGGCTTCAAAAAACTTGAACATTTTCATGAAAAGATTTCGGCTTCAAAAAAGTCTAAGATTTTCATGAAAAGATTTCTGCTTCAAAAAAGTTGAAAATTTTCATGAAAAGATTTCGGCTTCAAAAAGTTGAAAATTTTCATGAAAAGATTTCGGCTTCAAAAAAGTTGACCATTTTCATGAAAAGATTTCTTCTTCAAAAAAGTTGAAAATTTACATGAAAAGATTTCGACTTCAAAAAAGTCTAAGATTTTCATGAAAAGATTTCGGTTTCAAAAAAGTTGAAAATTTTCATGAAAAGATTTCGGCTTCAAAAAGTTGAAGATTTTCATGAAAAGATTTCGGCTTCAAAAAAGTTGACCATTTTCATGAAAAGATTTCGGTTTCAAAAAGTTGAAAATTTTCATGAAAAGATTTCGGCTCAAAAAAGTTGAAAATTTTCAAGAAAAGATTTTGGTTTCAAGAAGTTGAAAATTTTCATGAAAAGATTTCAGCTTCAAAAAGGTTGAAAACTTTCATGAACTATTTCGACTTCAAAAAAGTCGAAGATTTTCATGAAAAGATTTTGATTTCAAAAAGTTGAAAATTTTCATGAAAAGATTTCTGCTTCAAAAAAGTCTAAAATTTTCATGACAGGATTTTGGCTTCAAAAAGGTTGAAAACTTTCATGAACTATTTCGACTTCAAAAAAGTCGAAGATTTTCATGAAAAGATTTCGACTTCAAAAAAGTCGAAGATTTTCATGAAAAGATTTCGGCTTCAAAAAAGTTGAAAATTTTCATGAAAAGATTTCGGCTTCAAAAAGTTGAAAATTTTCACGAAAAGATTTCGGCTTCAAAAAAGTTGACCATTTTCATGAAAAGATTTCGGCTTCAAAAAAGTTGAAAATTTTCATGAAAAGATTTTGGTTTCAAAAAGTTGAAAATTTTCATGAAAAGATCTCGGCTTCAAAAAAGTTGAACATTTTCATGAAAAGATTTCGGCTTCAAAAAAGTTGAAAATTTTCATGGATTATTTCGGCTTCAAAAAAATGGAACATTTTCATGAAAAGATTTCGGCTTCAAAAAAGTTGACCATTTTCATGAAAAGATTTCGGCTTCAAAAAAGTTGAACATTTTCATGAAAAGATTTCAGCTTCAAAAAAGTTGAAAATTTTCATGAAAAGATTTCGGTTTCAAAAAGTTGAAAATTTTCATGAAAAGATTTCGGCTCAAAAAAGTTGAAAATTTTCATGAAAAGATTTTGGTTTCAAAAAGTTGAAAATTTTCATGAAAAGATTTCAGCTTCAAAAAGGTTGAAAACTTTCATGAACTATTTCGACTTCAAAAAAGTCGAAGATTTTCATGAAAAGATTTCGGCTTCAAAAAAGTTGAAAATTTTCATGAAGTATTTCGGCTGCAAAAAAGTCTAAAATTTTCATGAAAAGATTTTGGTTTCAAAAAAGATGAAAATTTTCATGAAAAGATTTCGGCTTCAAAAAGTTGAAAATTTTCATGAAAAGATTTCGGCTTCAAAAAAGTTGACCATTTTCATGAAAAGATTTCGGCTTCAAAAAAGTTGAAAATTTTCATGAAAAGATTTTGGTTTCAAAAAGTTGAAAATTTTCATGAAAAGATTTCTGATTCAAAAAAGTTGAAAATTTTCATGACAGGATTTTGGCTTCAAAAAAGTTGAAAACTTTCATGAACTATTTCGACTTCAAAAAAGTCGAAGATTTTCATGAAAAGATTTCGGCTTCAAAAAAGTTGAAAATTTTCATGAAGTATTTCGGCTGCAAAAAAATGGAACATTTTCATGAAAAGATTTCGGCTTCAAAAAAGTTGAACATTTTCATGAAAAGATTTCGGCTTCAAAAAAGTCTAAGATTTTCATGAAGTATTTCGGTTGCAAAAAAATGGAAAATTTTCATGAAAAGATTTCGGCTTCCAAAAAGTTGAACATTTTCATGAAAAGATTTCGGCTTCAAAAAGTTGAAAATTTTCATGAAAAGATTTCGGCTTCAAAAAAGTTGACCATTTTCATGAAAAGATTTCAGCTTCAAAAAAGTTGAAAATTTTCAGGAAAAGATTTCGGTTTCAAAAAGTTGAACATTTTCATGAAAAGATTTCGGCTCAAAAAAGTTGAAAATTTTCATGAAAAGATTTTGGTTTCAAAAAGTTGAAAATTTTCATGAAAAGATTTCAGCTTCAAAAAGGTTGAAAACTTTCATGAACTATTTCGACTTCAAAAAAGTCGAAGATTTTCATGAAAAGATTTCGGCTTCAAAAAAGTTGAAAATTTTCATGAAGTATTTCGGCTGCAAAAAAGTCTAAAATTTTCATGAAAAGATTTTGGTTTCAAAAAAGATGAAAATTTTCATGAAAAGATTTCGGCTTCAAAAAGTTGAAAATTTTCATGAAAAGATTTCGGCTTCAAAAAAGTTGACCATTTTCATGAAAAGATTTCTGCTTCAAAAAAGTTGAAAATTTTCATGAAAAGATTTCGGTTTCAAAAAAGTTGACCATTTTCATGAAAAGATTTCGGTTTCAAAAAGTTGAAAATTTTCATGAAAAGATTTCGGCTCAAAAAGGTTGAAAACTTTCATGAACTATTTCGACTTCAAAAAAGTTGAAAATTTTCATGAAGTATTTCGGCTTCAAAAAAATGGAACATTTTCATGAAAAGATTTCGGCTTCAAAAAACTTGAACATTTTCATGAAAAGATTTCGGCTTCAAAAAAGTTGAAAATTTTCATGAAAAGATTTCTGCTTCAAAAAAGTTGAAAATTTTCATGAAAAGATTTCGGCTTCAAAAAAGTTGACCATTTTCATGAAAAGATTTCGGCTTCAAAAAAGTTGAAAATTTTCATGAAAAGATTTCGGCTTCAAAAAAGTTGACCATTTTCATGAAAAGATTTCGGCTTCAAAAAAGTTGAAAATTTTCATGAAAAGATTTTGGTTCCAAAAAGTTGAAAATTTTCATGAAACGATCTCGGCTTCAAAAAAGTTGAACATTTTCATGAAAAGATTTCGGCTTCAAAAAAGTTGACCATTTTCATGAAAAGATTTCAGCTTCAAAAAAGTTGAAAATTTTCATGAAAAGATTTCGGTTTCAAAAAGTTGAAAATTTTCATGAAAAGATCTCGGCTTCAAAAAAGTTGAAAATTTTCATGAAAAGATTTCGGCTTCAAAAAAGTTAAAAATTTTCATGAAAAGATTTTGGTTTCAAAAAAGTTGAACATTTTCATGAAAAGATTTCGGCTTCAAAAAAGTTGAAAATTTTCATGAAGTATTTCGGCTTCAAAAAAATGGAACATTTTCATGAAAAGATTTCGGCTTCAAAAAAGTTGAACATTTTCATGAAAAGATTTCGGCTTCAAAAAAGTCTAAGATTTTCATGAAGTATTTCGGTTGCAAAAAAATGGAAAATTTTCATGAAAAGATTTCGGCTTCCAAAAAGTTGAACATTTTCATGAAAAGATTTCGGCTTCAAAAAGTTGAAAATTTTCATGAAAAGATTTCGGCTTCAAAAAAGTTGACCATTTTCATGAAAAGATTTCAGCTTCAAAAAAGTTGAAAATTTTCAGGAAAAGATTTCGGTTTCAAAAAGTTGAACATTTTCATGAAAAGATTTCGGCTCAAAAAAGTTGAAAATTTTCATGAAAAGATTTTGGTTTCAAAAAGTTGAAAATTTTCATGAAAAGATTTCAGCTTCAAAAAGGTTGAAAACTTTCATGAACTATTTCGACTTCAAAAAAGTCGAAGATTTTCATGAAAAGATTTCGGCTTCAAAAAAGTTGAAAATTTTCATGAAGTATTTCGGCTGCAAAAAAGTCTAAAATTTTCATGAAAAGATTTTGGTTTCAAAAAAGATGAAAATTTTCATGAAAAGATTTCGGCTTCAAAAAGTTGAAAATTTTCATGAAAAGATTTCGGCTTCAAAAAAGTTGACCATTTTCATGAAAAGATTTCTGCTTCAAAAAAGTTGAAAATTTTCATGAAAAGATTTCGGTTTCAAAAAAGTTGACCATTTTCATGAAAAGATTTCGGTTTCAAAAAGTTGAAAATTTTCATGAAAAGATTTCGGCTCAAAAAGGTTGAAAACTTTCATGAACTATTTCGACTTCAAAAAAGTTGAAAATTTTCATGAAGTATTTCGGCTTCAAAAAAATGGAACATTTTCATGAAAAGATTTCGGCTTCAAAAAACTTGAACATTTTCATGAAAAGATTTCGGCTTCAAAAAAGTTGAAAATTTTCATGAAAAGATTTCTGCTTCAAAAAAGTTGAAAATTTTCATGAAAAGATTTCGGCTTCAAAAAAGTTGACCATTTTCATGAAAAGATTTCGGCTTCAAAAAAGTTGAAAATTTTCATGAAAAGATTTCGGCTTCAAAAAAGTTGACCATTTTCATGAAAAGATTTCGGCTTCAAAAAAGTTGAAAATTTTCATGAAAAGATTTTGGTTCCAAAAAGTTGAAAATTTTCATGAAACGATCTCGGCTTCAAAAAAGTTGAACATTTTCATGAAAAGATTTCGGCTTCAAAAAAGTTGACCATTTTCATGAAAAGATTTCAGCTTCAAAAAAGTTGAAAATTTTCATGAAAAGATTTCGGTTTCAAAAAGTTGAAAATTTTCATGAAAAGATCTCGGCTTCAAAAAAGTTGAAAATTTTCATGAAAAGATTTCGGCTTCAAAAAAGTTAAAAATTTTCATGAAAAGATTTTGGTTTCAAAAAAGTTGAACATTTTCATGAAAAGATTTCGGCTTCAAAAAAGTTGAAAATTTTCATGAAGTATTTCGGCTTCAAAAAAATGGAACATTTTCATGAAAAGATTTCTGCTTCAAAAAAGTTGAAAATTTTCATGAAAAGATTTTGGTTTCAAAAAGTTGAAAATTTTCATGAAAAGATTTCGGCTTCAAAAAAGTTGAAAATTTTCATGAAAAGATTTCGGCTTCAAAAAAGTTGACCATTTTCATGAAAAGATTTCGGCTTCAAAAGTTGAAAATTTTCATGAAAAGATTTCGGCTCAAAAAAGTTGAAAATTTTCATGAAAAGATTTTGGTTTCAAAAAGTTGAAAATTTTCATGAAAAGATTTCAGCTTCAAAAAGGTTGAAAACTTTCATGAACTATTTCGACTTCAAAAAAGTTGAAAATTTTCATGAAGTATTTCGGCTTCAAAAAAATGGAACATTTTCATGAAAAGATTTCGGCTTCAAAAAACTTGAACATTTTCATGAAAAGATTTCGGCTTCAAAAAAGTTGACAATTTACATTAAAAGATTTCGACTTCAAAAAAGTCTAAGATTTTCATGAAAAGATTTCTGCTTCAAAAAAGTTGAAAATTTTCATGAAAAGATTTCGGCTTCAAAAAGTTGAAAATTTTCATGAAAAGATTTCGGCTTCAAAAAAGTTGAAAATTTTCATGAAAAGATTTCGGCTTCAAAAAAGTTGACCATTTTCATGAAAAGATTTCGGCTTCAAAAAAGTTGAAAATTTTCATGAAAAGATTTCCGTTCCAAAAAGTTGAAAACTTTCATGAAAAGATCTCGGCTTCAAAAAAGTTGAACATTTTCATTAAAAGATTTCGGCTTCAAAAAAGTTGACCATTTTCATGAAAAGATTTAGGTTTCAAAAAAGTTGAAAATTTTCATGAAGTATTTCGGCTTCAAAAAAGTCAAAAATTTTCATGAACAATTTCGGCATCAAAAAAGTTGAAGATTTTCATGAAAAGATTTCTGCTTCAAAAAAGTTGAAAATTTTCATGAAAAGATCTCGGCTTCAAAAAAGTTGAAAATTTTCATGAAAAGATTTCGGCTTCAAAAAAGTTGAAAATTTTCATGAAAAGATTTTGGTTTCAAAAAAGTTGAACATTTTCATGAAAAGATTTCGGCTTCAAAAAAGTTGAAAATTTTCATGAAGTATTTCGGCTTCAAAAAAATGGAACATTTTCATGAAAAGATTTCGGCTTCAAAAAAGTTGAACATTTTCATGAAAAGATTTCGGCTTCAAAAAAGTTGACAATTTACATGAAAAGATTTCGACTTCAAAAAAGTCTAAGATTTTCATGAAAAGATTTCTGCTTCAAAAAAGTTGAAAATTTTCATGAAAAGATTTCGGCTTCAAAAAGTTGAAAATTTTCATGAAAAGATTTCGGCTTCAAAAAAGTTGACCATTTTCATGAAAAGATTTCGGTTTCAAAAAGTTGAAAATTTTCATGAAAAGATTTCGGCTCAAAAAAGTTGAAAATTTTCAAGAAAAGATTTTGGTTTCAAGAAGTTGAAAATTTTCATGAAAAGATTTTGGCTTCAAAAAGGTTGAAAACTTTCATGAACTATTTCGACTTCAAAAAAGTCGAAGATTTTCATGAAAAGATTTTGGTTTCAAAAAGTTGAAAATTTTCATGAAAAGATTTCTGCTTCAAAAAAGTCTAAAATTTTCATGACAGGATTTTGGCTTCAAAAAGGTTGAAAACTTTCATGAACTATTTCGACTTCAAAAAAGTCGAAGATTTTCATGAAAAGATTTCGGCTTCAAAAAAGTTGAAAATTTTCATGAAAAGATTTCGGCTTCAAAAAGTTGACCATTTTCATGAAAAGATTTCGGTTTCAAAAAGTTGAAAATTTTCATGAAAAGATTTCGGCTCAAAAAAGTTGAAAATTTTCAAGAAAAGATTTTGGTTTCAAGAAGTTGAAAATTTTCATGAAAAGATTTCAGCTTCAAAAAGGTTGAAAACTTTCATGAACTATTTCGACTTCAAAAAAGTCGAAGATTTTCATGAAAAGATTTCGGCTTCAAAAAAGTTGAAAATTTTCACGAAAAGATTTCGGCTTCAAAAAAGTTGACCATTTTCATGAAAAGATTTCGGCTTCAAAAAAGTTGAAAATTTTCATGAAAAGATTTTGGTTTCAAAAAGTTGAAAATTTTCATGAAAAGATTTCGGCTTCAAAAAAGTTGAACATTTTCATGAAAAGATTTCGGCTTCAAAAAAGTTGAAAATTTTCATGAATTATTTCGGCTTCAAAAAAATGGAACATTTTCATGAAAAGATTTCGGCTTCAAAAAAGTTGACCATTTTCATGAAAAGATTTCGGCTTCAAAAAAGTTGAACATTTTCATGAAAAGATTTCTGCTTCAAAAAAGTTGAAAATTTACCTGAAAAGATTTCGGCTTCAAAAAAGTTGACCATTTTCATGAAAAGATTTCAGCTTCAAAAAAGTTGAAAATTTTCATGAAAAGATTTCGGTTTCAAAAAGTTGAACATTTTCATGAAAAGATTTCGGCTCAAAAAAGTTGAAAATTTTCATGAAAAGATTTTGGTTTCAAAAAGTTGAAAATTTTCATGAAAAGATTTCAGCTTCAAAAAGGTTGAAAACTTTCATGAACTATTTCGACTTCAAAAAAGTCGAAGATTTTCATGAAAAGATTTCGGCTTCAAAAAAGTTGAAAATTTTCATGAAGTATTTCGGCTGCAAAAAAGTCTAAAATTTTCATGAAAAGATTTTGGTTTCAAAAAAGATGAACATTTTCATGAAAAGATTTCGGCTTCAAAAAGTTGAAAATTTTCATGAAAAGATTTCGGCTTCAAAAAAGTTGACCATTTTCATGAAAAGATTTCTGCTTCAAAAAAGTTGAAAATTTTCATGAAAAGATTTTGGTTTCAAAAAGTTGAAAATTTTCATAAAAAAGATTTCTGCTTCAAAAAAGTTGAAAATTTTCATGACAGGATTTTGGCTTCAAAAAGGTTGAAAACTTTCATGAACTATTTCGACTTCAAAAAAGTCGAAGATTTTCATGAAAAGATTTCGGCTTCAAAAAAGTTGAAAATTTTCATGAAAAGATTTCGGCTTCAAAAAGTTGACCATTTTCATGAAAAGATTTCGGTTTCAAAAAGTTGAAAATTTTCATGAAAAGATTTCGGCTCAAAAAAGTTGAAAATTTTCAAGAAAAGATTTTGGTTTCAAGAAGTTGAAAATTTTCATGAAAAGATTTCAGCTTCAAAAAGGTTGAAAACTTTCATGAACTATTTCGACTTCAAAAAAGTCGAAGATTTTCATGAAAAGATTTCGGCTTCAAAAAAGTTGAAAATTTTCACGAAAAGATTTCGGCTTCAAAAAAGTTGACCATTTTCATGAAAAGATTTCGGCTTCAAAAAAGTTGAAAATTTTCATGAAAAGATTTTGGTTTCAAAAAGTTGAAAATTTTCATGAAAAGATTTCGGCTTCAAAAAAGTTGAACATTTTCATGAAAAGATTTCGGCTTCAAAAAAGTTGAAAATTTTCATGAATTATTTCGGCTTCAAAAAAATGGAACATTTTCATGAAAAGATTTCGGCTTCAAAAAAGTTGACCATTTTCATGAAAAGATTTCGGCTTCAAAAAAGTTGAACATTTTCATGAAAAGATTTCTGCTTCAAAAAAGTTGAAAATTTACCTGAAAAGATTTCGGCTTCAAAAAAGTTGACCATTTTCATGAAAAGATTTCAGCTTCAAAAAAGTTGAAAATTTTCATGAAAAGATTTCGGTTTCAAAAAGTTGAACATTTTCATGAAAAGATTTCGGCTCAAAAAAGTTGAAAATTTTCATGAAAAGATTTTGGTTTCAAAAAGTTGAAAATTTTCATGAAAAGATTTCAGCTTCAAAAAGGTTGAAAACTTTCATGAACTATTTCGACTTCAAAAAAGTCGAAGATTTTCATGAAAAGATTTCGGCTTCAAAAAAGTTGAAAATTTTCATGAAGTATTTCGGCTGCAAAAAAGTCTAAAATTTTCATGAAAAGATTTTGGTTTCAAAAAAGATGAACATTTTCATGAAAAGATTTCGGCTTCAAAAAGTTGAAAATTTTCATGAAAAGATTTCGGCTTCAAAAAAGTTGACCATTTTCATGAAAAGATTTCTGCTTCAAAAAAGTTGAAAATTTTCATGAAAAGATTTTGGTTTCAAAAAGTTGAAAATTTTCATAAAAAAGATTTCTGCTTCAAAAAAGTTGAAAATTTTCATGACAGGATTTTGGCTTCAAAAAGGTTGAAAACTTTCATGAACTATTTCGACTTCAAAAAAGTCTAAGATTTTCATGAAAAGATTTCGGCTTCAAAAAAGTTGAAAATTTTCATGAAGTATTTCGGCTGCAAAAAAATGGAACATTTTCATGAAAAGATTTCGGCTTCAAAAAAGTTGAACATTTTCATGAAAAGATTTCGGCTTCAAAAAAGTTGAAAATTTTCATGAAGTATTTCGGTTGCAAAAAAATGGAACATTTTCATGAAAAGATTTCAGCTTCCAAAAAGTTGAACATTTTCATGAAAAGATTTCGGCTTCAAAAAAGTTGAAAATTTTCATGAAAAGATTTCGGCTTCAAAAAGTTGAAAATTTTCATGAAAAGATTTCGGCTTCAAAAAAGTTGACCATTTTCATGAAAAGATTTCGGCTTCAAAAAAGTTGAAAATTTTCATGAAGTATTTCGGTTGCAAAAAAATGGAACATTTTCATGAAAAGATTTCGGCTTCCAAAAAGTTGAACATTTTCATGAAAAGATTTCGGCTTCAAAAAAGTTGAAAATTTTCATGAAAAGATTTCGGCTTCAAAAAGTTGAAAATTTTCATGAAAAGATTTCGGCTTCAAAAAAGTTGACCATTTTCATGAAAAGATTTCGGATTCAAAAAAGTTGAAAATTTTCATGAAAAGATTTCAGCTTCAAAAAGGTTGAAAACTTTCATGAACTATTTCGACTTCAAAAAAGTCGAAGATTTTCATGAAAAGATTTTGGCTTCAAAAAAGTTGAAAATTTTCATGAAGTATTTCGGCTGCAAAAAAGTCTAAAATTTTCATGAAAAGATTTCTGCTTCAAAAAAGTTGAAAATTTTCATGAAAAGATTTCGGCTTCAAAAAGTTGAAAATTTTCATGAAAAGATTTCGGCTTCAAAAAAGTTGACCATTTTCATGAAAAGATTTCGGCTTCAAAAAGTTGAAAATTTTCATGAAAAGATTTTGGTTTCAAAAAGTTGAAAATTTTCATGAAGTATTTCGGCTGCAAAAAAGTCTAAAATTTTCATGAAAAGATTTCTGCTTCAAAAAAGTTGAAAATTTTCATGAAAAGATTTCGGCTTCAAAAAGTTGAAAATTTTCATGAAAAGATTTCGGCTTCAAAAAAGTTGACCATTTTCATGAAAAGATTTCGGCTTCAAAAAGTTGAAAATTTTCATGAAAAGATTTTGGTTTCAAAAAGTTGAAAATTTTCATGAAAAGATTTCTGCTTCAAAAAAGTTGAACATTTTCATGACAGGATTTTGGCTTCAAAAAGGTTGAAAACTTTCATGAACTATTTCGACTTCAAAAAAGTCGAAGATTTTCATGAAAAGATTTCGGCTTCAAAAAAGTTGAAAATTTTCATGAAGTATTTCGTCTGCAAAAAAATGGAACATTTTCATGAAAAGATTTCGGCTTCAAAAAAGTTGAAAATTTTCATGAAAAGATTTTGGTTTCAAAAAGTTGAAAATTTTCATGAAAAGATTTCTGCTTCAAAAAAGTTGAAAATTTTCATGAAGTATTTCGGCTTCAAAAAAATGGAACATTTTCATGAAAAGATTTCGGCTTCAAAAAAGTTGACCATTTTCATGAAAAGATTTCGGCTTCAAAAAAGTTGAAAATTTTCATGAAAAGATTTCGGTTTCAAAAAGGTTGAAAATTTTCATGAAAAGATTTCGGCTTCAAAAAAGTTGAACATTTTCATGAAAAGATTTTTGGTTTCAAAAAGTTGAAAATTTTCATGAAAAGATTTCAGCTTCAAAAAGGTTGAAAACTTTCATGAACTATTTCGACTTCAAAAAAGTCGAAGATTTTCATGAAAAGATTTCGGCTTCAAAAAAGTTGAACATTTTCATGAAGTATTTCGGCTGCAAAAAAGTCGAAGATTTTCATGAAAAGATTTCTGCTTCAAAAAAGTTTAAAATTTTCATGAAAAGATTTCGGCTTCAAAAAAGTTGAACATTTTTATGAAGTATTTCGGCTTGAAAAAAGTTAAAAATTTACATTAAAAGATTTCGGCTTCAAAAAAGTCAAAAACTTTCATGAAGTATTTCGGCTTCAAAAAAATTGAAAATTTTCATGAAAAGATTTCTACTTCAAAAAGTTGAAAATTTTCATGAAAAGATTTCGGCTTCAAAAAAGTTGAAGATTTTCATGAAAAGATTTCGGCTTCAAAAAAGTTGAACATTTTCATGACAGGATTTTAGCTTTAAAAAAGTTGAAAATTTTCATGAAGTATTTCGGCTTCAAAAAGGTTGAAAACTTTGATGAAGTATTTCAGCTTCAAAAAAGTCGAAGATTTTCATGAAAAGATTTCTGCTTCAAAAAAGTTGAAAATTTTCATGACAGGATTTTGGCTTTAAAAAAAGTAGAAATTTTCATAAAGTATTTCGGCTTCAAAAATGTTGAAAACTTTCATGAAGTATTTCAGCTTCAAAAAATTCGAAGATTTTCATGAAAAGATTTCGGCTTCAAAAAGGTTGAAAACTTTCATGAAGTATTTCAGCTTCAAAAAAGTCGAAGATTTTCATGAAAAGATTTCTGCTTCAAAAAAGTTGAAAATTTTCATGACAGGATTTTGGCTTTAAAAAAAGTAGAAATTTTCATAAAGTATTTCGGCTTCAAAAAGGTTGAAAACTTTCATGAACCATTTCGGCTTCAAAAAAGTCGAAGATTTTCATGAAAAGATATCTGCTTCAAAAAAGTTGAACATTTTCATGAAAAGATTTCTGCTTCAAAAAAGTTGAAAATTTTAATGAAAAGATTTCGGCTTCAAAAAAGTTGAAGATTTTCATGAAAAGATTTCTGCTTCAAAAAAGTTGAAAATTTTCATGAAAAGATTTCGGCTTCAAAAAAGTTGAAAATTTTCATGAAAAGATTTCGGTTTCAAAAAGTTGAAAATTTTCATGAAAAGATCTCGGCTTCAAAAAAGTTGAACATTTACATGCAAAGATTTCTGCTTCAAAAAAGTTGAAAATTTACATGAAAAGATTTCGACTTCGAAAAAGTCTAAGATTTTCATGAAAAGATTTCGGCTTCAAAAAGTTGAAAATTTTCATGAAAAGATTTCGGCTTCAAAAAAGTTGACCATTTTCATGAAAAGATTTCGGATTCAAAAAAGTTGAAAATTTTCATGAAAAGATTTCGGCTTCAAAAAAGTTCAAGATTTTCATGAAAAGATTTTGGTTTCAAAAAGTTGAAAATTTTCATGAAAAGATTTCAGCTTCAAAAAGGTTGAAAACTTTCATGAACTATTTCGACTTCAAAAAAGTCGAAGATTTTCATGAAAAGATTTCGGCTTCAAAAAAGTTGAACATTTTCATGAAGTATTTCGGCTGCAAAAAAGTCGAAGATTTTCATGAAAAGATTTCTGCTTCAAAAAAGTTTAAAATTTTCATGAAAAGATTTCGGCTTCAAAAAAGTTGAACATTTTCATGAAGTATTTCGGATTGAAAAAAAGTTGAAAATTTACATGAAAAGATTTCGGCTTCAAAAAAGTCAAAAACTTTCATGAAGTATTTCGGCTTCAAAAAAGTTGAAAATTTTCATGAAAAGATTTCTACTTCAAAAAGTTGAAAATTTTCATGAAAAGATTTCGGCTTCAAAAAAGTTGAAGATTTTCATGAAAAGATTTTGGTTTCAAAAAGTTGAAAATTTTCATGAAAAGATTTCAGCTTCAAAAAGGTTGAAAACTTTCATGAACTATTTCGACTTCAAAAAAGTCGAAGATTTTCATGAAAAGATTTCGGCTTCAAAAAAGTTGAACATTTTCATGAAGTATTTCGGCTGCAAAAAAGTCGAAGATTTTCATGAAAAGATTTCTGCTTCAAAAAAGTTTAAAATTTTCATGAAAAGATTTCGGCTTCAAAAAAGTTGAACATTTTCATGAAGTATTTCGGATTGAAAAAAAGTTGAAAATTTACATGAAAAGATTTCGGCTTCAAAAAAGTCAAAAACTTTCATGAAGTATTTCGGCTTCAAAAACGTTGAAAATTTTCATGAAAAGATTTCTACTTCAAAAAGTTGAAAATTTTCATGAAAAGATTTCGGCTTCAAAAAAGTTGAAGATTTTCATGAAAAGATTTCTGCTTCAAAAAGGTTGAAAATTTTCATGACAGGATTTTAGCTTTAAAAAAGGTAAAAATTTTCATGAAGTATTTCGGCTTCAAAAAAGTTGAAAACTTTCATGAAGTATTTCAGCTTCAAAAAAGTCGAAGATTTTCATGAAAAGATTTCTGCTTCAAAAAAGTTGAAAATTTTCATGAAAAGATTTTGGTTTCAAAAAGTTGAAAATTTTCATGAAAAGATTTCAGCTTCAAAAAGGTTGAAAACTTTCATGAACTATTTCGACTTCAAAAAAGTCGAAGATTTTCATGAAAAGATTTCGGCTTCAAAAAAGTTGAACATTTTCATGAAGTATTTCGGCTGCAAAAAAGTCGAAGATTTTCATGAAAAGATTTCTGCTTCAAAAAAGTTGAACATTTTCATGAAAAGATTTAGACTTCAAAAAAGTTGAAAATTTTCATGAAAAGATTTCGGCTTCAAAAAAGTTGAAAATTTTCATGAACTATTTCGGCATCAAAAAAGTTGAAAATTTACATTAAAAGATTTCTTCTTCAAAAAAGTCAAAAATTTTCATTAAGTATTTCTGCTTCAAAAAAGTTGAAAATGTTCATGAATTTTTTCGACTTCAAAAAAGTCTAAGATTTTCATGAAAAGATTTCGGCTTCAAAAAAGTAAAAAATTTTCATCAAAAGATTTCTGCTTCAAAAAAGTTGAACATTTTCATGAAATAATTTCAGCTTCAAAAAAGTTGAAAATTTTCATGACAGGATTATAGCTTTAAAAAAGGTAAGAATTTTCATGAAGTATTTCGGCTTCAAAAAAGTTGAAAATTTTCATGAAAAGATTTCGGCTTCAAAAAAGTTGAAAATTTTCATGAAAAGATTTCGGTTTCAAAAAGTTGAAAATTTTCATGAAAAGATTTTGGTTTCAAAAAGTTGAAAATTTTCATGAAAAGATTTCAGCTTCAAAAAGGTTGAAAACTTTCATGAACTATTTCGACTTCAAAAAAGTCGAAGATTTTCATGAAAAGATTTCGGCTTCAAAAAAGTTGAACATTTTCATGAAGTATTTCGGCTGCAAAAAAGTCGAAGATTTTCATGAAAAGATTTCTGCTTCAAAAAAGTTGAAAATTTTCATGAAAAGATTTCGGCTTCAAAAAGTTGAAAATTTTCATGAAAAGATTTCGGCTTCAAAAAAGTTGACCATTTTCATGAAAAGATTTCGGCTTCAAAAAAGTTGAAAATTTTCATGAAAAGATTTCGGTTTCAAAAAGTTGAAAATTTTCATGAAAAGATTTCGGCTTCAAAAAAGTTGAAAATTTTCATGAAAAGATTTTGGTTTCAAAAAGTTGAAAATTTTCATGAAAAGATTTCAGCTTCAAAAAGGTTGAAAACTTTCATGAACTATTTCGACTTCAAAAAAGTCGAAGATTTTCATGAAAAGATTTCTGCTTCAAAAAAGTGTAAAATTTTCATGACAGGATTTTGGCTTTAACAGAGGTAAACATTTTCATGAAGTATTTCGGCTTCAAAAAGATGAAAATTTACATGAAAAGATTTCGGCTTCAAAAAAGTTGAAAATTTTCATGAAAAGATTTATGCTTCAAAAAAGTTGAAAATTTTCATGAAGTAATTCGGCTTCAAAAAAGTTGAAAATGTTCATGAAAAAATTTCAGCTTCAAAAAGGTTGAAAATTTTAGGCTTTTTAAAAATTTTAAAATTTACATGAAGTATTTCGGCTTTAAAAAAGTTTAAGATTTTCATGAAGTATTTCGGCTTCAAAAAAGTCGAAGATTTTCATGAAAAGATTTCTGCTTCAAAAAAGTTGAAAATTTTCATGAAAAGATTTCGGCTTTTAAGAAGTTAAAAATTTTCATGAAAAGATTTCGGCTTCAAAAAAGTCGAAGATTTTCATTGAAAAATTTCTGCTTCAAAAAAGTTGAAGATTTTCATGAAAAGATTTCTGCTTCAAAAAAATTGAAAAATTTCATGAAAAGATTTCGGCTTCAAAAAGTTCACAATTTACGCGTGTAAAAAAGTTGAAAACCTTCATGAAGTATTTCGGCTTTAAAAAAGTTGAAGATTTTCATGAAGTATTTTGGCTTCAAAAAAGTTGAAAACTTTCATGAAGTATTTCGGGTTCAAAAAAGTTGAAGATTTTCATGAAGTATTTTGGCTTCAAATAAGTCGAAAATTTTCATTACAGGATATCGGCTTTAAAAAAGTCGAAGATTTTCATTGAAAGATTTCGGCCTCAAAAAAGTTGAAAATTTTCTTGATAGGATTTTGGCTTTAAAAAAGTTGAACATTTTCATGAAAAGATTTCGGCTTCAAAATAGTCAAAATTTTTCATGACAGGATTTCGGCTGTAAAAAAGTAGATAATTTTCAGGACAGGAATTCGGCCTTTAAAAAAGTTCAAAATCTTCATGACAGGATTTCGGCTTCAAAAAAGTTGAACATTTTCATTACAGTATTTCGGCTTTAAAAAAGTTGAAATTTTTCATGAAAAGATTTCGGCATCAAAATAGTCAAAATTTTCATGACAGGATTTCGGGCTTCAAAATAGTCAAAATTTTCATGACAGGATTTCGGCTTCAAAATAGTCAAAAATTTTCATGACAGGATTTCGGCTTTAAAATAGTCAAAAATGTTCATGACAGGATTTCGGCTTCAAAAAAGTCAAACATTTTCATGACAAGATTTTGGCTGTAAAAAAGTCAATAATTTTCCTCAAGTATTTGGCTTCAAAAAAGTTCAAAATTTTCATGAAAAGATTTCGACTTCAAAAAAGTTGAAAACTTTCATGAAGAATTTCGGCTTCAAAAAAGTTGAAGATTTAAATGAAAAGATTTAGGCTTTAAAAAAGTTGAAAATTTTCATGAACTATTTCGTCATCAAAATAGTTGAAAACTTTCATGACGTTTTTCTGCTATAAAAAAGTTGAAGATTTTCATGAAAAGATTTCTGCTTCAAAAAAGTTGAAAATTTTCATGAAAAGTTTTTAGCTTCAAAAAAGTTGACAATTTTCGTCATTAAAAAAGTTGAAAATTTTCATTAAGTATTTTGGCTTTTTTTGAAACCAAAATCTTTTTATAAAAAATGTTCAACTTTTTTGAAGCCAAAATACTTGATGAAAATTTTCAACTTTTTTACAGCCGAAATACTTCATAAAAATGTTCAACTTTTTTAATGACAAAAATTGTCAACTTTTTTGAAGCTAAAAACTTTTCATGAAAATTTTCAACTTTTTTGAAGCAGAAATCTTTCCATGAAAATCTTTGACTTTTTTGAAGCTTTCTTCGGATTTAAGAAAGCTGAAAATTTTCATTAAAAAAGATATCGGCTTCAAAAAAGTTAAACATTTTTATGAAGAATTTCGGCTTCAGAAAAAGTTTAAAATTTTAATGAAAAGATTTCTGCTTTAAAAAAGTAGAACATTTTTTCATTTTAGGGTAAAAGTTTTATGTCTCAAAAACATGTTTCATGTCACTTTCGAGCTCAGCTTCGCAAGATACATTCAATTTGATCACTAAAGCTGTTAATAGCGTTGTCTGGCTCAGGGAATGTTGATTTTGATGTCATTTCATGTAACTGCGCTCATTTGTTACCAGTACAGCTGTTTCATCTATTTTTTTTCTGAATGACTCCTTCTAACAGTATTTTTACTTTGAAACTACACTTTGAGATAGAAAATTTAGTATATCAGCTTCAATAAAGTTGAATCTTTTCATGAAGTATTTCGGCTTCAAAAAAGGTGAAAACTTTTCTAATGTATTTTGGCTTTTAAAAATTTGAAAACTTTCATGAATTATTTCGGCTTCAAAAAAGTTGAAGATTTTAATGAAATGATTTCAGATTCAAAAAAGTTGAAAACTTTCATGGAAAGATTTCGACTTTAAAAATTTGAAAATTTTCATAAAGTATTTCGGCTTCAAAAAAGTTAAAAATTTATATCAAAAGATTTCGGCTTCAAAAAAGTTGAAAATTTTTATGAAAAGATTTCAGCTTTAAAAAAGTTGAAAATTTTCATGAAAAGATTTCGGCTTTTAAGAAGTTCAAAATTTTCATGATGTATTTCGATTTTTAAAAAATTTAAAATTTTCATGAAGTATTTCAGCTTCAAAAAAGTTGAAAACTTTCATGAAGTATTTCGACTTCAAAAAAGTCGAAAATTTTCATGAAAAGATTTCGGTTCCAAAAAAGTTGAAAAGTTTCCTGTAAAGATTTCAGGTTCAGAAAAGTTGAAAATTTTCAACTTTAAAAAATTAAAAAATTTTATGAAAAGATTTCGGCGTTAAAAAAGTAAAACATTTTCATGAAGTTTTTCGGCTTCAAAAAAGTTAAAAATTTACATGAAAAGATTTCGGCTTCAAAAAAGTTGAAAAGTTTCATGATAAGATTTCAGCTTCAAAAAAGTTGAAAAATTTCGGTTTAAAAAAGTTGAAAATTTTCAAGAAAAGATTTTGGCTTTTAATAAGTTGAAAATTTTAGGCTTCAAAAAGGTTGAAAACTTTCATGAATTATTTCGGCTTCAAAAAAGTTGAAAATTTTTATGAAGTATTTCGGCTTTAAAAAAGTGTAAGATTTTCATGAAGTATTTCGGCTTCAAAAAAGTTTAAAGATTTTATGAAAAGATTTCGTCTTTAAAAAAGTTGAACATTTTCATGAAGTATTTCGGCTTCAAAAAAGTTGAAAACTTTCATGAATTATTTTGGCTTCAAAAAAGTTGAAAACTTTCATGAAGTATTTTGGCTTCAAAAAAGTCGACGATTTTCATGAAAAGATTTTGGCTTCAAAAAAGTTGAAAATTTTCATGAAAAGATTTCAGATTAAAAAAAGTTAAAAAAAATTGTAGGCTTTTTAAAAAGTTGGAAATTTTTATGAAGTATTTCGGCTTCAAAAAAGTTAAAAAATTTCATGAAGTATTTCGGCTGCAAAAAAGTTGAAGATTTTCATGAAAAGATTTCAGCTTCAAAAAATTTGCAAATTTTCATGAAAAGATTTCAGCTTCAAAAAAGTTGAAAATTTTAGGCTTTTTAAAAAGTTGAAAATTTTTATCAAAAGATTTCTGCTTCAAAACAGTTGAAAATTTTCATGAAAAGATTTCGGCTTTAAAAAAGTTGAAAATTTACATGAAAAGATTTCGGCTTCAAAAAAGTTGAAAATTCTCGCCATTAAAAAAGTTGAAAATATTTATGAAGTATTTCGGCTTTAAAAAAGTCAAAGATTTTCATGCTTCAAAAAAGTTGTAAATCTTCATGACAGGATTTCAGCTTCAAAAAAACATAGACTGTAAATATTACTGGACGAACCCTGACCCGTCTGTAACATAGGCAGAAAATGAGTCCAATCGACGGCCGCATCCATTTTGGATTTGCAGTCTCAACCTAACTTCGGATCAACCTAGCAACAGCAGTAAGGCGGGACCGGCGGGACTTAACTCCGCCCATTCAGCTCGATGTTAGCAGTCCACTTCACAGCGTAGCTAACAGCTAGGCCGCTATCATCCCCTATTCCTGCTCGTCCTGAGAAAACTCTACAAACAGTAAGTTAACATTTAACTTTTCTACAACACAGTTAAAACTAATTATATTCAACCCAAATATTTAATTAAAGTCTTTGAACTACACTTTTTTAAATATACAATCATGGTTATTAGTTATTTGTCAGAGCAGTTAGACTTTGTCTTTGATAGCAGAGCAATACATTAGAAAAGTTTTATCCATAAACTGTAAATAAATATGAGACATCCAGAAGAAATCAATATTACAAAGCATACAGTTCATGTTACTGTTCTGACAAAAAGAAAAAATAGTGTTTAAGACAGGCATCTATTATTATGAGTTGCAGCTACCTTGTTCAATATTATTCCTGCAGATGTGGCTAATAACAAAAAAACACCCTGAGCTGTCACATGTAGTTAACTGTACATTTTGTCTTGTCTGAGGCATTAATTGAACACCTTTGTATTTCTCCTATAGACACAGTGTGGATTATTGGTGACTGGTCCGTCGAGGTGCCCAAGAGAGCTGCAGAGACAGAGGAAGAAACCTGAGCCTCAACAACATCTGTATTTGTTGGTTCTTCTGGGGTTCTTCAGTTGTTTCTCTTCAAAAGCTTGCTGCGAGGGAGGTCTCCCCCGGATGGCCTGAGTGATGACACCCACAGGCTGAGAGCTGGAGCTGAGACAGATTTTAAGCCTCTTGACAAACCATTACACCGCGCCCACCTGTCAAGCTGGTCAGCTACACGCCTTATTGTGAATAACTCTTATCCTTCATCAAATCAAAACTGATAAGTCATCAAAACATTCACCCCCCGTACAGTGTGTGTCCATCGAGACATGAGCTAATCAGATCTATTTGTTTGTTTTGTACCAAGCTGTAAACATGTTAATCTCTGCTGTAAAAACAGACTTTTTTTAATGTTGTTTTTCCAGATTAAATAAATATTTCGATATAGATGCACTCCTTTGTCTCTACTTATGAGGATACATTTCAGATTTGAAATGACAAGACTAAAATGTGCATTAATGCTCAACTCAATAGCTTAGGGAAGGAAGTCTACTTTTACACAACTTCTTATTCTTTCGACATTTTTTTTTACCAAATACTAATGTAGTTCATTTCTGAAAGTGGGATGGAACAGAGTCATTGCAAAAATATGCCCTTAAACACAGCCCCATTCTTAAATCAAGATACATCGAGAGTAAATAAGATCAATAACTTGTGAATAAAAACACAGTTAAAAATGATTTAGAAATGTAGTCTTCCCTGATCAATATCACATAATATCAACTTCTCCCATCTAAACTGGACAAAGGGTTTTAAAATGGGAGGAAAATGATTTGATTGCAAGTTGTTTGGAGGAGATCTATTTTTATTTGAACAGCTGAAGCATGAATACAGTCTTCCAAGGTGCAAACCCTCCTCCTCCTCCTGAAGCCTGTGGAGCTCCTTCATGTACTGCTGTCCTATCTGCTGGCCATCTTCTCTCAGCAGAACTTTGACTGTTGAAATGTCATTCAGAAGAAGCTCGAGCATGTGACATGGATCCAGGAGAACATGGACATTTAGTGAGAGGTCTTCAGGATGGCAAAGAAAGAGCGAAAATATCAGTTATTCATTAAATCATTTTGTTTGTTCTCATCTATTTTTATGTATTCATCTGTGTGTAAGAGCACATTTATAAATTCAACAGTGTACTACCCAGACAACAAAGGTACAGTATTCAGGTAATCAACATCTATTCAAAGTTAAGAAGATAAACCTTATTGTAATCATGCTGTTTTCAGCTCTCTCACTCACTTGCACAATGATATTCCACATCAAATTGTCTCAGATTTTGTGTGAGGAAAAATTGAGCAGTTTATTGTGGATAGTACTTCATCTTAACATGAAACAAATATAACCTGAATTATTTGAATCATTAACAGGTCCCAACTCTCTGTGCTTTAGTACAGAACATACAGTAGCTCATCTGTTATTAACATGAGCTTGGTACATGGCTGTATTCTTCAAACTATTTATTATACTTTATATCTATGTGCTTTATATCTTATTTTCATTCCATATGTTATTTATATTTTATATTTCTACAGCTATATTCTGTGTATGAGTTCAGTGAAAATTAATATGGTTATTAATATAGTTTTTTTTTTTAATTTGTTAACAGTTTGCTCAAATCTTAAGACACTACATCAACCATGTAACTTTAATGTCATCCTCTATAACCTACACAGCACATTAGGTTCAGTTGAGTTTATGTTACTGACGGATAATTGCTACACAAAGTTTGTTTCTTAATGTCCACATTTACGTGGAGTATAACATTCATCATAACGTCAGATAACAACTGAGGTGAACCTTTAGCTTCTAACACATAGACTGTAAAAATAATGGACGGGACAAGGTCCCCGGTCTAGTGAAGCTTTTATATTTAGAGCTCCCCTTACTGACTGGCTGCAGTATAGGTCATAAACCCGGCCTCCTCAATGATAACAGATGGGATGTGGGTTAAACTGTAAAGCTAAAATACTTGTCACATCATGTTTTTTCCAAACATAAACTCTGCTGTGATCATTAGTTATTATCACCCTACATTGTGTTCAAGTGCTCATTTTTCTGTGAAGTTTGTTTTAAATAAGTTATGAGGTTGAAAAACGGGATTTTACGTCATATTTGACGATGATTGACAGCCGCGGATCTTGCGTAGCTCTCTGTGAATAGCAAAAGTTACGTAGTGAAGGAAAGCCGAGACGCCATTGAATTTTTTTCCGTTCAGTTTTTTCGTCTTTTTTGAGCTGGCAAAATGAGTTGTTCTGCAATAAACTGTTCTAACCGACCTGTGGGAGCTAAGGGATCTTTGTAGCTTTTTCGGTAAGTAAAAAAGTGTGATTGATGTGTCATTGGTTGGTTAAAGTTGTTATCTAGCTAGCCAACACATAAGCAGTCTAAGGTTAGCTGAAATGTTGTAAAGCTAGGTTACTTATACGGCATGATTTATCTTTTTATTTTATTTTATTAAATGAGCAAACCTAATAACTGACATGCTATGTTTCTTGATATTGTTATGTCGTTATTGTGATTGAAATTGTATTTAAAACCAAGAATCGTAATATAAAATCTGCTCATAGATGCGGTTCATTGACTGTAGTTATTTTACAGCAAAAATAAAAACGTCTGGTAAGGTCTCAAAAAAGTATCGAGGGCAAAAACAAAGTCAAATAATTTAAATCTGGCCTGCAACATTACTAATGTGAACATGTTTACAGTCTGAGTGATAAGTGGGCTATACCGAGAGTAACAGGTTTTACTTTCACCGTGCAGGCTGAAATTCATAGGACTATATACGAGGGTAGAATATTTCTCTATGTATACAGATAAAACTAAAGGTAAGATGTGATTTAATATAACTGTTACTGATTTAAGAATACTAACCGAAACGTGAACGCAAACATTAACAACCGGCGGTGGTGTAATGTAATATTAACCGAGCATCATGCTGCTTAAACGTGCTAAATATTCTGCATTGTCTTCCACACACTACCAATTCAACAGTCACAAGTTGATCAAATTGTAAATTTAATGACACTCAGAGAAATTGTTCTAAAAATTTACAAAACCTGACAAACATTGCGGTGATTGTGACTGTGTATCTGTATTTATCATTTTTGAAAGGAAAGTGTTAATGCAGGAGACCAGTGTTACACACAACATGCTGCTGTTATTGTAGTTAGGAGGAGACAATAAAAGAAGACATAAAGATCGCGTTTTCCCCCACACATGTTGATATTTTAAATGTCATGCATTTATTTTTTATTTCGCTTCAATAATCGTTAACGAAGAGAAACACCATGCTTAAACTACAGGCTATTGTTTCCTTTTTATAGCCAAAGAAAACTGAACATTCACAGTCTCTGTATTCAAAAGAATTTCAACATTGACATTTCCATCTTTTCACCAACATTATATTTTAAACTGGGGATTTCCTTTTTCTCAGGTTGCGCGTCTCTCCCCCAGCTCGCCCCCTCCGGTGCACTCCTCTCCATGGTGCGCTCGTCTCCTCCCTCTAAAGCTGCTGATACTCTGTAGGACGCTTTGATTGGGGCACCTCACCAATAAAATACTATTTTATATTTTATAAGCAGTTTGCCACCACACTGCACTTTTACTCTCCAAAAGGCATATGAGTATGTGCGTGACAACTTAAACAAAGCTTTACAACACAGTCACACCATCCGCACAGCTGATCCAGGATTTACTGTAGCATCTTTTACAGCACTAAAAGGTCATGTACAGGCAAACAGAGAGAAGGGAAAAGAAACAATCTGTGCTCTCAAATAACAAAGCAGTCTCAAATCTTTTTGAGGAATTACGGCTAATTTTGTTTTACTTTGCATACAGTACATCCTCTGATAAATAAACTGAAGTACTTTGATTGCATTTCTGTGGTGTTCCTGTAGGAGACCATGATGCAGCCAGACTGAAGCAGCAGCTTGTGAAGGTGGACGCCCTCATCTTGTCTTTGCAGCGCTGATTCTGAAGAGAATGCCTTCACATAGGACTCAAAGGTAAAATGATCTCTCATATGATTGGACCGTGTTATTGTAAACGCTATCGGCATCAAAGTAATTTTAGTAACAATTTATAATCCTTCCTAAAATGTAAGGAATACTAGCAGAAGATTTTAACAACCTCTATGGTTCTGCAAGAAGTTCATGTTTAAATTGTTCTTCTGTCTTCAAGGAAATCAAGGCTCAGAGGAAACAGCAGTCCAGACTCTGATTCCAGCTCCGGTGAGGTTCTGCACACAAATTGGCTGTCTGATTATGAGAATATTTAACATTAGTTTAATTTATCAGGCTTTATCAGAACGTTGAGTGGGAACAGCTACAGTGCGCGCCCACTGTTCTAACATCACACAAACTCACTGTTTTCAACAACAACATCTTAAACATTTTTAAATCATTGACCGTAAATAATGAGCTACACAGTTAGCCCACTGGTTTACAAGCTAACTCTAAACAAGATAGGTCCGTAAATATAAACACGAGTATGCAGTAAATATAACACTACTATATCACTTACCGAAAAAAACTGAAGCATCAACTTCTTGGATGGTCTGTTAACCGCACAGCAAGCCATGGATGTTGTCAGATATGTGTTAAACAAACTCTCCAAATGAAGTAAAAAAAACGGAGAAATCAGACGGATCAAGCTGTTAGCCTCGTGACCTGCTGACCTGACAGACAGATGCAGCACGCAGAGCTGTCAATCAAATCTGCCACAACCAAATATGGGCATAGTCGTTTTCCTTAATAGAATCAAATCCAATGTGTTATGAAGAAATTCACCCCCCAGAGTGCGAGGAGAAGGGGCCGTCAACTTATCAGATATATCTCGTTTTTTGAACCAGGTTGTAAACATGTAGTAAGAACAGGCTTTTTTGGCTGTGGGCTTATGGCACTTCCGGCGCTTCTGCAGCCAGCCTCAAGCGGAACTGTAGTTTTTTGTACTTCCGCATAGGCTTCATTTTTCGAAACCGGATGTTGCCCCTTGCAAAGAAATTGAAAATTTTCATGGAGTATTTCGGCTTTAAAAAAGTCAAAAATTTTCAAGAAAAGATTTCAGCTTTAAAAAAGTTCAAAATGTACATGAAGTATATCAGCTTCAAAAAAGTTGAAAATTTTAATTACAGTATTTCAGCTTTAAAAAATTCGAAAATTTTCAAGAAGTATTAAGGCTTCAGAAAGGTTTAACATTTTTTATAAAAAGATTTTGGCTTCAAAAAAGTTGAAAATTTTCATGACAGGATTTCGGCTTTAAAAAGGTTGAATATTTTCTGTAAGGATTTCGGCTTTAAAAAAGTCGAGAATTTTAATTACAGGATTTCGGCTTCAAAAAAGATGAAAATGTACATGAAGTATATCGGCTTTAAAAAGGTTGAATTTTTTCTTGAATGATGTCGGCGTGAAAAAAGTTTAAAATTTTCAAGAAATATTTTGGCTTCAAAAAAGTTGAATATTTTCATGACAGGATTTCAGCTTTTAACAATTTCCAAATGTTCATGAAAGGATTTCGGCTTCAAAAAAAGGTTAAAAATTTTCATGAAAAGATTTCGGCTTCAAAAAAGTTAAAAATTTTCATGAAAAGATTTCGGCTTCAAAAAAGTTCAACATTTTTATGACAGGATTTCAGCTCCAAAAAAGTTGAAAATTTTCATGAAGTATTTAGACTCCAAACGGCCTGAAACGTGCTCCTATGCACTTTTGGGGGGCTCTTTTTTTTTCAAAAGACACTTTCAATCAATCAATCAATTTTCTTTTACTATCATTTCACATGGGCGGACGTTTCTGCCTATAACGGTTAGGCTTAGGAGTGTACTTGCTCACACTTGCAACACACCCCGACTGGTTAGGTTTAGGTTCAGGGTGTGGGAGAGGGAATAAAACCCTGGACCTCCTGTATGCCAATGTGAAGGGAGCATACAGCTCTTCTTCTCTCCCCCCTCTTGGGGAATCAAACCACAACCTCATCCACCTTGAGACCACCTACAGGCCCCTGGTGAAGCAGCAGGGGGCCAGCACAAGGACTTTGAAGGTTTGGTCTAAGGATACAAAGGAGGCCCTGCAGGAGTGCTTCAATGTCACAGACTGGGAACTGTATAAGGAGGAATATGGTGATGACATTGAAGGCTTCTCTCACTGTATTACAGACTACATCCGTTTCTGTAAGGACACCATAGTCCCTACCAAAACGGTCCGCTGCTTCTCAAATAACAAACCATGGATCAATAAAGACATTAAAGCTCTCCTCAACAGAAAGAAGAGGGCCTTCATGACTAGGGATCGTGAGGAGCTCAAGGCTGTCCAAAAGGAGTTGAAGAAGAAGCTGAGAGAGGCCAAGAACAACTACAAGGACAGGATTGAGGCCAAGATGGGACAGAACAACTCAAGGGAGGTGTGGAATGGCATGAAGCAGATGACGGGCTGCAGCAGGCCAGAACCCAGAATTAAGGACTTTTCCTTGTTTGTGCCAGACAATGATTTCTTCTCTCATCTTTTTGGACAATTCTCTTGATTTAGCCATGTTTCTCACATGCAACCAATTGTCACTGTCAACAAACTCCTTGTCAGACCAGGTATTTGATGTGTTTCAGGCACACCTGATGGAACTAATTGAGCCCTTGATTGGTTGCATCAGGTGTGCGTGAAACAACACTCAATTTGCAAATGTATGCTTTTCTGAGGGATTCTATTCAGAGGGTTGGATAATTTTGACACTGCAGTATTCTTTAAAAAGTGGCACTTTGTGTTGAATATGGAGAAACCAATAATAATAATAATTGTCTAACGCTCTTAAAATTGTTATTGTTTGGTTTGTTCATTGCAAAGAGCCAAAAGTTTGTAAATTTTGCCAATAAACCTAATTTGTAATGGGGGTTGAATAATTGTAATTGCAACTGTAGATGCGCAATCACACAGAATACAGAAACCCACATCCGAAGTTAAATGGACAGACACATACCCGGACATAATAAGCAACATGATATGGAAGAACATTAACATTCCGCATACACTGCATGCAATATTTTATTTAGATTTCAAACGGAGGCACAGGAGGATCTTCACCTGCATTGTCCTGCATCAAATCCATAAGGAGAGGCATGAAAGAAAGTGTTGTGTATGTGAAAGTATGGATGAGGATTTAGTACATTTGTTTGTTATGTGTGGGGAATTGGTTTATTTTTGGGGAAAAATAAGAGAAATGTTGAAGAAATGTAGTGTGAATGAGTGTTGAAATGAAAGGGGGTGGGAATTGTTGGTGTTGTTAGGGGTGGGAACAAAACAAAAAAATCACAATGTAATGAATATAATTTTGGCTTTTGCACGAAAAGCGGTTTTTAACAGGAGGAATTATGCAAGAGAATGAATGTGTGGAGAATGTTTGTGAATGAATGGAGAGCACACCTTAAATTGTTGCACGTGGCAAATGAGAGTGAGTTTGTGAGAATGTTTGTGGAAGGTGCGAATGTGTGTAGAGTAAATGAGGAGGGAATTATGTGGGATGTTTAAATTATTTTGTTTTTGGGTACGAGGTTTTTTTTGGTCATGGGGGAAATGGGTGGTTTGATTTGAGTTTTTTTTTCCAGGGGATTTTGAGAGTATTTTGTGGTTTGTTTTCAGGGGTTGTTTGCTTTGGTGAGGGATTCAGGAGAGTTTTGATGAGTTCTGGGAATCGGGTGGTTTGAGTTTGTTTGCTTTATTTTGATTTTGTTAGGGTGTCATTTGTTTCAGAGGGGAGGTTTGATTTGTATGGTGTATGTATTGTGATAGTATTTGTTGTAAATGATGTAAAAGTTTGATAAATGTTTTTGTACTTTTGATAAGAAAAAAGAAAGAAAACACGCCTGATCTTGTCCGATTTCGGAAGCTAAGCAGGGTCGGACCTGGTTAGTACTTGGATGGGAGACCGCCTGGGAATACGAGATGGTGTAAGCTTTTTATTTTTTCATGAAAATGTTCAACTATTTTTGAAGCCGAAATCTTTCACGATTTCAATACAACATAACAACACAAAGACACAACAATCAAACAACACTACAACACAAAGACACAACAACACAACACAACGACAAAACAACACAGACACAACAACACAGAGACACAACAACACAACAATACAGAGACACAAAGACACAACAACACAGAGACACAACACAAAGACACAACAACACAGAGACACAAAGACACAACAACACAGAGACACAACAAAAAAACAACAACACAACAAAACAACACAACGACACGGAGACACAACAACCAAACAAAACAACACAAAGACACAACAACACAGAGACACAGCAACACAAAACAGAGACAGAACAACACAGAGACACAACAACACTTAGACACGAAGACACAACAAAACAACACAATGACAGAGACACAACAACCAAACAATACAAAGACACAACAACTCAACGGCACAACAACAACACAGAGACAAAACAACACAGAGACACAACAACCAAACAACACAACAACACTGTGACGGAGCGGCTCCGTCATTGACTGCAGTCAGCATACACACCAACACACACACTGACACACACACATCCGCCAAACTTTTCTCTCTGCCAGTGCGCCTATAATCATTCAGTAAATCACACCATATTCCTCCTTTCCCTCTCCGTTTCATAGCGCAATTAAGGGTGCACACTTCAAAGCTCCATTTTTGGTATCACACACACGTATACATATATATATATACACACACACACACATATATATATATATATATATACAGATTCAGAGCGGTATTACTGTTGGTGCATTGCATATGCGCTCCAAGGTGTCCCGTTTGTTCCAAACAGAGGCGGCCCATTTCCGCATACTAAATAGGCGGATGGGGCGCGCATGGGTGATCACATGATTGATTAATTAAATGTTTGCTTTGAAAGTATCGCCACCGATACATTACAGTGGTGGTACTAAAATATGGATGAGAATGGTAATTTAGGGGTGAGTAAACCATGTTAATTTAACAGAGTGTAAATTGCTCATTCATGAGATATTGTGTTTTCTTTAAAATGTTAGACAATTTATGAAGAGAGCTGCTTGCTGCTTTCAAGCAGTCTAGGATGGTTACAGCGAAGGTAACATGTTACAGCAGAGAACAACACAGAGATACAACACAAAGACACAACAACCCAAAAACACAGAGACAAAACAACACAACAACACAGAAACAAATACACAACAACACAGAGACACAACAAAAAGACAACAACACAGATACACAAAGACACAACAACGCAACAAAACAGGGACACAACACAACGACACAGACACAACAACCAAACAACGCAAAGACACAACAACGCAACAAAACAGGGACACAACAACCAAACAACACAAAACACAGACACAACAAAACAACGACACGACAACAAAATTCAATTCAAGTCAATTCAATTTTATTTGTATAGCGTCAACTCATAACAAGTGTTATCTCAAGACACTTTACAAAAAGCAGGTAAAAGACCTTATTGCTATATTACAAAGACCCGGCCTATCCATCATGAGCACATTAGCGAAGCAGCAAAAGTTACAGTGGTAAATGTACAACTGTAAAACAACACAACCACACAAAGACACAAAAACCAAAAAACACAACAACACAAAGACACAACAACAACACATCAACACAACGACACAAAGACATAGCAAAATAACACAACACCACAACGAAACAACAACACAAAGACACAACGACACAGACACAACAACACGACACAGACACAACACAACAACCAAACAACACAGACACAACACAACAACACAGACACAACAACCAAACAACACAACAACACAAAGACACAACATCACAACACAGAGACAGAACAACAACACAGCTACACAACAACACAGCGACAAATAAACAGCAATACAACACAGATACACAACAACAACGTAACAACACAACAACACAGACACAAAAACACAGAGACACAACACAAAGACACAACAACAACAACATCACAGCAACACAATAACAACGACACTAAGACACAGCAACACAACACAGAGACACAAATACACAACAACAAAACAACACAACAACACAGACAGAAAGACACACAGACAAAGACACAACAACAACACAATGACACAATGACACAACGACACAAAGACACAGAGGCACAACAACCAAACAACACAATAACACAAAGACACAACGACACAAAGACACAACAACCAAACAACACAACAACACAAAGACACAACAGCGACACAGAGACACAACAACAACACAACATCAAAACACAGAGACAGAACAACAACACAGCTACACAACAACAAATAAATAGCAATACAACACAGATACACAACAACAACGTAACAACACAACAACACAGACACAAAGACACAACAACATCACAGCAACACAATAACAACGACACTTAGACACAGCAACACAACAACAACACAACAACACAGCGACACAAATACAAAACAACACCACAAAGACACACAGACACAACAACACAACACAGACAGAACAACAACACAGCTACACAACAACACAATGACACAAAGACATAGCAACACAACAACCAAACAACACAACAACACAAAGACACAGCAACGACACAGAGACACAACAACACAGCTACACAACAACACAATGACACAAAGACATAGCAACAAAACACAGACTCACAACAACAACAACAACAACACAAAGACACAACGACAACAACCAAACAACACGACACAGAGACACAACAACCAAACAAGAAAACAACACAGACACAACATCACAACAAAGACACAACAACAACACAGCTACACAACAACACAATGATACAAAGACATAGCAACAAAACACAGACTCACAACAACAACACAAAGACACAACAAAACAACACAACGACACAGAGGCACAACCAAACAACACGACACAGAGACAAAAAAACACAATGACACAAAGACACAGAGACACAACAACCAAACAAGAAAACAACACAAAGACACAACAACCAAACAGAGACACAACACAGAGACACAACAACAACACAACGACACAAAGACACAACATCACAACACAGCTACACAACAACACAATGACACAAAGACATAGCAACAAAACACAGACTCACAACAACAACACAAAGACACAACAAACAAACACAACGACACAAAGACACAGAGACACAACAACGAAACAGAGACACAACAACAACACAGCTACACATTAACACAACGACACAAAGACATAGCAACACAACAACAACACAAAGACACAACAACACAACACGACACAAAGACACAACAACCAAACAACACAACGACCCAAAGACACAACAACCAAACAACACAACAACGACACAGCTACACAGCTAAACAACACAATGACATAGCAACACAACACAGATACACAACAACAACAACACAAAGACACAACATCACAACACAGCTACACAACAACACAATGACACAAAGACATAGCAACAAAACACAGACTCACAACAACAACACAAAGACACAACAAACAAACACAACGACACAAAGACACAGAGACACAACAACGAAACAGAGACACAACAACAACACAGCTACACATTAACACAACGACACAAAGACATAGCAACACAACAACAACACAAAGACACAACAACACAACACGACACAAAGACACAACAACCAAACAACACAACGACCCAAAGACACAACAACCAAACAACACAACAACGACACAGCTACACAGCTAAACAACACAATGACATAGCAACACAACACAGATACACAACAACAACAACACAAAGACACAACATCACAACACAGAGACACAACAACAACACAGCTACACAGCTAAACAACACAATGACATAGCAACACAACACAGATACACAACAACAACAACACAACAAACAAACAACATGAAGACACAGCAACAACACAGAGACACAACAACACAACACAGAGACACAGCAACACAACAACAACACAGCTACACAGATACACAAAGACCCAACAACACAGACACATAGACAGAAAGACCCAACAACACAGAGACACAACACAAAGACACAACAACACAACAACACAGAGACACAGAGACACAACAACACAAAGACAAAACAACACAGACACAACACCACAACAACAAAACAGAGAAACAACAACAACACAGAGACACGACAACACAACACAGAGACACAACAACATCACAGCAACACAACAACAACACAACAACACCAAGACACAACAGCACAACACAACGACACGGAGACACAACAACACAGAGACACAACAACACAAAGACACAACAATACAACAACGACACAAAGACACAGCAACACAACACAGATACACAACAACACAGAGACAGAAAGACAACAAACAACTCAACGACACCACAACAATACAACACAGAGACACAACAACCAAACAACACAAAGACACAACAAAACAACGACACAAAGACACAGCAACACAACAACATCACAGAGACACAACAACACTAAGACACAACAACACAAAGACACAACAACAACACAGAGACACAACAACGACACAGAGACACAACAAAAAACCCGGAGACACAACGACACAGAGACACAACAACAAAACACCAACACAACACAGATACACAAAAACAACAACACAAAGACACAACAAAACAAAGACACAACAACACAAAGACACAACAAAACAACACTACGACACAACAACACAGAGACACAACAACACAACACAGATACACAACAACAACAACACAACGACACAAAGACACAAGAAAACAACACAACGACACAGACACAAAGACACAACAACACAGAGACACAACAATAGAAAGACACAACACAACGACACAAAGACACAGCAACACAACACAGATACACAACAAAGACAAAACAACACAACACAGATACACAACAACAACAAAGACAAAACAACACAACACAGATACACAACAACACAAAGAAACAACACAACGACACAAAGACACAACAACACAAAGACACAACAACAACACAGAGACACAACAACGACACAGAGACACAACAAAAAACCCGGAGACACAACGACACAGAGACACAACAACAAAACACCAACACAACACAGATACACAAAAACAACAACACAAAGACACAACAAAACAAAGACACAACAACACAAAGACACAACAAAACAACACTACGACACAACAACACAGAGACACAACAACACAACACAGATACACAACAACAACAACACAACGACACAAAGACACAAGAAAACAACACAACGACACAGACACAAAGACACAACAACACAGAGACACAACAATAGAAAGACACAACACAACGACACAAAGACACAGCAACACAACACAGATACACAACAAAGACAAAACAACACAACACAGATACACAACAACAACAAAGACAAAACAACACAACACAGATACACAACAACACAAAGAAACAACACAATGACAAAAAGACACAACAACACAATGACACAATGCCACAACGACACAAAGACACAACAAAACAACACAGAGACACAGAGACACAAAGACACAACCACACAACACAGTTACACAACAAGAACAAAGACACAAAGACACATCAACACAAGGACAAAAAGACACAACGACACAAGGACACAAGGACACAACAACACAACGACACAAAGACACAACAAGACAAAGACACATCAACACAAGGACACAAAGACACAACAAAACAACACAGTTACACAACAAGAACAAAAACAAAACAAAACAAGGACACAAAGACACAACAAAAAAACACAACGACACAGAGACACAAAGACACAACAACACAACACAGTTACACAACAAGAACAAGGACACAAAGACACAACAACACAACACAACGACAAAAAGACACAATAACACAATGACACAACAAAACAACACAGAGACACAACAACAGAGACACAACAACACAACACAGATACACAACAACAACAACACAAAGACACAAGAAAACAACACAACAACACAACGACACAGACACAAAGACACAACAACACAGAGACACAACAACAGAAAGACAAAACAACACAACACAGAGACACAACAACAACAAAGACAAAACAACACAGATACACAACAACACAAAGAAACGACACAACGACACAAAGACACAACAACACAATGACACGACACAAAGACAACAACACAAAGACACAAAGAAACAATGACACAAAGACACAACAAAACAACACAGTTACACAACAAGAACAAAGACACAAAGACACAACAACACAACGACACAAAGACACAACGACACAACGACACAAAGACTCAACAACACAAAGACACATCAACACAAGGACACAAAGACACAACAAAACAACACAGTTACACAACAAGAACAAAAACAAAACAAAGATACAAAGACACAACAAAACAACACAACGACACAAAGACACAACAAAAAAACACAACGACACAGAGACACAAAGACACAACAACACAACACAGTTACACAACAAGAACAAAGACACAAAGACACAACAAAACAAAGACACATCAACACAAGGACACAAAGACACAACAACACAACACAACGACAAAAAGACACAATAACACAATGACACAACAAAACAACACAGAGACACAACAACAGAGACACAGAGACACAACAACACAACAAAAACAACACAACGACACAAAGACACAAGAAAACAACACAACAACACAACAACACAACAACACAACGACACAGACACAAAGACACAACAACAGAAAGACACAACAACAACAAAGACAAAACAACACAACACAGATACACAACAACACAAAGAAACAACACAATGACACAATGACACAACGACACAAAGACACTAAGACACAACAACACAAAGACACAAAAAAACAATGACACAAAGACACAACAAAACAACACAGAGACACAGAGACACAAAGACACAACAACACAACACAGTTACACATCAAGAACAAAGACACAGAGACACAAAGACACAACAACACAATGACACAAAGACACAACAACACAAGGACACAACAACACAACGACACAAAGACACAACAACACAAAGACACAACAAAACAACACAGTTACACAACAAGAACAAAGACAAAACAAAACAAAGATACATCAACACAAGGACACAACAAAACAACACAACGACACAAAGACACAACAAAAAAACACAACGACACAGAGACACAAAGACACAACAACACAACACAGAGACACAACAAGAACAAAGACACAAAGATACAACAAAACAAAGACACATCAACACAAGGACTCAAAGACACAACAACACAACACAACGACACAATAACACAATGACACAACAAAACAACACAGAGAAACAACAACAGAGACACAGAGACACAACAACACAACACAGATACACAACAACAACAACACAAAGACACAAGAAAACAACACAACGACACAGACACAAAGACACAACAACACAGAGACACAACAACAGAAAGACACAACACAACGACACAAAGACACAACAACACAACACAGATACACAACAAAGACAAAACAACACAACACAGATACACAACAACAACAAAGACAAAACAACACAACACAGATACACGACAACAACAAAGACAAAACTACACAACAACACAAAGAAACAACACAACAACACAATGACACAATGACACAACGACACAAAGACACAACAACACAAAGACACAACAAAACAACACAGAGACACAAGGACACAAAGACACAACACATCGACACAGAGACACAAGGACACAAAAGACACAAAGACACAACAAAACAACACATCGACATGAAGACACAACGACACAAAGACACAACAACAAAGAGACACAACGACACAGACAAAAAGACACAACAAAACAACAGAGACACAAAGACACAACAACACAGTTACACAACAAGAACAAAGACACAAAGACACAAAGACACAAAGACACAACAACACAACGACACAAAGACACAGAGACACAAAGACACAACAACACAGAGACACAACAACAGAAAGACAAAACAACACAACACAGAGACACAACAACAACAAAGACAAAACAACACAACGACACAAAGACACAACAACACAAAGACACATCAACACAAGGACACAAAGACACAACAAAACAACACAGTTACACAACAAGAACAAAAACAAAACAAAACAAAGATACAAAGACACAACAAAACAACACAACGACACAAAGACACAACAAAAAAACACAACGACACAGAGACACAAAGACAAAACGACACAACACAGTTACACAACAAGAACAAAGACACAAAGACACAACAAAACAAAGACACATCAACACAAGGACACAAGGACACAAAGACACAACAACACAACACAACGACAAAAAGACACAATAAAAAAATGACACAAAAAAACAACACAGAGACACAACAACAGAGACACAGAGACACAACAACACAACACAGATACACAACAACAACAACACAACGACACAAAGACACAAGAAAACAACACAACAACAACACAACCACACAGACACAAAGACACAACAACACAGAGACACAACAACAGAAAGACAAAACAACACAACACAGAGACACAACAACAACAAAGACAAAACAACACAACACAGATACACAACAACACAAAGAAACAACACAACGACACAAAGACACAACAACACAATGACACAGTGACACAACGACACAAAGACACAAAGACACAAAGAAACAATGACACAAAGACACAACAAAACAACACAGAGACACAGAGACACAAAGACACAACAACACAACACAGTTACACAACAAGAACAAAGACACAAAGACACAACGACACAAAGACACAACGACACAACGACACAACGACACAAAGACACAACAACACAAAGACACATCAACACAAGTACACACAGACACAACAAAACAACACAGTTACACAACAAGAACAAAGACAAAACAAAACAAAGATACATCAACACAAGGACACAAAGACACCACCAAACAACACAACGACACAAAGACACAACAAAAAAACACAACGAAACACAGACACAAAGACACAACAACACAACACAGTTACACAACAAGAACAAAGACAAAACAAAACAAAGATACATCAACACAGGAACACAAAGACACAACAAAACAACACAACGACACAAAGACACAACAAAAAAACACAACGACACAACAACACAAAGACACAACAACACAACACAGTTACTCAACAAGAACAAAGACACATCAACACAAGGACACAAAGACACAACAAAACAACACAGAGACACAACAACAGAGACACAGAGACACAACAACACAACACAGATACACAACAACAACAACACAACGACACAAAGACACAAGAAAACAACACAACGACACAGACACAAAGACACAACAACAGAATGACAAAACAACACAACACAGAGACACAACAACAAAGACAAGACAACACAACACAGATACACAACAACACAATGACACAATGACACAACGACACAAAGACACAACAACACAAAGACACAAAGAAACAATGACACAAAGACACAACAACACAACACAGAGACACAGAGACACAAAGACACAACAACACAACACAGTTACACAACAAGAACAAAGACACAAAGACAAAACAAAACAAAGACACATCAACACAAGGACACAAAGACACAACAACACAACACAACGACACAAAGACACAACAAAAAAACACAACGACACAGAGACACAAAGACACAACAACACAACACAGTTACACAACAAGAACAAAGACACAAAGACACAACAAAACAAAGACACATCAACACAAGGACACAAAGACACAACAACACAACGACAAAAAGACACAATAACACAATGACACAACAAAACAACACAGAGACACAACAACAGAGACACAGAAACACAACAACACAACACAGATACACAACAACAACAACACAACAACAAAGACACAACAACACAGAGACACAACAACAGAAAGATAAAACAACACAACACAGAGACACAACAACAACAAAAACAAAACAACACAGATACACAACAACACAAAGAAACGACACAACGACACAAAGACACAACAATACAATGACACAATGACACAATGACACGACACAAAGACAACAACACAAAGACACAAAGAAACAATGACACAAAGACACAACAAAACAACACAGAGACACAAAGACACAACAACACAACACAGTTACACAACAAGAACAAAGACACAAAGACACAACAACACAACGACACAACGACACAACGACACAAGGACACAACAACACAACGACACAAAGACTCAACAACACAAAGACACATCAACACAAGGACACAAAGACACAACAAAACAACACAGTTACACAACAAGAACAAAAACAAAACAAAACAAAGATACAAAGACACAACAAAAAAACACAACGACACAGAGACACAAGGACACAACAACACAACACAGTTACACAACAAGAACAAAGACACAAAGACACAACAATACAATGACACAATGACACAATGACACGACACAAAGACAACAACACAAAGACACAAAGAAACAATGACACAAAGACACAACAAAACAACACAGAGACACAAAGACACAACAACACAACACAGTTACACAACAAGAACAAAGACACAAAGACACAACAACACAACGACACAACGACACAACGACACAAGGACACAACAACACAACGACACAAAGACACAACAACACAAAGACACATCAACACAAGTACACACAGACACAACAAAACAACACAGTTACACAACAAGAACAAAGACAAAACAAAACAAAGATACATCAACACAAGGACACAAAGACACCACCAAACAACACAACGACACAAAGACACAACAAAAAAACACAACGAAACACAGACACAAAGACACAACAACACAACACAGTTACACAACAAGAACAAAGACAAAACAAAACAAAGATACATCAACACAGGAACACAAAGACACAACAAAACAACACAACGACACAAAGACACAACAAAAAAACACAACGACACAACAACACAAAGACACAACAACACAACACAGTTACTCAACAAGAACAAAGACACATCAACACAAGGACACAAAGACACAACAAAACAACACAGAGACACAACAACAGAGACACAGAGACACAACAACACAACACAGATACACAACAACAACAACACAACGACACAAAGACACAAGAAAACAACACAACGACACAGACACAAAGACACAACAACAGAAAGACAAAACAACACAACACAGAGACACAACAACAAAGACAAGACAACACAACACAGATACACAACAACACAATGACACAATGACACAACGACACAAAGACACAACAACACAACAACACAAAGACACAAAGAAACAATGACACAAAGACACAACAAAACAACACAGAGACACAGAGACACAGAGACACAAAGACACAACAACACAACACAGTTACACAACAAGAACAAAGACACAAAGACAAAACAAAACAAAGACACATCAACACAAGGACACAAAGACACAACAACACAACACAACGACACAAAGACACAACAAAAAAACACAACGACACAGAGACACAAAGACACAACAACACAACACAGTTACACAACAAGAACAAAGACACAAAGACACAACAAAACAAAGACACATCAACACAAGGACACAAAGACACAACAACACAACGACAAAAAGACACAATAACACAATGACACAACAAAACAACACAGAGACACAACAACAGAGACACAGAAACACAACAACACAACACAGATACACAACAACAACAACACAACAACAAAGACACAACAACACAGAGACACAACAACAGAAAGATAAAACAACACAACACAGAGACACAACAACAACAAAAACAAAACAACACAGATACACAACAACACAAAGAAACGACACAACGACACAAAGACACAACAATACAATGACACAATGACACAATGACACGACACAAAGACAACAACACAAAGACACAAAGAAACAATGACACAAAGACACAACAAAACAACACAGAGACACAAAGACACAACAACACAACACAGTTACACAACAAGAACAAAGACACAAAGACACAACAACACAACGACACAACGACACAACGACACAAGGACACAACAACACAACGACACAAAGACTCAACAACACAAAGACACATCAACACAAGGACACAAAGACACAACAAAACAACACAGTTACACAACAAGAACAAAAACAAAACAAAACAAAGATACAAAGACACAACAAAAAAACACAACGACACAGAGACACAAGGACACAACAACACAACACAGTTACACAACAAGAACAAAGACACAACAAAACAAAGACAAATCAACACAACGACACAAAGACACAACAACACAACACAACGACAAAAAGACACAATAACACAATGACACAACAAAACAACACAGAGACACAACAACAGAGACACAACAACACAACACAGATACACAACAACACAACGACACAGACACAAAGACACAACAACACAGAGACACAACAACAACAAAGACAAAACAACACAACACAGATACACAACAACACAAAGAAACATCAACACAAGGACACAAAGACACAACAAAACAACACAGAGACACAACAACAGAGACACAGAGACACAACAACACAACACAGATACACAACAACAACAACACAACGACACAAAGACACAAGAAAACAACACAACGACACAGACACAAAGACACAACAACAGAAAGCCAAAACAACACAACACAGAGACACAACAACAACAAAGACAAAACAACACAACACAGATACACAACAACACAATGACACAATGACACAACGACACAAAGACACAAAGACACAACAACACATAGACACAAAGAAACAATGACACAAAGACATAACAAAACAACAGAGACACAGAGACACAGAGACACAAAGACACAACAACACAACACAGTTACACAACAAGAACAAAGACAAAACAAAACAAAGATACATCAACACAAGGACACAAAGACACAACAAAACAACACAACGACACAAAGACACAACAAAAAAACACAACGACACGGAGACACAAAGACACAACAACACAACACAGTTACACAACAAGAACAAAGACAAAACAAAACAAAGATACATCAACACAAGGACACAAAGACACAACAAAACAACACAACGACACAAAGACACAACAAAAAAACACAACGACACGGAGACACAAAGACACAACAACACAACACAGTTACACAACAAGAACAAAGACACATCAACACAAGGACACAAAGACACATCAACACAAGGACACAAAGACACAACAACACAACACAACGACACAAAGACACAACAAAAAAACACAACGACACAGAGACACAAAGACACAACAACACAACACAGTTACACAACAAGAACAAAGACACAAAGACACAACACAGTTACACAACAAGAACAACGACAAAAAGACACAATAAAAAAATGACACAACAGAGACACAGAGACACAACAACACAACACAGATACACAACAACAACAGCACAAAGACACAAGAAAACAACACAACAACACAACGACACAGACACAAAGACACAACAACACAGAGACACAACAACAGAAAGACAAAACAACACAACACAGAGACACAACAACAACAAAGACAAAACAACACAACACAGATTCACAACAACACAAAGAAACAACACAACGACACAAAGACACAACAACACAATGACACAATGACACAACGACACAAAGACACAAAGACACAAAGACACAACAACACAAAGACACAACAAAACAACACAGAGACACAGAGACACAAAGACACAACAACACAACACAGTTACACAACAAGAACAAAGACAAAAGACACAAAGACACAACAACACAACGACACAAAGACACAAGGACACAAGGACACAACAACACAACGACACAAAGACACAACAACACAAAGACACATCAACACAAGTACACACAGACACAACAAAACAACACAGTTACACAACAAGAACAAAGACAAAACAAAACAAAGACACATCAACACAAGAACACAAAGACACCACCAAACAACACAACGACACAAAGACACGACAAAAAAACACAACGACACGGAGACACAAAGACACAACAACACAACACAGTTACACAACAAGAACAAAGACAAAACAAAACAAAGATACATCAACACAAGGACACAAAGACACAACAAAACAACACAACGACACAAAGACACAACAAAAAAACACAACGACACGGAGACACAAAGACACAACAACACAGTTACACAACAAGAACAAAGACACATCAACACAAGGACACAAAGACACAACAACACAATGACACAACAACAGAGACACAGAGACACAACAACACAACACAGATGCACAACAACAACAACAACAACACAACGACACAAAGACACAAAAGAAAAAACACAACGACACAGACACAAAGACACAACAACAGAAAGACAAAACAACACAACACAGAGACACAACAACAACAAAGACAAAACAACACAACACAGATACACAACAACACAAAGAAACAACACAACGACACAAAGACACAACAACACAATGACACAATGACACAACGACACAAAGACACAACAACACAAAGAAACAAAGAAACAATGACACAAAGACACAACAAAACAACACAGAGACACAAAGACACAAATACACAACAACACAACACAGTTACACAACAAGAACAAAGACACAAAGACACAACAAAACAAAGACACAACAACACAACACAACAACAAAAAGACACAATAACACAATGACACAACAAAAAAACACAGAGACACAACAACAGACACAGAGACACAACAACACAACACAGATACACAACAACAACAACACAACGACACAAAGACACAAGAAAACAACACAACGACACAGACACAACAACACAACACAGATACACAACAAAGACAAAACAACACAACACAGATACACAACAACAACAAAGACAAAACAACACAACACAGATACACAACAACACAAAGAAACAACACAACGACACAAAGACACAACAACACAATGACACAATGACACAACGACACAAAGACACAAAGACACAACAACACAAAGACACAAAGAAACAATGACACAAAGACACAACAAAACAACACAGAGACACAAAGACACAACAACACAACACAGTTACACAACAAGAACAAAGACACAAAGACAAAAAGACACAACGACAAAAAGACTCAATGACATAACAAAACAACACAGATACACAACAACAACAACACAACGACACAAAGACACAACAACACAACAACAAAAGGACACAATGACACAACAAAACAACACAGAGACACAACAACAGACACAGAGACACAACAACACAACACAGATACACAACAACAACAACACAACGACACAAAGACACAAGAAAACAACACAACGACACAGACACAAAGACACAACAACACAGAGACACAACAATAGAAAGACACAACACAACGACACAAAGACACAACAACACAACACAGATACACAACAAAGACAAAACAACACAACACAGATACACAACAACAACAAAGACAAAACAACACAACACAGATACACAACAACACAAAGAAACAACACAACGACACAAAGACACAACAACACAATGACACAATGACACAACGACACAAAGACACAACAAAACAACTCAGAGACACAGAGACACAAAGACACAACAACACATCACAGTTACACAACACGAACAAAGACACAAAGACACAAAGACACAAAGACACATCAACACAAGGACACAAAGACACAACGACACAAGGACACAACAACACAACGACACAAAGACACAACAACACAAAGACACATCAACACAAGGACACAAAGACACAACGAAACAACACAGTTACACAACAAGAACAAAAACAAAACAAAACAAGGACACAAAGACACAACAAAACAACACAACGACACAAAGACACAACAAAAAAACACAACGACACAGAGACACAACAACACAACACAGATACACAACAACAACAACACAACGACACAAAGACACGAGAAAACAACACAACGACACAGACACAAAGACACAACAACACAGAGACACAACAATAGAAAGACACAACACAACGACACAACAACACAACACAGATACACAACAAAGACAAAACAACACAACACAGAAACACAACAACAACAAAGACACAACAACACAACACAGATACACAACAAAGACAAAACAACACAACACAGATACACAACAACAACAAAGACAAAACAACACAACACAGATACACAACAACACAAAGAAACAACACAACGACACAAAGACACAACAACACAATGACACAATGCCACAACGACACAAAGACACAACAAAACAACACAGAGACACAGAGACACAAAGACACAACCACACATCACAGTTACACAACAAGAACAAAGACACAAAGACACATCAACACAAGGACACAAAGACACAAGGACACAACGACACAACGACACAAGGACACAACAACACAACGACACAAAGACACAACAACACAAAGACACATCAACACAAGGACACAAAGACACAACAAAACAACACAGTTACACAACAAGAACAAAAACAAAACAAAACAAAGACACAAAGACACAACAAAAAAACACAACGACACAGAGACACAAAGACACAACAACACAACACAGTTACACAACAAGAACAAAGACACAAAGACACAACAAAACAAAGACACATCAACACAAGGACACAAAGACACAACAACACAACACAACGACAAAAAGACACAATAACACAATGACACAACAAAACAACACAGAGACACAACAACAGAGACACAGAGACACAACAACACAACACAGATACACAACAACAACAACACAACAACACAAAGACACAAGAAAACAACACAACAACACAACGACACAGACACAAAGACACAACAACACAGAGACACAACAACAGAAAGACAAAAAAACACAACACAGAGACACAACAACACAAAGAAACGACACAACGACACAAAGACACAACAACACAATGACACGACACAAAGACAACAACACAAAGACACAAAGAAACAATGACACAAAGACACAACAAAACAACACAACGACACAAAGACACAACAACACAATGACACAATGCCACAACGACACAAAGACACAACAAAACAACACAGAGACACAGAGACACAAAGACACAACCACACATCACAGTTACACAACAAGAACAAAGACACAAAGACACATCAACACAAGGACACAAAGACACAAGGACACAAGGACACAACGACACAAGGACACAACAACACAACGACACAAAGACACAACAACACAAAGACACATCAACACAAGGACACAAAGACACAACAAAACAAAGACACAAAGACACAACAAAACAAAGACACATCAACACAAGGACACAAAGACACAACAACACAACACAACGACAAAAAGACACAATAACACAATGACACAACAAAACAACACAGAGACACAACAACAGAGACACAGAGACACAACAACACAACACAGATACACAACAACAACAACACAACAACACAAAGACACAAGAAAACAACACAACAACACAACGACACAGACACAAAGACACAACAACACAGAGACACAACAACAGAAAGACAAAAAAACACAACACAGAGACACAACAACACAAAGAAACGACACAACGACACAAAGACACAACAACACAATGACACGACACAAAGACAACAACACAAAGACACAAAGAAACAATGACACAAAGACACAACAAAACAACACAGAGACACAAAGACACAACAACACAACACAGTTACACAACAAGAACAAAGACACAAAGACACAACAACACAACGACACAAAGGCTCAACGACACAAGGACACAACAACACAACGACACAAAGACACAACAACACAAAGACACATCAACACAAGGACACAAAGACACAACAAAACAACACAGTTACACAACAAGAACAAAAACAAAACAAAACAAAGATACAAAGACACAACAAAACAACACAACGACACAAAGACACAACAAAAAAACACAACGACACAGAGACACAAAGACACAACAACACAACACAGTTACACAACAAGAACAAAGACACAAAGACACAACAAAACAAAGACACATCAACACAAGGACACAAAGACACAACAACACAACACAACGACAAAAAGACACAATAACACAATGACACAACAAAACAACACAGAGACACAACAACAGAGACACAGAGACACAACAACACAACACAGATACACAACAACAACAACACAACGACACAAAGACACAAGAAAACAACACAACAACACAACAACACAACGACACAGACACAAAGACACAACAACACAGAGACACAACAACAGAAAGACAAAACAACACAACACAGAGACACAACAACAACAAAGACAAAACAACACAACACAGATACACAACAACACAAAGAAACAACACAATGACACAATGACACAACGACACAAAGACACTAAGACACAACAACACAAAGACACAAAGAAACAATGACACAAAGACACAACAAAACAACACAGAGACACAGAGACACAAAGACACAACAACACAACACAGTTACACATCAAGAACAAAGACACAGAGACACAAAGACACAACAACACAATGACACAAAGACACAACAAAAAAACACAACGACACAGAGACACAAAGACACAACAACACAACACAGTTACACAACAAGAACAAAGACACAAAGATACAACAAAACAAAGACACATCAACACAAGGACTCAAAGACACAACAACACAACACAACGACAAAAAGACACAATAACACAATGACACAACAAAACAACACAGAGAAACAACAACAGAGACACAGAGACACAACAACACAACACAGATACACAACAACAACAACACAAAGACACAAGAAAACAACACAACGACACAGACACAAAGACACAACAACACAGAGACACAACAACAGAAAGACACAACACAACGACACAAAGACACAACAACACAACACAGATACACAACAAAGACAAAACAACACAACACAGATACACAACAACAACAAAGACAAAACAACACAACACAGATACACAACAACACAAAGAAACAACACAACAACACAATGACACAATGACACAACGACACAAAGACACAACAACACAAAGACACAACAAAACAACACAGAGACACAAGGACACAAAGACACAACACATCGACACAGAGACACAAGGACACAAAAGACACAAAGACACAACAAAACAACACATCGACATGAAGACACAACGACACAAAGACACAACAACAAAGAGACGCAACGACACAGACAAAAAGACACAACAAAACGACAGAGACACAAAGACACAACAACACAACACAGTTACACAACAAGAACAAAGACACAAAGACACAAAGACACAACAACACAACGACACAAAGACACAGAGACACAAAGACACAACAACACAACACAGTTACACAACAAGAACAAAGACACAACAACACAAGGACACAAAGACACAACAAAACAACACAACAACAAAAAGACACAACAACACAGATACACAAAGACACAATGACACAAAGACACATTAACACAAAGACACAACAACACAGACACAACAAAACAACACAATGACACAGAGACACAAAGACACAACAACACAACACGGATACACAACGACACAAAGACACAACAACAACACAAAGACAAGAGTAGGGTTAGGGTTAGGATTAGGGGCTTTGAGTCTGCTATGTCCCTGTTTGGTATGCTGTATGATTGTGTTTGTTCTATGATTGTTCCTATTACCTCCCGGATTCTATTGGCTATTGTTTCTGCTATGATTTTGTAGTCTGTGTTTAGTAAGCTGATTGGTCTGTAGTTGTCCAGATTTTTATTGTCCCCCTTGTTTTTGTAAAAAATAGTAACCACCCCCTCCCCTAAACTTTTCGGTATACATTTTACTTTTTCAATATATTTACTTATTTTACTCAATAAGGGCACTAACTGCTCTTTGAAAACTTGATAAAATTCTGCAGTTAGGCCGTCGCTTTCAGGACTTTTGTTTTTGTTTAAACCTTCTAAAGCGCTTTTAATTTCTCCATCTGTAAACTCACATTCACACCACATTTTATCATCATCGCTTATTTTTTTCTTTAAGGCACCCAAAGCTCTGTTCGCACTCACACTATCACACTCCTGTCTAGAAAACAGACTTTTATAATAATATTTTACTATTTTTAATATTTCATTGTTATCAGTTACACTTTTACCTGCTACATTCAATAATTCATTTATTTCTGTTCTGTTTTTTTTTTGTTTTTCTAGACCCAAAAAAAACGCTGTACTCCTCTCCCCCTCATACATATATTGTATTTTACTCCTAATAGCTGCACCCCTACATTTTTTAAGTTCAATCACTTTTAACTGTTCTTTTAAATGTATGTATTTTTCAACACATACATTATCTGCACTGTCAAGCAAGTTGTTTAGTTTAGTTTAGTTGTTTTCTTAAATTCTCTTCTATTCTATTTTCTCTCCACTTTTTCTCTTTACTATAATTTATGCACTTTTTTTAAATTCTGACTTTTACACTGTCCCCCCACACATTCATATCTTCACTCTCACTCCACTCATATCCCACACTATTCAAAAATCTTTCCATACTTTTCACAAACATTCCATTATCCAACAAACTTGCATTAAAACACCACATCCCCCCTCTCTGTGCATTTCTGTCACTCCTGAGCACCAAGGCTAACACAGCGTGATCACTCCACATATTAACTTTATATTCCGCGCTCTTAAACCATCTAATCACCTCACTCGACACTAGGGCAAAATCAATGCGCAATTGTTTTAATTTATTTAAAACCACCTGCCGCCTCGAAAAAGCCTTCTCCCACGGATGTAACATTCTCCATATATCTATACACTGTTTCATTAACATCTTTTAAGATAAAATACATTTTTTTCTAATACTTACAGTTTTTGGTGTGAAGCTGGCTCTGACAACTAACTAATAACCATAATTGTATATTTAAAAAAGTGTAGTTTTAAGACTTGAATTAAATATTTGAGATGAATATAATTTGTTTTAACTGTGTTGTAGAAAAGTTAAATGTTAACCTACTGTTAATAGAGATAACTCTGGACGAGCAGGAAAGCAGTAGGGGATGATAGCAGCCGTAGCCGTTAAGATTAAGATTTACTTTTATTGATTCCCGCAAGGGGAAATTTCAGTTTTTACACTCTGTTAGTCATAAACACACACATGCAGAAACAGGATCCTATGCACTAATGGAGAGAAGCCAGAGTGACAGAGCGGCCCACAGTGGGCGCTCCTGAGCTGATGGTGGGGAGGGGGTTCGGTGCCTTGCTCAGGGTACCTTGGCAGTGCTCAGGAGGTGATCTGGCACCTCTCCAGCTACCAGACCAACTTCTATATTTGTTTCTTCCCCCCGAACTTGAACCGGTGACCCTCCGGTTCCCAACCCAAGTCCCTACAGACTGAGCTACTGCCGGCCTTTATCTTAGCTTTGATGTGAAATGGAACGTCAAGATGAATGGGCGGAGTTAAGTCCCGCCCGGTCCCGCCTTAATGCTGTTGCTAGGTTGATCTGAAGTTAGGTTGAGACCCCATTGATACTGCAAGTCCAATATGGATGCGCCCGTCGATTAGACTTTGATGCCTCCATAACAGACGGGTGACGTCACTCAGGGTTCGTCCAGTAATATTTACAGTCTATGGTTGAACTACATTTATCTTAATAGTACATCCTGTATATCCGGTTGCATAGCTTGTGTGTTGTAATTATGAAAATCAGTGGTTCACACATCAAGCATGAGGACCTGCAGGTATGTAGATAAAACTGACAATAGACCTTTTTTTTATTGGCGAGGTGATATTGATAATGGTGGGTTTATTGTGTAAATAAAAAAACAAGTACAACAGAAGGCTGTAAATGGAACACTAGTTTTCCCTTAATATTAATCACAAAAATGTTAAACTTGACCAAATAGTAATACAAATCAAAGGCAATTATAGTGTGAGGATGGCTGCCTGGTTAATAAATAGATGCAAACAGTAGCGGAGCAAGTGTGGGGGCAGAAGGTGCGGCCGCCACGGGCCCACTGTTGTCTCAAGGGGCCCACTTTGAGCCAAATTTAACATGCATTTTGTTATTTAGTTGAATTTTCGAATAAAGTTAGTTTGACTAGGTCTGAGTCTCTCTTTTCTTTTGCCGCAATCAAGACACACAATGTATTTTGTAGAGCAGAGAGGGGCCCCCCTCCACTGCCAAGAGGGTTCTCAACTTCAGCAGCAAACAGCACCAGCAAAAAGTGTAAAAAACTAAATAAAAAATGGTGCATGTGTTGTAGACCGCCGTGTCTGCTTGGTTATCGTACTGTATGAACGGTAGGCCATTGCTTGCACACTGTTTACAAAGTTTGTTGTCGTGCGTGGGTTGAATGGGTTGTATTGTCTATTTGGCTGTGTGGCTGGATGAGCGTCCAACTTCACTGAATGTCAAACTGTAGTTGCCTTCATAAATGCTATACTATATTACTATATAGGCTACAGCATATGCTATATAGCGTATAGACAGTTTAAGGGCCCACTATTGGTCCCCGCCCCCTCTGCAATGAGCCATAGGCTTCGTGCCTGGATGCAAAGCAAAAAGTGGTAAAGTTGCATATTATTTTATTGTGGTTAGCTAAAGTTATTTAATTTGGCTAGCTATGCTATTGAGAAACAGGCTTCCATTACACATTAATAGACTAGACCAAAATGATGGAGAATAACAAAATACCATTCTGTGACAGACAGGTCTGATAGAGGAGTTAGCTGAGGCCTCCATTGTCAGGTCATTTACATTTTTGACAGTTCAGAAGGGAACATCTCTCCACGAGTGGGCGTGGCTTCGGCGCATTCCATGGACACGCCCACATCATCCCAGAGAAGAGAGAACAGCTACATTTTTCATGATTTTGAAGCTTAATTTTATAAACTTATAGGGTTTTTTCGTTGCTGAAATTTGGCCTGGTGGTTCATAATACATTCTTCGTCTGTATAAAACACTAAAAAACTTCTTTTTTTTTGTTTACAGGGACTTTAAAGACAGTTTTAGAAAACTATTTTCTGCGCCAATATTTTGTAGCAGTGATAGAAGAATTCTTGAGTTTAAAAAAGTGAATAGTGGTGCAGTGCTGGAAAACATGAAGACATGATTTTAAACTTTTCACATTATGTGATATAGTTATGCATTTACCATAGTTTGTGTTCATTTTTCTGTTATGTTGTTTACCAATGGAACATTAGCTGGGATTAAAAACTAAGTGTTGGAGCATCGGTGGTCTAGCTGCTCCGCTCCCCATGTAGAGAGGTAGTTGTGCTTTCAGAGGACAGTCTGGGTTTAAAGTCAAAGAGTTGTTCAAAATAAGACAGACAGAAATTCATAGACACATAAGAGACACACAATGGGCCTCATTTACTAACAGTGTGTACGCCCAAATATGAGAGACAACACAAGACTGCTGGATGCCGTTTTAAAACCTGAAGTCCGCTTACACAGATTAGGTTTGCTCCCAGAGCAGAGCTCACTGCTGCAGGCTGAGTCACTGTGACCTGTCCTCTGGACTCTGAGGATACAGAAACAAAAACAGAAATCAGCATCAGGGTTTAGTGGGCTTCATTTCAGAGGGACGGATGTTCATAGAGGTGAAGTTTGATTCTCTGGACTTTACCTGTGAAGCAGCAGCAGAGGAGGAGAGTCCAGATGAGGACGCAGATCAAAGTCATGTTTTTGATGAAGAGGACGAAGATTTCTGTTGTGATGAAGGACAGCTGTCAGTCATCCAGTGTTCAACTGTCAGGACTATAAACTCTCCCAGAGCACTGGAGCATGGTGCTGCTGATGCAAAGTGGCTCTCTATGGAAATGTTCTGACTGACTCCAACAGGGATCACTCTCATTACTCTGTTTATCAATCAATCAATCAACTAATTATACAATTAATTAGAAAACTTTCAAAACAAATGTAATGTAATTTCATGTTCATGCTTCTAGAAACAATTATTCTGATATAAATCACGAGTCGTAATTTATAATATGATTTAAAAATAATTCAAAGATTTAAATATTTCTAAGAAATATATTTTTTTATTCTTTAAAATCTTTTTAAATTCGGTTTTCATTTGGTCTCAGCGGTCTTGCAGGCAGAGACTCATTCAGGTGCCTGTGTTTGTGTTAGAGTCAGAGAGCCGTGTGTCTCTACATCGAGAGGTTTTTGTACGACGACTCCATCAGTTTGTATCACTGTGGCTCATGTTTGGTGGAGGAACCAGACTGGATATTGGAAGTAAGTCACATATTCAGCTTTTTGTTCAATCAGTAAGTTATTCTGGTGTCTTTTGTCTTCATATTCAAGCCTGGTGGAAAATAAAATACTGACCTTTAATTTTTAAATCGCTTATTTTAGAAAGAATAAAGACAACATTTGACTTTAAAGGATTTCAGTTTTCACTCATGGTAAGGTGACATGTGGAGTTGTGGTAGTTTGACTTCAGTGTGTTAAAGTCAGAGAGCCGTGTGTCTCTACAGTGAGAGGTTTTTGTACAGCCGCTCAATGACTTTGTACCACTGTGGTGGACTTTTGGTGGAGGAACCAGACTGGCTGTTGGAAGTAAGTTTCTGTATGAATATTAAACCTAATGTTAAAATACAGATTTTTATATTTGATCCAAATAAATCACACTTTGAAAACCTCAAAGACAGCTGCTAAATGATGTTCTATTCACAAGGTTTTTCTAACAATCGATATGTACGCCTTAATGACTGAAACAACTGAATGAAAATCATCAAATCAGCTTTCTTTACTGAAAATGTTAATGACCAGGACTTTAAAATGTCTAGTGGTTTATGTTAATCAAAAGAAAAGAGAGGAAAAATTCTAAATGAATGTGTTTTAGCTCAAAGAAATATTGTAAATCTGTTAAATAAATTGTGATATCATCAGCATAGAGAGATATCAAATCAGTGCTACTGCAATTCAAATACTGACAAAACTACAAAGTAGATTTATTCAGATATTATGTCTAATATATATCTTCATGTGTTTGTATTCAGCAGCTGCCTCTCTGTTTGTTTGTAATATTTGTCATCGTGAAACTCTAACGAACTCTTATCGTGTTTTTATCGATCCTGCTTTACCGTGAAGGTTCACTCAGGACAGTTTGATTTCTGTCACACTGAAACATAAGGAAGGTGGATGGCAGCAGCAGCAGCAGCAGCTGGGAGGAGAGCAGGAGCCCTGCGGTGCTGGAGTAGGACGCTCTCTACAGCTGGAGCAGCACCCTGAGGCTCTCTGCAGACCAGTGGAGGAAGGTGGGCTCTGTGACCTGTGAGGCCACCCAGGGCGCCCAGGCTCCAGTCTCAGAGAGTCTGAGTAGAGACCAGTGTTCCCAGTAATGACTCACTGGGACTCTGCTGCTGGTTTTACTGTGATACTGCTCTCACTCTGCACCTCTCCCTCTCTCTCTTTATTTCATGTTTCTAAAGAATAAATATTAGCTTGTTGCTTCATATGTGTGTGTATTGTTTCCTGATAATCTGTTCATTAAATCAATGAGAAATACACTTTTTGTCTTATTCAATTATTTCAAACGTGTAAAAACGTCTTTATCAACGATCACATTGAGATCAATTCTTCAGAATGTAAACCGAACTAAAGCAAATTTAAAATCTTTTGTATCATGAAACATCTTCATAATAAACAGATATACAATATATAAATTAGGTTTTTCTAATAATCGATATGGACGCCTTAATGACTGAAACAACTGAATGAAAATCATCAAATCAGCTTTCTTTACTGAAAATGTTAATGACCAGGACTTTAAACTGTCTAGTGGTTTATGTTTATCAAAAGAAAAGAGAGGAAAACATCTAAATGAATGTGTTTTAGCTCAAAGAAATATTGTAAATCTGTTAAATAAAGCATGATATCATCAGCATAGAGAGATATGAAATCAGTGCTACTGCAATTTAAACACTCAAAACATTTACAAACTGCAAAAGTAGAAAAAAGTAGAAACTAAACGACAAAATTTGTTTTATTAGGATAAAATGTACGTGTGTGTGTAAAGATAGATAAAAGATACATCCGACAGATGGGCTAGAGCTCATCATCAGTGATGTTTTCTGGGTTCATGGGGGGTTTCGGGTCTTGTAACATAAAACACCCTTGTGTATTCATTGAAAGAATTAAAATAGATAATCTTCTTAATGTGCAGAATATTTAGAGTTTATAGTTTAAATTGATTTTAAACTATATTGTGTTTAATGGAACTTTGTTTTAGTTTCTCTGCAGCTGTTCAGTCAGACCAGTTCTTCTTCAGCTGACGGAGGTTTTTGTACAACGTTGTATCACTGTGTAAACGGGAAGCTGTTACTCTGCTGACAATAATAATCTCCTGAATCTTCAGTCTGGACTCCACTAACAGTCAGAGTGAAGTCAGTTCCAGATCCACTTCCACTAAAATGAGTAGAAACTCCAGACTGACAGCTTGTAGAATAATAAATCAGGAGTTTAGGAGCTTCTCCAGGTTTCTGAAGATACCAGTGGAGGTTATTACCAACACTTTAACATCTGATAGAGACAGTCTGTCCTAGAACAACAGACTGAGATCCAGGAGTCTGAGTCAGGAGGATGTCTCCTGAAGAAACATGAAAAAAGGGGAGAAGGTTATCGAAACAGACGGAGAAAGGTGAACAACATCCAAACAGAATCTTTCTTAACTTTAAAGAAATGGTGCAAAAAAGGTAAATGCTGCTTCTTTAAGTTTTTCTCCATAACAATGATTATTGTAGTGAACCTGGCCTCATCCTGAACAAGGAGCCCAAAGATGACCAGGTGTAGAATCAATGACATCATCATCATCGTATGTCAGCGTCTCTGAAAGGCCTCAAACAGCTACTGATCGACACCGGCCTCTTAACGTCCGAGAGCAGAGAGGGAGGACAGATATGCAAACACAAAGAGTCAGTCAACTGAAGCGAAATATGTAAATCTACCTCAAGCAAACTATACAAAAAATATGAATTTAAAATTCAAGTATTCAAGGATTATTCCTTGAATACTTGAGGAGCATTCAAAATTCAAGGAATTTTCTCCTCAGTGGATGATTTCAAATATTAGAGTTTATACATTTAATGATCAATGCAGTATGATAAAAGGTAAATATAATATTAAAAAACACATGAGGATATCAATAAAAAACCTTTTAAAAAAAGAAGATCAGTAGAGATATGGACAATTTGAATTGATTAGATTAAATATATATGCAGTATGTTTTTTGCAAAGGATTTAGGTTCATGATTTAAACATAGGAGCCTGTTGTCATGACCCAACGATTCAAAAATGTGACTGAAAATGTACATTAGTTGACTCAAATCTGAGATAATCCAGTGTTTTTCAAAGCTTTCTTTGCTTCACTTCCAGAATAGCAAACAGCAACTCTGTGTATTTGAACAGACTTGCTCTATCTGTTTTAAACATTAAGGCCTATGGCCTAAGGTCCATTTCTTCTGATCCTCCTTGAGATGGTTCTGCTCCTTCATTGGAGTCCAGCTGTGTTTAATTAAACTGATTGGACTTGATTAGGAAAGGCACACACCTGTCTATATAAGACCTTACAGCTCACAGTGCATATCAGAGCAAATGAGAATCATGAGGTTGAAGGAACTGCCCAAGGAGCTCAGAGACAGAATTGTGGCAAGGCACAGATCTGGCCAAGGTTACAAAAGAATTTCTGCAGCACTCAAGGTTCCTAAGAGCACAGTGGCCTCCATAATCCTTAAATGGAAGAAGTTTGGGACGACCAGAACTCTTCCTAGATCTGGCCGTCCAGCCAAACTGAGCAATTGAGGGAGAAGAGCCTTGGTGAGAGAGGTAAATAAGAACCCAAAGATCACTGTGGCTGAGCTCCAGAGATGCAGTAGGGAGATGGGAGAAAGTTCCACAAATTCAACTATCACTGCAGCCCTCCACCAGTCGGGGCTTTATGGCAGAGTGGCCCGACGGAAGCCTCTCCTCAGTGCAAGACATATGAAAGCCAGCATAGAGTTTGCCAAAAAACACATGAAGGACTCCCAGACTATGAGAAAGAAGATTCTCTGGTCTGATGAGACCAAGATTGAACTTTTTGCCTTTAATTCTAAGCGGTATGTGTGAAACATGGTGGTGGCAGCATCATGCTATGGGGGTGTTTTTCAGCTGCAGGGACAGGACGACTGGTTGCAATTGAAGGAAAGATGAATGTACAGAGATATCCTTGAAGAAAACCTCTTCCAGAGTGCTCAGGACCTCAGACTGGGCCGAAGGTTCACCTTCCAACAAGACAATGACCCTAAGCACACAGCTAAAATAACAAAGGAGTGGCTTCGGAACAACTCTGTGACCATTCTTGACTGGCCCAGCCAGAGCCCTGACCTAAACCCAATTGAGCATCTCTGGAGAGACCTGAAAATGGCTGTCCACCAATGTTCATCATCCAACCTGACAGAACTGGAGAGGATCTGCAAGGAAGAATGGCAGAGGATCCCCAAATCCAGGTGTGAAAAACTTGTTGCATCATTCCCAAGAAGACTCATGGCTGTACTAGCTCAAAAGGGTGCTTCTACTCAATACTGAGCAAAGGGTCTGAATACTTATGACCATGTGATATTTCAGTTTTTCTTTTTTAATGAATTTGCAAAAATTTCTACATTTGTTTTTTTTCTGTCAAGATGGGGTGCTGAGTGTACATTAATGAGAAATAAAATGAACTTTTTTGGATTTTAGCAAATGGCTGCAATGAAACAAAGAGTGAAAAATGTAAAGGGGTCTGAATACTTTCCGTACCCACTGTATTCACTCCAAACTGCTTCTTTGTCATAATCTCGGCTGTGCCTCTTCTTCATTGTTTCTGTGTGGTGTGTTGCTGTTTCCCTGTTTGTGTCATTCAATAAGTAACTATAACCATGTCATGTTTCTGAGTCCTAGAATTACTCAACCTGACAGTATACATGCCTTTGACATACTCTCACAACTTTCATAGCTGTTAGTTTCTGGAAAATATCTTAACACTTAACTCTTTTGTTTTATTTATAAGCTTTCTCCTTCAATATTTCAATTTCAGAGATGTGATTTCATTAGCTTTGTAGTTTAAGACTCCAAACTGTTTCTTGTGTCATTGACATACTCACAACTTTCACAGCCGTTGGTCTCTGATACTATTGGGCCTTTAAACATGGGCAATCCTATATGATCCACACAGGGGCGCCAGTCCTCCAATTATGGAGAGAGTCACCCTGCAGAGCCAGACCTCAGTTTCCTCCATAGTTTATCAGTCTTGCATGCTTTACGTGGAGAGACAGGGCAGATACAGATAATTAAAGCAGCATCTTTACAGCACTGGGGAGGCACACTGAGCACACTTTTCTTCAAACATTGCCAGATTCTCCCTGGTCTGCATCTTTTCATCACAAGCCTGCAGAAGTGTAGTCCTATCTCATGCACAGAGGGCCCCCTTGTGGCAAATTTAGGGACATCCTCAAAAATCACTTCTTTCACAAAAACACTGACATTTTTGAGTATTCATACAAAATAAACACAGTTTGTTCTTCTCAACCAAAGAGCAGAGAAGAACAAACTGGCCAACAGATAACATAATGAAGCAGTTTCTTTACATGCACAGACATCTCACAGATTGCTTGCATGCAGTCTATGGTCATGCGCCTGCATCGGGGAATAAACATCTTCACCCCCCTTCCACTCGCTGGAGATGAATATCACACATCATCTCACCCCCGCCTTACATGCAGCAAAATATACAACGAGGCTGTCAGGAAAAACAAATTTCTGTTTGCGTCCACACATGCAGCTCAACCTGAACATTTCAGGAGTTTTCAGGAGTTTTTGTACGAGTGTGAAAAGCACCAAAAATGTTCCTTGAAGTTAAAACTTCAGTGATGCAGATTATTTTTGTTTCATGGTTGGTTACATATGTTTGTGTACTGAACAGATATTTACTCATTGACTGACGTATCACAAACACAGGACGACATTTACAAAAATATTATTATGTTTAGTGACGGAAGACTTTATCTAAAATATAAGTTTGTTGAAGTTGAAGAGTCTCATCAGACAGGTCAGTGCGTCCTCCAAACTGCGTCCTCCAAACTGCTCTCCATCTCATCCTCTGAGCTCATCATCCTCTCAGCTCTTCATCTTCCTCAGCTCTTAATCTTCCTCCTCTCAGCTCTTCCTCCTCTCAGCTCTTCATCTTCCTCCTATCAGCTCTTCCTCCTCTCAGCTCTTCCTCTTCCTCCTCTCAGCTCTTCATCTTCCTCCTATCAGCTCTTCCTACTCTCAGCTCTTCATCTTCTTCAGCTCTTCATCATCACCTTTACAAACTGCTGCTGAGTCGTCTTCGCAGCAGAGAAGCTGGTTTGCTTTCTGTGTCTTCGACATCACCTTCACAGTCCCTCAGCAGACACCAAAACATCAGTTCAGTTTAAAAGAAACCCAATCATTACAAACTGCATCAAGTTAATAATGCACATTTTATGAGCACAGGGAGAAAGTGACTTCTCTTTTTGTAGTTTTTCTTTAGATGAAGAAATAAAAACATTAGATTCAGTGTCTCCTCTTCAAATCGTTTTTAAAGTTTAACAAGAATGTATTTCTCTGATTAAAGTTTTAAAGATTCAGTTTATTCAACTTGTGGCCTGGAGGCCTGACGAGGTCTCACTTGGAGGGGATCTGGGTTGGAGCTTTTACAAAGCGGTTACATATCCACACCATGTTATAGGACATTTGAGGGGGAAACAGCCAATAATATGATTCATATTGTCATGAAGAATCAAAGTAATGCTGCCAAATAGCTCTTTGGGATAAACAAAGCAAAATCATAAACATGAAGACAAACCTTTCATTTCCTTTGGCCGTTGAACTTTTTGACATTCTTCATGTTGATGGATGAGCGATTCCTTTTGGTCACCTGAGTACAAGGCCGGATTAGTACCCCCAGGGGCCCCTGGGCACTGAAGCTCATGTACCCCCATCGATACAATTAAAAAAAAAAACTTTAATTACTCATGATTGGTTTGCTAGCCTGTCGCTGAGCACAGATATGCTCGTTCAGCAACGCCCTCCTTTACTCTTAACACACATTCATACATCTTAACCAGAGGTCGTGTTAACCGAATATTCTCCGCCTTTGACAATTTTTTTTTAACAATGACGGAAAAATCTGAAGGCTGTCAGTCATTTTGATTCTACAATTCACTTAGCAGACGTTTTTATCCAAAGTGACGTACAACAGAGAGTAACTACAACAAAAGCAAGGATCTAGAAAAAAGGGAACAATATCAGTAAGAGCAAACGATCAGCTTTGAGTCCGATTGGACACACAGGTGCTGACAGGAAGTGACCAGAGGCAAAGCACAACAGTGATGGCAGTTCTTGAGAGCTCTAATCAGTATAGAAACCATCTTATAAGTCATCGTTATCAAACAAAAACTATCGTCATTACCATCATCATCATCAATAATATCGAGGCCATCATCATTAAGTTAGTAGGTATTGATGACATAATAATATAATATAATATAATACATAATAATGATCTCTTGTGAAAATACAGAAACTCTGGTACTTATGGACACACCTCACAGAAGAACAAAATATGGACATCTGTTTTTCAGGACCACCCCTCTCTATACAACTGTGGGGGTTTAGATAGCTTAGAAATATGCATGTCATAAACTCAAAGGACAACACAGGTCACAGATCCAATCGCTTGTCCAGATGTGGTCCCCACATCCTTAAAGAGTTAACCTATGTCCCAGGAATTTCAGACACTTCAGACACTTCAGAGGCTTATTTGAAATATTTTTTGCATCATATAATGCCCCCTAGACATCTGAATCCTGAATGAGCATGCAAACTTATGATATGCTAACTATTTTGCTGGTCATTAAAATACGATTCATGTGCTTAATCTTAAACTTGTTTGCAGGTCAGGTCAGACTGAGTGGCCTCTGTAAACTGTTAAGAGTCCGAAAAAAAGGCAGCGCATTGGCAATGAAGTACAAAGTCACAATGGAGTACAGCAGTGGGGTTTGTTACAAAATCCTGTTTGTTGGCACAAATGGTTATTTCTCAAATATATTTCCAAAAGATAAAAATAATTAACAGAAAAAACTACAATTAAGCATGCTGTACTTAGAAGTGGAAAAGTTTAAACCCATTTAATGACAGCATTAGGCTGCCCAATATTTATCTAAAGGATCATTTTAAAACAATGAGAAAACAAATGTGAAAAAGTGCACACACAACAGTTCTCGGGATCTATAGAGATCAACTTTTTTCCAGACAGGAAATTGTACAAAAGACTCATTAATATAAACATTTATGTTTTTCACATTTTACATTTACAGAACTAGACCAAACTCATGTATAATTCCAAGCTGTTCAGGTGCTCAGATGAGGTGAACATCTCCACTGTAGCACTCTACATGGTAACTTCTGTCACATGAAACCACTCGAATAGACTCTGCAGACCCCTGAAACAATCAACAAATGAGGGCAGATTGTTATGATCTTTTTCACAGTGCTTTATGTGCCAACTTAAACAATGGTTGGGCTCATCTCCGTTGGCAGTATGGGCTCTCTGCACGCTGCACACACAGGAGCTTGAACCCTGAAACAGAGAAGAAGAAGTTTCAGGAACCAAACAGTGCAGACACTCTGGGTGCAGCCTGTCTAGCAGGGTTTGGGTTCATCTTTTGTCGTGTTGATTGTTGTGTGAGACACTCACTTGTGGTAGTCTGTGACGGAGTACACTCTGCTGTCAGCGTCCACAGAGAAAGGCTGACCGTCCAGGCTCCGTCTGCAGACCACACAGCAGAAGCAGGATGGGTGGTAGGACTTCCCACGAGCCTGCAAGACCTGATGATGAAAAATTAGCTCATCTTTACACAACAATGAAAAGAACATTTACACAATTACTGTACCTTCAGGGCAACTTTTAGATACTATCTACATTGTGCTACTTTTTCTTCTATTCCAGTTTATTTAACAGGGAAAAGTTGTGCTTTTTACCTTGCCCTTTATTTAATACCTTAAGGAACTAGTTTCTCTGCAGATTTGGAACAAGTAGACAATATAGGGAGAAAAATCAGCATCAAATTGGAAAAAGATGAAACACAATTGATCCCCAGGGAGACATTCAAAAGCACTGCGATGTGGAAACTAGCCTATTTTTCTGCCAGCTTTAACATGATATATTCACTAATTAGTGCGTGAATACAAATTAATATGCATTATTCTATTTCATGAAAGTATGCTTTAAGTGATAATGTCCTTGTGTATTTTTAATTTCAGCTTCTTTCTACTTCTTCAAACAGTTCAGAGGGAAAATTTGAAGATTTTACTCCATAACATTTATAAAATATTGTATTTGGTTTTTTTGCAGATTCAGGTTAAAACAGCAACTATTATTTAAAATATACATAGTGATGAATTCAATTGAGACTTTATTTGTCCCTTCACATGGTACTGAGTAGATAAATTGTTAAAACTTGCCCCACTTTTACCAGCTGCATCAACAAGTCTTACCAAAAAGTCGTCCTCACAATAGATTCTTCCTGACACTGTATAAAACGACTTGCCACTGAGCTTTTGACCTAGAAAAACACAAGGACAAGCAACAAGGAGAATATTTGACATGGTGTAAAGTCTGATAACATAATGATATAGGAAATCAACTTTCATGTCAAAATCTAAAATTCTTTATTTCAACCGGTTACATTATTTTTGATGAAATAAAAGAAACCATAAAAAAACAGAACGTTTTTTTCCCCGATAGCAACTCACTCACAATAGATTATATTATTCCTCACATAATTGACGAGATAGCGTTGTTCTATTTTTCTGTCCACTAAAAAGACTTTGACCTTAAGACCAAGCGGCAAACTCCAGTGTTGAAAAAAGAAGACAATGCTGAAGTGTAAAATCCTGCAGTTCATCAAGTGTCCACTAGAGGCTGACTGCAGAAGCACAGGGAGTCACATACACACCCATTCAAAAGAGACAGTTTTTACAGCAGAGATGAACATGTTTACAGCCTGGTTCTAAGAACAGAATAGGTCTGATTAGCTCATGTCTGGATGGGCACACACTGTGGGGGGGTTGAATTTCTTGATGACTCATCCGTTTTGATTTCATGAAGGAAGTGCGTAGCTGACCTGATTGTGGCAAGCCTGAGTGAGGGGGCTGGGGGCCACGACTTGCCACTGGTGGCTCAGTGGCAAGTCGTTTTATACAGTGTCAGGAAGAATCTATTGGTGGTTGTGATGTAACGGTTTGTCAAGAGCTCCGGCTCTCAGCCTGTTGTAGGGTTGACTGACAATTAGGTTGAGACAGCACTTCCAGACTGGCGACAGCCATTGATGGGACCCCAAAGCCCCCAGCCCCCTCACTCAGGCTTCATCCATTAATCTGTCTATATGGTTAAGACACACGTACACACACACACACTCAAACACTGGTGGCTACGCCTCCAAGAGAAATTTTAGGCCCTGAATTTCATCATACTTCCATGAGCAAACCTGTCATCTATTGGTTAAAAAAGAAGTGAAGAAACCGATATCAAAGGTTGGGGCCACCAAAAGCAATCAAGTACTTCCCCTATCATGTGATGATAACAACTGTTCAACAGTCAAACTGGCTTCACCTGTCTTCACCACCTCTCCTGCTTTATTTAAATAAGTAATTTTAAGTTTTCACAATTAATCCTGCTTTTTCTCCTTTATGAAACCCACCACTTTTAAACCTGATTAGCTTCATTTATGAGCAATAAAGGGGGCTTTAGACCCACACGTTTCAGCCAAACAATCAGGGGGACTCACTGCAAACGCTGCAGGTGAAACAATCATCGTGGAATAAATGTCCCATGGCTCTGACAGCTCACTCTTGTCCGTACACGGCCTTATTGCATCCGGTACAGCTTCCTGAATTCAAAACACAAAGAAGAAATTCCCCAATTGCAGCCTTTACAGACAAGAGCCCATGCACATGTTAAATATTCATGTCTTCAGCAGAGCGCTAGACGAGAGAGATCCACCATGAAACATCTTTATTTGTCCTTCCTTACCAAAGTAGTTGGAGTTATAAGTTGGGTCCATGTTTGTTGTATTTTCTCCCCGTTGTCTCTGCCTGCTGCCTACAGTACGACTGTCTGTTGGTCTAATTGTATGTGCAGAGCAGACAGCTGTGAGGGGAGCTGCTATCCCGGTTTATGGGTGTAGCATTCGGTGCTTTTGGTCCCTGTGGGGGCAAAGAGTCCTCAGACCCCCTGACTCCTGAAGATTGGCTCGCTGAGTGGGTAGGAGGCAACAGATGAGTCCAACAACTCTTTTAGCACACCACAAATCTGACAATCAGTCACTGCTGGTCCATGGGTCTGCTTTTACAAAATGATTGACAGTTTCTCTTTGAAATGCTTGTTTTGTTTCTATAAACTCTCTACAAGGTCAGACTAAAGACTATTACCTGGAGACGTGAGCCTTTTTTCTTACTTTCAGCGACAGTGATTTTGCAGTGGTGGAAGAATTATTCAGATTCTTCAGTCAAATAAAAAGTCCCACTATACAACAATGTGAAAATACTGATTTAGAAGTCAAATCCAATTGTTCAAATATTACAAAAAGTAAAAGTTAGCAAAATGAACTAATCAAAGGTTAAAGTTTACTCTGACAAATGTAAGATACCTGTGGGTATTATATTATTGTATGTTTATTGTATTGTATTGTATGTTTGATGACTTTAACATTAGCAGCACAAATATATCTATAAACGTGTCATGGCTCTTTATCCTGTATGGATATATGATTCTATCAAGTGAAACCAACACTGACTACAATTCAGCAAGGTCTCCTTTAAAAAATGACCTCTGCCCTCGTCAGTTTGTTCTGCAGCTCTTACACTTATGGCAAGACATGTACAGCTCGTTGTTCTTGTGTTACTGCCCCCATGTGGACTATTCAAGCCCTTCATGTCAGAGAATCAGATCTGCTCAGATAGAACAGCTGGATAGAAATGCTGGGGTTTATGCCAAAGAGCAGGACTGAATGTAACTGAACCCTTCAGTGTGTTTCCACTCTAAGTTTTTAGAGCACTTCTCTCTCCTGGTTGATCCTCTTATTAATGTATGTCTTGTCATTTTATTTAGGCCACATCTGCTCTTTTTAAATATGAAGTAAAACAGGAAGAAGACACCAGTCATGATGGTAAATGAATTCAAACCCCATTTCAGCCTACAATAAACAATAAAGAAGTTTTAAATGCATGTTTGACAAATGACGAACGACAAACAATACATTCATAGCTCACAGTTACAGATGATTATCCTTCTGACAATCAGTTTTCAAAGCACCAGAATGGAAACTGGAGCACATGTTTGTCCTGCAGTGGGTGGGGGGGGGGGGAGGGGGTTGAAGTGTGACAGCTGCTGCTGGTTCTTCTCTGAGGTCTGTTGTTGAGACTCACTGAAGCTGTCTCAATCCACCACACTGACACTGCAAGCATGCAGTCTGGCAGCAGCCAGACTGGTTCAGCAAAGAACCGTCAGTCATTATGGCTTTAAACAGTGTGTGTGTGTGTGGGTGTGTGTGTGTGTGCGCATGCGTGCGTGCAAGTGTGTGTGTTTTGTTCATCAAATGCATCTTTTTACAGTTTAAACTTTGCGTTTTTTGTATTATTCATAATTACAGCAGGGTCAATCAACTATAGCCTATATATGGTTTTAATTGTACTGTAACGGTTGAAACTGAGGCTCTTTTATGGCTATTGATTTTGTGTTTATTGGTTAGATTTTGCAGGGTTATTTGCAGCTAATGCTTCAGAAAAAGGTACACAAACTTTTGAGTGTTAAAGTGGCGCTGCCCTCAGGTTAGTTTCTGTGCAGGAATGTTTGTGTCATGAAGGCGTGTGGAGGCAGGTCTCCCACCTGTGGCTCTGCAACATGGGAGTTTTATTCACAGTAGAGTAGAGCTCACTATTATCACACAACAAACACACTTTATTTCATCATCATGTCAGGAGGTGGGAATGCCTCATAATCTGACTTTTATTCATAGTCCTAATTTGAGAAATATACCTGAAGGAACTGAATTAATGTTTTTTTAACTTTGCAATATTATTAAATGACATCAGGATTATTTGAATATAGGATATAATGCGTTTGCATGCTGGGTCATATTATTCTACAAATCTGGGGTGTCCAAACTTTATGTAACCTCTCATTTGAGCCCCGTTTCCACACTCTTCCCCTCCCTCATTTCGACTTCTGGATCAGCAGCACGATGCCAACAATCTCCGGCATGTTTGGCTGATTCTAAATAGGGCAGCCATTGTGCCACACGGGGGACGAGGTCACATACGGACTCGTGTTTTATCACAAGTCTATCACTGCAAGCGTTTCTTATACAGGGTGAATACGGAGGGCTCTTCCTCACCTCCTCCTCACCCGTCAAGTTGGGGCAGGTAACCCGTAACGTCTGCGCACCACGCCCTGCGCACAGGTAACGCGGAGCAGGAAGTGGCTGTCAGCGACGCTGCTGCTTTTAAGTGAGTGAAAATGCGGCTGTGTGTTTGAGAGATAAACAAACTTTTGGAAACAAGTAATGTAAAAAAACGTTTTGAAATATATTGATTTTAAACGTTTAATCCTTAATTTCAGAGAAAATGCGTGTTCTTAACACCTGCGCGCTCCTGGGACTTGTTCTCTTGGCTGTCTTTGACTCATCAGGTGAGTTTTTTAATCTGTTCCAGCAACATACACTTGCTTTAGTTGCTTTGAGACCTCGCTGACTTCATTGTTTTAGAGGGCTAAACTTTTTTTTTTAAAAGTGCTCTGAAGTATCACAGAACGCCCGGATATTTATTGGTGTGCGTAATTTTAATTCTGTGCCAAGTGGGTGAAACACACAATTTACAGGAGTGCATTCTGTCTATCGTGCTCAAGCGACACCTAATGCAAAGTGTCAGTCCTGTAAAGCTCTGTGGAAACACAATAGAATCATTAACAAGACAGTTTTCACATTATTAACTGAGCTGACAGTGACGTTTATATCTCCACTCGCAGGATTACCGTTCAGATTTGACTTCTACACTGACTTTTTCCAAAGCTTTATGAGGCATAATGGAGTTTCCTGCATGAATTCATCATCCCTCCATTAATGATTGACCAGCAATCTGCTGCTCCATTATGAATATGGCGGGTTTTTGTGTGCTATTAGTTCTATTTCTTGGGGAAAGGTGTCTATGCAGCGTGCTGAATGTATGTTAGGCTATTTGGTAAGCCTACATAATCACACAAAAAAGCTAAATGTATTTTGCTGCGTAATGTGACAGTTTGAACCCTGTGACATCCTCGACACACCCTTTGTTTATGGTCACAAGAAGCTCTTCAGTCAACACTGTATGTGTGACTGCTGCAGCGCCTTGTGTTGCCTCACAAGTTCAGGTTGTGATTGAAGTTTCTGAGCGTGTGTGAAGACCTACACATGCACATATGTATGCACATAGATGACCCACTATTGAGAGTAGTTGGCACAATTACAGTTGTATGGTTGGCCAGTAGGATTTGTAAAGTGAAAAGGTGAGATGAGAAACAGGTGATTGTTTTGTGGCTGAAGGGGCTCGTTTGATTTAAAACATATGCTATGTGTTGTATTCTATAAGTAGAACAGGTAGGATTTACTCAAAGGTAGACTTTGTAAACTGAAAAGAAGCTTATATTTAAGGACAGGATTCTGAGGAAAACATGGCAGCCAATATTTTAGATGACATTGTGTCACATGCAGGCAACAACCAGACTATATATTTACACGTGACATTAGAAAATGTTGATGTTTCATTTCTAAAAATCAGAAAAAGTCTATTGAAATCTGGGTGGTGTTGTCACACAGTCTTATCTTGACCCTATTTGACCTGACATGTATTTTATGTATGTTGTTTTTGTTATAGAAATGTGTCATGTTTGATAAAAATGTTAAACATTGCTCGATTGAAGTAACCAAAGATTAATAAGACTTTATTTCCAAATTGGTAAAAAAAAATTAAAAAGATGTATTGGAGAGTATTCTGTTTGAATTTCACAAAAATGGCCTCTTTAATTTATTTAGAAAATGATGCTCCAAGAACTCATTTGAAACTCCTTTAAGGCTTTGACAGTATCGTACAACAATCGATGATTAAGGTGTTTTCTGTTTTAATCCGGCCTTGCTAAGGTCTAGTATGAAAGTGTTTGAAAGGAAAACTTTGCACCTGACAAATGAGAAACCTAAGCTGTCGAGCTGCAGGATGAGATCACAGACCTATCAGTAACAGTAGCATAATGCAAATATAAACATGTAGCCACTTTGTTTGCTCTAGCAGCAACAGCAAACTGAATATCTGGCTTATCTGTTGTTTTGTAACCTTGATATATCGATGAGGTGAATGTCAATCCATTTTATTCCATCGTCATCAGGGCCATGTTGAAAAGAGCTAAAACTAACTGTAGTTTTCACTTTTTAAATTCAATCTGATGATGCATTTTTTAATTATATAATAAAAGATATACTTCATTAAGCCCTCGAGGGGAAATTCTATTTTACACTCTGTTGTTGAACATGCCACACACACACACACACACAGGCTGAAATACAAACAGAATCCTGTGGACATGCACTGATGGAGAGATGTCAGAGAGTGATAGGGCTGCCCACAGCGAGCACTCCTAAGTCCTGAGCTGGTGGGGGTTCGGTTCCTTGCTCAAGGGCACATCTGCAGTGCTTGGGAAGTGAACTGTTGGACCAGTAAAAGTCTTGTTAACTGTTTTGTTTGTTCCATTTACAAACATGTAAGACAACAAAAGCAGCACATTCTCACTTTGTTCTCAGAGTTGTGGTAGATTAATTAATCTACATTTAGAGAGGTAGCATGGTCTCACTAGCAAAGAGAAAACTTTGATCTTAAGTGGATGTTGCTCTGAGTTTAAGTCTTACATTTGTGTGACGTCCAATTAAAACAATTAGACTATTTTCAAAGCAGCTGATATGCAGACATAACAGGACATCACTCACAGTGTTACTTGATCTCTAACTGCATTTTTCCCCCACCTTATTAAAAATCACATCTTTAAATTTCTCTTTAGTATTTTCAGCCGCTCTCCCTCTGGTTTCTTCCCTCAGAATGCATACAGATGTCGGTCCGACCAGACAAAGGCTCGACGGTGACGTTGTCCTCACAGCTGCCTTTAGATCAATGTTTGGTGTGTACGGTCAGCGGGGTGAATGACACACACACCTGCCACTCGTCTCTGTCTCTGGTCCCCGAGGAGGAGGTCAAATTGCTGTTAGACTGCCCCCAGCCCGTCGAGCAGGCCTACAATGTGACGATCTCTCGGACAATTGGTGAGTTCACTGATACACCAGGTGCCTCATAGTGCTGCAGATTTAATGCTCAACAGTGAGCATAAACAAGTCTTGTGAAGTTTGTCAGGGAAAAAAGGTGCAAAAAGGATGGATATTTAATTACTACCCCATTAGGAATATTGTTATTTGGAAGCAAACCTGTAAAAACAGAACCAAAATAAAAAAGGAACTTCTCCTTTACCCTTCTAATAAAAGTTTTTGACCTTGTCTATGTCGAAGGTAACTTTCTGGGGTTTATTTATCAGAATTAATTAATATTGTATCGAAGAATGTATCAAAATCAAGCTGAAACAATGTGAAATGTAGACTTAGACATGAAACTCAGAAATACACCCAAATATCTACAATTTGACTAACTTGGATCACCCTCGTAGCTGTCAGCGTTTGTTGTTGTTGTATACAATGGAGCTGCTGCTGTTTTTAATCAACCCTAAAAAAACCCTCTAAAGATAATCTGCTCAGTAGCAAATATCAGAAAGACACAGTTATCCACTAGACGGAGAGCTAAACTTCCATTCATCAGACAGTGAAATAAAACACTTAGAATCATTTAAAGTGCGGGCGCCTGTAGCTTAGTGGTAAGTGCTGGTGACCCAGGTTTGAATCCAAATGTGTCTTCTTTCCTTGCATGTCATTCACCCACTGTCCTATCTCTACTATAAAAGCATAAAAAGCCCCAAAAGAAATCTTTAAAAAGAAAACAATAATAATAATTTAAGGTGAATACTCCCTGAACTTTCCACAAGTAAATGTTTCTTTCTCTAAAGAAGTCTTTCCACCTGCGAGCTCCCTTGACATATCAACTGATCTACTTCTGTTAAGCAAAAACTTTATGTGCTTCCACGTTAACCCTCAATCCATAATGCTTCAGATATGCTTTATATTTTGTGGTGCTAGGATAAATTGAAGGTATGAATTAGCAAATGTCAGGTCTATACTGATAAATTACTCATAACAAAAGTCAGCAATTGAATATTTCCCTCATGCTCTACATTCCCTGAATATTTCAAAAACTGAAACACATAGGGCAACAGTTATTTAGCAAAAATCTTCTTATTTGTTCTTAAGTCAAACATCAATTCAAAATGACTTTAAAGTTAAATCCATTGAATTAACATCAGAACCTAATAGACCTGTACTTCCACTTTGCATGGGAGCTCACGTCTTCAACTGTTTGTCTTTCAATGTAATCCAGAGTGCACTAAGAATGCCTGCAGCCCCGCAACAGTGGAAACTCAACCCTCCATCCTCTCAGAGCTCACCAGGACCTTCACCTGGGAACTGAAGGCACCTGAGAAGACAGTTGTGAGTCTGGACATCCTCGGCGATGGACTGATGGAGGCGTCACAATTATGTCCCGATGGATTTCAGTATTCGGTGACCACATCCCAAACAAACGGCAGAAGCCAGACTGAATATTGTCGAGGTGGTTCTGTGACTCGTCTCGACCTTCCAAGTGAAGCTGTTGTGTCTCTGCGAGTCAAACCAAAGGCTGAGGTTGAATCTGTGCTGTTCCAGGCCTCTGCAGGACCACTGAGTAAGAAAAAAACAACTGAATACAAATTATTATAAGACACCCTTCAACGATACAGCAGCAGCTCGTCTTTAGTTAAAAAATTAGTTTAGATAATTTACCTGCCATTTACAAACGTCAGGTCTTTGCTAAAAAATAACTTAATGACCAAATAACAACAGTTAGCATGAACATGTTACGATTACATTCTACGCTCCTTTAATGTTGCAAATACTGAAAGCGTGAAACTTGTTGATTTGTTTTGTTGCCAATGGTTTAATAAGATGTGTTCTTCTCCTACAGGATAAATCTATAGCTAGCAGCTAACCAAACTAGCTTAGTTAACACTCAAAGCAGGTGGAAACACAATGGCTGTATAAGTAAAGTAATGTACACAGATGATGTGTTTTTTTAATCCATTCAGAGACAAGAAATATAAAAACTAGATGTTGTTCAGAGATTAACCTATGTGTCAGACAGCTTCTTGGTGGAAAACACGAAGAAACTGAGATTGAACAAACAGTTAACAAGGGGTTAATAAGTTATGAGCTGTTGGGAGGCTGATTCAGTTACTTCAGATTCATGGCAAAGTGTTTTCTTGTGTTTACAGTCTGTCAGCTAAGCTAACTCAGCTAGCTGCTAGTACACATTTAAGCTAGGTATGAAAGTGTTGTCAGTTTATCTTAGTATTGGCATGAAGGTAAATACACATAATGACATTCATCATTAACTTTTCCTTAAATGTAGTAATGCAACATGGAAAGGTGGTTGTTATTAGGAACTAAGAGAGGACTTCACACCAAAACATAGTCATGGATTCATGACTATTTTTTTCCACCCAATCCTTTATCTGTGTCTCTTTCTCCTTTGCCGCCACATTAGAGGGCAGAACAATGGTCTTATCTGTTGGTCCCAACACGACTGTGACCCTGAGCCGGGATCCCAATGAAGCAGAATGTGACGTGTGCTCTGTGAACGGCTCCAGTCCAAACTGCAGCCCTACAGAGAAGACTCTGACTAATGTTGAAGCGCTTGAGTTCGGCTGTTTGAAACCTCAGGATGTGTACAGTGTGAAGATGAACAAGAAAATAGGTAAGAATGTAGACTGCAGTTCAAAATAAAGTTCACCTATCAAACCAAAATCAAGCAGGAAGTAAAGTACTCGGCTTAAGACGATACAAAAATTCAAAATAAAAGCCTATGTGCTTAAAGAATATGGTTAATCATGCTTAATTTAGATATTAATCGAAACTAAAGAACTGTTATTGTTTGACAGCCCAATTAAATATATTAAAAACTCTGAAATGTACAAATGTTCTACATATACCGATACATTCAGTACATTTATTATTTGATTTTCATTTTGGTTCTATTTGTGAGATTGATTTAAGCAATTGATTGATATCTTTAACATTTTTCTTTTTTGTCTCTCAGCATGCACACAGAGCTCCTGCACTCCTGCTGCAGGAGATGTTGAACCCAACCTCTTCAGAGACTTTAAAAGATCCATCACATGGGACATCAGTGTACCAGAGAGGACTGTATTATCCTTGGACTTCCCTGGTGACGGATTAAAGGAGATGTCCGGAGCAGAAAGTTGCCAAAATGGGTTTCAGTACTCAGTGATTACAACTAGAAGTGACGGAACAATCAAAACCAAAAACTACTGTAAAGGCGGCGCGGTGTCTCACCTGGAGCTGCTCGGAGCGACAACTGTGGCTGCAGAGGCACCAAAAGATGGAGAGCTGGACTTATCCGCCTTCACTGTCAAAGTAGCACCAAGAGGCAAGTGTCTGTTGTTTTCACACTGTTCCTACAGAAAGAAAACATATCAATACTTGTGTACAGAACAAAAGAGACAAAAAGATGCTTCCATGAATGTCTCTAAAGGTCTTTCAGATTGCTCTTTTCGATTTTCATGGCCTTGCAGTTTGTTGGAAGTTTTATTTTTCAGGCACAATGCTCGTTTTCTGAAGGTGAAGAAAAAAGATAAGTGAACTAAATATATAGAAAGTATAGAAAGCTACCTCTTACCTACTGTCCCTACTGTCCCTGGCAAAATGTTGAATGGACACCCTTATATCAAATAAATATAAATAAATTACATTTTTAATATTTGCAAAATAGTGCAGTGGTGTTTAAATGAGTATAACAACAGCTATTTTAAAAGAAAAATAAAGAGATGTTATACTAAATAATAATCTAAATGCTAACTTTGGCAATTAGATGAACATGTAAAATCCCACCACTTCATTCCAAAAAGTCTACATAACTACGAATCTACATAAGACGTTACAACTACATGAAATATGTTTAACTGTTAATATAAATTTACATGTAACAATATCTCTTTTCTTTCTTTCTTTATTATGCATCCTTTATTAATCCCACAAGGGGATATGACTTTTACCCTCTGTCTTTGTTTCCTCTTCAGGTGGCAGAATGATGTCTGTGATGCCGGATCCTAACACCACGGTCATCATCAGAAAGATGAGTGACGAGCCTGAGTGCAGTGTGTGTGAGAAGAAAGAGCCTTCATCGATATGCAATCCAAGAAAGCTGACGCTGAGCGTTCCTCGCACCACCTCTGTGGAGTTTACCTGTCCACAGCCTGAGGATGTCTTCAGTGTGGAGATCAACAGAGAAATTGGTGAGAAAAAGGAAGAAAAAAGTAAAGTATTCAAACTTTTTAAATTTACTGATGACCAGAAGACTCTTGTCTGAAAGGAATCATTAAAAGGAAATGATCATAGACATTATCATAGAACCGGGCAAAAAAACAGTTTAAAAAAGAATACATCATGTTCAGAGTCATTGTATTGGGAGACCTGCACAAGTTAAGATGTAACCCAGTAATGTTCGGTCGCTTAGGACTGAGTTTAGCTTGCCAGGTTAGTTGCTACATAGGCATCCTGTAAGTTACAACTGCATTTTTTCACCTAGCTTATAATAGTCCTACAGTTGTTATGGTCTTTCTTTTTGAAAGGTGGGATACCTTTGGGGGGGGGGGTGTCAGGTGTGGTTTCTCAGCGTTACATTACATCGCTCAAAAATGTATGATTTGTCTTGTTGAGCGGAAATGGATGTTATTGCACTTAACCAGGTATTTCTTATTTATAATAATAGTCACAAGAGTAATTATTTCTCATTTTGAAATGAAATGCTGATTATTCTTAATTTTCATGATTTAAAATGCCGCCGTTTAACTCAAACTGAACTGATGTTGATTATATGGTCTGTTTAACTCAAACTGAACTGAACTGATGTTGATTATATGGTCTGTTTAACTCAAACTAAACTGAACTGCTGTTGCTTATATGGTCTGTTTAACTCAAACTAAACTGAACTGATGTTGATTATATTGTCTGTTTAACTCAAACTGAACTGAACTGCTGTTGTTTATATGGTCTTTTTAACTCGAACTGAACTGATGTTGATTATATGGTCTGTTTAACTCAAACTGAACTGAACTGATGTTGATTATATGGTCTGTTTAACTGAAACTAAACTGAACTGATGTTGATTATATGGTCTGTTTAACTCAAACTAAACTGAACTGCTGTTGATTATATGGTCTGTTTAACTCAAACTAAACTGAACTGATGTTGATTATATGGTCTGATTCCAGACTGCACGGAGACCTCCTGCTCAGGTGACATCGTTCAGGCAGAGTCCTCACTCTTCCCAGACTTTAACCGAACCTTCACCTGGGATCTGAAAGTCGTCTCCACTCGGGCCTTCCAGCTGGACTTCCCAGAAGCGGGCATGCGGCAGATTCCCAAAGAGGAGACCTGTCCGGACGGGCACACGTACTCTCTTGTTACTTATTTCCGAGGCACAGCAACCATTGGTGTCTTTTGCAAAGGAGGAACTGTGACCAACATCCTGGCTCGGTACAAAGGCCGTATGTCCTTACAGGTACCTGGAGACAGAAAGCTGGATCCTGTCAACTTTAAACTCAAAGTTGGGCCTGAGACCAAGAGTAAGTTTGTTTTGTTATTGTTGTTGTTGTTGTTCCATCTGACATACACATACACACACACAGACACATATCAGAAAGTCAAAGTAATATTGAGATACTCATCAAAAGGGTTAAAATTTAATATCCATACAGCGATATATCATGACCCTGACTTGTATGGTACAGTCATGTCATTGCTGGTGCAAAATAACGTAGATTAATAAACACAGATTAGTCTGGCAGTTTGACTCACTTTGTCACTACTTCCTGATCCTCACATGACAGTGACTCTGCACCCTTTGTAAGAGTCATTAAGTATTATCAATTTGATCAGATATCCTGATAAAGTTTTATATTTATATCAATCATTGCATATTTGCTGTGTAGTAACTAAAGATGCTCTGATTGTACTTTTTTGCCTGATTCCGATTTTTTCAAGATCTGACCCGCTGATACCCATTTTCTTTCTTTAAAGAACTGCAATGGATAGGACAAAAATAATCATTTTCAAACATTTCTTAAATGGAAATGGTTTTATGCGTGTGTAAATACACCATTAGTTCCCTTTTTAAAAGCTCCTATGAATGGATATTGATGACTTCCTTTGTACGATATTCTCTCCTTGTTTCTCACCAGTACTTGCCATAGTGAAAGTCAACCTACCAAGAGGTGTATCAGACACTAACTTCATCACACCAAACTATCCTGATGATTTCCCCGACAAGCAGCAGATGCAGTGGAACTTCACGGTGCCCGGCATGCACAACTACACGATGCGCTTTAGTGACCACACGGCTCCAGAGTGCCTCAGCGAAAATGTAGAGGTGGAGTACCAGAAAGAGGGCGAGAAGGTGACCAAACTGACTCTGACGGATCCTCAGCCCAAACATCAACAGGGCAACTTCAACATGGTGCTGAAGAACTGTGAAACCAACAGGACGCTGCAGGGACTTACCCTGAACTACAGAGTGTCTTTAATGAGGAGTGGACATCCAGGTGAGGAGCTGCCCATTTTGATTATTTCACTTTTTTACATTTTAGACAACTTTGTTTTCCAAGCACATTTCAGTTGAGTTTATACATAAAAGTAGAAATTTTAAAGCTTGTTGACATATTTGTCAAATGAATCACATAATGTTCGCCTCTGAATTAGTGCTGATCTAGAGTCTCTTGGGGCCCTAGGCAAGAATCAGTTCAGGGGGGCCCCTCCACAACCAGCGTTCATCACCATCATGTCTGCCAGTGTCCCGACACTTACTCCTCTTCCTCTTTTTTCCTTTTTCTCTCATTTTGTCAAATTTTGGTATTCACAGTAATAATGCCTGCAACCATTAGCAGGGCGACAAGAGTAGGTGCTGTCAGATGGGGGCCCCTTAGGGAGGTTTCCTACTGTAATTGTAAAATTTGCACATTTTGGTCCACTGCTTTGGTTTCAGTTTGTGAGCCCTCAGGGGCCCCCTGCTGGTCTGGGGCCCAAAGCAGTTGCCTGCCTTGCCTGTTGACAAGCAGCACCTCTACTCTGAATCTCTGAACAAAGCTTCAGATGAAAAATACCTTGGACACATGATCCAAACGCTCCAAACGAGGGGTGTTTGGGTTTTTTTTTTCAAACAAAGATGGAAAAAAGATAGAATTCAATGATTCAGTATATATAAATCTTTTCTGTTGTCATTTCAATCATTTTTATTCCACAAATGACAGTAAGTCTCCAAAAATCTGATTGGTGACACATAAGGGTTCAACATTTAGGATGTGTGAATACTAACATTTTTGACAGACATGATTTTACATAAAACATTTGGACCGGTCACAGCTTTTACTTGTTCCCTGGCCCAACAGGAAAGCTGTGAAAAAAAGACTATTTAAAAACAAAACCAAAATGTTGTCCCTCCATGTTGTTTTTCTCTCTTAGTCCTGTGCACAGTGGATCTGACTAAGCACAAAGGAGTGTCCCTGCAGATAGAGAAAGTTGGTTCTGATCCCTATTGTGAGATGAGCATTGACTCGAAGGTTGAAGAGAAGATACATGTGGCTTCAGGCACCAAGGCTGGCCTGTCGTTCCTCGACTGCCCAAATGAAGACGTGCGGCTGACAGCCACTAAAGTTATTGGTGAGATATTTTTATTTGGCCCGTGTCTTGTGAATGAACAGAGCTTACCGTCAGGTGGATTTTATCACAAAGAAATATTTAAGACAGAAAATAAGTCACACTACCAATTGTTGCCAAATGATTTCGATCATTACCAGGACTTTGGTATTTTTTTTAATTTCCTAAATTATGGAAGTCAGAAAGAATTAATTAAAAATTACCCCCCCCCCCCCCCCCCCAAAAAAAATAAAATATAGAAATGAATTATGATCTATGTTATCTCATCTTTGTGTTTTTCTCATCTCACTCTGCATTCTTCTGAACAGGTTGTCAAAACATGGCGTCGTGTTCTTCCACTCTCCTCACGGTTCCCAAACTGGATTCTTGTCTACAGATGCCCCTTCACAGCTTCACCTGGCACATCACCCCCCCCGAGGACGGCACGGTGGATCTGGTGTCGCCCACAGGGAGTCTACGACAGTCGCTGCCCGGCCAGGAGTGCAATCAGTCGCTCTCCCTGCATGTGTTGGAGGGCCACAGGTTTCCTGTCGGAGACTTCTGCTTTGACGGAGCCATCCCCAAAGTTCAGGTGCACTCCAACGTCTCCATCACAGCCACAGTCCCAGACTTCAGCAAGACCAGCGGACCTTTTCTCAACGTCAGCTACAGTGAGGAGATCCAAGGTAAGACATGACGGAGGTCTGCATACATCTGCAGATTATTTTAGTAATTCAGAAGTTATTTTTATTGAACAGTTTATCTGACCAGCGCTCTATAAACATTTCAATTTGTTATCAGACATGGATTCTAAATTCCAAATATCAATGTTTGAAATAAATCGCTGACGATCACCGAGCAGATCAGGAATGTTAAGATTGGATCTTTATACGACTCATATTACAAGATCATCTGAGCAGATAATCGGTTCCGAGCAATCTTGAGTCGGGAGCGACCCCATGATTGTCGGAAGGAGGGATCTGACCTCAAGGCTTAGGCACAGCAGTTTTAAAAACGTTTTCTAATCGTTGGTTAACATTTTGAGTGTTTTATCATTTCCTGAGTATTCATCAGCAGCAAAAGAAGCAGAAGGATTGAACAAATAATGAACCTGCCAGGGACTGCAGATGAAAATTTGCCTGCATGGCTAAATCTGGCACATTTACATGTGTGACTTCGTTGCTCTTGTTAATTAATGTGCGTTGTCCCTTTTAAATAAAGAAATCTAAAATCTAAAAAAGTAGGCTTCCGCAAAAATGTTAACCTAATTTAAGGTAGAAATGCAAATGATCTGTTTCAACTCCTAAAATATCAAAATTAAGCTGATTGTCTTAGTCTTTTGAAAAAATAAGTAAATTCAAACGTTTTAAGGTCTGTGTCTGTTCATTGAAGTCATCCCCTACAGGTTTAGAAAGCTACATTACACTACATTTCCTCCATTCAATAGACCAAACTGTTAAAGCTTATGTCTGTTTTGTGAATTAGCTGCACACAATGTATGTCAAGTTTTAATAATCCTACTATATACTGTCTAAACTGTAAATGTGGTTCAATAGAGCACATTTACTTTATATGAGTATTCCACACAGGGGCACTGTTGTACTACAAATGTTTGAGAGTACAGTACTCTGCATCATTTCCATGTCTTTACAGAGACCATCATTTACAATATAAATCCGACAACGTCGTCTCCGACCCTGCTGGCTACCCCCAACTGGCCTGGGGGCATGAGGCCTTCAGCCACTCTGTCCTGGATCGTCAATGTCCCGAGCGGCTACAAAGCACACCTGCAGTTTGTCAACGTCAGCCAGCCCAAATGCAAAGACAAGCACACCTCCATCAGGGTGAAGAAGCTGGGGGAGGAGGAGGAGATGTTTAGCCGCAGAGAGGACAAGCAGTCGGAGGACAAGCTGCTTGTGGATCAGAGTTTCTACCTCAACATGTCCAACTGTATTCCAGAGGAAGGAGACTTTGGTGCAGTGACCAAAATCGTTCTTGAGAAGTCATCCAGTAAGGAAATAGGAATCATTCAGGCCTTTGACCTCTTGTTTTAAGAATATATAAACACCTAACATGAATAACTCAATGAAAGGACTTCATTCTTCTCTTCTGTTTGCTTCTACAGATTTGTTGGCCATTCTCCTGGGGATAGCAGGAGCTCTTTTACTTTTGCTCACAGTGCTGGCTGTTGTGTGCTTCATTACAAAGTGAGTTCACATGCAGCAAAGTGTCTTTGTTACGTGTGAGAGTTTGAGTTTAAATAGAATGGAAAAAGGCTAGAGTCTTTGCTTTTAGTCTAAATTGGAAAAGGTGAGAACAAACGACATTACTGAGTCTTAAAGTGATAACTCCAGAAGAGTTTCATACATGTCTCCTTTTTTTTGCGTTTCCATTTTGGCCAGATTCCTGGACTTTAATCTCTTTTTCCATAAATTAAGATATTGAGTTAGTCTTTGCTTCCGATTGGCTGTTACTGCTTAACGGATGCATTTGATGATAGAGTAAAAATTGTTTATTCTAAGGTCAGTTCTTCAGTAGTGAGTCTGAAACAAGCCCAAATTTGTCAAAATAATAACTGAATTTATTTATTTAAAAAAAAGATTCAAACACAAACAAATGTTTTACGTGTGATTCTTAGAAACATTTCCTGAATATGGGCTCTGTGTTTAAAGCACAATGCTTGAAGCATCACGTTTTTAGATCTCAACTCATGAAGTGAAACTTATTATTTTGTATTTTTAAATCCTTGTCAACATCCTGGTTAAAGCTTTAGTCAACTCTTTCTTATTGTTTGTTTCCTGCCTTCGTCTTTTCAAACAGAAAGAGGAAGAAAGACAAGATGAAAAAGGAGGCATCCATCTACATGGGCAAAGGGAACATCTTCCGCCCAGGTGACAGGCACTTTAGCAAAAGCCGATCTGACAACGAATCTCATGTCTACACTTCAATTGATGAGACGGTGGTGTACGGCCACCTGCTGGCTGACTCCACCTACTCGGACAGCATCCAGGATCATTACAAAGGCATGCAGCAGGACTCTTATCAAACATTTACTGGCCCCACTGATGGAGAACTGCCTGTTATCAATGAGCCGGATAGCGAGCCTGAGATGGACCATTTCAACACATTCCTGAACCCTTCAGAGACTTTCATCCCGTCTCGCCCGCGCACTCCCATTGAGCGGCAGGACAGCCTTGGCTTCCAGGACCGCAGAATGATGGACAATGAGCTGTACACGTTCAAGAGCACAGGTGATATGAACACTATCCAGCTCTCTGCTGCTCACATGAATCCACAGCCAACGATAACAGAAGATTCCCTGTAGTGTGTTAGGACTGTAATCGCACGATGGACCGCTGTTACTGAATTCTTGTTTGAGCACCAGGTACCCCTGGACTCTCCACATGTGAACTTCTGTGCCTCGATAATACTCAGGGAAAGAGAGTTCATGGAGCTCCTGAATGTATGATGTGTACATTGTCTTGTCAAAATCAGTAATTTCTGAGGGATTAAGAGTAGAAGCTGTGATCTTTTCAAGGAAGTCTGGTAATTTGGGAGATGTTTGCGCCCTGCTGAGAGCCCGATGAGAATATTATAGAAGTTTGATAACATGTTTTTAACTCAACCTTGGGGGTAGGCTACTACTTGTAGATGGTTTGTGTTAGTTTTTCAGGTACAGGCTAACTGTTGTCCCCTGTTTTTTGGCTTCACTTACTGATAAGCTAACCGACATTTCGCTGTAGCCTACTCCGCAAACATTGGTCATTGGTCAACATTGGTCCAGCTTTTCATCTACGTCTTTGTAAGAAAGCAACATAGATGTCTTTGGTATTTCTTTAAAATTTAATTGGTTTAGTTTTATTAAATTGATGCACACATGTGGCATGATTTAGGCGCAAGGGGGGAAAAGGTGCAAGTACCTTTTGGTCCATGTGTTTTTATATTGTTTACTAGTTGTGTGTTTTTACATTACCTGTAAATACATTTTTGTTTTTGCAATAAATTTTAGAAAAATTATCCAAAGAGGAAATGTTTACTTCTTCAATTACTGTCACTTTCAGTTCTGCATACTGGATTGTGAAAACACGTTCGACCACAAGATCTCTGGCCATAAAAAATAAGTGTGAAGAAGAAGGGTGTGGAAGACCTCAGACTTCAGAGCAATGCAGCCCATGTTTAGGCTACCATGGAGAAGTTTGTTTTACTGGAAACAACAAAAGCAGGAGCCAGGTTTGCATAGTTGCACCACATTTCTTGCAGATGCTGGGTTTTAAATGAAACAAGACTTGTCTTGTTCATTGTCTTTTAGTGTCGACTTCACTGGACTTTTCCCCCCAAAATGTATGGAAGACAATTGCTATAGTTCTAGCTCATTATTTTATGGTAAATATGAAGGCTAACCCAAGCAGCTATAGCCACTGAAAAAAAATACTGTTATTAGGGGGAAATAGGCACGCAAATGCTTTAAAAAATATATTTCTCTTCTGGATATTCTTATGTCACATAGGGTTGTTTAACCAATTTAGAAACTACATCAAGTTAAAATATGTTAAATTTCAAGGTACTGGCAGGCAAATACTTTTACTGCTGGACAAAGTATGCTAGCTGTTTCCCTCTGTATTTGGTCTTTGTGCTGCAGGCTTGCAAGCTGCTGGTGTGAGCTAGTGGTGTTAATCTGGTATCTAGCATAAATATTGTTCCTTTAATAAATGAAAGCAGAGGAATGGATTTTTTTAATATAGTTTTTATAGTAAGTTGATGGTATTTTTTCTGGTAAGATGATTGATTCCATTTTATGGTATCTCTAGTAAATACAGACTGGAAGTATAGCTGCCTTAGCGGTTAAGAAATTGAAAAAAACTAGCCTGGCTTTGTCCAAAGATTAAAAACAATCTACAAAACGTTTTTTTTCATGAACAAATTATATGTATTAAATCCCTGAAGTAACTTTATTTAGTGTTGTCACTTAAAATCACTACTACTTTACAGGCAACACATTTTTCAGAACTATCTGTTTCCCTCTAGTCTTTTTGCTAATGAGCTAGCAAGCTAGCAGATGTTAGCCATCAAATTAGGTGGTTTCAATTTTGCATCAAGGTACTTCCTAAAATATTTCCTTCCAGAAATGTCAGGAGAGGAATGGAGCTTATAGTTTATTGATTTTTTTTTTTTTTATCAGGTTATAACACGAGACATTATAGGAGATTACAAGACGAGTGACAGAAAACAATTAAGGCTTAAGGTTGAGTTTACTTTTCTCTTTAATGCAATATAATAATTTCCAGCTCAATGCGAGTTCTGTTGTTAAATACAGTAGATGGGAAAGAATGTCTGCGATTAAACCAGTGATTCTCAGCCAATGGGTTTAACTCCTATCATAGGTGTTGAAATACTGCACCCAGTTTTTACATTTGTGAAAGGTGCCAGCACCAACACATACATTTTGTCATAGGAAGGCTGTCATTTTCATTCAACCATTAAGTATATGTTTTAGAATTAATGGAACCATTCTAACTTTAAAATAAATCTTTGACATCAAGGCGGGGTCATGGATTTCTTTCGGAAAAGACAAACAATTTTTCTAGACTGAAAGGCGTTCTTCTTGGTTTCATTGTGACCACAAAGAATGCAGTAAATGACACATCTCCAGATCACGTCTTTAAAAAATACAACTGTGACCTTTGGGCAAACATTTGGTCTCATTGCAACACCAGCTGAGAACCACTGATTTTAAACTCTTTTTAGAATAGTAGGCAAATTGGCATTGCAGCAAGGGTACAGACTGAAAGCAGCTACAACCATGCGTTGTCTATGATGACATAAATGGAATCAAACAATGTTGAACTGGCAAACAGAGGGCTTCTCGTCACGACAGTTCTCATCAGACCACTTCCCATTGGGGGCCACAGACAGGACAGCACAGTTATGGGACATCCCACCATCTGGCTGACGGGACTGGTAGTTGGATGTGTCCCAGTTTTGGAATGAAATGCTGAAGCCAGACGTATCCATCCAGGTGCCCTCGGTCACCATGTCGTTGACGCCCAGCCAGATCTGCTCATCAGGGCCGATGCTCTGGCGGATGTAATCTCTGAGCTGGTCGTTCTCATCGCTGGATGTGGGCGTGCCAAGGACACCGCCCATGGCGTTGCAGTCCTCACTGGCAGTGTGATAGCGTTTTCTCAGAGGGTCAGCCAAGTAACACTTGCCATGGATCTTTGTGCCTTTCAAACAGACTGAAGTGAAAAATAAAAAGGAGCAGATGTTAGATGTATGTCATCATTATTCATTGTCATGAAACAGGAGATAGTTCTAATAGCCTTTGTCAATGGGATTAAAAGAAGTCCTCTAATCTGTTTTTGAGACAGTTAATAAGCACAGTATGCTTAAAATAAATGGGCAACATGATTGCATGATAGGAATGGATATAATTTTGTGTTCTGGGCAAGAGGTCAGAAAGTGTATTCCATGTGTTTCCCAGATTAGGTATTTGCACTTTCAAAAACCACATGTATCCCATCCGTCTGAATCTTACAGAAAAGCATACCTTAGACTTTGGACTCCAACATGGACACATATTTAGTTCTCTGAACAATGTAGCTAATGTTGTAATCCACTACAGACAGTTACTTATCTAAGCCTGGAAGAAGTACATCTTGCTCAAGGACACTAGCAGCTGAAAGTTCACTGATACAGGGGCTAAAACCGGCTTAGTTTCCAATCTAAGATCTGATTTTATGCGATCGCTGGCAACATTATCCTGTTAGGGACCACCTGGGCCAAAAAAATAAATCACGTTTGTCTCCCATTGCCCCTCCAGCCGTAAACCTGTGTGTCATGGTAATTTAATTTATCTAGGAAATCTCAGAAAAATTTACTCAATGAAAATTCAAAACCATTCAATAAACTCTGATAACTATTATCCATATTGCTCTTTCTCCTCAGCAACATGATTTAATATTTCTTACTACTTTTATTCTGTTTCCTGCTGACATGAAGGACTTTGTTGTTTTGTAAAAAGCTTTTTAAAATAAAAAGCTAATATCATTACTATTCAAAGAAGATTTTGGCAGAGCACCCCTCTTCAAGACTCTCTACAAGCTTTATTATTATAATGTTCAAAAGTGGAGTTTACCTGTCTGCAGGGCTTGTTGTTCCTTCAGAGGTTGAGCTCCTGGACGATGTCTTCGATCTGTTTCTGTAGCTCCTCAATGGCAGGATCCTTTGTTGCTTCTGATTGCAGCCACATAGAGACAAAAGGACATTTAAATCAGGTGTTATTTGCTTTGCATGCTCAGGGATTCATGAATATACAGAAATATGCTGCTTGAAGAGAGTTCATAAAAGAGTGCCTGAGATTATGTTTCTGCAGATTGCCTTGTACCTTTTTCAGTGGCTTCTTCTTCAGAGGATTCTGCTGAAATGAGTAGTTCACCAGTACCCAACACTCCAGCAGCGCACACACTCCTTTGAACTCCATGATGTGAACTTCAAGAATGACGCTGCTCCAGTGTGTGTGGATGGATGGATGGATGGATGGATTCTCTCTCTCTCTCTCTCTCTCTCTCTCTCTCTCTCTCTCTCTCTCTCTCTCTCTCTCTCTCTCTCTCTCTCTCTCTCTCTCTCTCTCTCTCTCTCTCATCTCTCTCTCTCTCTCTCTCTCTCTCTCTCTCTCTCTCTCTCTCTCTCTCTCTCTCTCTACTCTCTCTCTCTCTCTCTCTCTCTCTCTCTCTCCAAAAAGAGAGAAGGCTCATCTTGCTTCAAAAACTTTATGTGGATAGCCAGAACTAACAAAAACCTGATCTGTGAGACAGGTGGATACAATACAACATACATATCAAAAATAAATACACAAACTGTGAATCATTTATTGCTTAAATGGCCTAATAAAAGGGGTACAGCATCATCATTATAAAAACATGGCAAATATTTTCTTTCTCGAAAAGTTTTGCCTGAATTTTTTTGGGAAGTCCTTAGGACTGTTGCCATTTGGAAAAACAAAAAAATATTCCCAGGTGTTTTTGGCACCTTATTCCAGCCATGAACAACCTGTTCTCTGCATACGTTTTTAGTTTTCAAAATATGCAGTGTGAGTTTTAGCCATAAAAAGGACTTTGTTTTGGACCCGCCTGCTACCAGTCAGCACACACCCTCTAGCAGTCTGAGGGAAGAGTGGAAATGATCCAGAGTCACATCTGGTCTTTCTGTAAGATTTCCATTCGACACAATCCTCGACTGACACGTGGCAAAAAGAACAGACGCACAGAGTCTGGACTCGATTTTTCACTTCTGTCTTGACAGCACTGTAATAAATATACACTTGGAAGTATTGAGCATGCCAGTTTGTTTATTTTACAAATTACTGATCTCAAGTATCAACTGTTCTCCCCTTGTTATTACATAGAAATATTAGGGTTGCAGCCTGTATTATAAAGTAAACACAACTCTCTACTTACACAATAATATCAGGGGTGTGTCTATCCACTCTTCCTACCCTGTAGTTAGACAGCAGGCTGATATTAGAGGTGTGTTTCTCACCTTGTTACCCTGCAAAAGAATAGTTAGATTAAGATTATAGCAGTCAGTAATGTTAAGGGTCCAGGCTGTATTCTAAAGTATCTTTATGTTTGTTTTCAACAATAATATTCAGGGTGTGTGGACTTCTTTTCTAATCACATCACTTTAGGTTACACTGACTGAACAGGAGGCGGCTGTGGTTCAGTGGTAGAGTCGGTCGTCTCTCAACCAGAAGGTTAATACTAATGGACACTTTACATAGCAGCCTCTACCATCAGAAAGAACATGTGTGGGTGTGAAGAGTCAGAAAGACTAGAAAAGTGTTATATAAGCTCAAGTCCATTTATCATTTTTACAGAATATCTTCATGAAAAAAACACCCTCAAATACAAGACGGATTTAGAAGTTCACATTTCTATTAGAAAATTCTGCATACATGTACAAACACACATACTGACGACACAGTAGTTATTTAACCAAGGAAGCCAACTTTCTGTCGCTTGGTTCCCAAACTCTCTTCCTGCTGCAGAAGCTTCATAAGAGGAGCATGAAGAGCTTTCCCCACCCGTTTACCTGCCTGGAGACAACAGAATACGTAAATACCTTTATGATGTAGAATCTTACACACACAGTATCAGATTCAGTCTGTATTAACACATATAACTCTGTACTTTATGTTAAGAAAGTTGTAAAACTCAAGATTTTTCAGCAACATTATCTGCACACCTGCTCCAGAAAATCTAAATAACTCACAAGTGTAAGTTTTTTTTCTCCCTTCTATGAAAACTGCTTGTTTCTACCTAAAGTCATGTGTGAGATTGTTTCTTTAGGATATAAGACATCTAATCTCCCTTTTGGTTTTTGTCCAAACACCTTTATGTTTAGGACAAAAGAATAAATAACCTGTGGCAGACTGAAAATGACTTTACTGTCACTTTTCTTGTGAGTGTTCCTCAAGTTCGCCCAGCAGTATGTGCCCCTTCTTTTTGTTTTTTAATTGTATGATCCTGTAACCCAACCAGCACCTGAGAATAAAGGCTGGCTGTGCACGGGGTACCCTGTTGGTCATCTTTATATTTATGTTTTTTCTCTTTCCTCTTACAAATCATTCTCTTATCAAACTGTGGCAAAGAATGAGCCACTTTAAATCAATCCAATTAAATAAAGCAGTGTGTTTATATTTATGTATTAGTTTATTTGTCAGGGAAAATACATGTAGGCATTGGCACGTCTAATTAAAGTGCAACCGATGCATCTAAATAAGACTTAGCAGAGTCAGATTTGTAGTCCTTATCCCAGTTTAGGCTTTTAGGAAATAACACACGATACAACAACACTAAAATAGACATAAAAACTATCAATCACAGCAGACATAGACGGGCAGCTACAAGGATGGATAAAAGCTAACAGTAAAGCACACAAAGACACTAAGCAGATTGATAATAATGACTAAGAATAAGAAGTAAGAACTAGAACTGAAATAACAACTAAAAAGAAACAAGAGTAAAAGATAAGTAAAATATGCTGTGCTCTATAAAACCAGTAACTTAGTGGTCACAGATTTCCAAATATGTGTGCCTTTAACTAAGAAAAAGGACTGCTGCTGTTTTACTGGTTTAACTGCCCCTCTTGTATACTCAGTTAAAAGAACCACAAACTACATGACTTTTAGAGAAGCAGGTTTTGTTGCTTTGGGTCATCGCTGGGCTAGCTCTTTCCATTGTGTCACACTGAGCTAACAGGCTAACAGCTAACAAGATATTATGGCTGCAGAAAAGAGACTGTATTGATCCTCTAATAAAGCTCAAATCAAGTCTGTAATTTTGGAAAGAAAAAGAAAAATTCTGCTAAAGCTTCACTTGAGTCGACAGGACAACAGATGGCCGAGGACGAGGTCTGGACTCACCTCTGTCATTTCATAGATGCTCTCTGGGTCCAGGCTGCCTCCACCCACCTTCCTGGTGCAGGTGACGGTGCCCTTGTGTGTGACAGAGATGATAAGGCTGGCAACAGAGCAGGCCTTCTCCTGCAGGGTGGCATCCACTACGTGCCTGTGACCCACCTGCAGAGAAAAAAAAAAACACAATGTAAGGGGGAGCCAAGCACTATGTAATTTCCCTCTAATAATGGTTTTCAGAAAGTGTACTTACCTTACACAACGTCACTATGCAAGGAACGTTTTCTACATCGAGCCTCATGCAATCATACGGATCATCCGAAAGCTCAATTTCCTTTCCTCCTTCGTCGTCAGATGATATGTGCACTCTGGGAATTCTGTCATAAAGACAATTAGAGGAATGTATAGAAGTTTTCAAAGGTCACACATTATGCAAAATACTTTTCACCATGTTTTTTGAACGCTCACTAATGTGAGCTCAAACAGGCCGTTTGAAAATGTTCCCTTTGTGACATCACAAAGGTCAGTGACCCCTCCACCAGATGGGTGACACTCCCACAGCTAGGTGTTTGTTCTGCCCTCTGAGTCTGCCTTCTCACCGTAAACAATAAGGCATGGAGCGAGAAAGACCGAGGCCCTTTCCGAATTGTCACAGTTCAGTGGGCAGTACGTACTATTCAGTATGGAGTTTCAGTATACTGAACTTTCATGGTCATTCAGTATGCATTTTTTGGGTCCACCTCAGTATACTGAACATTTCAGTATGGATACTAACTTCCGGGTTTTATGCAGTATGGATCGGATGCGTGCTTTTAGGAAATGAGTTGTATTTTACCAGCCACAATGCTGTGCAAAATTAAACGTAAATCGTAACGTCACGTCCGCCTCCAAATCAAAACAAACGAGCGTGGATTAATTGAATCAATTTTTAATCTAGAGTTAAAGTCCCGACTGAAATCACTACTTTTAATTAACAACAGCAAATATAACAAATATCTGCATTATTATAAAACCGTTCTCCCTCTATTTAAATAATGATTTCACTATTTAAATGTGTCTTTATTGGTTTATTTTACTTTATATTCCGTATCTTACTGTCTTTCATTTGTTCTTTTCTTTATGTACTGCATGTTATTTAATCTGCCTTTTACTTGATTTACATTGTGATATTGTTTTTTGTTTACCTGACTGTATATGCGCATTACTCCTCTTGAATAAACCTAAACAAAAAAAACAAAAAAAACGGGTGGATGCGGCCGGTTCGGGTAACGTAAATGACGTCACTTCCTGACTGAATGAATCAGAAGAAGTAGGAACAAATATCTGCCTACTGTGCGTGCATACTGAATAGTAGGTACTAACAGTATGCAGCACAGATAGTACGTACTGCGTACTGAAAGATTGAGTAGGTACTTGGCAATTCAGATACGGCCCGAGTACACTCAAGCCCTTCTAGAGAGGGGGGTGTGGTCAGACACAGCTCATTTACATATTTAAAGGTACAGACACAGAAACAGCCTGTTCTGAGCAGGGCTGAAATAGAGGGGTTTATAGACATGATCAAATACAGGATCAGAGTGGATTTAGAACAAGAAACTTCACACACATGTTTTGAGGAGCTCTGAGACTTATTTACACTGAAGAGGAGGAGGATATGTGACCTTCACATTGAGCAATCGATCATTTTAAAGACCTTGACAAATACCATTGGAGCGCTTTACTTACTTTGTGTTGAAGAGAGCTGCCTTGATAGCTATTGAAATGGCATCATACAGGTTTCCATCACACTGCAGGAGCTGTGGGAACATATCAGTGTGAGATTTTACCTTAGTGAGGAGAACTGAACTATATACACAAGGACGAAATGTGCTGCTTGAGTTATTCCTGCTCAGAAACTATTTGCGAAGACAATCTGTATTTCACAGACCTCCTTACCTACCCCCATAAAATATACTGAATTGTGTAATTCTGCATTTCTTGTTCTTTACTACACGTCTTTATCAACAAGAGAAAAATGTCCAAAGTGTGTATGACCCACATGGGCCATTACTATAACCACATGTTAATACAGAGTTCATATGTGATCCAAACAGACAAAAGCTGGAGGGGAAAGGATTATTACATAATATTTTATTGTTATTTATTCTTCTACATTATTCAAAAGGGACAGAGAAAATACACAGGATTTAGAAAGTTTAACAAGACATGACTTCATGCTGCCACTCACCAGCACATCCACATAGAGGACCCAGCAGTGCTCTCCTGCACTGATGCTGAGGCTCTTCAGGTCCACACTGTGTTTGTTGTTGAAGACTTTGTAGAGAGTATTACTCAGCTCTGTGCCAAGCTCCTCACCTCCTCTGCCCTCAAACTCAGGGGTGGCGTTGGCTGAACTGGTGAAAGAATGGTTGTGCTTTTTTTATGATTTTTTTTTTTTGTAACTTACCTAACCTGGATGTGTTTAAAATAAGACCAGAGATGATTCAACAGTTCCTCCTAGTGGCAGGGTATACATCAACACATGACAAAAACGTAGGACCTATTACCAAGGAAGCAATCTTTACCTTTGGGAACCATGAAAACCAATATTTATTTTGGTTTTTAAAACAAGTTTTTGTCAAAAGCAATTGAAAATGTGATTTCATTTAGAGTAATTTCAACAGTATAATGAGTTAAATTGTACTTATTAAAAGTAATGTTAGTAAGGTGCAATAAAATCTCAATAAATTGAAATCAGACTTTTGATTGGTTCAACATAACTTGTAAAATGCACTTCTTCTTTGTAAAGTGTTGGTTTATATGTTTTCTTCTGTATAGCACATTGAGTTTACATTTGTATGAAATGTTCTGAACAAATAAAATTACATTTCTTTTTTTATGTCTCACCTCAATATTATTCTATTATTTGCACAGGCATATGTGTGTATGTGGGCAGTTGAGTGCTTGTAGCATGTAAGGTAGCAAATGGTGTTTAACTATGTGTTACATTTCATTGTGAGATTGTCCACAGTGGTGTAAAAAAATTACCACTACTGATTATTTAAAGGTAATCTACACTGACAGCATTTTACACTGATAATATTCATACTGGACGTTTTCGTAAATATTATTAAAATAATAATAAAGACAGACACAGTCTGTGTCTTAGTATTATTGTTTCAATTGATGTTCCTGAAAAATGCACATGTAGTAATATGTAGTGTCAGTATTATATAATGTTGTGTTGTACATAACAGCTGTGGCTCACTTGGTAGAGTTGTCGCCTCTCAACCGGAAAGTTGACGGTTCAATCCCCAGCTGGGCAACATGTCCGATGTCTGAAGCAGTGTGATTGCTCCCACTGCTTCAGTGGTGGTGTATGAATGGGATTAGTTACTTCTGATGATACTACATAGCGATCACTACCATCAGTGTGTGAAAGGGTGTGAATGTGTAGGTGTGACCTGCGGTGTAAAAGCGCTTTGAGTAGTCGGAACACTAGAAAAGTGCTATATAAGCTCAAGTCCATTTTTCCATTTACATAAAATGTTGGTCCCTGACAGGAGCTGGTAAGTGTGACTGGTTTGGTAGCAAAATATATACAAAATAAACCTCTGTTTATACAGAAGTCATTATGTGTACAATACATACCAATCCACAAAGAACTCCAAATAGCCTTCGTTTGGGACCAGAGGTCTTGGTTTTCCAATTTCAGCTTTAACCCCAACTAGAACCGCGGTGTGCCCCTGAAAGAAAAACACAAGAGAACAGTTGATCAGTCATCTTTCTTTACGTTAGAATCAGAATCAGATTTATTGGCCCTGTATGCTTACACACACAAGGAATTTGGCTTCGTTGAACTGTGCTTTCAGCGTACAAAAAGTACAACATTAAATAAACACTAAACAAGGCTAAACAGTGCAAACATGCTGAGATGAGCTTGATAGTAAACACGTGATTATGTAACAGATGGTTAATAAAGGTAGTTTTACAGTATTACAATAATATACAGAGATGAAGTAGAACCATACTAACATGTGTTGCCAAGGTAACGAGTGTGTACCAATAGTCTTCTTCGTGTGAAGACAACATGAGCCAACATGGAGGACTTCTACATTACCAGTGTGATTTTAGCCGAGCCGTCCGTGTTTGACACCACATCAGTCTCTATTTCCATGTGTCTGTAGTCCTCACAGCCTCTTCCATCCACCCGTAAGTCATCCTGATGTAAACAACATTACAGTATCAGACATAGGAAACAGTAGGGCAGCTTTCTTTCTAGCGTTACACAGAGTAAATGTCCGTCTTGGTGTTTATCGAAATTATCAAGGTAGTTACATACCCGAATACCGTGTAAAATATACACCTTTTCCGCCTCGCTAACTTGTACTGTAGCCATGTTGTTGAACCGCCTGCATGTGAGTGAGTCGCTACCTTATGTCGTCATCATCAGACGACGAATAAAAAAAAAAAAAGGAGCGTTTGAATTTGCCCACTGTGTTCACTTATGTCTCGATTTAATAACCTCAGCGTGCAAGAAAGAGCGTACCGAAGAAAAAAACATTGAAATTGAGACAAATTAAATTAAAATGACACATGGTGTTGCCTGATAAGGGTCAGTTACTTTTATGGTGTGTAACTCTCTTTAAGTTAGTATTTAAATTGATCTTTTGTGGTTTCTTCTTCACTTTTGAATTGTAATGCACTAATATTTAAGTTTTTATCACAGTCAGACTGGATTTCTTTTATTAGTTCTAATTGTTTAAAAAAAAATACACACATTTTTGTCCAGCGTTTAGCATTCCAGGCAAGTCTTATTCAGCCAGCGGACATGATATTTGCTGATAAAATGCATTTTATGCTCTTAAGTTATGCTACTGTACAATTTCTTTTTCGGACTTGAATTTACATGTTTTTGGTTAGGCTAATTAATTTCAAGGATTCAGGAAATAACTTTAAACCAGAATTATTTTTGTAGATAGTCACCGAGAAACTTTATTAAGCAAGTACAAAATGAAGTGCGATTTTCCCTCGCATACGTTTTCGTTGATGGGACTTTAACTGAATACGGTCATTGACCTAATGTTAATAAAGTAATTGTTAATAATGATTATGCCTTGCATAGACTGAGCGAAAGTGATGCCTGACAGACTGCTATCAGGGCACACTCGCCTAACACACTTCCCTCAGAGCACACTCGTCTGACAGACTCTTCTCAGGGCACAGTCGCCCGCCACACAGAGGGAGAGTGTCGGACTTCCTGGTTGGCTCTGCGCTGTGTTGTCCTGTTCCCCGCAAAGCTTTCTGGATCTAAGAGGCGGAAGCACCAGAATAGTTGGGTATCGGCCTGTTTTAAAAAGGGCTCGGTCCGTCTTTGTTGTGTTTAGCACACTTAGCATAATTTCGGCGAATTAACAAATCGTCGAAACCGAGGCAGCAGTGAAAGTTGGAGCGGTGCCGCGCAGCTGTGGAGAGCTGCTGCCCGAGGATCAGTGAGGTTAGCTGGGATAGAGCTAACTGACAGAGCGGCGGATGAGACGGTCTGGAGCGTTTTAATTCACTACGACCAGAAACTACACCAGGACTTCAAGAAACTTTTGAGACGCCAGGAGAGGGCGAGGTAGGTTTTTATTTGAACTAACAGGAGCGTTACTTTAACTTGATATAAATGTTTACTGACTATTATCAGCTATTAAGTGACGTAAATCCAGATATCCTGAGGTATCCTGCTTCAGATGGCATAGTTACTTCCTGGTCTTTTTTGTTGTTGTTTGTTTAAAGATTAAGCACTTTCTGGAAGTTCATTCAGTATTTCCTTGCATTGATATCACACCTGAACAGGCCCCATGGGTAATTGTAAGATAACTTGTTCTTTACGGATCCATTAGAGGTCAATGTGGCATGAAGACAGACTCCAGGGAGTCCTGCTAAAGAGCACATAGATCTATCCTTATTGTTAAAACCTATGAAGTGTTGCTCTTTATCAAAACATCTTACCTTGAAAACGGTGTACTCAAGCAATGCCATCCATTCATTTTTTTATAGTACAACTGTAAGTAATGAAACAGTTCATCATCTCAGGTAAAGATCATAGTGGAATCATTTCAAGTTTGTCAGGTTGCAAGAAACATATCAAGTTGGGTTGCTAAAGTGACTCAGTATGCATCTGTGTTGTAACTTCAAAATCTATTAATAATTTCATTCATATTTCCCCTTCCTGCTTATTTATTTTTGTCAAATATGAAAAACCCACCGAGTGCAGTTTGAACATGCTCGTGGGTGATTGTGATCCACTTTTTGTTGCATTTGTTTCATTGACTATAAGATTGATCCAGAAAAATAATCAGAAGATTCATTCTGCTCACTAAAACAAAACGATGTCCTCGTCTCTATCACCTTTCAGAAGACACTTTCCGCTAAGTTTAATTCATTTTAGGAGGATGGCAACCCCTGAATAAAAGAATAACAGAGGCTTAAAAGTATTTCATAATAAAAAGAAAATCAAATGAGAAAGAGGGATCCAGGATCTGGGGTGATGTGTTCACTTTTCTTTGTCTTGAGCAGCGGTATAAAGATTCAGTATTCGGTTTATTGCCATGGAAGTTTAGTCATATTTCTGTTGTTGCTGTTTTTAGTTGCATTATGATCGATGTAAAAGTAGAATAAAGAAGAGAAACAGAGGTTAACAGCTGTGCTCTTTCACTAAATGAAAGAAAAGATAACACATGAGCTACAGTCGTCTGAAAGTTTCCTTTCGCTGTAAAGTAGAAGTGTATTAAGAAGATTTGAATGGAAAGACTTGAGCTCCAGTCCTTCGAGCCAGGTGGTTCAGTAATCCCAGACTTGTAGTGAAAGTGATACCCACAGACTGAGCAAACCTCCAACCTGACCTCCTGCTGCACTCCTGCTGTGTGTGATGACACGAGTGGTCAAAGGGTCAGGAGCACACAAACAGAGCCTGAGTCGCTCATACGTCCTCCTGGACAAGTTTCAAGTTATATAATTTACATATTAAGCAACACTACAGGTCTGTTGGGCAGTGACAATAGAGCCTGATTGCTGCCATGGGTACAGTCACATGGATGGATAAATTCAGGATGTTCAGGACTAAAGGATTTAAGAGCTATCATCAATAAACCATTACCCCTTTGTCGAATGACTTCCTTGTTTGACTGCCATTGAAACATGGCTGACTCCAATGATTTACTATCTTCTCTTTCCCATGTTCTATTTCCCATGTAGTAAGTAACAATCCTTGTTATCTCCGTATTTGTTTTGTTTTCCATATTGTCAAACAGAAAAGGCTATATTTGTAGTGGTTGCTGCATCAGTTCTGTATTGTTGCTACATCGTCCTCAGAGGTCAAACGTATGTGACTTTTTTTTCAAGAAGAAAACCCAATCATGACTCATCAGCCTCGTGTCTCTATCAGACTGTACTGTAACTTAGGGCACGGTCACACTGACCAAACGAACTGGACTTTAGCGTTGAATCATGCTTGGGCACGGTACGGATGGCCAGTGGGGCCGCGCCCTAAGATACTAACAATGGTGGTACTCGATGATAATTGGCTGGTATCATGTTCAGACACTTCAGACTGTTAGCATGCTAATGAAGGACACATAAACACTTCAGTGTAGAACTGTTATGATGTTTGATGCTGCATCATTTGGTCCCAAATACATAATATGAGTTTTATTTCATAAAGTCCCTGCTGCCATTTCTGCTGACTGATTGTTAGCAGTTTCAGTCTATGTTAAGCTTTTTGACATTCATACTCAAATGCAAAAACCCAAACGTGGTCAGGTAGAAATAAGCACATGTTGTTTATGTAAACACAAGGAACACAGACCGATGAAACATACAGGTGTCTTCAAGTTAACAGCGTGTTGCTGTTCATAACAACAATATCGCAGTTCATTGAGTTGTATGATGCTAAGTCTTAATAGCTAAATTGTTGCTAACACAGCCTCTTAGGCAGACATGTTAAGGCTGGATAACAGCAAAGTCTCAGACACCTACCATGCCCTGAACAGTCAATATGAACTTTGACCTGAGAAACAGGTTCCCATGTTATAATGTCAGACTGAAGCAGTCAATCCTAAAACTCAATATGGAGCTGAATCTCAGTACACTGAAGGCCTCTGAATATGTGTTTGTTGTTTGAAGGTCGTGTAAAATGTTTGTATCTTGTCTTTCATTTTTCTGTTGCAAATGGAGCTGCTGTGATGCAAGACACATTTCAGACAATAAATCAATCATAATCTGTGGTGTCCGGGGCGACGTGGCCTAGTGGATGTGTGCGCCCCATGTACAGAGGCTGTAGTCCTCCAAGCGGACAGCGCAGTTTTAAATCCGCCCTGTGGCTTCTTTCCTGCAAGTCCGTCCCCACTCTCTCTCTCACCCCAATGTCTGACTCTATCCACTGTCCTGGAAGTAAATCTTTAAAACCCAGTGGTGTTCATTTGAATTAAAATCTATTGAATAGTTTAGAGATTTCAATCTGAACCAATTGGTTTTAGGATCCAACTGAAATGACAGTAATACAAAAAGAAAACCCAAACTATTTGTGAGAAATGATTGAGACAGGTTGAAAGGATTTTAGAGGAAAGAGAAGTGAATAATCTGCCAATAGGAGGCACCGCTTTAGTCTCTGTGCTCCTCAACAGGTGGAGCTTAGTGTGAGTCAGAGGTCAGGTGGGTGTGTTATGTGGAGAAAGAGGTCTGGTAATTGGTCTGGTCTTTAAGGTGTAATTGACCATGGAACGTGTTAGTTTAATGTAGAAATGATGTTGATTAATGTCCTGGAGAACGTGCTGTAGAAGGGCTCATGATCATTTTCAATCTAATTAAACTCCTGCTCTCAAGGGAGTAGTGCTTAACTGCCGGGGTCGTTGACCAAGCCCTTATTAAACTGGACATAAAAGTGGGATTAAGCTATAGCTGAGGAAAGCCTAATAGACTGATTGAATCCTCAGGAATGTCCAAGCAATCTGGTTTCACTCACTTTACGTTCAGCTTTCAGTGAGAAGAAGGGCTCACAGGTCTGGCCTTGTACAGCCAATAAGCTGTTTAATTCTTATCTGCACAAAAATGTAAGGCCTGTTTTAAAGAAATCCTCTTTAAAGTCAAACTCACAGTCAGTAGGGGGATGGCAGGGTAACACAGGCCCATGATAACGATGATGTATTACATTAGGATATCTGAGTATTCTTTTACCTCTGGTCATGCTTCATCTCTTACCGCTGTCTGACATTAACCCAACATCTTCATATTCTCTTATCCCACTGTCCACTTCTTCTTCAGAATTCATTTCTGTTAACGTTGTCACCCTCATTCATCTCATAAGCGCCATCCTGAGGAGTCATGAAGTACTGACCGTGGGTTCACTTGGCAGGGAAATGATCAATATGAGGCACCAGTGATTCAATAATTGTATGACACGATAGAGGTGGGCGATATGGGGAAAAATATCATATCATGATTTTATCACGATTTTTTTCATACTGATCTTTAGACAAATTTGTAAGTTACTGACCAGTTCAACCAAACTTATTTGATCAATATTTATGCACAATTTGAAGGTTTTCCTCACCACTTTGAAATTATGATTTAGTTATGTGTCCTCTTTTTATGTTCATCAGGGACAATTTCACGCAGTGATGCATTCATTTAAAAACATGTAGACTTCAAGTTCTTGTGTTTCTGTTCTATTTAGCCCTGCAGAGTTCCTACAGCTGTAGCTTCATACAGGCTCTGCAGCCTTTGTTGTTTTTTACGACATCATTGGACTAACTTTAGTTTTGTTTATATATAATCAAACATAATACAGGAGGTGTTCATTCTGTGACAAATGGTCAAAGTAAGTTTTACTGACAGAAGAGTTTAATTCATAGAGGGGGCGGGACTTGGTTGATTGACAGACAGACAGTCACCATGGTTACTCACGCTCACCTGGCTGCTGCGAATAAGTTAACTGTTGATCACGCCGTGTCAGTTTGGAAAACTATCAGTAGAAATATCATATGGAGTGGTTTTTGCGGACTTAAGTTTTAAGTTTCGTTTTCGTTTTCACCGCGGTGGAGCAGAAGGGGGGAGGGGGTGGAGACGCGTCTGTGTCGGTGCGGTTCTACGATCTCCCTGCTTTGGCAGATCGTCAGCATGTTAAAATCCTTCACGAGCTAAGATCGTTATATCGCCCACCACTATGACACGAGTCAGAACGATGATGTATTGATATTGATTTGATGTCCCACCCCTACTCATTATTAGAACTGTTGTGGGACCGAAGTCAGACAGACAGGGAGACAGACAGACAGGATTTTTTTCTGTATTTTCAAGCTTTTCTTTTTATCAAATCGAAACAATTGAAGTTTATCTAATTTTAGTTGCATCCGTTGGCCGATACCTTCCCTCACTAAACTCCTTCACCTTATTCCTTTCTGCTCCCCCCTCGTCCTCTCACCTCACAGTATGCGGCCTGAGTCGTTGTAGGATGAAGAGCCCGGCGCACCGCACCAGGGACATCGAGCGGCAAGCCGGATACCTGAAGCCCGAGCACTGCGCCCCTCCTCCACCCCGCACGGGCTCCGGCACCATGTGGTTCATCCGCGACGGCTGTGGCATCGTGTGTGGCGTCATCACCTGGCTCCTGGTCTTCTACGCCGAGTTTGTGGTGGTGTTCGTCATGCTGCTGCCCACCAAAAACCTCTTTTACAGCCTCTTCAACGGGGTGCTGTTCAACGGCCTCGCTTTCCTCGCCTTGGCCTCTCACGCCAAGGCCATGTGCACAGACCCAGTAAGTCATACTGTTGTATAAACACTCTTTAGACAGATAGATAATAGTAGCTTTTGGAGATGCATGGCTCATATTCTAGTATTATTACCTCTCTTTTTTTATCCAGCAACATGATCCGTTTACTTAAAGAAATCAGTGTTTACTCAAACCATCACAGGCTAACAGACAAACAACAAAGCAGGGACAGGATGTGGCTTCAGTGTGGGCTTGTTTCTGGGACTCTGAGACAAAACGGGTCGAGGCCAAATGGGTAATTTTAATGTGACGTCTCACTCCGGGTGGGAAGCTTTTATAAGGTCTTACTGGTTGCAAGTTGTGAACACACAGTGGATGCAACTAGAAGTCATCATTTCACCGCGTCCTGAACAGTCAGCAACTGAAATACAATAAATAGTGAAGATCCAGAGGGATAAAAGGTCGTATATCAAGATGAAATGACTCAAAATCTAATATTAGCATACACTATCTACACTACACTACATGAATAATTTAAGCTGCCATTGGACAGGATGTTGTTTTTCATGTAGATTCAAAGAATAATGTTATTATGTTGATTGCTAACATTTAGTCTAACAGTCTGTCATGAGATATCCCTGAAATATGGCCTGATGTTCTTTTAGGACTTTTCGTCTTCTTAGTTTCTGGATCATAAAGAAGCGGGGAAATTAGAAGTTGTTTTTTGTTTTCAGAAACACAACGAAACAGCATTTGAGAATCTAACCCTGAGTGTGACATCAGAGGGAAAACAGGTTCATTCTAGTTTAACATTATTAACCAGGGACTCACTAGAAGCATGATCCTGCTTTGATTCAAATTTTGTATTGTTTATATTGGTAGTTTTTGACTTTGAACTTTGACCTTTAAAGACAAATCTTACTTTTCTTGATAGAGAAGGCAGTGAAAAGACAACAGTAACAGAAACTACACTTTTGTAGTAGTAGGAGTTTATTGATGTCTCTATTGAACAGTATATTGATAATTCATCATTTTTTCTGCCCCCCCTCCCCCCCCCCCCCCTCTCTCTCTCTCTCTCAGGGAGCTGTGCCTAAAGGGAATGCTACCAAAGAATTCATTGAAAGCCTGCAGCTCAAACCCGGACAGGTGGTGTACAAATGTCCAAAGTGCTGCAGCATCAAGCCTGACAGAGCTCACCACTGCAGGTACACACAGCGCCCCCCTGTGAACATTAAGCAGTGTGTCTGAAGGGGGTAGAGTATTCCCACTGAAGTCTGCACAGAGGAAGCTAGCCTCTCCAACTCTCATATGTGTTTTTGTTCAGTAGCTGCGTAGCATTTCCCTGCAGACCTCTCAGCTTGATAATAAGGAGTTCCCCCTGTGACTGCTCAGTGGTTTCCTGGGGATCTCATGGCATGAAAAGCACAAAAACAACTGATTTACAACCCCTGTCCCTGGCTCGGCTTTTAGGATTTAAACTGAAGCATTAGACTTAAAGAAATACAGAACTAGGGATACTAAACAAATTTAAACTGAAGCATTTGACTTAAAGAAATACAGAAATAGGGATACTAAACAAATACAGACATTATAAACTGCATTAAAATAAGGACAAACCGTCAAATAAGGTTTTTAAGAGGAAATAATCACTGCTCACAGTTTTACTCGTGTCTTAAATACCTTGAACTCTGTCAGTTTTTTTTTTAATCAGGTTGTTTATGTGTTTCACAGGTGTGTGTTCCTCTTATTAATAACGATGACTGACCAAATGTAGTTCTGTAGTTTGTTTACCAGCTGACAGATTGTTTTTGTAGCGAGGTTGTTTACACATTTCAAAATCAGATTTGAAAAAAGGAAAAGTTTACAAAACTGTCAAAACTTAGTACATTGTGGTTTTGTTTTTTTTGATATTGGATCATAACTGTTTTAGAAAAAGATTCCTGATTAGAAATAGCATAAACAAATCACACAGGTTGTGGTCCGACTTTCTGAAGATTGATCATGAGTGGTCAGACTTTACCTGTGTTGTCAACCAGCTGCAACTCTGTGAGATGAATAACCTCCTGACACACAAACCCAAAAAGTCTGTCCACCATGACTGAGAGCAACCAGTCAACAGTGAAGTGAATTACCCTGCTTCAAGTCTTTTTCTGTTTGGATTAATTGTCCTAATAGTTACAAATACTCTGATTGTTCTTCTTTTGCAGCTGCAGAATGTCGTGGTTTGTCTGTAATCTTCATTTTCTATTTAATAAATGTGTGTGTCCACAGTGTGTGTAAACGCTGCATCAAGAAGATGGACCACCACTGTCCCTGGGTGAACAACTGTGTGGGAGAGAGCAACCAGAAATACTTTGTGCTGTTCACGGTGAGTCTTTAGACTACCGGAGCCGTAATAAGCCATAATGAACGAGTAAATAAAGCACATGATGAAACTGAAAAACACATCCAAGAGTTTCAGGTGACAAAAGAGAGAATCAAACGCATCTAAAGGTCACATATTATGTAAAACACACTTTACTGTGTTTTTCTAACACTAATATGAGTCCCTAGTCTATCTATGAAACCCCCAATGATGAGAAAAGTCCATCCTCTCCGTCTTCTGCCTGCTCCACTTTTCAGAAAATGTGTGCTCAAACAGGCCGTTTGGAGATTTTCCCTTCATGACATCACAAAGGGCAGTAACCCCTCCACAGATGGGTGACACTCCCACAGCTAGGTGTTTGTTCTGCCCTCTGAGTCTGCCTTCTCACCGTAAACAATAGGACATGGAGCGAGAAAGCCCGAGTACACCCAAGCCCTTCTAGAGCGGGGGTGTGGTCAGACACAGCTCATTTACATATTTAAAGGTACAGACACAGAAACAGCCTGTTCTGAGCAGGGCTGAAATAGAGGGGTTTATAGACATGATCAAACACAGGATCAGAGTGGATTTAGAACAAGAAACTTCACACACATGTTTTGAGGAGCTCTGAGACTTATTTACACTGGTTGAAGAGGAGGATAATATGAGACCTTTAAGTAAATGTGTACAATGTAAGTGTTATAATGCATTCTTTACAGATGAACTCTTAGTTATGAAAATGTTGGTCAATCACTACGCTCATTGAAAATACAAAGCAAATAATATTAAGGTAACACTGAATCTGTTCTATGTCCCTCTCTTCTGTTCTCTCCAGATGTATATTGCTCTTATATCCCTCCATTCACTCCTCATGGTGGCTTTCCATTTTGTTTTCTGCTTCGAGGAAGACTGGACAAGTAAGTGATGAGCTGCTGCGGTGGCTGCTTACTTTACAGTTGACCTTAGATTGTTTTACCACCATCCTAATTTACAATGATATATAGATGTTAATAAAGACCGTATATGATTTAACACAGGTAACAAATCTTTCTCTCTCCGTTCTACCTCCCTCTCCAGAGTGCAGTAACTTCTCCCCACCAGCCACCGTCATCCTCCTCATCCTGCTCTGCTTCGAGGGTCTCCTCTTTCTAATCTTCACTGCAGTCATGTTTGGGACCCAGGTCCACTCCATCTGCTCCGACGAGACGGTGAGTTAAAAAGAAGTCCTGATGTGCACCTGTTACTGTTGTCTGACTCTTGGGTTTAGTGAAATATTGCATCAGCCACCTTTAAGCCTCCTGAACAGGTATGTAGAAAATGTGTTGCACTGGCTCTCACCTTCCCTGGTAGGTCACTTCACTTCTCAAAATTGAACTAATTAAAGTATGGGGTTATATTACTTTCTATATATCTTAAGCTGCTGTTTTAAAGGTTGTAAGTGGTGCCCTCTTCATTCAGCAGCCCACACATCAGTTTTGATCTGCTCGGTACACTACGTCATTCACAACAATCCTCCTCTACAGGAAGCTCTCCCGCTGTGAGGACCAAATCAAACAGGAGTGGAGTTTCTTTGGAAGAGCGTACTGTACTGCTGATTAAGACATTCAAAAGAGCAGACACAAAGAAAATGAGAGAGAGAAAGAGAGGGGCAGCAGAGTGCAGAAATCAGAGGCGTTGTTGTGGGTCGCTTTGTGAAAAACAGAACTGAAGGAAGCATTTTTTTTATAAACACGTTTGCTTTCGCATTTCAATATCGTTATCTTCAATGCTTGATGTATTTTTGATGCCAGACGATCATGTTACAGAAATTTTCTTTGTGACTGAAACATTTTACTGTCTACGGAAAGCAGGACGAGATTTGTTTTCATAAAAACACTACTTGCAGGTGAACTAGAATAACTCATCAGAAATATGAAAGGTACCAGTTTGTCCACAGGGGGCGCCAAAATTGACCCCAACAGAAAGTTCCTCTCAGGAGCTTTAAGTTTGAACATCAGGTTCATCATATGCTGAAATGTATCCTTGAAAACAAGTTTATTTAAACAAGTATTCTTGTTTTTTGTTTTCATCCATGGACTCACATCTTCTCTCCTGTGTCTTGCATCCTGTCTCTGCAGGGTATCGAACAACTAAAAAAGGAGGAGCGTCGTTGGGCCAAAAGGTCTAAATGGATGAATATGAAGGTGGTGTTCGGCCATCCGTTCTCTATAGCCTGGCTGAGCCCTTTTGCGACACCCGACCACGGCAAGGCGGACTTGTACCAGTACATCGTGTGAAAGCTGGAAAGGGAGCTGAGCTCTGCTGCTGTGGACTTCAACTTGGTCTGCTGGACCTCAATGAGCATGAACTCCTTTTGATCACTTCTACATATTCTTTCCTTTATGAATAATTCATTTATTGATACTTCAGGGTGTTTTTCTGTAAGCTATCACATTGTACAAATATGATGTTTAAAAAAAAAAAAAATCTTTCCATTATATATTTTTGTGACATCTTGAGGCTGACTGAAATGAATGAGGTGTAGCTGTACAGAAAAAGTGCTACAAGGAGAAAAAACCTCAAACTAAGCAGCAGCAACTTGACGAGAAGCACTTGATAAACGTCTGAGGAACAACACCAACAGACTGGTTTCTGCCTTCTTTTTTTTTTTGTTTTTTTGGAGGAATATTTCCTGCAGTTTTGTCTGATCATTTCCCGGCTTCCAAAACGATACAATGTGAACTCAGAACTGAAGTCCTGAATGTTTCCGCTCCAGCAGCACCGCCCAGGTGCCAAGAATGGACTCTGGAGTAATACGTCTTCCTGTTAACTTTATCACAGGACAACCTGTCCAATCCTTAATTTGCTGTCTTTCTGTTGCTGCGTTAGTCTTTCACTGAGCGCTGCAGATGCTTTGCCTTAGAGAACAGTGCATTAATGATTATAAAAGACACTTGTATTATTTTGCCTTACTGTGGCTGTCAGGGTGATACAGCATCACTTTGGTTAAATACCATTTTTAAATAAGTGTGTTGTTTGATGCCACAACACTGTGAAGGACATTCAGAGGTTGTAGGACACAGAGTAGTGGGTGGTTGAGGTTTAAATCTTAAAGATTTCAGCGATTTGACAATTTTTGTTCTATGTTTTTTAGGACCAGTATCAGTCTGATGATCAGCTGATGGCACTAACTCTTCAGTCGGATGCGGCAGTTGAAGAAAATGTGCACATAAACAGATGAATGGAAACTGATGTAGTGTAGCCGATATCAAAAAGACGAAGAGGTTACATCTGAATCTATCTGTGCTGATCTCAGATTCACACACGAGCAGAGAGGGGTTTTTTTTTTTAAGAGCTCTCCTGTTTTAGAAAGCACAGCTCTTAGTACACGATGTAATTGACTAACATTACCAAACGTTGATGCACCATGTAGCTAATTAACATCAAGCCTCGTTCTCATGTGACTCAGGTGCTGAAAAACAGATCACATGTGGAAACAGATGAAATCTCTGTGGTTGTGTTTTTTTGGGTTATTTAATGAAACAATCTGCTGATGAAGTGAAACAAAGAGGAGGAGAGCAGTGTGTGTGTGGACAGGAAGTCATTTAACCCGGTGCAGTTTAGAAGTTTATTAACAGTGTTTTGTTTTTTAAATATGAAAATAATTTTCAATTAATTAATTGAATTTTCAGTAAGGAGAAGTTACAAAAAATGTGATATTGGTGTTAATTGTTCTCTAAAGAAAGAAAATCAGAATCGGCAGCTGGCTTTGAGGAAACCTAAATCGACCGCATAAATTGTAATTGGTTCATCTCTTGATTTTAACGTAATATTCAGACACTTTGCAGGTAATTTACGTTTTTTTGGGGGGGCGTATACATTATTAAAAGTGACACGTGAGGGTTTGTTTTTTATCGATGCGTGAGTCTGATGATCGTCCTCCTTTTGATTCTTCGACATCTGTGTGCAAAAAATCTAGCCAGCATCCTCGCTTGAAACTCTTTCTATCACAGTCACCAGCTGATTTGAAGTCAGGGAATAAAGCAATAACGTTGCTCTCTGAATGCACTGAACCTAAGTGTAAGTTTTCTTGTTGTATTTGGCTGTGGATAATCCCGATTTTTTAATAGTCTGTTGTTGAGAGTGGGAAAAGCCTTACAGGGATAAAGGATCAAATTCTGATTGGAGTTGTGGAAGGAGTTGACCGGGGCCTCAAAGAGCATGGTTTAAATGTTCATATTGTGGTCATCTATGGGCAGTACAAGGCAATGCAGAGTGTTTGTTACAGATAGGAAATATTTCACTTCCAAGCATTTACCACTAAAAATGCCTTTGCCAAATCTGTGTTTGAAAGCCTTATTTTAATTATTGTGCTTTTAAAGATGATGAAAGGAAATTGATAAATGTGTTGCCTAATTGAGCACTTAATAGCGGGATTAGAGTAACTATGGTCCAGACTGACTTTTTCTTTGGCTTTTAAAAAAAACACTAGTTTAAAAAAACACATACAGCACAGCAGCTGTCTTTATCTGTTGAATTGTTTCCTTTATTCTTTGTGGCCTGGTACAATTTACTGTGGATCACATGACGTGTATTTTCTTTATCACTGTGGTATTTGTTTAAAGGGGAATGAAATAAAACGTTATATATATATATGTGACTTACATTTTTCTGAAGTCAAATTTTTCAGTTTGATTTTTCATTTTGGTTGAAAAGCTTTTATTTTGTGAGTTTTTTAAACCAGTGGTTCCAAACCTTTTTTTTCTTAGCAAAATAAAGAGTAGATCCTCAGAATAGATGTAGGACAGCATGAATAAGCTTCCCTGTTAAAAGAAAGATGCAGTCGTGATTCAACATCTTTGTCAGATGAGATGTTTATTTGATATCTTCTTTCCCCAGAAATTAAAATGTACACATCCTTAAAAGTGTGTCCTATTCACAGAAAATATGAACACTTTACAAATGTTTTATTTCACATAATATACTGTATATAAGACACATGATGAGTGGTTCAAAACAGAGCAATATTTATTTGAATATATCTAATCACACAATTTCTGTAAGAAATTATAGCCTAATGTTAAATCTTGCAGGATCCTTGAAATTAGAATGACAATTGATTCACAAATTATTTACAGTACCAGCAAAGTGTAATGCTACATCTCTTTTCCATTAGAAGGTCAAAAAAATTAATGATTCTTAAAATGTCCTGCAAAATGTTTTTCTCTTCTGTTTTTTTCCAGTGCAGAACATTAATACTACTTTGGTGTTTTGGTGTATTTTTCTAACCTCGCTGTACACTTCTGCAGATACAGTGCACAGGTATATAAATACATCACGCTCAAGGCCATGCCGCTGTCACAGAGCTATTAACGTGGCTACTGCAAAGCTCTGACTTTTTATTTTACAGTGAGAGTGGATTCACAGGTAGAAGGTTTACCCTCGTGTCATGCCTTTAGCAGAAGAAAAGTGAGGCACCAAAAAATCAACAGCAAATCCAAAGCAAGGAATTAAAGGAAGGTAGAATTAAAGAATAGTTTACTTTTGGGGGGAAATATGCTCATTCACTTATCTGCTGAGAATTAGATTAGACGCCTTATACTTCTACTGATGTCTGTGCGTTAAAAAGGAAGCTTTAACCAGCAGCCAGCTAGCTTAGCCTAGCCTTAGCCTAGCATACATTCTGATGGAGGGATACAGTCCAATAGCCAAAAGTAACAAAAACAGCTAATAAAAGATTCTTTAGGTTCATAAAGAAACATGTGAAAAGTCTATATCATATAACATGAGTTATCTATATACCAAAAGTCTAGTGTTAAAACAGTCTAGTGATGTTTTACAGGGGTGATAAACTAGACCACTTCTTAGCTAGTCCCTGCTAGCCACTGCTACCAATACAGAAAGTCTGCTTTTAATTAAACCCCATAAAAACAACACTTGACGTTTGTTTCATGTCAGTCCAGTCAAAACAAACCTAAAGACACAGCAGGATATTAGCTTTGCTTGGAGAAGGACTACAAAAAAGGGAAACAGCTATAGCCTTGAACATTGGTAACAGGGTAACAAAATGTGAAGTCCACAACACTAGAGCTCATAAATAAGAATGGTTCTCTATCATACAAACTGCTTGCTAATTGTCTGGAAAGCTCTCAAAGTAATCTTGACATCACTCGAACTGACCAAGATATTCAGACTAACGACACTGTCTTTTTATTCACCCCAGTTCCTGTACACACTAAACAAGTGCTAGCTAAAATTGCTAATTAGTGAGCAGTGTTTACCCTTGAACAGAGCTATACTAAGCTGAGCTATCCCACTGCTAACATCAATTTCACATCGATCCAACAGACATGAAATTGGATCAATCGTTTCATCTCATTTCTGTCCAGGAAGTCGATGAATATTTATTTCCCCCCATTTATCCCCAAAGACTGATTCTTTCACTGGAATACTTCCTTAGTTAGGTCACAAGTTAATCTTGTATTTTAAATATGAACATTTGATAACATGTGAAATTGGGAGTTTTTTAGTTCCTTGATTGGGATGTTTTGACTTTCAACAGAGTCAAGCTAGCTTTTACCCATAGTGTTAGCAGTACCTTTAGCCTACCAGCTGCTAGCACTAGCTGTACTGTACAGATATGTGAGCGGCATAAATTGTCTAATCCAACTCTTGGCACAAATTGAATGAGCGTTATTTCTCCAAAACTACACCATTCTTTTCAGAAATGCAAAACACAGGATCCCAAAACATGGAGGCACCAACAACTGAATTCACATCTGGTGCTGCTGTTGTTGCTCGGTTGTGCGTGATCTCCATTGCTGAGGCATCGTCTGTGAGTAGAGTGTTGCTATGAAACATCACTCAGCCAACTTTTAACATGAGAACTTTATAATCACATTGTCACTGCAGTCACATTTATAGGGATGCATGTAAATAACATGATACAAAACCTGCATAGCAGCAGTTAGAGGCACATCTATCATTTTTGTGCATTGCTGTCGTGGGATATTACATACAGGTTTTATAGCTACCGTTATGCATTCATATTATGATATGTATCCAGGACCAGTAAAGTGTGATCTTATATATTGTTCAATAAAGAATCCAGGCAAACCCCTGCTCACTAACTTAGCTTTTTTTATGCTAACAGAAGCACCCCTCTAGCAGCATGTATTGTCATATCTTATGCTCATTTATTTACTCTCAAAGCTCCCTTATTGTTACACACCATCACAGTGTTATGAAATTTAAAGGAGGTACAATGTTACTGCACTCTCACTGACAACTCCAGGGACCTAGAAGGAAGCTTTTAAAGGAGCCAGGTGTTTATGAAATCTGGAGATGATGGATGATGGGCTGATATCCATGACATGCAACAGAATAATATGAGATTGCAAATGCAGGGCACGTGAAGCCCAACACAATGTGATGTCTTCTGTGCTAGAGAGAGACAGTTGAGTCACACTTTTTTACGTTTGATAATCTGAAGCAGCTCTGCGGGGATATAACTCAGATGTGGACTGACCATTTTTGGAAGCTTTGGTGTGAAATATTTGATTTTAGGCCTCAGTAAGATCATGCACACATCTGTGATGAAATGGAAGACAAGCTGCCTCTTCAAACATCTGTCGTGCTCATATACTGAGGTTAAGGCTCAGGCTGTCAAGAAAGGCAAATTAAAAGAAAAGAAGGACCCGGGCAGACAGCAGGATCTTACCAGGGAAGAGCCTTTCAGCATTACATTGAGTGTATCATTACTTGGGTAATAGAACTGCACCTCATTAGCGAATGCTCCATTTCTAGCATTATCGTGTGCATGCGTTAAATGCAAAGTCAGTGTAGCTGCGGTGTAGGATTTTTACTGTGAGTGTCTTTGTAAGGAAATGTGAGAATTAAAAAACCTTTGGTGATCTGATGGCTGCAATACATTATGCACAAGCTGATTGATGTGGACGTGCATATGGTGCTCATGAACAAATCCTAAACCACTGACTTGGGATCAGTGCGTGAATATGCAAACAGGTCCTCTTATTAGAGATAATGCTATCAGTCTCTCCCATTAAAGGAAACATTCAACATTTTGAGCAATGCACTTTTCGTCATTTGCTGAGTGTTAGATGAGAACATGAAAAACCAATCGGATGTCTGTCGATTAAATACAATACTTCAGCCAACAGACAGAATGCTAATAAAAAAAAAAGGCTATATACTAGGGGATAGCTAGCACGTTTCCTTCCTCCATTCATTTGGCTAACCAGTCACTATCAGCTAGCCAACAGACTTAGCTTAGCCCAATGACTCGACAGAAGGAACGGTTCTAAAGGTTAAACGGTCGGTCTTTAGCTTGTTTAAAAAGAAGTGTTGTCTGTTTTTGTTACTTCCTGATCAAGACATGCTAGCTGTGTTCCTCCTCCACTAATTTTGTTCTAGCTAAGCTTTCCAGCTTTAAATTTACCGATAAGAGAGTGGTATCAATCTTCTAATCTACCTCTCAGCTGACATGCTAATGTGCATTTTTCCCAAAATGTTGAATTATTCCTTTAACCCATTTTCCTTGCCCCACATCTTTTCTATTAGCTCAAGAGTTGTTGTGATGTTGTTGACTGAAAGATTCCCTCTAAAAAGTAACATAAAGCTAGTATTGTTTTTGCGCTGTTGTTCGCCTGTGGACAGTGATAAGTTAAGTGCTTCTGGGCCTCCATTAGTTTCTAGTCTCCACTAACCAGAGTGAAGCTGCACCATGGTCAGATGAGGTGAAGGCCAACATCTCCTCTGAGTTTAGAAGACGCTTAGACAATGCTGCGCCACAGCTGAACCAGCCTGTCCCAAATCTATAACCTGGAGAATAGTCTCTGATTTTAAAATAACATTTTGTCTTTTCACAAAATATACGAGGAATTAAGTCAATCAGGAAGCAATCTGTTGAGAGAAAAAATCAATTGATGGATGTTCCTGTTTCTGGAACATCCATCCAAGATTTAATCAATAAATGATTGCTTGTTATTAATAAACCAAATCCATCATATGTACTTTTGAGATTTGTCAATTCTTTGGCTAGGTGTTCAACTTGAAGGAGATGCCGACCAAACCTCATCACATCCTGCAGCTAGCAGGAGTCAGGCTGTGCTGAGCTAGTGGAGACCAGACCATACTAGTCGTCCTTAGCGGCTGTGTTCTGATGTCCATCCTGCGGTGAAACTCTCTGCAGAACCAACAGACCAGAGAAGGTCAAGGAGATCCCAACCCACCACAATGTTATCTGGGCTTCACCAAAGATAAGCTGCCCCAGGAAAGCCTGCGGAGGGGAACACATTGAGTTTGTCCATTGTCAAGGTAAATCAATCTCTACATTTCTATTGACGTGAAAGCTACAAAGGATGCATTGATGGGACTGTCTTCCTATGAGAAGCCTAAATCAGTGCTCCATGTTATTTCTGAACATGGTGCAGCCTAGTTTCTAAAATTAAACATCTTATATAAGGAGGAAAGAATTGAAGGTGACTCTGAAATTAACCTACAGTCCACTTTAATCTGATGTGAAGAAGGTATTGGTTTTACTACAAGGAATTGAAAAATAAAATAGGGTTAAGGGAGGGATGAGAGGGAGTGCTACTTACGGAAGATATAAAGTTGGAGGCGGTGGTGGTCACAGTGGTTCGGGTGGAGGAAGAGGAATACCTGAGTGCTTTGGCAAGAAAGGTCCACATCACAGCATTGCAGGTGAAAAGCAGTCCGCCACACAGCAGCCTCAGAGGGATGTGAAGCTGCAGCACAGAGAACAGAGTCAGAGTCAGGACTGAATTCTGATGCTTTGTGCCCAATAATAAAATATCTAACACCTATAATAATAACAAATAATAATGATAAGAGGCTGTCTGTTCACTTTAAAACTGAGGTTAAACATTTATTGTACCTTGAAAACAATGACTGATACATCCATGAAGAAGGCTACTTAAGCCTTCTTAAGAGTAAAAAGTGCAATATTTAGAATATGTAAAGTAATTTATTTGAAATGCTTAGGCATACAGAAACTATTAAGTAAATGCACCTCAAGTTTAATGTAAGTATGCCAATAGAACTTCAGTTAATGTACATAATTATTACATCAGAGCAAATGTAACAGCAGAAGTTGTTGAAACAGAGATCCCTATTTTTTTTCTATATTTTAGTCGTACGGTTCATTCAGATCTGGTCGTGCACATTAAAAAAACGTTTTCTTTGCATCTCCTTGCACCACCGTACTTGCTATTGTAATTAACCTTCACGTTAAAGGTCATTGTGTGACGTGTCCACAGTGTCAGGCTGCAGATGTTTCTGACGTCACTCTGTGACGTGTGAGGGAAGCGTGAAGGTCACACACCAGAAAGCTGACACCGCCTTTAAAGATAACATCCTCTCTCTGCGCCATCAACACCCCCAACACACATAGCTGTTAAGACACGTATAATAACGCGATAATACAGAGAGATTCGCACGAGCTGCAATGCCATTCAAGCACGCGGACACGGCACGAGAGTGCATCTGCAGCATGGGCTCCCCTGACGGTGCTGATGCTGATGGAGTAGGGGAGGGGGAGGCAGGCGGGGATCACCCCCCCCCCCCCCCCCCCCCCCCCAACTTCTTCTGTGGGAGATTACCTCGCTCTGCATTATTCACAACATCTATCCTCACAGTGTTTATAATGAACGCCGCTTTAACGACTCCTCACCCGGTCACAGGCGGTAGTTTCGTCCGGTTGTCGAAATCTCCGCTGCTCTCCCCATGTCCGGAGTCCGGTTTCACAGACCCCCTTCAGATAGTCGGCTCCGAGGGAAAGCTTGGCCGACGACGACGCCACAGCCCCGAGGAAACCCGCCAGCAGTGCATAGAGAACTCCCGGGAACATGTTGACATTTCTAATCCATGTTCACATGTCTGCCTCTATGTGCTGCTGATGCTGCTCCGGGGTTCAGCTGTCTGCATGGCTGTGCGCCTGTGTGTGTGTGTGTGTGTGTGTGTGTGTGTGTGTGTGTGTGTGTGATCATGAGAGAAAGAGAGATAATGTGTGTGAGAGTCGCCGGGCACGTTTCCTGCTCTTTCCATACACAACCGTCCGGTGGCAGTCACACAACACGGCAGTCAACTCGGAGAAGCTGGACTAGATTGCTCCCGTGGCATTCTGGGAAGTGTAGTTCAAACGGAGTGAATGGTGACTTCATTGACAATTTCCCACATGTAGCCATTTTTCCTCTGACATCATGCTCAGGCTGCATCGTCATACTGTTGTTTTCATGTTGTAATGTAGGAAATCTAATACATTTATCATTTCAACTCTTCTCCAATGATCAGTAACCGAAAATACATTTTAAAAAAATGATTAATTTAGTCCCTCCCTCTAGCTAAATCATCTCTAAGGTGTGAAGAAACTAGATGCAAACATTAGGTCTGCATTTAGTCAGAGCTCTATGAGATAGCAGAGGCTTTTAAAGTCTGATGACAGCCAGTGTGTTTTCAGATGTGTTGTTTGAACTTGAATCTTGGTCAGATGCTTCTCTGATTTTTCCTGAACAAATGTCTTTTCAGTTTCTTATCAATCAGAGAACATGATAAAGATTCAGACCGTTTGGTTCCCCAACTTTATAAACCCCATGACACAGAAGGACATCTCTCTAAACGGCCTCTGTCCCTCCGTCTGCCAGAGGACAACCTGTAAAACGTCATTGCTTTTATACAATATTTTGATGAAAGTAAATGAAGCGGATCATTAACAGACACTGGGTGAAGCCTTCCCTGAAGTCTCCTGGGCTAATACAATAAAGGACGATCAATGCTAATGTGATGTGCTTGAGTGTAGGTGTAGAGTATGACTCCAGTTGATCCAGAGCTTAGGATGGACCTCTTTGTTCCTGAGCATACTGATGAGCTGTAGCCTATTATAAAGGCTCATTACGCTAAACTACAGCATGTAGGACGAGTGGAACTGATGGGAGGACTGTGTGTATTCAATTCACATAATCATTAAGAGATGAGTCTGTCAGAGTTCATTATTCTTCTTCTTATGAATCTAAATGGGAGGCAACGTTATGTTAGTCTGTATATCTGTATTCATCATTTCTATTTTTCTTTTTTATTCTCTTACAGTTTTTTTTTGTCGATTATTGGACAAAAAATGAAAAAAAATATATCATTAACAGCATGATATTAATGTTAGCACTAAACGAGCATATAAAGCATTAAGGCATGTTAATCAGATCCCTGCTAATTAACTCAGTGGCTCCATTTGCTGTAGTGACACCTAGCAGAAAACTAACAGCACCTGAAAATATACTACTTTAAGTCTTCAAATAATCATCTAAAAATCCATTTAAAGAAATTAGCTCTGGGGACTGTTATCTAAACATGTGTATTTCTGCTGTATGATGTACTTACCTACACAGGGCTCTATGATAGACTCATGTTTGGAGCCAGCCTCAATGGACTCATTTTCATTTTCACAAGTTGCTTCTTGACTATGCATGGTCATCTGCCTTTTGTCTTACCCCCTCCCCCCCTCAGATGTGTTTGCTTGGATATGTTTGGATTACCATGTGTACAGATCAGAGGACTGTTTAATACTCTCTTCCTCTGCCCAATACTTCAACAACCCAGGGTGTTGCTTATAGGCAGCCATACCAAGCACCTCGTTTAAACCATCCCAGCTTGTGTTTTTAGCCAATTGTATTATTATTATTGCAAGGAGAGCTGAAGATTCAGTGATGTTAATATAGTTAGGATGATAGATTTGTCCCAAACTGCTGCACAGACTAAAGTGCAGTTTCTTTCCAGCAGCAGGCCCTTTGTTGCCTTCCCAAAGTAGGAAAATAGAATCGTCGCCTATATAATTACATTAAAGATTGATGTGTTGTGTTGCCCTCCAGTGCCTCGTGATGCTCTGACAGTGAGATACAGAAGTGAAGAATTATTCATGATATCAGGACACTGGAACAAAAAGATGCTTCATTAAATCCATCTGTCATTCTTTTGTCATTTATTTTTACATTAAAACAATGATGAAAGGTTGAGATGCCTTTAGGACAAATGCTTTCTTGCTTTGTGTTCCTGATGAGTCTCTGTGATAACGCAGTGTTTAAGGGGTTAAGTCATTGAACTGGTTGTGGTCTATTTGGAGAGGCAAACCAGTTTGGATGCTTTTTAAGCTTCTTTTTTTTTCCTGAAGTCTACCAACTATTGTAAGGTTTTTAAACATTAAAATAACAATTTATACCCACCAATTCTGGTCTTTACTCAATCTTAAAAAATGCACCTCTTCTTTGTTTCAGCTGTGAAGTGTAGCGTGCAGCGTGCATCGTTCTAATTCCCCACAGAAATGACATGACAGAATTAAAGGTGAGCTCATCCTCGTCCTTTCTCCGTTGTGCCAAGTGCAAACCCAAATAAGCTTTCTAGCCAGTAGATGTCTCTAATGTGCTTCACAGAAGTACATCACATCCAAATTCACCACAAAATGCTGAGGATGGAAATAACTCCCTCTGAACGCTGTGTATTCATCGCTGCAGTGAGGAAAATGAGTTTGAAATATAACCTGTTCTTCCTGTTGATGCTCTGACAGATTGTTACCTCAACTCCACATAACCTCTCCATCTTGACATTTGTGAGCTGTAAAATCTTAATTAGCCTGAAAAGAAGCAGTTGTTACTCTGAATGCATCCATGTGGGTATCTGTCTAGGTAAGTTATAGGGTTATTTTCACTCGTCACACAGTCTATAAAGGATATTAGACACACAAAGCAACAAAATGTAATAATACCAGCAGGTCCATATTGGTGTGTGTGTGTGTGTGTGTGTGTGTGTGTGTGTGTGTGTGTGTGTGTGTGTGTGTGTGTGTGTGTGTGTGTGTGTGTGTGTGTGTGTGTGTTTGTTGTCTGGGGGAAACGGATATTAAAGTGTTGAGCAGTGACAGTGCAGAAAATAAATGAAAGGTGTTGTTTCTGTCACTGTGTCCCCAGCTCTGATCTCACTGAAACAAGCCTCAGGGGAAAAGGCCATCCTTGGTCTGTCATATTTCGACACCCTGTATCCTCCCGGAGTGTCCGTCGAGCTTCGTCGAGCTTCTGCTATGAAATCAAGAGCAGCGATTAGCTGTTATGTTCTCGCTCCTCTGACAAACACATGCTGGTGTCAGTTGAGAGAAAGGACTGGAGATCCTTCTCCTCCTGTGTAAAGGAGTTATAATTGAGCCCACAGAGAGGTTAAGTGACACTTTTACTGAAGCGCTGTCACTGTCTGCCTGGGTCTTTGTCCACCTTTTGGTCCTGTTAAGGGATTTAATAAGGAAGAAAATACTATCCTCAAAGTTTGGAGTTCATTAGTGTCACAGCTGCAACGCTGACCTTTAAATCGTCTGTCATTTATTTGAAGACAAAAATAGTTTTTGACTGAACTAAGATGTAAAATTCATCTGTGAAAAACTACAGAAGGATGGATCTTTTCCTGAAGTTTCCCTTCTTTTGTTTTACCTTTTTATGTCTTTAAACAGTCCCATACTCCGAGCTTTATCTGCAGTGATACACAGGGGCAGCCTTTTCTTTTACACTTCATTTAGCTGATTTAACTCGTCTTGGCATGTTTCAGTTTGTTTTCCTACAGATTATGTAAACAGTGCATAGCTGCTGGTAAATATTAAGCCCTGTCCAATTTGATTAGGTGACATTTTTATTTTAACACACACCCATCAACTGTGCAAAGAATATAGGTGATATAGGTTTAAAGGCTTTTGTATGCCTTCATTTGAGAGACAGGACAGTGGACAGACTTAGAAACCAAAGACAGAGAGAGTGGGGAATGAAAAGGAGCCACAGGTCGGATCCGAAACCGGGTCTGCGTCGAGGACTATCACCTCCGTAAATGGGGCGCGAGCTCCAACAACTAGGCCTTCAACATCTCTCCTCTGCTAACTTCTCATTAACCAGTGAAGCAGTGGAATTTTACAACAAATCCCTAAACAGTCTCCTGGATCTCCACGCCCCTCTCAAAACCAGAACAGTCACGCTCCCACGCTCAGCCCCCTGGTACACCTCCGAGCTGCGGAAAATGAAGGCGACTGTTCGTGTCCTTGAACAGCGTCTCAAGGTCTCAGGACTCACTGTGCATTGGGTTGCATATTGGGAACACCAAAAAGCCTACTCAAAGTCCCTGTCAATGCCCGGTCACAGTTCTACTCAAATATCATAAATAATAGCCCTGGCAACTCAAAGCAACTTTTCTCCACCATAAACCATCTCCTAAATCCACCAACCCCCTTCCTCTCAGACACCACAGAGGAGCGGTGCAACGGTTTCATTGACTTTTTCAGAAAAAAAGTTAACACCATCCCCTCTCTCAGCTCCGCCTCTCCACCTGTCACGACTGCCGACCCACAGCCGGGGACCACCCAGCCTGTCTGCTGCCGCTCTGCAATTACGCAGCGAGAGACTGAGGAGATCATCAAACAAATGAAACTTTCCACTTGCACCCTGGATCCCTTTCCCACAGCCCTGGTCAAATCAAACATCTCTGCCATAAGTCCCCTTATCACCAAAGTCGTAAATCACTCCCTGCAGACCGGCCATGTTCCATCTGCCTTGAAAACTGCTGTCATATCACCACTTAATAAAACCCATCCTAGACCCAGATGTCTTTGCCAACTACAGGCCCATCTCCAACCTTCCGTTAATTTCCAAAGTGCTGGAAAAAGCAGTTGCAGCTCAACTTCATGACCATCTACAACACAATAAACTATTTGAGAAATTTCAGTCTGGTTTCCACTCTGCCCACAGTACAGAAACAGCTCTGGTCAGGGTCACAAATGCCGTGCTGATGGCAGCTGACACTGGTTCTCCATCTCTCCTCATTCTCCTCGACCTGACAGCAGCATTTGACACCGTCGATCACGACATCCTCCTCAACTGCCTTCACTCTGTCATCGGTCTTTCTGACTCCGCCCTAGACTGGTTCTGTTCATACCTCACTGGAAGAACCAAACATGTCTCCCTTGGAGAGAAAAAATCCCGGACTCACCTTGTCACCTGCGGTGTCCCCCAAGGATCTGTCCTCGGCCCCACCCTGTTCAATATCTACATGCTACCCCTTGGCCGCTTCATCAGCCAACATGGACTTTCATTCCATTGTTATGCTGATGACACTCAAATCTACCTAAAAACAAATCAAACCCCCTCTGCACCCCTGCCATCATCGACACTGACCACCTGCCTGGAGGAGATAGAGGCGTGGATGAAGAACAAATTTCTCAAATTGAACAGCTCCAAAACAGAAGCAATTCTACTTGGCAACCCACACCAGATCAGGTCATCCCCCATAACCACCATCGCCTTTTCTGGCTAAGTCATCCACCTCTCTCCAACCGTCACAAATCTCAGCATCAAAATGGACCCTCAATTGAACTTTGAAGCCCACATTAAACATCTGTGCAAAAACTCATTCTACCACCTCAGAAACATTGCCAAACTCCATCCTACACTCTCCCTGTCAAATGCCGAGAAACTCGTCCACGCCTTTGTCTCCTCCAGGTTGGACTACTGCAACGCACTCCTCATCGGGATCCCTAGCAAGAGCCTCCAGAAGCTCCAACATGTCCAGAACAGCGCTGCTAGGGTCCTGATGAGGGTTCATAAATATGAACACATCACACCCAGCCTTCAGACACTACACTGGCTCCCTATTTAATTCAGGATTCAATACAAAGTCACCCTTCTCACCTACCAGTGCACCCATGGAAATGCCCCCCTCTATCTCAAAGAACTCCTCACCCGCCTTCAGGACACTCTCATGCTTTTTGCAGTTTATGATGTATATTAGTATTTATGGAAATTTTCTCTTTGTTGTATAGAGGTCGAGAGGCTTTCTGACCTTCAGAGTAGAGGTTCAGTAAAGGATGCTCAAGAATAAAAGTACAACTATTCAGCCCACATTCATCTCCAGCCATCACCGAGCTTTATTATGAAGCTGCCTTGATTAATATGCATGATTTTATATTTCAGCCAAGCATGGAAAGCAGAGAATCAGTTGCTGACACACACACATCCTTGATCTTTCCAATCCCTTTCTCCTGCCATCAGTTTACAAAAACACACACTTGCACACACACACCCGGTCTGTTGACCGTCAGCACGCAGGGTCAATAGCCCTCTTCCAGTCCATTTAGTAGTTATTAGCAAGGTAGCTGGTCTTAATAATGCATGCTGCTTTTGTCAAGTCAAGAATAAACACCCGGCATTAAAAACTCTACAGACTGGACTCCCTTCTGAATTTAAACAAATTAAATACAACAGGACATTAGTTTTCATACTGTGAAACAAAGTCAAAGTCAATAGAGGAACTAAATCACATTTGAAATAGCCATAAAGGGAGTTTGAGGGGAGAGAGACACTTTATGGAGCCATGCTGGCAGCAGAGTTTGCAGCGAGCACAGGAAATGTTCCCAAAACAAACAGACTCCAGTTAGTCTCAGTTCCAGCGGTTGCCAGGAAAAACTAGTCAAGGTGAAAGGCTAATCTGAGTTGCTCTTTGTAAAATGAAGCATCGGTGGAAAATGGAAACAAACCAAGGTCAGTCTTGTCTCTTTTAATGCTTTTGTGAGGTTTTGGTTTGGACTCTCAGGAGGAGAAATATGAGGATTATACTTGTGTTTGTAAAATTCCTGGGTAATGCGGTAGTGTGCAGGTATCAGTCAGAGGACATACAAGCTGCTTAAAACAGATAAGATTACTGATGAAATACTTCCTTATTTATTCACAATGACAGCCTGCTCTACAGTATGTACTGACCAAGCACTAGTCGTTTACTTTGACATACTTCATCAACAAACTAGATTCCACTTCCTGTCACTCACTGCCATCGCCTTAGAGGCGCAAGAATCCATCAAAAGCAATGAAATATAATGTTGTGCACATTGAACTCTCAGATGGAAGACTACCTTACTGTAGTTTATCTTTTGAAGCTGAGACCTCTAGACTTTTTCTGTGCTGAGGCATGCAATCGATTGTCAAGTAATTTGTGAAAGACTGTCCAATCTAAAGGTGTGCAGGACAAGAGCATTTGTTGTTTCTTTAGTATTTAAATTATTTAAAGTTTGCTGTTGCAACAGAGTGAAATACTCTTGCACTTCTTGTATTTGGACACATCTCATTCCAAAACCAGCAGTGTTTCAACAAGATTTTGTTTTACAACAATAAAATAGACGAAAGCAATGCCATTCAAAAGGCCGCTGTAAAATGACATTAATATCAGCTGTTAATTCTAAATACAATAGAACCACTAAAACTTGGCTTTACTGCAAGTGGAACCGACCTTAAAGACTCACTCCGTGCAGCTAAACGTTGTCATGTTTAGCTGTTTAGCACTGTTGTACTTTTTAAATTCTATCTGGTTTCTGAAATTTCCAGAATTGCTGAATTTGGGTGAGGAATTAGGGGAAAATGTGCCTCAATTAACTGCAAGAGATCCTGAAAACCTCAGATTTGTAGAGTTGCATGGTGTCTTAGATTTACATTTTTATTTACATAATCAATAAAGTATAGCTTCAATAAAGAACAGATGCTGCAACAGAATACATGTTTGATACTGTGAAATAGTGTAGACTAGGATGATTATATTTAAAGTCTTAAAGGTTTTCAAGGCTTAAACAGCTCTATATAGTGAACTGACATTTGTACAATGTATGCCCATCATATACAACACGCCTGCTGTCCTCAGCTCCTGAGAGAAACGGACATTATGAAGATGTTGGGTTTATATTCTTTCAGACTATAATGGCTCTTGTGCAGTGAGCAGACTGGTGGTGGAAGATGATGAGGGTCCACCTCAGGCAGTCACAGCTACCATAAATCTAACCGGGCTGACGCAGGGCTGTATTTGAGGAGATTGGTGTGATGTCAGTAGGCAGCTGGGAAAAGAAACCCATCCAAGCATGGCTCTGGGCGCTGAGTTGTGTCATGTTTTACAGTGGTGGGGTGAGGAAACACCTTATTTCTCTGCTGTTTCGAGGCTCTTACAGCAGATTGTTCTGTTTCAGCAGAGTGGGGTGACTGAGGCAATACACCATATTCACAGTGGCTAATTTCCACTGACACTCAGGGTGGGAAGCTTTCATAGTCCAAGTTACAATTTTGTTGACCTGTTGGTATTCTAACTTGCAAATCGTAACATTTAAGGGAATTCTATATTATTTTACAGAACATGTAATAAAGTAATAAAAGGTGGTAACTAGTCACTCTTTGATAGCTAACCATATAACCACTTTCTCGTTGAGATTACTGTTTCATATTGAATCATCAGGAAATCCTTAGCAATAGTGGTAATGTTAGGTGTCTAAATATAAAGCTATTCACGATCATGTTTGGTAGCCAAGCTTATAGTAATGTTGGGTCACTAACGGTAAAGATAAGCTGGTACAGTTTACTTTTAATGGTAAAGTTAGTTAGCTGGTAAAGTAACTAGCTAACATGTAGCTTAAAGTACATTTTGAATAATATTAGTTAGCTGGTAAAGTAGCTAGCTAACATGTAGCTTAAAGTACATTTATTTTGAATCATAATGTTAGTTAGACTAGCTGATAAAGTAACTAGCTAACATGTAGCTTAAAGTACATTTATTTTGAATCATAATGTTAGTTAGACTAGCTGGTAATGTAGCTAGCTAACATGTAGCTTAAAGTACATTTATTTTGAATCATAATGTTAGTTAGCTAAAGGTGAAGTGAACTAGCTAACATGTAGCTAAAAGTTAAGCTAACTTTAAATGGTGATGTTAGTCAGCTAAAGGTGAAGTTAATAGGTAGCAGCATTGTTAGCTGTGGCTCAGTTGGTAGGAAGGTTGAACCGGAAGGTTGAGGGTTCAATCCCCAGCTGGTTAACATGTCTGATGTGTCCTTGGGCAAGACACTTAACCCCAAATTGCTCCCGCTGCTTCAGTGGTGGTGTATGAATGGCATTAGTTACTTCTGATGGATGATACTACATAGCGATCATCACTACCATCAGTGTGTGAATGGGTGGGTGTGACATGTGGTGTAAAAGCACTTTGAGTAGTTGGAAGACTAGAAAAGTGCTATATAAGCTCAAGTCCATTTAGCTAAGAAGTGAGGAACTAACAAAAGCTGTTGTGATTTAGCTGATAGTAGGCTACTATCCTACTTAGTAATATGTTGTGTCATATTGAAGTAGGCTACATGATGTCCCTCCAAGTTTTCACAATCAGTTGTCCTTACAGTAAAACTGCTCAATTCAAGTTCAATTATAAATGCTATTAATTTCAAAGTCCCTTCGTTTGTAGGATTTGCAAAGTAGGCAACTGCAGCTGTATGACAAATACTAGCGTATGAGCTCCACACCCTGAGCATGATGTCAGAAAAAATGGTCACTGGGTTATTATGGTGTAGGCTACGTATTGTTCATCTTTGATTTATTTACATTCTAAATTAAAAGTTTAAATCAAAGGCCTCAGAGTCAAACTGTTGACCTCTTGAAATGAAATGCAGCTGACCTGAGCGTGACTCTCAGCACAACCTGTTAACAAACCATTGACTCTCTGTTGCACTTTTTTCATCTCTTTTATTGATCCTTTCTTTGTGGCTGCCTCATCTGACAAGCAGCAGGAATCTATCTGTGCTCTGTTAAGTGTCCTATGGAGATTCATCGAGACATGCCTTCAACTGCTCAGCCTCTTAAGAGCCTGCGGTGCTCCTCGGTCTGGTCTTCATTAACGTGTCCTTTTCACCCTGGTTATCAAGGATGTATTTGTGTGTGTGTGTGAATAGGTTAAGCAAACCTGGAAAAAAAATCTCATGTCATTTATAGCCTTCTAAAAAACCCTATAGGCCTACTGTAAATAAATATGTAAATTATGATAATATCAAACTTTGAACTATTCTCTTTACCTCATCAATAGCCAATGTCTGTTGAACCTTAAAAGGAAATTCTGGATAGTCTAGGAAGCTACTAACCAAATTTCTTACATTTTAATATACTTCATAAGAGTAAACAGTAAACCTGAGCACAATGATGGAGCTTAATAGTAAAGTTGGTATGCTATAGACATCACCCACTGGTTTCTAAAGAGACATTATGAACCCTGTGATGCCATAATGGAAATGTTATCTCTATCTATATCTTAACTTTTGGTTGACAGTAAGAGACAAAAAGGTGGAGATGAAGTAGCCTGTAGCCTGCTGGCAAACAGCTTCAAAGTGCACCTTACTGTCAAATTAGTCACACCCCTAATTACGACTCATTTATTATGATCAAAACCAATGTGTTTCACCCCCTTAAAACTCACCAAACAAATCAACCCCAAACAGTATTCACCAAACCAGTATGTGCAAATTCCCCCCCAAAAAATGTAATTATTTCTGCTGTAAGAATGAGCATCATAAACTGTATACAGCCAACATGGACGTAGCCTAAGTGACATCACCCATTCGTTTCTAAAGCAGATTTTTGAAACCCAATGATGGCTGTGGCCACGTGGAAATGCTGTCAGAATCTTACTTTCTGTCAAAATAGAAACAGGCAAAGAGCTGGAGACAGGTCTTAAGCCTCCTGAAATAACATGTCTGCCTTATTGTAAATAACTTTCATCCTTCATAAAAGACGATTGGGTTATGCAGTGCTGGTTTACCTTATTTGGTAGAGAAGACACCCCCCCCCACATGAAAAGAAGCTATGGTCCTTAGCCGGATGGTCGTAGGCCTATATTTGATTCCTGAACGCGGTGCTCTCTGTTGAATGTCATCTCCCTCTCTCTCTCCCCACATTTCCTGTCTCACTAAAACTTTAAGGCATATACAATTAAGGCACAAATAAAAAAAACTGAATTAAAGTTGCTCAGCTGTCTAACATAACACAAAAAAGGGACTTTCAAGGGACAAAATGGACGGAATGAAGCTTATATGAGCATCCATAGAAAAGATTTGCTGTGTTAATCCAATTGGTACAATATAACTCAAACTGGGGCTTTGTGCAAAACTAAGCTGTAAATATGAATGTTTTATTGTTTTGATGTCCTCTTAGTTTTTATTGTACTTTAATTTTATTCTATGTACTTTTATGTATTTGAATGCGTAAAATAACAAATTTAAAGGAGACACAAGACGGTTGTCCACTATGAGGGACAAAAAATGACTAAAGTATAAATAAATAAATACATGAATAAATAAATAAATGTTGGGAGAAATGCATACAATAATGTATAAATAAATAAATAATTAAATAAATGCATCAATAAATATATAAATAAATATATATATATTTATGAATAAAGGCAACAATTCATATAAAATTGAATATATAAATAAATATATTCATATATGTATTTCTGTGTCCATGTTGTACAAGGAAAAGTAAATATGTAAATTAAGTGGGCCATCCTAACATTACTGAAGTAGGATTGGTCAATTTTGAAAAACAGACAGAATCAAATTTACATATATATTTTTCCTCTTATGACCTGGACAGAGAAATAAATAGATGTGTGAATGTAAAAATACAGAAAAAAATTAATAACTCAATTAATGTGAAAATGTATGCATTGATACATATATAACTGTAGAAATATGCTAATAAATGCATATACTATTAAAATATATAAATATCCTTTTTCATTAACAAAGTGTATTTATTATTTATTCATTGATATATTGTTTTCAGCATTTATATATTTATTTATATATTTATTGATGCATTTATTTATTTATTTATTTATTTATACATTATTGTATGCATTTCTCCCAACATTTATTTATTTATTTATTTATACTTTAGTCATTTTTTGTCCCTCATAGAATCAGTGTCATAAATGAGTCATCAAAGTCTCTCCCCGCTGGGTGTTGCACTATTTTTAGTGACTTTTTTTTGGGGGGGGTGGTGGTATGATGTGAATAAGTTTGCATTGTAATATCCGGGGGGCGGTGCAGAGCAGAGTGGGCGTGTCTGCGCTGTGCTACCCCTTCCTAGCAGGAAAACGCTGGAGGAGACATACAGAGCCACACACACAGCTGCAGGAGGACACACAGCTCCAGCGGTGGAATATGTCAGCTCTGTCACTCGACGAGGGACGCAGCGTGGACACTGTATACCCACTGCCTCTACTTTAGGTCGGCATACAAACATCGCCCTGTCCCTGGTGCTGCTGCTGGTCCATCCCCGTCCCCTCCTTCCTCCCTCCTCATTCCTCCTCCTCCTCCTCCTCATCTTCACCGTCCCGTCGCCAGGATGGACAAGACGCTCTGCAGTCCACAGCTCGTCACCAAGAAATCAAACTCTTCCTCGTCGGACCTCGGGAACTCGTCGTCGAGGAAGCCCGGGAGGACCGGCTCGCACAGCCCGGGATCCGGCTCCCTGGGCGGGCCGGCCGGAGGAGCAGGGGGCGGCCGGGGAGCCGTGCTGCTAGGGAACAGCATGAATCTGCAGCAGACGAGGAAGAGGCAGCTGGAAGGAGTGCTGAGCAAATACACCAACCTGATCCAAGGCTGGCAGAACAGGTGAGTGACGACACGTTGACAGAGGAGATCCACTTCTATAGGGCTTCGTGTTGTTATTTGCCCCACGTCCACGTTGCACTTTTGCCACCACGTCACCGTCAGGGGGGGGAGGAGGGTGTGTGTGTAGAGGGGTTAAAGCAAGTAATGCACATATGCTAACTGATGGATAACTATAAAACTATTAACAGGTAAACAAACAAACACTTTCAACTGAAGGACATGAAATCATTTATTTCAATATTTAGATTTATTTTACTTGACATTGTAAAATAAATGTCCAAACTCTGCAGTAGCATAAAAGTATTTTTTTTTTCTAGAAATGTCTGAAGCTAAGATTTCTTAAAACAAACTTGACCAAAACATTTATTTATGGCCATTTGCTGCTTTTCTGAACATTTTTGGTTTCAAACTGTTGCTCAATCAAAACACTTTGAGACATCCGACTGGCTTAGGATAGGATAGGATAGTACTTTATTGATCCCCAGAGGGGAAATTCGGGCGTTACAGCAGCACAGACAAGAAAGCTCAAATACACATTAAACAGAATAGATAAGATAAATAAAAAATAAAAATAAAAACAGGGGGGTATATACAGTACTAAATGAATGTTGAAGTTAACTGGGGGGAATTGAGAATTGAAACAGTATTTGAAGAGAATGACAAGATAAAGTGACAAGTGATTAAAGTGACTTGGTATGATAAATAAATAGCAGCAAGTAATGTAAACAGCAGAGAAGAGAGGCAGTGTTGTACCACAGTAATGCAGAGTGTAGTTATATAATATAATGTAGTATAATATAATATAATATAATATAATGTAGTATAATATGATATAATGTAGTATAATATAATATAATATAGTGCAATATGAACAATAATGTGTAATATAATGAAATGTTATATAATATAGACTAGTATAATAATATAATAAAAAAATATATAGAATGTACAATATATATATAGACCTAAGTAATAATAATAATACAATGATAATAATGAAGCAGGTCATGTGGGTAGTGTTTTATCGGGGTGAAGTTTAGTGTCAAGGATGGACTGTTATTGTTGTCATAGGCTGCTGTTGTACAGTCTTATGGTAGTGGGCACAAAGGAGCGCCTGAAGCGCTTTGTTTTGCACCTGGGGGGGATGAGGCGTTGGCTGAAGGAGCTGCCCATCTGCCACAGTTCACCATGTAGAGGGTGAGAGGAGTTATCCAGGATGGATAAGATTTTGTCCTTCATCCTCCTCTCACCCACTGTCTCCAAACTGTCCAGATCCAGACCCACTACAGAGCGCGCCTTCCTCACCAGCTTGTTCAGCCTGTTTGCCTCACCAGTCTTGATACCACCCCACCAGCACGCCACAGCAAAGAAGAGGGCCCTGGCCTCCACAGACTGGTAGAAGGTCTTCAGGAGTCTGTTGCAGACACTGAACGATCTGAGTCTCCTCAGGAAGAACATCCTGCTCTGTCCCTTCCTGAAGAGGGCGTCAGAGTTGTGAGACCAGTCCAGTTTATTGTTGATGTGGACCCCAAGGTACTTGTATGAGTCCACCCTCTCCACTTCCTCCCCCTGGATGATGACTGGGGCAGGGGGCCTCTTCTTCTTCCGGTAGTCCACTACCACCTCCTTTGTTTTGCTGATGTTGAGCTTCAGGTGGTTGCTTTCACACCATGTGACGAAGCTCTCTAACAGTCCTCTGTACTCCTTCTCATCGTCATCAGTGATGCACCCAACAATCGAGGAGTCGTCGGAAAACTTTTGGAGGTGGCAGGAACCAGAGTTAAACCTGAAGTCTGATGTGAAGAGAGTGAAGAGAAAAGGCGCCAGAACAGTTCCTTGAGGTACTCCTGTGTTGCCCGTCACTACATCAGAGACACAGCCGTCGACTCTGACATACTGTGGCTGGCTTGTGAGGTAGTTGAAGATCCAGGCTGAGATGTCAGGGTGCAGCTGCATATCCAGGAGTTTGTCCCTCAGGAGTCAGGGCTGGATGGTATTGAAAGCACTGGAGAAGTCAAAGAACATGACTCTCACAGTGCTTCCCTTCGTCTCCAGGTGTGACAGGGCTTTGTGGGTCAGGAAGATGATAGCATCCTCCACACCAATGTGCCTCTGATATGCAAACTGCAACGGATCCTGGAAAGCAGTGAGCAGGGTCCTCAGGTGCTGGAGAACCAGCCTCTCAAATGACATGTGACGTGAGTGCCACAGGTCTGTAGTCATTAAGAGCGCTGGGACAACCTTTCTTTGGTATCGGGACGATGCAGGAGGTCTTCCACAGGTCAGGCACCTTCATCAGCCTCAGGGAGAGGTTGAAGAGGTGCTGAAAGACTCCTGCAAGCTGCCCAGCACACACCTTGAGGATCCTGGGACTGATGTTGTCTGGTCCACTGGCTTTTCTGATGTGGAGTCTGGAGAGTTCTCTTTGTACCTGGCTGGTAGTAAGAGTGAGAGTGGGACAGTGAGCGGGGGAGGGGTGTGGGGGACTGTCTATTGTCGTGCAGGTGGTCTGGACCTTGATGGGAGGAAGAGCAGAGTCTCCAGCAGAGGTGTGAATGGGGGCTGAGGTGGTGGGGGGAGACCTAGACCCACTATTTGAGCTCACTGGGTCGGGGGTTGTGTCAAACCTATTGAAAAATAGGTTCAACTCAGCAGCAAATACTGGGTCTCCTTTAATTCTGGGTTCCGGCCTGCTGCAGCCCGTCATCTGCTTCATGCCATTCCACACCTCCTTTGAGTTGTTCTGTCCCATCTTGGCCTCAATCCTGTCCTTGTAGTTATTCTTGGCCTCTCTCAGCTTCTTCTTTAACTCCTTTTGGACAGCCTTGAGCTCCTCACGATCCCTAGTCATGAAGGCCCTCTTCTTTCTGTTGAGGAGAGCTTTAATGTCTTTATTGATCCATGGTTTGTTATTTGAGAAGCAGCGGACCGTTTTGGTAGGGACTATGGTGTCCTTACAGAAACGGATGTAGTCTGTAATACAGTGAGAGAGGCCTTCAATGTCATCACCATATTCCTCCTTAAACAGTTCCCAGTCTGTGACATTGAAGCACTCCTGCAGGGCATTCTCTGTATCCTTATACCAAACCTTCAAAGTCCTTGTGTTGGCCCCCTGCTGCTTCACCAGGGGCCTGTAGGTGGTCTCAAGGTGGATGAGGTTGTGGTCTGATTCCCCAAGAGGGGGGAGAGAAGAAGAGCTGTATGCTCCCTTCACGTTGGCATACAGGAGGTCCAGGGTTTTATTCCCTCTTGTAGCACAGTGCACATACTGTTTAAAGTTCGTCAGGACAGGGGAGAGAGAGACATGATTAAAGTCCCCGCTGATCAGTATGAGGGCGCTGGGATGCTGGGTTTGTAGTCCGGCGATCATAGTGTGGATGACGTCACTCGTGCTAGCGGCTACAGCTGATGGTGGGATGTAAACAGCAACAGCAATGGCATGTGAGAACTCCCGTGGCAGATAGTACGGGCGTAATCCCACCGCCAGCATTTCAACGTCTGGGGTACAGACACAGTCCTTCACAGTTACATGTCCGGGATTACACCATTTAGAGTTAATAAAGACAGCAAGACCTCCTCCTCTCTTCTTACCACTCTCTCTCTCCCCCTGTCCGCTCGTACCAGGGTGAAGCCAGCCAGATCGATGTGACTGTCCGGTATATTCCCATGTAGCCATGTCTCCGTGAAGCAAAGTAAACTGCACTCCCTGTAGACACTCTGGCTGTTTACTAAAGCTGTAAGTTCGTCCGCTTTGTTTGCGAGTGACCTGATGTTCCCCATGATGACCGATGGTAGAAAGGGTTTAAATTTCCTGTCTCTCTCGATCCGCTCCCTGACTTTAGCGCCGGCTTTCTTCCCCCGGCGGACACCTCTCCATAACTCCTGAGGAACACCGGCTCCATGCCTGAAGCTCAGTAGTTCCTCACGAGTGTACGTGATCATTCCAACTTGTGACATATATTGGAAAATATTATTAATGGCAGCCCTATAGTGATGTTGCATTTCCCTTTTCATTACAGTGACTTTTGTACTGTAACAGGGATACGTTGTGTTGCCCATGTTGTTTCAGTTTCTCACATTAAGATTATTTAATTAAACTGGTCTGTTAGAAATCAGCTAAAGAGCCATTTAAAGCTACCATTACCACTACCGTTACCAAGATGACACGATGTCTACTGGCATAATTTGCCAAATAACTAAATGTATATTTGTCCCAGAGAGCTCTACACACTACATCTAAGAAAACACATGCAAATGGACAAACTGCCAAACACACAGTGTTGCAGCAAATATGCAAAACCAAAGCAAACACAGAAACGCCCAGGTACGTAAACACAACAAATAAGAGGACTGCTGCTAGGAGAAGTGATCCCATTAGAGACTGTTTGTGCCCTCAGGACTTCTTCTAGGAGTCTCTTTTAACATCAAAGACATGTACTGTTTTTCATTTAGGAGAACATGTGACTGGGTTTGTGTCCCATGTGCACATCCATGTCCACTTTATCACGATCTATAACAACAAAGGACTTCTTGTCAAGGCTTCCCCTTTTTCCATGCATTGCCCAACTAGCAACTTGAAAAGCGAGAATAAAGTGCTGAGGAACAATGTTAGCTGCAACAACTTAAATAATACAGAATAAGACGCTATTACAAAATATAAAATAGAATTAAAAAATGTAAAATATAAAGATGAAAAATGTACAAAAGGTGCAATGTAGGAGCTGTGCAGTGGACTATGAGAAAAAATCTTAATGTGTGTAACTACTCACAGAGTGCATGTAAGGAAGATACATTTTTAAAGTCCAGTGGTTGTTAATGTAACGCATAAAGAACATCCTCATCTTTGCAGAATCATCATAACATAATCAGTTTCCAACCCTCTTAGTTAGTTATATCACACTGTCTCATGTCCTGTAGGTGTCTCTTCTGCTCATGAAGCGCTGCAGCCGCTCTCTTTATGAAGAACATCTCAGCCACCACCACTGTGGAGATCACAGCAGCTCATGGTGTGCTTTATGCAGCATTTATGAGTTCACTCTCTACCTGGTCTGGTTTAACTCAGACACTGAGACAGTTCTTACAACAAGAGATGAGCGAGGTAGTAAATGAACTTGAGCCTACACCTGTTGTTGTTGTTGTTGTTGTTGTTGTTGTTGTAAGCCACTTGAATCATCTGGCTGTGTTTGTGGTATTTAAGAAGAATATAAACCTGTTCTTGAGATGATCCTGTAGGCTATGCGGTGGAATTTCTGTAGTTATTTAGATTATAATGTACAGATGTCATTAGGTTTATTCACTGTTCTCTAATGTCAGTCAGACCTGACAGAGTTCAGTTGTGATTAGAACACCAAGTACAGCTTAGAGAGTGCCAACTGTTTTTCCTGATATCTGTAAGGATGTTTGGTAGACTTATTGTCTGATCCAGTGTTATTGATGTCACAGTTTAGTCTAGGTGGGTCAATGTGACCCTGATAATGATAATGTCTTTTAGGATATATGCAATGCCTTTCAAGAAGTTCGGCAGATGTGGTTGAGCAAGACACGAGTACAGAAATGTGATGTTGAATCATGTCTCCTCCGGAGTATTCTTCTTATGTATAAACTTTCATCAACGTAAGCCATCTGAGTCAACTGAGTCTTATTGTATGGAGTCAAGTCTTAGTAATTTCTTCAACAGGCTACAGATGAACTCCTGTACTGTACACTGAACATGAATTATGCAGGATTTCTGTTCTGCAGCTGTTGTGTGATTTAAGAATGAAACAAGTTATTTTTAACTGTGATGAACCCTAAAACAACTGACTTGTTGCTCAGCTGCAGAGAAGAAGGGAGCTGTGTTATTATCTGAGATTGAAGCCTGTGTATGGAACAGAGGGTGGGGGACGTGGTGGTGGGGTTTGAGAGGTGGAGGGTAAGAACTGCTTCTCTTTTCTTTCCCATTAAAGTGACAGGTGGATGATGCACTGAGTTGCAGCTTGAGTTGCACCTGCAGGAATACCTGAGAGTGAGAAGAAGCACATGTTGATGTCACAGAGGTGAAGTGAGCTGCTATTGATGAGAAGACTTTTTCAATTATGTTCCATGATCACTTGGGATTTGTGGTCTGTTGAACACACATTTATTTCAATCAGGAGAGACTTAATTGAGAATGAACAATTATTTATTTACAATAAATGTGCAACAATTAATTTCGAATGTGCAAAGTCTTTGGGGGATTAGACTCCATCGTGACGACTTCACGCTCGGAAGGTAATGAAGCCGACAGCAGGTTTAGGAGACCCCCCTATGGAGTCTAGACACTGGTGGTGGTGAAGATGAATGGAGGCTGCGATGAGGAATTGGTATCCGAGCCTGATCTGCACTCTGCTGAGCTGAAATGGAGGTGACTGGGGCAGTGGTGGGTTACAGCGGTTGCCTGAAAAGACAGAAGGGCTGCGGAAGAGAGAGAGTTGTTTTAGCCTTTTTGCTGCTGCAGGATGATTGGATGGGAGAGGTTGAGCCCAAATCTGATTGGTTGATCACTTGAAGAAAAACGCCCATAAACAGCTGATCACCAGAGAAGGGAGACAGAGGACTTAGTAGGGGGAGTGGTTTAGGTTGAAGTGAAAGGATGAATGAATGAGTGAAAGAATATAACCAGTCTTTCTGTCTGAACTTACGCTGAGCTCCATTTAAAAATGTATCACAGAGTGTAAAGTGTTATGGGATGTAAGGAGCGCTGCACTGATTTGTTGGCTGAAGGAAAGGTATTATGGGATATTTAGTTCATTCCCTGTGGTGTTGATACCTGTCCAGTTTCAGTTTAAGGTGAAGGTCTAACTTTTGGGATTCCTTTCGGTTCATGGACCGGAGTGGACACAGCCGCTCAGAGCTGAAAGGAAATAAAGACAAACACCGAGCGCTGACTAAAACATCCTGGAAATGATCTCTTTTTAATAAGCAATCAGATTAAACATGATGTAATGTGCACACATAGCTTGTTTTCTTTCTTTTTATTGCCACTGCCATTAGCTTTACATGTGTTTCCTCGTCTTGCTGGGAAGCCTTGTAATCATAATCAAGAGTTTCAGCTCATCAGGAATTGTTGAGATTCTTCAAATTAGCATTCAGTCATAGCAGTCGTATCCTGATGTGATGTGGCTGCAATATAAAGAAACTGTCTTTTTAATTTCTTTTAGAACAAGTCAAAGAGTTTACTCATCATATTGTGTTTCATGGCCTTACAGTGCACATGTAAGTATAGAAGGAGGATTCTATGGCCCTGTTTCTGTATGTTGTTTACAGGCTCAAATAATTCAGTGTTCTCTCATCCCGTTATTTTTCTTATTTGACAGCAGTTTCAGAGTTGATTTGATTTTCATTTTGAAGTCTTCTTGATTTAACCGTGAGCTCTTATTTTGATATTTGATTGCAGCACATCTCCATTCAACACGAACGTCTACTCACTTTTTAAAAACCTGGACAATTACCTGCTTCATCAGCTCATTCAGAAATGATGTTAGAAACTTTAAAAAGTTAGTTTGACCTCTGTTTTGGGGTCACCGTTTGTTACGTGTTCTGTTCAACAGGAAAAAAAAGCGAACATAAAGTCCTGGATAGATTTTTCTAGTGTTCTCTAATTTAAGTTACAGTTTGTTCCGTCTTGTGTCATTAACAACTACGTACCTGTGATAGTTGCTACAGCCTTTAGTGTATTAAACATAAAAAAAACAGAGGAAAAGAAAATGGATCAATGTGTCATATTAATGATTTATGAGGTGTGTGAATTAGTTATATGTGCTCAGTAATGGACTGGTGTGTTCACAGGATGGGACATTGTAAAGTGGTATGAACACTTTAAGTAGACAGTCCTCTACTACTAGCTATGTGTGCATGGCCTTAAAAGATGTATTAGCTTCTGTAATGTCTTCGACCCGCTCTGCTTCCACATCTTTTAATGGCTTTTTCAAAACAGACAAGTCGTTGGACACCTTTTCTTTTGACACCTCTGGGTGATGTCGTCTAGTATTCATTAACATTTGACTGTCAGTCGTCTTCTGTGTCTGTAATGATGCTGCCATATTTGACTTTTCTTCTTTGTGTGTTTTGTTATATCTGATTCTTATTTGTTGTTTATTAGCAGTTAGCTAAAAGTTTAGCTCATAACGGCCTCCTTGATTGGGGTGTGAATGCTGCCATGTGTGATTATCTTTTTTCTGCACTTAGACGTATACGTTGTGTGACTGCATGCATCAAACTGTATATACAAATAACATTACCAACTGGTTTTTCATGTTTGCTGAGTACATGCAGGCTTACATACTTTTATATGTAGATTTAGTATGAGAGGTGGATTTTTGATTCCTTCAGTATGCTGAGTAAGGAGGCAGAGCATTGACGGCAGACATTGTTGGAGTAATTACAGTTGTCCATTATTTTCCAATATTTGTCACATGGAGTTACACATTGTGTGTGTGTGTTTGAGAGTGTATGTTCTGCAGGCGTTATCGTGGTGCGCACCAGAACTGAGTCGAGCTAATTCTGCCTCTGTGTGGGAGGCCATGTGTCAGTGTGTAGTGCTCTTATGTTATGGAGGTGCTTTGTGTGCATTTGTTTTGGAGAAAATGTGCTGGGTAGTCAGTTCTAAAAACACAGATATATAGATAGTGGTGAGGACCCTCAGTGACTCATTTCAGGTCTTAAACAAACAACCCAACTTTGTAACAATATCCAAACCAAGGCAAATCAGTTTTTTTATTTTGTCACTGGGGAAAAACCTGATGATGCATTACAGTTCATGTATATACAAAAGAAAATAAATAGTTAAACAATACAGGACAATTATGTGTATATGTATAGGTAGGTGATCGACCACCCTGACTCTGTACCCTTTGTATAGGCTGCATGTTGCAGGTCTGTGGACTCTGCAGGTGACGAGAGAGAGAGAGAGAGGGAGAGATATCTGCTGTTAAGTCTCTTTGAATGCATTTGTTGCAGTGCAACGTCTGTTATACAAAACTTTAAATGCTGTTCCCTTATTTGTGCGTTTTCCTGATATTTGCATTTCTGAAAAGTTAGCTCTACTCAGTTCTTTAACGCGGTATACAATACATGTTTGTAGTAGTTGAAGAAGATCAATTACTTAAAATAAATGGAGGATGGAGGCTCCAGCACATGTCTGAGGTGATGATGTTTAGAAACTGAATCCGATTTCAAAAAGCTAAATGAGTCTGGTTTTGATCCACAGGCCAAACAAGTGCTCGTGCATAATAGGTATCCTTTTCAACGTCTGCATGCAGATCACATCAATGTAAACATTCAGAGCTCCTTGATAGATTTCTGGTTTTCCTTCACATGGAGGCTGAATCTACAAGGATTGCTTCATGCGTACATTTTAAATTTATGTCGTCCTAAGCGGTCAGCAGGGCGGGGAGTAAGCTGTGAGGGATGAATCATCTATTTGCAGATGTATTAGCTGGAAAGGAGCTCTGCTTTGATCAAAAGCTCTGACTCTGAGGAGCGCAGCTCTGCTGGGTAGAAAACTTCTGGTGTTTGAGTTCTTGTTGATTAAAAGAGCGTCTGGTCTGTTTGTTGATGCCCCTTTCTTAGGATTGAAAAGGAGTCTTTGGTTGCTGTCTTCTTGCAGCAGTTGCCAAAAAAGAAAACTCAACTCAAAGGTCTAATCACTCACTTGTTCAAAGCCTTCAATCACATCTCGTTCAATTTTTATTTCAAGATGGATGAAGTGAAAAAAAGACTCCAGTCCCGTGTCATATGAGCGGGCTTAATCTGCAGACTAAACCATGTGATCCACTTGCTGTTTTCAAGGTCAGGAATGAACCGTTAAACTCAGTTTTCAGTACACCAATCAAAGCTCAGGTTTGATCAACATCAGTGACGTGTGTGTAAAATCATTGTGAAATAAAAAACCTGGTCTAAAAGAGCATATAGTGATACTGGTTTAAATAAGGGATGTGCATGTTTAGTCGACAGTTAAGATTAAGATTAAGATTTACTTTTACTTTTATTGATCCCCGCAAGGGGAGATTTCAGTTTTTACACTCTGTAAGTCATGTGCTGTTGAACAGTGAATGGATAACATCTTGAAGGAGCAGCACGGTTTGGCAGTATTTTGATAAAGAACATTTTGATTAAATGTATGAAAGCTGTGTCAGCTGAAACCACATTTAGCTCGGGTATGTGGATGTTGATAACCTGCAGGGAGGACACCTGGGTGTTTTCTTTCATTTAGACCAGTTGGTAAGTTTTCATTTAACTGACTAGAAAAGTTGTTGCCTGGGAACATCCCTTATTTAAATGTTCTTTAGCAGTGATGACATAATAAGTGTGAACTGTTGTTTTCCATCAATTACGCATATCAATGAAAAAATTAAGACATTTTTTATTGTCTGACAAATGTGTTGATTTTACCTGAGAATACTTTGATATGGTTTCTTATTTAAACTAGAGACTGATGCACTCAAATCCTATAAGTGTAAGTTAAAGGGAGGCATGTCTGCTAGTGGTTTCATTTATGGGGTTGTAACTCGTAAAGTGTACATCGAGCTAGAAGTGAATAATTGGTGAAGAAAGTTTTAATCACAGATTGTCTTTGTACAGTTGCAATCAAAATTATTCAACCCCCATTGCAAATTAGGTTTTTTGGCAAAATTTACAAACTTTCGGCTCTTTGCAATGAACAACCAAACAACAACAATTTTAAGAGCGTTAGACAATTATTATTATTGGTTTCTCCATATTCAACACAAAGTGCCACTTTTTAAAGAATACTGCAGTGTCAAAATTATCCAACCCCCTGAATAGAATCCCTCATAAAAGCACACATTTGCAAATTGAGTGTTGTTTCAAGCACACCTGATGCAACCAATCAAGAGCTCAATTAGTTCCATCAGGTGTGCCTGAAACACATCAAATACCTGGTCTGACAAGGAGTTTGTTGACAGTGACAATTGGTTGCATGTGAGAAACATGGCTAAATCAAGAGAATTGTCCAAAAAGATAAGAGAAGAAATCATTGTCTGGCACAAACAAGGAAAAGGATACAAAAAGATAGCAAAGGCACTGAATGTTCCTAGCGATACAGTTGGAAGCATAGTTCGCAAGTTTAAAGCTACAGGAACTGTGGCTATACTACCTGGACGTGGCAGAAAGAGGAAGCTATCAATGGTTGCCATCAGATTCCTGAGAAGGCAAGTGATCAAAAACCCTCGAGTGACTGCAAAAGACCTGCAGCAAGACATGGTGGCAGCAGGCACTGAGGTTTCTGTTTCCACAGTTAGGAGCATACTAAACGCTGAAGGTCTCCATGCCCGAACTCCAAGACGTACACCACTACTGACCCAAAAGCACAAAAAAAGCCGGCTCCAATATGCTAAAAACCATATAGATAAGCCACAGAAGTTTTGGGATTCTATTCTCTGGAGCGATGAAACCAAAGTGGGACTTTTTGGGCCTATGGCTCAGCGGTATGTCTGGAGAAGGAAGAATGAAGCATATGCTGAGAAGAACACCCTGCTTACAGGGGGCTCGGTGATGCTCTGGGGCTGCTTTGCTTCCTCTGGCACTGGCAACCTTCAGCGTGTAGAGGGAAAGATGGATTCAATAAAATATCAGGAAATTCTAGGTGAAAACGTCATGCCATCAGTGAGGAAGTTGAAACTTGGTCGTCGTTGGACCTTCCTACAGGACAATGATCCCAAGCATACCTCAAAGTCCACCATGGCTTGGTTACAGAAGAAGTCCTGGAAGATTCTGGAGTGGCCATCACAGTCGCCTGACTTGAACCCCATTGAAAATCTCTGGTGGGACTTGAAGAAGGCAGTTGCAGCACGCAGACCGAAGAATATTAGAGAACTGGAGCAAATCGGGAATGGGCTAAGATTCCTCAGGAACGCTGCCAAAGGCTGGTGTCTGGCTACGCATCACGTTTGCAGCAGGTCATAACAGCAAAAGGGTGCTCTACGAAGTACTAAAGATGCTTGTCATAAAGGGGTTGAATAATTTTGAGACCGCAGCAGGCATTAAAAGTGGCATTTTGTGTTGAATTTAGAGAAACCACTGATATTATTAGTTGTGTTGAGCTATGTAAATTGTGCTTTTTTGGATTTGTTCATTGCAAGCAGCTGAAAGTTTGTAAATTTAGCCAATAAACCTAATTTGCAATGGGGTTGAATAATTTTGATTGCAACTGTAGTTGTTGAGGATCAAACAGAAGGTAAAAGCAAAGTCTATATTAGACTCAACAATCTGTTTATCCAAAAACTTTTAGTATTTTTTAGTTGTTGTTTTGTTTGGGGCCATCCTGACCCCCTGGAAGTTGAAAAAACGTTTAAGAGATCCTGCTATGATACCACACTTTACTCAAATATTGTCTTTAAATGACTCCTTTGACACCACGATGATGCACATTTTATTACAGAATAAGTATAGCTCACATTTCCTGCCACTAGCCCAGTGATTTCCTGCCTTTGTCTGATTTAGAATTAACAACTAAAAAGTCTGGACGAGATTCAAACTGTGCTGACTAGCTTCATCTTTCAGCATCAACGTTAATGCTGATTCTGTTCATGTTGATCCATGACTTAGTTGTTTTTAAAAGTCTAATCAAGGTTATAGTTGTGATTTAGTAGACAAAATATAGTTGATATATGATATAGTTTGTGATGTAAAAATCAGAAAACCCCAGAAGTTTGATTTATTCCATTTCTACTGACGTCTGGAAGAAGTTAAAAGCGGGGTTTCTGCAGATAAACCTGAAACAATGACAACTGCAATCCGTTCATTTTTGTCTTACGGCTTTTAAAAAAAATTGATATATAAGATATTTTAAGTGTTTTATGCTGTCACATAATCAGTGTTTCTGCCTAGATTAAATGTGACAACAGAGCTTTCACCTCTCCTCCCAAACAGAAATTAGTGATCCCATGCTAATAATAAAATAATCCAGATAATATGAATATGTCAAGTTTTTTTACTTTACCTTACTACTAACTACCTAACAGAAAATATTTTTACACATTTTTCAAATAGCTTTTGAAGGACCTAACAGCAATCTCACATGAATAAATCTTTACTACAAATAACCTATGTATCCCTTCGATACAAGTGGGATAAAAAAGTCAGTGGGTATCCATCACTCTCTCTACTGTTTGTGGATATCTCAAGATAATATAACTCATAAATCATGGTATGGATCCCTGGTGAAGTCACTGATTTCACCACACCCACCCACACTGAAGACTCTTTGAGGCATGTGCTTGTACAGCAAGATGTATTGTTTTCAGTTTGTTGAACAAGTGCAGTGTATTGTCCCATCAATATCTGCTCTCGTGCCGCCAAAGGTGAACTGTTCAGTGTGCGCACAAAGACTCTGAGGCCTCTCAGGTCAGCCGTTATCAGCGCTGCTCTGACACGAGGCACCATCCATCAAGTTAAAGGTCTGCATTGTGCTCGGTTTAGCTGCAAAGGCAAGAACGCCTGGAGGGGTCAGCGGTAAGAGCTTCCACTCTGCTGACCTAACGCAGGATAAGGCTTCACAAACGTACATGTGCGTGCGTGCGTGCGTGCGTGAAATAGAGGATAGATAGACGGCTGGATAGAAACTGACGCAGGCAGATTGTTCCCTGGTTGGCTGTGGTCGACATAAATCACGAGCTCTCTTGATGGAAGCGGGCGAGACGGGAGCAGGGATCAATTTTCCAGAGAGCTGTATTCACTGCAGCCGCTCTCTGGAGGCTTCATGGGGAAATGCCTGATGTGAAGGATGCACTAACAGATTTCTTTCTTCATATATCGTTTGTGTAATGTCTCGTCGTAAATATCAAATGATGCTGAGGCAATTTGTTCGACAGTTTAAAAAGTTAATTAATTATTTGGGCTTTAGAATTATCTGGGGGGGTTTCGGGACATGTGGCTGAAAATGAGGGATGTCCTGTTCAAACTTTATCGACCCAATGCCCAATTTGTCTTTATCCCCAATTTAGAATCCTCCATGTTTCACAGTGGGATCATTTTTGTGTAAAGACATCGAGCTGACATCTTGACTGTCTGAATGCAACGACAGTTGTTTAACATTTCTATGACATTCACACAGGCGCTGTATTTACACCCCGTTGACTTTTAAAGTGAGTCTTTGTGAAGTAAGTTAAAGCTTTTATGTATGGATTAACTACATTGAATAAACACAACAATGCTCTACGTAAAAGTTGTTCAAGTTAAATCTGTTCCTTTATATTGTATTGTACACACATAGCCCGACTGTTACCGATATCAATATGAGGGTTAAGTCAAATCTGACAGCAAAGATCGGCCGATATCTTTATCGGTTCTATCTTCGATCTGTACAGATAGAGAGATTTAAATACAGACATTTATTGTGTTGATCCCTCAAATGCAGTCATCAAACACCTGTGGAAAAGATTTATATAGTAGACAAGATGGTCACTCACCTTGAGAGTAACTGTGCATGTACATCGCGCTTCACCCTCTGGAGAGTGATGATGTTTGTTGTGATGATCCAAACAGCGCCCTCTGCTGTGACAGGCAGAACGAGAACTGCTAGTGTAATACAATGAAACTCAAATGAAATTACATTTGACATGTGAATAAATCTAGTAATATCGGCGCATATCTGCGTTAAAATGAGCCGATGTGGATTGTCACTTGGTATGCTGATATCGGCCGTTATTATCGGCCGGCCGATTAATTGGTCAGGTTCTAATATGAAACATATTGACAACTCCTCAATGTACAGTCTGTGATATTTCATCTAAAATATAAGTGGCAGGAGAAGTGTTTTAAACTAAAGCAATCCAGATGAAGGTTACAAGCTTAAACATGTCGGTCTTATAAAGTTAATATAGTTGGTCTTTGGTGCTGCAGCAGCTTTTTGACCTCTTCCATCTAAAGCATGACAACAGATTGACGTGGGTTGTTGCTGTTCCTTGAAATCTGAGACACCTTGTAAAAAGCAAGCAGCATCTATGTGTGTGAAAGCTGATCAATACTGACGCTTCTGTAGTCACAGGGCGGAGGGAGAACATTGACCGTGAACATGTGCGAACTTCAGGGGAAAAAAAGAAACACAAAAAACAACAAAGTGCTTATATCTCATGGCCACTGTACACAAACATGGAGAGGTCAGCTGAAGCCATGCCAATGGAGCCTGTGCTGAACTGCAGAAGCAGAGGCATGTCTGCAGAACAGGAAGTGTGATGCATCCTCTTTTTCTGTGTCGTAGGTTAGGTGTCTGTCCCTCTTTCAATCTTCCGGTCAGCAATGAGCGAGGCAGAGAATTCAATTAGTTGGTGATTGAAGGTGATTCATTAATCACAAAGAGGAGAATTCAGGGTTTCATTTCCACGCCTGGTGCAGGGACTAATTGCCACCTTGAGTAATTCTGAAATTAACTGCCGGCTGGATGTTGGTGAAAGCAGGCGTTTAAATGTGCACAGAGGGTGTGTGAAGAGAGCTGTGCTGAATAATAGCCTGCAGGCATTGTTGCATGGGATGGAAGAAATGTAAGGATGTTGTGTGTTTGTGTGTTTCCCTCATTCATTACCCTCCTCCTCATTGTCTCTTCCACACATTGAAAAGTTTTTGCAAACTGGAATTTTTTTTCCTAACTATCCTCACTTCCCTCTCTCTTTCTCTCTGTGTGTCTGTGTTTAAGGTACTTTGTGTTGGATCCAGAGTTGGGACAGCTGCAGTACTTTGTCAACGAGCAGGGGAGAAGCCAGAAGCCCCGCGGGTCACTGCCCCTGATCGGTGCCTCGGTAACCCCGAGCGACGAGGCTCCCAACATGTTCGTCGTAAACTCTGTGAATGGAGAGCTGTACAAACTCAGAGGTATGCCCTCATCTCACGCCGGCCTCAGGATGCCCATATATGGCAAACAGCGAGTGGAGTGTGTGTTTTATGATGGAGCATCTTAGAGTGCAGTGTGCTCTCACTCTGGTGTTATGAAGAAGCTGTAACACTGTCTGTGAAAGCAGTAAGCTCTGGATTGATGGGGATGAAGTGATTTATGAAATGAAAGCTGTGATGTGATTTCAGTCCCTAAAGGATGATGCAGCCTTTTTCTGTGCTTGTTGCGGCCTGGATGCCTGATTTTGTGGCAGCTGTTTAAAACAAAAAATTGCATTTCTAGATGAGATGTTTTGAGGGGTTGTTGTTGTTGTTGTTGTTGTTGTTGTAGCTGTAGCACCGTCTTTAAGCTGAGAGAAGTGTTTGTCCTCTGACACCACTTCCTGACATTTTCTGTGTCAAGATGCCAAAATAAACGTGTTAAAATGGAAGCAGCAGTACTTTCTGTGAAGCTGCTCAGTTATAAAATCATTGATGGTTATACTATTTCACTTTTCAAACACTTTAGACATTAGTGCTGACTCACATTTGTAACTCAGCGTCCAGTTGGTGAAAAGTTTCGAAAAAACTTCTGAAAGCCTCTGATTGGTTAATTGGTGCAACACTATGCTCCAGGAAGTAGCTGACAGTGATTAATATTCATAAACACAATGGCAGCATCACAACTTCCTGTAGAGAGTTTGTTTTACTCTCAAAGTGGCAATTACCAAGATCATAGTTTGTCTCTCTTTGGTGACATTTATCGCTGAAGAAAAAATCCTATTCTTGAGAGAAATCCAGACAGTGTCCTCCTTCACAGCTTTGTTTGTTTGTCTACATATGGACATCCAGATGTATTCATTTTCATCAGTAGGCCACCAATGGCAAACTTACCAATTTGCAAACTTACTCAAACAGAAACTCCTCAGATTAGAGCCTTAAAGCTGCTGTGGGATAAACAATGGATCCGATGACTTTGTGATGTGAAAGGTGTCACATGTAGCGACCGTCGTACCAACGTGTCGAAGTGTTTGTCAGCTTTATGGAGCAAAAAGTTGAACTCCAGCTCGTGCTTCACGTTCAAAACATTGAAGCATCCACAGCAACACATCAAGCATGCTTTACAGAAGAAAACAAAAAGAGGTATTGCCCAGTAGTATGTACTGCACAGTGAATAACATATACTGCACAGTTAAGTGTAACTTCAATCAAAAGAATATATTGCAACAGTGAGAAAGAAATAGAGGAATACATAAATGAAAACATCAAATCTTTGATCTGTCAGGGATTCAGACTGTACCACATACTTTTAGTGGATTTAATAAATTAATTATTCTTTTTTTGAAAAATGCCTTCAATCTACAAAATGTTCCTTTTTACATCTGTATGGCCAAAATATTAAGAAAGTCTACACTCAAGAGGAAGTATCCCTTTAAGATAGAGACCCCCTCATGGAGCCTGTAGTCACTGTGTCTGAAGGCCCTGACCTGTAACCACTGTGGCGAGAGACACTCCTTTTTACTGCTGCTCCACTTGAGTTACTGGAATGTCCCCTAAAACTCTGGAGGGGGGGAGGATATCAGAATAACTTGGCCTATATTCCCTGAATAACTCAGTGATCTGCGTGTATTCAGCTAAGAGCAAACAATGAACCCATGTGCTGGGTAGTTTACAGGTCCTGACTGACACGAGGGAAGGATTAAGACAAACTGAACCTGAGCCATAAAGCAAACAAAAAAACAAACACAGAATAACATTTGAAGTAGTGTGTCTCAAATGACTCCAGGTGTAAGGCAGCATTTGTACTCAAAAACTCCAATTTGCTGAAACTGCGGGGTACAAAGTGGTCACATGTACATCCACAAACAGCCGGTGATTGAGATTAGCCGCTACGCTTCAGATCTCGCTGTCGGTTGCCAAAGTCTACCCTGGGGGTGAAAATGAAAAAGTTACTTCAAAGTTCAGTCTGAGGTCCTTCTCCTGTTTATTTTTCTTTTTTTGGCTGAGCATGGAAGCTGCATATAATCTCACCTGTGTCTAAAGCTTTAAATGCCACCTTTATTCTCAGGCTGATACTTAAGAGGGTTCTCTGAACACAATGTGCTAACTGGTGGAAGAAGATACTGGATTCACAGTAAAAGGGCAAAGCTTCCACTTGGGACGGCTGCTTCTTTCAGTTTGTTTCATGTGGTCATAGTTCATCAGATTTTGTCCCAGAAATAGTGGCAGAAATAGTGTTTTACTGAAGTGTTTGGATTTTCCTCTTCGGCATCAACATCTCTGCAGTCGTTATGTTAGTTTAACTTTACAGCCTTCATACATTTTGATCTCCATTTTCTAGATCCAGATTTTGCCAAACCATGCTGCAGCTACAAAATATTTAAAAAAAGATTAATCATTTATTGAACCAATTAGTAATTCTGGTGCAGATGAGCGAAGGTGATGGAGTTTAAGCGTTCAGTTGACTAAAGTCACACATCTCTAATTTAAATCATTTAAATATCACCTTTCTCAAAGTGCTTTCCATGCAGATTGAAAAGGCAACAAACAGGGAGCGGTTGGAGTTTTTCAAATATTCTAAAATGACTTAAGGTGTTATGAAAGAAACAAAATTTAAATGATGAAGCTTTATCATTTGAATTTTGATCACTAATCGCTTCCATAAGGTATCAGGTATTATAGGAAAATGAAATCTGTATTCTTGGTTGTTATTGTTTGTACTGATGCATGATAATCACTTGGATTATCAAAATAAATACAATGTTAACTATCTGAAGAAAACCTGACCCCTCACTGATCACGATTCTTACTAATGTTTATTTTTTATTTTTCATTTGATCCATCTTAAGGACTTCAATTTGACAAAGCTGTGAGCTCCCCGAGGAGCTAGGAGTTATTAGTTAAAGCAGAGTGACATCAAAGTAGTATTTCATTATCGAATGGAGGGAGGTGAAGCATGCTGGGAGTTTAATCATGTCCGAATGTGCCGTCTGCAAATGAAGCTATTAATCAAACGACGTGGCTTTGAGACAGTCAGCCAGTGAAAGGGTCAACTTTTCAAACTGGCTCATTTGGATGTGTGACACAGATTCTTATGAAGCACCATAATGAGCGGTTTTTATTATTCAACCCAAAGACAAAATCAGAACAGGAATCTGCAAAAGTCTTTTTTTTCATTCCCAGCACCAAAATGTACCAAATATATCCCATGATGACCCCCATATCCTGCTGTTTCTACCTGATGTGATTACTAATAGTTGTTTTATTTGGCTATTTACATAAAGATTGCTAACCATTGCTAAACATTATATATAATTGTCATGTTGATTGTCCATTTAATATATTGGAAAAAGGTAAAACAGCAAGTTAGTTCTAGTTACCAACATCTTCACATCTCTCTCTTTACATTCACATCTCTCTCTTTTTTGTTCATTCTGTACTTAATGAGGTCTGTGGTTGAGTATGGCAGGTAGTTGTTTAGCCTAGTTTTTATGCTAAGCTAGTCATCTGTGAACAAACTGTCTGAAACTTCTATTTTTTTTTCTATTGGTGGAAAAACATGAAAAACTAATTTAAAAAAAGTGACATTTGGTACATTTGCGCGACCTGAGGAAGATCTTTTAGATCCAAACGGAGCTATGTTTAAATAAAATGTCCCATTGGGGGCTGAACAGTGTGCAGACCTTCCTCTTTTTCTAGTTAGTACATTTCTTGTCATGCACCTGGATGTGCACACCCTAGTTTTCTCTATTTGGTAAATTTGTGACATCAAAAAAACAAAACTTTTTTGCAATTATAATGGCTTTCAAATATCAGTAATTAAAACTGTTTTAAAATGTCAATAATTAAAACGGCATTATTGAATCTGAATAGTTACAAATTTGTTGCTAGTTAAGCGCAAATAGTGGTGGCGTTACATTGACGGGCTTTAGTCCCAACAGATGCTTCTGACTGATGTGGGTCAGAAGGTAAGAAGAAGGAAGATTTAAAATAGACTGTAAATAAGAATACACAGGTGTTTGTCTCTATGTGTGGAAATAAAGTCAAATTCAACACATGCATACAACAAACGATGAGTGATGGATGAAGCTTGAGGCTCCATGATACAGTGTTTTAAAACATCTCTCTTCAACACAGACATCAAAGTGGATTCAAGCCGTCTCTTTTTAAACTCGACAGAACAGATTTGATTCTAAAGTAGAAACTGAGTTTGAGTTTTAGTCTTTTTAATATGAGGAAGACAGATATACTGACTGCCATCACAGGCTTTAAACCTCTGACTCACCGTTATTCCTACCAATACGATCTCTTACTTTGCTGTGATTAAGAGTGGTGTAATGAGACGAGCATGGTGGGGCTATGATTGACTGGAGACGAGGATTCTCTCTCTGACTCAGTCATCTTCCTCTTATTGACATTTAAATATGACCACTTTGAGTGTCTATTGTCGCTCATTTCAATTGGAAGACGGCCCCGGCTACTCATTTCCCCGAGGTTTCCTGCTCACATGTCCTGCATTCATCAAATAAATAGAGCTGTCAGCGTGTCCCCTTAAGGTCTGCAGCTCTTGTGACACCAAACTGGCTTTAAAAAAAAGGTCAGATCAGTTTTCTCCCTGAATGAGCACGGCAAGTCCCCGTCACCATGCAAACAGGTGCATATTAGCATCGCTGCACAGTGCTGCGTTCAATACAGACAGCTAATTATCCTTAATTACAGCAAGGCCTGTGCACATCAGAGAGAAACATCAGATTTAGACGCTCTCTCTCTCTCAGGGGATGTTTTCCTTCTTCAGTGACTGATGTCGGTGAAGTTGATTGTTTCTTTTAGCAGAAAGACAGCGTGGCACAGGTGTGTCTGTATGAAGCCACTCCTGAAGGGATCACATCTCCAATGTTGCACTTGTCATGAGTTTCTATAAAGTCTCATTTTCTCGGTGCTGGCTCTTCACCCTAAAGAGGCGCTCTGACGGCGTTCTTGTTACTGTGGCAGACATCTTCAGCCCGAGTGACTGACGAGTGCAAATTGAATTCTCCATATGTTGGAACAATTTCCATCAGCGTGTCAATCAACGCTTGTCACATTTCATTAAATCCAGAGGCATTAAGTCAGCTGTAAAGACTTCAGATGCTGCCTACCCCCCAGATTATCTTATCAGAGAAATGTTTATAGATACTGTCAGCGTGCTGAGGATTTCCTAGTATATGATGACATTTTATGTTTGGTGTGAGATGTTCATGTTTCCACCTCACCCTCTTTTTTTTTTTACCAGAATCCCACTGTGACATCACAAGGAGAGCACATTTGAAACAGATAATTTTTCTCTGTGTTGTAAGACTTATGCAGACCACAAACAAAGGACTGGATGGGTTTATTTCACATGTTGTGGGTCAGTAGACACTCAGGTTACCCAAATATATGTTCAACAACACTGTAGAAGTGGATTTTTCATAATATGTCCCCTTTAAATGTTTTGCTCTGTTGGTGCTCAGTTGACCTTCAGCCTGAACTGAGTGATACCAGGCTGATCCGAGTCACTGTCCTCCAATAATTAGTCCCTGAAACAGGATCAGAAAGATATTCATTTCCAATCTGACCTTTAGAGGGTCAACACAAGCAGAGTGTCAGAGTCTTCTTCAACTGTTAGGTCGTCCGCTTTCTGTCTTAGTCAGCAAGTCCAGCCTTCAACTGGCTATTTGTGTTCAGATAACAGGGTGTATTGTGTCTACTGCCAGAGGGGGAAATCACAAGCAGAGAGTATCACACTGTTTATGTGCTGCTCAGAAATGGTCCAGATGAATTACTGCTGTTTCTCAAATACTGAATAGTCAATTCAGAGTAGAGGTTGAAATGAAGAGGGTCAGATGTTGTACCTGCTCTGAGGATGTTATACAGAAGGCGGGCTGAATAATCATTTGAGTGTAAATGGGATCACTGACATCCACGGACGTAGTCTCAGTGCTGCCACTCGTTGGTTTCTGGGAGAGGTGTTGTGAAGCCTATCGATGGCGGTTGCATATTTAATAGTGCAAGCAAAAGGTGAAAGGTGACGCTAAGGCCTTTTGCCCCCTGACAAACGACTACAACGCGGCCACCTGTCAGTCAACTCAGCAAAATTCAAACTCACCCCTAATTATGCAAATCTATGCACATGTCTTAGGTTTAATATTTTGAACAGAAGCGTTATAAAACAGAAATTCGACCTCCTGAACCGTTTTTACCACTAAAGAGGAAATGAGCCTCAATAGGCATTTTGATGAAAAATTACATTTCAATAAAGGACCTTATGGCAATTCCTTAGCTTTTGCAGCCTGCCTCAAGTAGTCACCTGAAGAACTGCAGCTTTTTGCACTTCTGCACTTAGCTTCATTTTTAAAAATGGGAGGTTGCCACATGGTGACATCCAGGAAGGCGTCCTCACTGATGACATAACATGCAGCCTACGTCACCCTTTGTCTGAACTCTAGCAGTTTTCTTATAAGTGCATCTTGGCTTTAGTGTGAACTGGTGTCACGTGTCTTGGTTATTCTTAAAGTCTTGTGTGTGAAGAAGGTTAAAGCTTGTCATTTCAATAATTAACTTGAGTTGTCCGTGTCTTTGCAGCGTCCGATGCCAAGGAGCAGCAGTTTTGGATCAGTCAGCTCCAAGCATGTGCCAGACGTCACTCTGACAGCAGTGCCAAGGTAAACACACACACACACACACACACACACACACACACACACACACACACACACACACACACACACACACACGGAGTTGTTAACATGATCCTGCTTTAAGCTCTCTGTGTATGTTCCTCAGGAGGAGAAGTGAGCAGAAGAGTCTTGACATTTCTTTCTCTGGTGTGTGTTTGTGTGACAGTTTACCTGAGAACAGGTTCAGCCGCTCTGTGCACAGGAGCACACCTATAGGTTCATATCCTCTGCACAAGCCAGAAAACTTATGTCCCAGCTTATCTTAATCTTTCTGTTCTGCTTTTAATTCACTGACACTTTTCAGTTAGTTACTTTTTTATTATTATCTTGTATCCATTGTCATTTCTCTTTTCAAATGTCACAATCCTCCATGACTCCCATTAAAGAAAAACCCTGCAGAGTTTTAAAGCTGCTGCTGCTGATTGTTTTTCAATGACCTGAGCATTGTTTCCTGCTCTCTCTCTCATCCTGTCATTCATATCTTTGTGGCTAACTTAAATTACTTTTTTTACTCTATGAAATCTTAAATGAGGCAACAACTCTTCATGAGGTCAAACCTAATCTTGAGTAATACGGTTCGCAATACCTCAATATATATTCATATCAATGCTGTGTGAAGTTCGCCAGGAGAAGAACATAGTGGAGAACAGGAAACATAATGCAGCAGTTCAATTACATACATGGAGATGGTAGCGGTTGCATGCATATAGTCGATGCACCGTGCAGCAGTCACAGAATGTAAACGTCACCACCCCCCCTCCCACTGGCTCCAGGTGAATTCTCCTGATTATATCCTGCTGCGCCCCATTACTGAAGATTATGCTTAAAAAAAGTTCTTATGTTGATTTTTTTCTTAATATTTAAATGATTTAACTGCCAAGTGTATTTACTTGCAAAGTAAGTGGCCTGCTAAATGAACTGCCCCCTGATGCAGCCCTGTGTGTTCTCATGTAAATGTAAACACAAAGTGTTAACAACACAAACAAGCTCTTCATTGGATACTACATCATGACAACCAGTCACTCTCTGGTGTCTGAGCTAACTGCCTCTACAGTGTCAGCTCTTCATGCTCTAATGTAAATGTTTACAACACTGAACTGTGTAACTGCCAGGAAGTGGTGATTCTAGAGTCTGTTGGGGCCCTCAGCAAAATTCACTGGGGGCCCCTCCAGCCAGCATTCAAAAATAATCTTACACCAGTTACCTGCCTGGCCTGTTGACAAGCAGCACCTCTGCTGCCAGGTGTAACTGTCTGTAGTTGAAGCTAACTGACCAAACATTGTTTGAGTGACGGCTGGATGAGCAAATATGACCACTTCAAGTCCCTCGATTATAATAAGTGTAAAATGTTGATGAGTTTATTTCAGTGATTACTGCAGATGTTAAGAGAGCTTATTCACACATCATCAAAGTGTTCATTATTTAAGATATTTATCAAGTTATTTTTATTTCCTTTTTCAATGTCCTGTTTTTTTAATAATTAAAACTAAACGTTATAGCTCTCTGTTGACATTTTCCAAACAGCGGTAAAAAAAGAAGAATCTAGAAAATCAATATCAGACTGTAGATTTAACATGAGCAAGGTCTTTTCACTTTTATTGAAGTGAATGAAAACACTTGATTCAGATTTTCACACTTTTTTCACTTCAGGGAAACAGAGATAATATTCCTGGACCTTATCATCACATCTTTACAGAAGGAAAAAGCACTAATGCTGTCTGTATAATTCTTAGGTTTTGAATGAAACCCCAGATTGAAAACATAGTAAATAAATGAAAGATGAGAGAAAAGGTAGAATAGAAGATAACGAAGTAAAGCAAAAGTCTACAAGTGAGGGAAACTCCCAATACTAAGATAAACAATCAAACATGGAAGACACATTTATTTTAAATGTTAGATAAGGGACAAAATGTTTTATTGGAATTTGCACATGTAGCTCCTCATGCTCGTCTCTCTCAGGAATACTTTGAACTCTTCCATTGATAGAAAGTGATCTGAGGAAGTAGGATAGGATTTTCCTGCTGCTTTTTTTTTTAAAGGATGAAAGTGTCTGTGGTTTAACCGTCCTCCTGATAGCTCAGTGGGCTCATTTCTTAAAGATTACATTGCAGGATGTTTGTTGTAACTTCCTTATCCACCAGCAGTTAATATGGGCTCCAAGGATTAAAATTTTGCCATGTGCTTTTTTGGGGTATTTTTTTAATTCTTTGGCTTGAGGGATTAGTTGGTGTATTTGTGTGTGCTGTCTGTTTCTCAGTGGGGGGCCCTGAGAAACCTCCCCCCCGTGATCCAGTGGAGAGTGAGGCTTGTTATAGAGCTCCTCCTAACACTCTGCTGCAGGTAAACCACCAGTGCACCAAGACAGGAAATAATCCAAACTTTTATTTATCTCTTTGTGCAAACTTTTGGAATTAAACTTTATGCATGTTAGCAGTGAAAGCACATTTTACTGTTGCTGCAGCTCAGACTGAATGAACTACCACTGGGGGTTTTTTTTCTGTATTTTTGGAGTTAGTTTGGAGACTTGTGTTTATCAAAGCAGTTTCAAATCTGGAAACACAAAAGTTTTCTGACATCAACGACTTTCGCAAAAATGCTGCGGGTCTTTCTAAGTGCTGTGTTCTGTTGCATTCATCTGTTATTGTTTTGTTAGGAACATCTGTGTAAGACAATGCAACTCAGTACAGCTGCCATGCTATGAACAATGATTTTGTGAAGGAAACAAAGTTTTGTATTTTTTGATGCTGTTTGAGAGTTGTTGTTTTTTTTCTAATACTTTTTATGTTCTGAGGACTTTTTATTTTTGGTCTTTTTCTGCCTTTATTAGAGAGATAGGACAGTGGATAGAGTCAGAAATCAGGAGAGAGAGAGGGGAACAACATGCAGGAAAGGAGCCACAGGCTGGATTTGAACCAGGACCGCCCCCATTGGAGGACTACACCAGCCATTGAATTGCACCAGCTATGCTATAACCACTAGGCTGCGACGCCCCCATTCTTTTAAGTGAATAACAGTCACATTTGTATCCTTTGAAATATTATCGCAGCAGAACAAAGTTTGTGTTTGGCGTCTAGGCTCCGACCTCATCGCTCCTCATACTTTTATTTCACATGCAGAAATTTGAGGTTGTGTTGGGATGATATCTTAAATCCTTCAGTCGGAGCCTACAGGTGGATGCTGGGGTGGTGGTGGGGCTGAGCAGGAGAACAGAACTGGTGCAGGTCAGAGCTGGCAGTGAAGGAGCAGAGGGAGAGACGGCTAATTGGAAGGAGGTGTATTGAGGTGATTGTTGAGAAACAGGCAGTCCAAATGTGAAATCAGTGCAGCAGGAGTTGACTGCCTGAACAATGCTTGGAGGATTATAGCTTCCATACATGGAGCCGCGCACTAACCACTAGGTCACTGGCGCTGCACGTCACCTCATTTCTTATGTTTTTGGAGGTTGAGTTAGATTTGATCTCGAGGTCTTTACACCAGCACAAAGCCTGGTGAGCTTGTTCAAAGGAAAGGGTTCAACTGTTGAGTCTATTCAATCAAAACGCTGAAACTACAAACAAAAGTCAAAATAGTAGACACATTATTTTGGCTTCTTATGAGCTCAATCGCCTTTTTTGCACTATGAAGTGCTTTTTACATGAGTGTATGATGTACACAAATGTTCAGTAAACATATTTATTCCCCCCAGTTAAAGATCTAGTTTTCTAATTGATTGAAGTTGTTTAATACACAGTGTATATGTGTGATCATTCTGTTATTCTTGTCAATAGTTAGTCATTTGACTTTAGTTATCGTTCACTTGATGAGCCCTGTCCTAGACTTTGAGCTGCTGTAACAATTAAATATCCACAAATATGGAACCGATAAAGTATTTCTTATCTCATCATAATGAAATGTTTTCTGTTTGTTGTTTTGTTTCAGGTGAGGAAGCTGAAGGACTCAGATGAACACCTGAGTGTTGACAGAGCTGGAGGAGGCCAGGACGCGCTGGTGAGTCCACACACACACACACACACACACACACACACACACACACACACACACACACACACACACACACACACACACACACACACACACACACACACACACACACACACTACACACCCTGAAGTTCTTTACTCAACATTTAGTTTACACAAACATCATTTCACCTTCAAACATGAGAAAGGAAAAAACAGGGACACTCACCCTCTTTCCCACGCTGACTTTTCTCCTCAGAAAGACTCTTTCAAGTCATTTAAAGCATTAAATACTGCAGCCTCATTATCCTTGAGAGTGATTTATTCAACATGTAGATCCTCACCTCTTCAAACTGCTGCACAGCTGGAGCAAGGAGGAAAGTCCAATTACTCTCACTCTGCTCAGCCATGATGAGAAAAGCAATTAGAAGATGAGAGAACATTGGATAAGCAAAGAAAAGTTGAAGGAGGACGCCAGGCAGAGCTGAACGGGTGTTTTGTTCCTGTTGGTTGACTGCAAGGCTTTGCCACGACAGCAGCTGTTATTACTGTACCCACTGCTGTGGTCTAATCTGTCCCAGAGCGCCGCTGTCTGCCTCTCAGATCATTATCGCGGCCGCTGTGGTGATGAGGCAGCCAGCTGTGGAGGCTTCGCCTACATCTCTGATAACAGACCTCTTAGACAGGAAAGGTGCAGCAAAGATTTATGTATTGTAACAAAAAGGAGCCCGGGGCGAAAGGGCTTCTAAGAAACTGGATAAAAGAGTGCTGACACTTTTTACATTGTAGATCGATGCAGATGCAGTAAACACATTTATCACGTTTGGCTTAGAGAGGATTTTACTCTAAAAGTGATGAGGTAGAAGAACAAATATGTTATGTTACTTTCCTCCTCCTCAGAATGGATCATACAGAGGAAACCTGGAAATATTTAGCAAATATATCACAAACGTTAGCCTCTGTAATTACCATGGAGCGGATTGAACACCTTTCTGACCCATGAGATCATTTGATCCATCATTATCTCAACACAAACTTTTGAGCTTACTTCATGAATAATGTAAGCGTTGCTACATGGATGATCTTTGCTTTCATCATCTCCACACAGAAACTTGTTAAAATTGAGAAAAAAAGACAAGTCTCTAATCAAACGTGCAGCGAAATTTGGCTGAATTTAAAATAAATAAATAAATAAATACAAAAAATTCAAGGTTCATTGGTTGGTTCATTGGTTGGCGAAATTCAGTTTGCCAACCATGTTTCCAAAGTCATAGTTGAAGAATGAAGGAGGGTTGGATGAGGTGTCATGTCAATAGTAAGTATATGACCTGCAGTAGACGAGGGTCAGCTCAGCCCCTGTATTGAGAAACCAGCTGACCCAAGGCTGAGCTATGAGGCCATATGGAGCGTGTAATTCAGCTATTTTATAAAAATCAATAATGATGTAGGTGTAGCTATGCTTGGATTTTTTTCCAGCACTCCAATTTATGTATGTGAATCTAACATACAAATCTAACACTGCTTGCACATTTACATGTCTTCCCTCTAAAACGATATACTGGTAAGGTTTTCATTTGGTCATTATTTGGTGAAACTAAGAAGACAATAATCTCCTCAGAGATGGAGTCTAAATCATTCTCACAGCATTACATGACACTCCTCTCCATCCGTCTGATGAATCTTTTTTACCCCCTAATGTAGGAACAAGTGAGCCAGCCCTGTATGTGCTCAGTGTTTAGCTATGAAGCACATGCTCACACTACTCCTGACAGGAAGGGAACGAAGAGTCAAGCAGGAGACTTTGGCTTGGTCTGGTGATGTTGTTGACTTTCTGCTTCAATGAAGAGATAGCTCCTGCTAGTTTTGTCTGTTATGGGCTTTAAATACAGTTTTTTTTTTTTACCAAAGTATGAATATTTTTTATATGATGAGGTTAAAAATCAGGAAAGGTAATAAAAGTTATTAATTTATTATTTTTTTCATGAAACTATTTCAAACTCTAAACTCTTTCCCTTCCCTCTTATAGTGGGTAATTAGTGTCTCTCCCTGTAGTGTAGAAAGAACAGGTCAGCAGCTGACCCTTGTACCATCTACCCACGCTGCCTCATGCAGTGCAGAGTCTGCCCACAGTCCACTAACGGCAGAGCACCTGTCAAACAGCCTGAGCTGAGTCTGTCAGGCTAATGCTGCATTTCATGTTCTATCAGGAGACTATAGTCCAGGTTATGGCCTCATGTGTACACATAGTTGTGATTGTATAAATAAAAAGAAAGTGTGCTCTCTTTGTTGGCCTTTAGTTTGTTGAATTGGTTACAATATGCATTTATATGTTCATTATTACTGTGTTAGTGTGTACGGTGATGATAAAGTCTTTAAAACATCTTGACAACCTGAAAGTGTGTTGACAATATTGAACTTTTCTAAGGTTTTTCTTTTGGGACTGCTTATGCCTTTATTTAGAGATATGACAGTAGATAGATAGAGATTTGAACCTGGGCCGCCTGCTTGGAGGACTGTGGCCTCCATACATGGGAGCATGCATTAACCACTACGCTACAGGCGCCCCTTAATTTTTAATCAATCTTTTTTTTTTACTTGTTTTGAATAAAAAATGGGTTTAAGAATTTATTTTTATTTTTAAAAGACTGAAGTAGATATAGTTAGAAATCAGGGAGAGAGCGAGAGAGTGGGGAATTACATGAGGTCACAGGTCGGATTTGAACCCTGGATTTGAACCCGCTTGGAGGACTGTAGCCTCCATACATTGAGTGCGCAAATGAACAACTAGGCTTTCTGTGCCCATTAGAATTTCATTTGAGACATAATTGACTTGTTAAGAGATTTTTTTTAATTGGTGGGAAAGTACAGGATTTTATAGAAAATGCAAACATAGCCAAAACTCTTTCATCTTTTTTCACAAATGCAAAAAAGGAACAGATTAATGATGCAGCTGAACTTTTTTTTTTCCACCAAGGAAGAAATATGAAGATTGTGTAGCAAAAATGTCATAAGTCAAAAAAACAGGGGGGAAATAAATGTTATTTTTATTTTATTCCCTTGCCTCTCAGAGCTTCCATAATTAATGTTGTTTCTATTTGAGCTTAATAAAGGAATTAAACCCTTACACACCCCTTATATTTAGCATGTAGTTTGGTCACTGTTAAAGACCAAAGGCTGAGTGCTTCCCTCTAAATGTTCTGAGCTACACGTCGGCTGCTGCAGTGACCGGACCTCTGCGCTCGTCTTGGAGGTAAATCTCTGGATCTCTGGTTTCTCCTTCCTCTGCTGTAAACTAATAAAGAGTAGAGACACAGAGAGATACTCTCCTGACATCACTGCAGTCAGCGAGCGGAAGAGACAATAGTCACAGAGGGGAAGTGAAGAATGAAAAGTGACTTCAGCTGTAACCCAGAAAATGACAAAAACACAAAAGGGATGACTACCTTTTTTTATCCAACTCACCTGATCCTCACAGAACTGTATTCATGTGTCATGATAATGTCAGGACACATTATTGTAACTTCTTTGGAAATCTACAGATTGAAGATTTCTATCTCGGGTCGTTTCAAGTCCTTCACCAGTGAAACAACAGATTATTAAAACAACTTTAGCATCATAGGGCTCATTTCTTGCTAATAGTTAGCCCTAATGAAAAATTGCAGGTTGTTGCATGATTTGATTCATTTATTATCTCTATCCTCTCTCTCTCTCTCGTTCTGTGTCCTCCCCTTCTTCCTCCAGGGCTCGTCCACCGGTCGGACCCGTAGCTTCTCCCTCCTCCCCCACCTCACACCATCTTCATCCCCGGGTTCTCAGAGGCACCTGAGCCACACGGCCTCGCCCGGCAACATCGTCACCATCACCCACCACAAATCTCCGGCTGCTGCTCGGCGGGCCAAGAGTCAGTACCCAGGACGGCTGCTGGAGGTCAAAGAGGTGGGTGTTAAAGACATATAACAACATATGGAGACTTCTGGAAGGAGTTGCATTGATGGATATGCTAAGAGATGGCAAGACAAGATGAAATCATAGTTCTGTTTGATCATTATAATCTATGTAGATTGATATAACAGTGTGAACACTACATGTGTGCAGCTGAGTGAAAGTGTTCATACTCAACAGTTTTAACAGATTCTCTTAACCATCCACACATGTGCTGGATATCTAATTACACATAAATTGAACATCAATAAGTCATTATGTCAGGATTGTCATAAGAACAGTGAGGCTAGGTAAACTATTTTAACGGCAAGCTAATCTGCTAGCATGTTTACTTCTGGTTGGGCAGGTCTGCTATGGCCCGAACAGGATGTTTGAGTCACCATGCGAAATGCATGGTGAATCAAACATTTTCTTCATTGTATGGACTGCATGGTGATGCAATGGTTAGCGCCTGTCTGCCTGGTCTCACTGAACATAAGTAGGTTCCCTCCACGTACTCTGGCTTCCTCTGACAGTCCAGAGACTTGCTCGTTGGTTAATGGGTGACTCTAAATCGCTCGTAGGTGTGAGTGTGAGCATGATTGTTTGTCTGTCTTTGCCCTGTGATCCACTGGCGACCAATTCAAGGTGTATCTCGCAGTACACCTTTTGCTTTCTTAAGGTTCTTAAGAAAACTATTTAGTGATGGATAAACTCACAAATTGTGTCAAATTGAGTTATCTTGAAACCCCCTCTAATGCTAGAGTAAAACAAAGGTTTCAGTTTGTCTGTTTTTATCATTTGAAAGAAACTCTTGATGAAAGCTTTCCTGTCTTCAGAGCCTGCACTCTGGTCTCAGGTGGGACGCTGGTGCAGTGAGTTCAGCAGATATTTCTGGCTTCCTGGCAGCCTCGACCCTGACTGCAGTGTGCTCACTGTTTACTGTTAGTTCAGCTTTGTTGGCATTTTTACCGTATCTATCAATACTGATTAACATGGCCGATGACAGGGACGAGCCGGTGGGGCAGCATGAGATTTAAAAAGTGTCTATGTATAACAGAAGTTTATAGTAAAGGTGTTTTTAATCCATACTGAGCATTTAGTATTCCCGGCCACATTTTCCTTTAATCCCTAAATCTTTACATATTAATCGTTTTTACCACTATTTCCATTGGAGTTTAAATTTACAGACCTGTAAGCACATCCTCAGTTAATTACAAATCCCCGTGCTTAAGTTCAAATCCTCAGCACTTCCCCCCGCCTCAGTCACCAGGCCTGTCACTTGTGGTCCTCATCTTCTACATAAACTCAGCACAGCTCATTGTGTCCTGTGCTAGTCTGTAAAAGAAGATTGTTTTATTCATGTGTCTTCTTCTGTCAGCAGTTAGTTAATGTTGATTCATTGCAGGACATAATGCCTGAAGTTGAGTTTTCTGAAGCGAAAATGATAAAGATATGATGAAGACATGATTGTACGCCTGACTCCCAAACTATAGAGCAATTTGCTGCAGCAGTATTTGCTTTCAGCCTTTCTAAAGAGATAAAAATGTTCTTTTCAGTTTGTTGCCAAGCAGCTGTGCATCTGGCTCCTGAATTATGTAGATAAGATGACTTAACAGTTTGGAAGGAGAATGAAACATGGACAAGGAGAGACAAGAGGCTTTCTAAATATAAAACACTTCTGCTCAAACACAATGGGGCGACAGAGCAGAGAAATAGAAGCTGACAGGAGGGAGGTCATGTTTGTTATGGTGGAAAATGTTGTTGCATCCCCGCAAATGACTTTTTGGTGTTTTGTTGTGGTTGCTCCTGAAAAAAAAAAAAGCTGAACATATAAATGTTTTTTTATATATATATTCGCTTCCTTTAGCAACTTATTTAGAGAACAAAGATTAGGATTCATATATTGATGTGTGGTATTAGCCGATTAAACGATCAAGTGTCCCCCCTTGCTAGCTAGCTCTAGAATAACTAGTCACTCCTGTCTAAGCAGCCGCCCACCAGTAGTCTGTAGCTCTGGTTCATGTCTACTGCTGTAACGCTCTACAACATGGATGTAAACCAGCACAGTGGACGGATGGCATCTCTTAGCACGGCTTTAAGGACTGGGTTTAAAAAAAAAAAACGATTTTCTGATTTCTATCAATTCTCATATGAATGATCTGATATCGATTCATCAAATCCACAGATCGATCTTTTAATAGGCTTAAATTCCAATTCCCGTTATTTATTTCAATCAGTTTGTATTTCTGTGCTGTGAACAGTCTGTGACGTCTGTTTCAGGCTATGGTGGTTTCTCATTGGCCCTTACATGTCAGCTGATCGCAGACTCGGCCTCTGATTGGTCGACAGAGCAGAAAGGCAATGAATCTAGCTGAACTGTTTTACCAGGTGACTGAATGAGAACGTTCATGTAACTCATATTGAAACAGAATTGTTATTGTAACTTAGATATCCCTAAATTTATAGATATCGAATTGGGACCTAATGAATTGGAATCAAATCGATTCAGACAATCAGTGGTGATACCCGGCCCTTTGCTGTATTTTGATCTAGATAATGTGAATATAAATGTGCATTAAATGACTTGGAAGGTAGTCGCCTTGGGACATCCTTAATGGGGAATTTGAGTCCACAGGTTCAATAATTTAACATTATAAATGTACATTTCAAACTGCTATAATATATATGTTTTACAGTAGGAGGGTTCTGAAGGATGTTATGGGATCTCACAGTGATGATGCAGATTTCACAATATAATTGATAACATGTTTTTTCCTGTGACCTGGGGAGTCCCCGCTCCTCACTTTAGGAACCACTGACTTTGATAACGAGACAATCTTTCACATGTAGCTGTTGGTCGCCCCGTAGACTTCTCTCTCTTACTGTCAGTCTTAAACTGGGACACAGCAGCTTTGTATGGTGTCTGCACATCAATCCACAGGAATACAAAAACAATGCTTACATAATAATGTGTCAGGTCATTGAAGTGTCCCGGTGTGATCTGAGCACCTTTGTGTCTTCTTTTCCTTTTCTCAAACAGTGGGGAAGAAGAATGGAGAACAATTAGCCAAACCATGTGTTAAACACTCAAGTGTTACCTCCAACAGTTTATCTGCTTCTCATCCTGGTGACACCGTTCTTGGAGCATACATATTTAAATCTTTCATGCCTTCTTGCTCATTGAAGACCTGACTGTCTTCAAGTCGTTAAATTCCCCATTCAGAAGCGCCATGCTGTTTCTCACTAAGAATATCTCCTCTAACTGACTCACTCTGTGACAGAAAGAGAGCAACTCGCCATCAGTGTGAGCGGAGGAGTCATTTCTCACCTCTGTGGAGCAGAGTGTGTTTCCTCGAGTGAACCCGGGACGCTTTGAGTAAATACAGAGCAGATGGTGTGATCATTAAGCAAAACAAACACTCCTCCGGTACTTGTGTTTTTCTCTACAGGCGGAGGAAACACATTCCTCTCTGATATGTCATTCAGCTTTTCACATTCTTCTGCTTCCAAAGGACTGCTGCTTCATGTGACCTGATTTCGTATCGGCCATCTTTTCACTTCCAACCGTATTCCCTCCCTCCTCGTGTCATTTGTTGTTCTCCTTCCTTTCTTCATTTCAGGCTCATAACTTTGACTGACGGGTTTGGCACAAGGCCTAAGGGATGCTCGAGTCGACAGTAAAGGAGTCTGCTTGCTCTGTTATTTATGCAGTAGAGACCAGAAAGCTGTTGAGAGCTGATTATCAGTGGATTTATGGTCAAACATCAGGAATGTTGTGATTTCTATTTCTTCTCACTATCGCTGAGAATAATGTGATGCATGCAACTTTCTTTTCAAACCATGAAGTGATGTTTGCACCTCAGTGAATCTCCACATGATCCTCCGACTCAGTTTGCACTGTTGAACTCACTGATCCATCCTCACACTAGGCAGGAAGTCTCAGATATAAAGTGTAAGCCCAGCAGCTGCAGAAGCACAGCTCTATGGTTTGACCAAGAAGTATTGTTGTGATCTAACCGGATTAGGCTCACCTGACTCCACAAACAAGATCTGTTCCAGTCTGCACAGTCGCATATAAGGAATGTCATATCTCATTTAGTAAAAGCATTTGTCATTTAAAATATTGAAATCATCGACTTCCGATTTCGCAAGCTTAAGCCAGAGCTCCAGCCAGTCGAGGATAAAATAACCCCACTAAAACACAAAAACTTAAATACATTATCAACTATTCCAAGGAATGAGTGGGGGAACCAAACGAAGCAGACGACTAACGCAAAAACTCCAGAATAAAACGGGAGGAGAACTGGACATGGATGAAAACTCCGCAGTCGACAACATGCAGCGAGCTAACGCCGACACGCTGCACGAGGGGCTAACTAGCTTAACGAGAGAAATACGAGGACTCAAACCAAAAATAAAACAGGACTTAGTGACATTTAAGGAAGAATTCAAAGCTGACTTCAGGCAGGAATTCAACACCTTTAAAGAGCAAACAGACAGAAAACTGTCAGTTAACAACAAGGAAATACAGGAACAAAAGCAAAGTATCGAAGAGGCTCAAACACGTATAGGGGAACTTGAAGAATGGCGCATGGAGGCCAAAGAAGTACTGCTGACCGCGCTCAAAACACAGAAGTCTGAGAGAAAAAGTGACTGACTTGGAGGGGAGGTCACGAAAGAACAATGTGCGCATTTTCGGGGTGCAGAGGGGGACTCTGTGTCCCGATTTGTGGAGAGTTTACTACGGAGAGAATTGGCACTGGATGAGGAAACTTGCCTGCAGATTCAACGGGCGCACAGAGCGGCGGCGGAGAGACCGCGACCTGGAGCAGCACCGCGATCTATAATTGTCAATTTTCTCCAATTCGAAACAAAGGAAATGCTCGTTAAGAAAATATGGCAAAAGCGCATCAAAATTGACGACAAACCAATATTTTTCGACCGCGATTACGCAAATGACGTGGTGCAGAAATGCAAATCCTACTCCGAAATAAAAAAGGTGCTGAAGGAAAAGGGGATCAAATTCCAGACGCCGCTGACGAGGATTAAAATACACTGATCCGAGGGCCCCAGATTCTACAACAGCGCAAGGGAAGCAGCGACAGATATGGAGGAGAAGGGGCTCAAACTGCAGGTGAGACACACAGAGGAGGGAGATTCGATGGAGGACCGTATACAGAGAGCGTTTCCATGGCAACTGTGCGGAGTGAGGCGAGCCAAAGAGCAAAGCAAAAGCTGCAGGAGTTTCGAAGATGAGGATAACAACTGAGGAACGGGAGGAAGCTGTAAGCAGGACATAGGCATATTTTAATTTAAATATCTAGAGACAGATACAGAATATTTAAGTTTTGAACCAGGTGAAATCTTACTATTTACTTTCCACTAACTCTATTTCTTAAGGGTTCACCATCTAGAATGGTTATACTTGACCATATTTTAGTTTGTTTGTTTCTTCTACCTAAGCACAAAGACTTTTGTGCAAATCGACAGCATTCCTCCCGTTAGAAACGTCTAATCTGAAATTGAGAATTACTCGACTGGCAGGAAAAGTTTGCAGGATATATGTTGGACCTATCTAGAAGGAAAGGAAGACTCCTCGGAGAGTCATTGCCTTCCGCTAGTGAGTGGCCCTTCTTGAGAAGAAGGACTTTCCCTTTGCCGCCCAACGGGCATTTGGGTCCCTAGCATAGAGAGGGAGCCCTATGCTATTGGAAGTTTGTTCATTTTGTTCTTGTTCTTGTTGTTTTAGTTTTGACAGTTCATGTTGTTATTGGTGTCAGGAAAACAAAGAAGCACTCAAAAGAGGGAAAGAATGAGACTTGAAGCACTAAAAATAGCCTCTCTGAATGTGAATGGGTTGAATAATACCAAAAAAAGGGGTAAAGTACTTAATACATTTAAAAAAGAGAAAGCACAGGTAATTTCTTGACCCACCTGTCACAACAGGAACATGAAAAATTAAAGACCATGGGTTTTTGAAACACCTTCTATAGCTCATATAGAAAGGGCAGCAGGTGTGGCAAGAGGTGTGGCAATTCTGGTTTCTAACATGATAAAATTTGAAAACTTAAAAGAGGTAAAGGACAAAGAAGGCCACTACGCTATGGTGAAGGGTAAATTAGGAGACCAATTGGTCACGTTATTCAATATATACGCACCCCCAGAATCGGTTAAAACACTTTTTCAAGGTACTGTTCAATATTATTACTCTAGAAACGGAGGGGATTCTGATCTGTGGAGGTGATATGAATGTTGCACTAAAACATAACGTAGACACAAACAGTACAAAGAAAAGTAGTAAAACGCACCTGGCCAGATTTATAAATACAACACTGACAGAGTTGGGAATAGTGGACATTTGGAGAGAAACCCACCCGCTTGAGAGGGACTATACCTTTTACTCTGCACCTCATTGAACCCACTCAAGAATTGATTACTTTTTTATGAGCTCAGAAGAAAGATTTAGGGTCGAGGAATGTAAGATAGGAGTAGCTGATCTATCAGATCATTGTAACGTATATCTGAAATTACATTTAAATAAGAGAGAAAAGAATACAACTTGGAGATTGAATATTAGCATGCTTAATGATAAATCCCTGATGGCGAAAATAAAGAATGACATCAACTCTTATAGAAAAGAGAACGATAATGGTGAAGTAGATCCCACTATTCTGTGGGATGCTATGAAAGCTGTGATGAGGAGAAAGCTAATATCATACGGAGCGCATCAAAAAAAAGCGAGACTGAAAGAGTATCAGGATAAAATTGGAGAGCTTAAAAAGTTAGAACAGGAACATAAAAACACAAATGACCCAGAGAAGTACAACCAAATTAAAAAGGTTAGGAAAGTTATAGATGACATTTTAGAGAAAGAAGTGAAAAAGAAAATTAGATTCCTAAGACAAATCTACTATGAGGGGGGACCAAAAGCAACAATATCACTGGCTAGGCGACTTAGGAATAAACAACAACTTGGCACAATTCATAAAATTAGAGAACCTATGTCTAAAGCGTTACTTTATGAACCAGAAGAGATAGAAAATGTGTTTGAAGAATATTATAAAAAGCTGTACTTACAACCTGCCTCTGGAGAAGAGGACATGGTTAAAGCGTTCTTAAATTCATTAGACCTTCCAGCAATAGGTGAATCCCAAAATGTAATCTTAAACTCAGAGATCACAGAAAAAGAATTAGAAAATGCAATTAAGAAACTCGAGTCTAACAAGGCCCCAGGAAGTGATGGCTATTCACCTGAATGGTACAGAATGTTAAGAAAGGAACTAAATCCAATGTTACTAGCATAATTTAATCAAACATTAAAAAATGGAAACCTACCTTCCTCATGGAAAGAGGCCATTATCACAGTAATTCCCAAAGGAGGTAAAGACAGAGAATTATGTGAAAAATATAGGCCGATATCAATGCTAAATTGTGACTACAAGTTGTACACATCCATTTTATGTAATAGATTTGAAACCTTTATGTCAGAATTGATTCATCAATCGGGTTTTATCAAGGGAAGACAGACGCAAGATAATATAAGAAGGACGCTACATATAATTGAAGAAATACAAAGAAAAGGAGAAAGTGCTATATTAATTAGTTTGGATGCTGAAAAAGCTTTCGACAGCGTTCGCTGGAAGTTTTTATACCTTTGCTTGGAGAAATTTGGGTTCAACCAAGACTCAGTTAATTGTATTAAGACATTATATCAGGATCCAAGGGCAAGAATAAAAATAAATGGGAGTCTAACCAGAGAGTTTAAGTTAGAAAGGTCTACCAGACAGGGCTGCTGTCTGTCCCCTACGCTCGTCTCAATCTTTATTGACCTGCTCGCTCAAGCAATAAGGCAAAATGAAGAAATAAGGGGGGTGGAAGTGGGAGGCAGGGAGCACAAAATTGGGCTATTCGCAGATGATGTTTTGATTCATCTAAAACAACCAGACACCTGTCTTCCAAAGTTGATGACACTATTGGAAAATTATGGTTACCTTTCAGGATATAAACTAAATGTGGAGAAAACACAGCTCTTGCCATTTAATTACACACCATCTAAAGAAATACAACAAACATATGATTTCGACTGGAGCAAAAGAACAATTCATTACTTAGGAATAAACATTACAAATACATTATCCAAATTGTTTGAAATTAATTACAAACCCCTTAACCAGGAGATGTTTAAGGATATGGATAGATGGTCAGTATTGATGTTAGATTTCAGCTCAAGGATTGAAATCATCAAGATGAATGTGCTACCAAGACTCTTGTACTTGTTTCAGTGTTTGCTGGTGCAAATTCCTCCCTCTCAATTTCAAGAGTGGGACAATAACATTTTACGATTCATCTGGAATGGGCATAAACCGAGAATTAGATTCCCTACACTTCAGATACCCAAAGACGAGGGAGGCTTGGCATTGCCTAACCTCCAAGAATATTATTATGCCGCTCAACTCCGGCCCTTGATAGGTTGGTGTGATGCTAATTATTTTTACAGGATGGAAGGAGATTGAGTTGAACATGGAAGGGTGCCACGTGCAGAGTATGATTGCGAACAGAAACATGTATAAGGAAAAGGAGGGATTATTGAATTCAATCACTGGGTTCACCTTGGGAATCTGGTTTAAAGTAGTTAAGAAATACAAATTGGAGAAGGAAGCAAAGATTTTGAGTTGGATGGCCTATGACACTAATTTCAAACTTAGAAAACAAAGATTTCTACATGTACCTACAAATCAGAGATTATTTCAATAAGGAGATAAAGCCGGATTCCCCACTTGAATTAAACGGATTGATTGTAACATTGTGTTATGCATATAGAGGTCAATTCAAGAGAGTAATTTCAGTGTTGTATCAAAATATGGTGAGAAATAGAAAAACTTCAACTCTGTACATTAGAGATAAATGGGAAAAGGAACTAAAGAGATTTTTCATAACACCAAAACTTAAAGGAAGATTCTCACTTGTCCCACAGCCTTGCTGAAGACAGTGTGGGGAACATAATGTTGATCACGCTCATGTTTTTTGGCAATGTGTGAAAATGACTGAGTACTGGGATGAAGTGTGGAAAGGAATGAAAGCAATTTTAGGTTATGAACTTCCTAAGACTTGTGAAGTGCTGTATCTGGGAAATTTAACACAGGAAAATATACAAAGCAAAGACAGATACCTGGCTGGAATACTACTGGTGGCATCAAAGAAAGCTATAACAAGAAAGTGGTGTAAGGAGGAAATCATCATCTTTTTCAACCAAAGAGGTTCATATTGACACATTAACACACATGTTTGCTTGAGGATTTTCAGTCATTCCATCAAACAGGCAGTAGTGGTTAAGTATACAGAGCTGACGGCGGGTCATCGAGTCAGGGTGAGCGACTAGTTTCTTTAACACAAGCCAATCTCTCTTTTAGCATCTTTTTTCAGATCTAGCAAGCCATCGTAGCAACTGTCAACAGACTCTGATGTCACAGGCTGCAGGATGAATTGAAACATGCAGATAAATGTAGATAATATAAATAAGGCTCCTGGTGTTACACTGAGGAAAGAAATGTCAAGTTGCAGAACGACTTTTTTCACTATGCTAGATCTATTCACACTGTCATATTGTATATCAGAACTGCCTTGATTATTTTCTGTGGCTCAGTGGTAGAGTCGGTCTAACCGGAGAGTCGGAGGTTCGATCCCCAGCTCCCGCAGCCACATGTCTGATGTGTCAAGACACTTCACCCCATGTAGCTCCCACTGCTTTGTCTGCAGTATGTGATTGTGTGTGAATGGATTAGTTAATACTGATGGACTCTTCACATAAAAACCTCTGTCATCAGCTTGTGATGGGTGTATCATCCCTCTTAATTTGAGGGTGAAACATTTTAACAAAATGAAGTTGCAGCATCCCTCTCTCTTATCTGTAATGGATCATAGCGTTTAGTATGTAGATATGCAGGCTTGGTTTGAATGTTCTGGCTGTTGTCATGCTGTCATCTCTCATCTATCTGTCCACCCATGCATGCATCTGTCTCTGTCTCTGACTGTGTGACAGTGGGAGTCAAACCACATTACCGTCTCCCAGCCGGCATGTCACAGCTGATGTGGACTCATCAAACGCCTCGACTCTGAGAGAAGCAGCACCACTGGGCTCTCACACTGCTGCTGTAGAGCTGGAACACTCGGGTGTGTGTGTGTGTGTGTGTGTGTGTGTGTGTGTGTGTGTGTGTGTGTGTGTGTGTGTGTGTGTGTGTGTGTGTGTGTGTGTGTGTGTGTGTGTGTGTGTGTGTGTGTGTGTGTGTGTGTGTGTGTGTGTGTGTGTGTGTGTGTGTGTGTGTGTGTGTGTGTGTGTGTGCTCTGACTTGGGGTAAAGGTCTCCTTTATGTTCATGTGTAACAGGACAAAACTAAAATATAAGCTTTATATATATTTTTGGTTTAAGTCTTTGGTGAAAGCCATGTACTTTATGAGCTTGACTTTGATGTTGACACATGACCATTAGAAGGTAACGTCTTATGTGTTATTTGTAATGGGTAGTGTGTGTTCTTTCTTTCTTTCTATCATTTTTATCATCTGAATCTCATATTTGTGTCTCCATTTGCTAAAGCATAAAAATCCATTCCACTACAGCTGTTATCCATATTTGTATAAATCTATTGTGTTGCTTATTGATGTGTCTCACTGAGCACAATAAAACTTAGTGAGCTGTGTTATTTTTAAGCATGGAAGGTTTCATAGCAACAAAATTGCTCAGAGATTTGTACAGCCACCTGGTAAAGGCCCCTTCATGGAATATAGAGCCTGAAGCAGCTCTGATGACTGGTATTACTGGTGCACTACAGATGCAGCCATGCTTCTGCTAAAATCTCTACTTTCCTGCCTATTTTTCCATACTGCATGTTCTTGTGTACTTAAAAGGGATTGATATGCACAGTTCTGCAGCGTTGCTTAAAATATTCACATGCACTTTATGACTGAATGTACCGAAGAAAGCAATACACACACACCACACTGTGTCACACACTCATCCTGTAAACCAAACAGGTAGAGGTAAAAATCACTGTAGTTTTATCACTTTGAGTGTTCTGCTTGGATTACATATCATATCTTATGTACATTATTACCAGTAGAGTGGCTTCACGAGGTTTACTGCCGTAAATGTGTACTTAATGTATTTGTTGACAAGGTGAGTAAATGTATTAAATTATGTAATACGTTTATGTTGTCTTTTAATTGTCTCCGTGATTGCAGTAAAGTAAAAAAACTGAAACAGAAAACTGTTAGCAGAGCTAATCCCAGCTAACAAGGTTAGCCTTGCCACCGCTGCTGCTACCAAACCGGCACTTCCATGTGCTGCAGTTCTTTCCAATAAATTGCCGTCTATCTTCTCAGGTGTTCATCTGGGATCAGAACTGGTGACTGCCAAAAGTCCAGAGATGAAAATGCACATCATTTTCATATTCATCAAACCATCTGGTGCTCTTATTTATGGTTTGTTCTGCTTAGCAACAGTGATCATCAAGGGATAGCAGACCATTGTTATGCATATTTGGCCAATCAGAATCAAGTATTTAAGGGCGCGGTCACACTGGCCATCTGTACCGTGCTGTACTCAAGCACAATTGGCCGGCATGGCCCGCGGTCACACTACACAGGACTATTGTTGCTTAAGCACGATAACCTCTTGAGAGGCTGTCAGCGTTGTGTACCCGCGTGCTGAAGCACACCTCTTGGACGTGTGCCAGGTATGGTGATCCCACTGGCCAAACGAACTAGACTTTAGGGTTGAAGCGTTCTTGGGCACGGTACGGATGGCCAGTGTGACTGCTCCCTAACACAGCTGTGTAATAACCCCTAAATGAGCCACTAGATCCCATCCCAAATTAAAATGTTTGACCTCTCAAGTTAAGGACTTCACAAATTCTGATTTATCCTTTAAACTATCTATCACCTGTTGATCGCAAATCTTTGTCAGCCTGTTGACAGATTTCCAACATCCATCAAATCTTCCACTCTGCTTCCCGTCCATATTCTCAGTTTTTAGAGTCTTATCATTTTTTTAAAAACTTTTACAGTTTCTCTCCGAGTCATCTTCAAAACTCTCTTGGACCTCTGGCTGTTAGGATTCGTTTACACTGAAAATCATCCTGAGTCTTTTTTTTAATTTTTATTTTTTTACAATTACATGAACACGTATCCACAACTACGTGACACATGAGAATAGAATAAAGAATTTTGTAACTATCTAATACAGAAAGTGGGAAAAAAAGTTAGGATGCAGTTCTAATGAATGGTTACAGTGTTGTGTTTAAATAGGGCACAGAAACATGTGAAACAGCTAGCCTTGATTATCTGAAGGGCACTGTGAAAATTATACACGATATGAGAATGCTGAACAGGAAGAATCTATTTATAACAAGCACTGGAGACAAAAACTACAGCATCTACAGCAGTCTATATTATATAACATTTCATTATATTACACTATATTGTTCATATTGCACTATATTATATTATATTATACTACATTATATTATATAACTGCACTCTGCATTACTGTGGTACAACACTGCCTCTCTTCTCTGCTGTTTACATTACTTGCTGCTATTTATCATACCAAGTCACTTTAATCATCACTTGTCACTTTATCTTGTCATTCTCTGCAAATACTGTCTCAATTCTCAATAGAGTTAACTTCATGATTCATTTTGTACTGTATATACCCCCTGTTTTTATTTTTATTTTTATTTTTATTATCTATTCTGTTTAATGTGTATTTTTGAGCTTTCTTGTCTGTGCTGTTGTAAAGCCCGAATTTCCCCTCTGAAGATCAATAAAGTATTATCCTATCCTATCCTATCCTATCCCAGCAGGAGTGAGCGGCTGAAGTACAGGCTAGGTGCTTTAAAAGAAAACAGAAAAACCCCACAGCCACACTCATTCAAAACTAGATCTGTGTAGTGAAGCAGGGAGACTGATGTGTTATTCAAGTGTGTGCAGAGGATGTTTGGATGTGTGAACCCATACAATATTAATGAAAACAACATTTCCGGGGCTGATAAACAAGTTAGATTCATTAGCCTCGGGAGAGGCTTATTACCCGCTAGCGAGAGCCGACTTTGTCTCCTTCCTTTTGTGATACATTTAGACTCTGAAAGGTGAGTCATACAGAGAGAAGTCAAGGAAATGTTGTGTGACTCTGTCGGAGCAGGGGAGAAGTTTTTTTTGATTTGCTTGAAGAGTTTTATCAGTCTCTGTTTTTGGCTGTGCTGATCTTCGAGCAGATGGTTCTTGACGAGTTGTTGCCTGTAGGCAAAACGTTGGGTAGCATTGCCAGAATTCATGCAAAGTTGCATTACTTCCTACACAATAGTGAAGCAGTATGGATCTATTAAGTGATGATGAGGAAGTGTTGGGGGCCGGCAGTAGCTCAGTCTGTAGGGACTTGGGTTGGGAACCGGAGGGTCGCCGGCTCAAGTCGCGGTGCAGACCAAATATGGAAGTTGGTCTGGTAGCTGGAGAGGTGCCAGATCGCTTCCTGAGCACTGCTGAGGTGCCCTTGAGCAAGGCACCAAACCTCCTCCCCACCGTCAGCTCAGGAGCGCCCACTGTGGGCAGCTCCGTCACTCTGACATCTCTCCATTAGTGCATGTCCATAGGATCCTGTTTGTTTGTATATTTCAGCCTATGTGTGTGTTGCATGACTTACAGTGTAAAAACGGAATTTCCCCTTGCGGGATCAATGAAGTAAATCTTTATCTTTTTAATGCTTTGTCCCTCAGGTGATGGCTCAAGCAGAGGGCCAGCAGAAGAACCTGGTTCAGTCCATCGACTCTCTTCCCACCAGAGGCCCTCTCTCCTGTCTGGACCAGGACCTGTTGCTGCTCAAAGCCACATCGGCTGCCACACTAAGCTGCCTGGGAGAGTGCCTGAACATCCTCCAACAGACTCAGAGCCACAGCCAGGCACCACATCACTGTCAGAGCTCCGATAGCAACTTCACATCCCACGAAGCACCCTCCGGTGAGTTCGCCCCAGGCCCTGTTCCAGTGCTGCTACTGGAGCCCCCGACCCCTCCATCTCCCTTATCCTTCTTGTCTTTCCAGTCCCCTCTTCCAGAGCCAAACACCAGTGGCAAAGTTCAGCTGGGGCAGCTTGACTGTGGCTCCTGTCCCTGCCTGATCGGTACCTTGAACTTCAATGTTTGTAGTAAATGCTGTTGAGTGTTGCATTTGTGTGTTAAATTGTTGGTTTAAATGTGTTCAACTTCTGTTTTTTGTCAGTTTGTAGTAGTTTGTGCTGTCCTGTATTGTCTTTCATTCATTATCGTGTCTCTTCAGTGTCCCCAATAACACTGAAATGCCAAGTCCCTCAAATTGGTAGTGCCAAGTACAAGCATGAGTGTGAAGTGTGTATGAACATGGATTTGTTGTCAGTATTGTTTACAGGATACTTGAAATTAATTTCTGACTATCTCCCTTCATGCATGTCAGAATAAGTCAGGGTTTTTGTGGGAATCGAAAAACTGTAACATAATGACTGACACTATGCACTTCCAAATCTCCTCAAGGGATTAAGTCTTTGCCAAAGGAATCCACACTGGTGCCTAAAATGTCAGACCTCTGCCTTGTTAACGCTCTCTGTGCCAGGTCTCTATCAATCCAATAAAGTTGTTACAATTAAAACCATTTGTAGCCTGTGGTTGGTTCTATCACCATAACCCCAAGGATAAGAATTCAGGAACAGTTACTTAAGGTTGTTGTAAGACCAAACAAGAACAAGAAACTCAGTGGAATATTCCTGGTTTCCAAGGTACAGAAGGATATTTATAATCCATTAACAGTCTTTTAATTGCTAAGCTTCCATAGAGACTGTTAATGTTTTCTCCAGGGAAGATTAGAGCTGATTTATGGTTGTACTCCTCTAAAATCTATTGAGTACCAAACACTCTCTGCCAAAAGGCTTGAAAGGTGTGTCTACAGAATTACAGCAGTTATAATGGATCCCAGTGGCCATCCAGAAGAACACTAAGATGCCCATTGAAATTTATCAAGTACATGTAGCATAATCTTCAACTCTGCTGTTGTCAAAACAAACAAAACTCAATGTGTGTTTAATGGCGGTGCATGTGTATGCATACGTTCAAAACTGAACTGCACTTGATTGTTCTACATGGCTAATAACTAAACCTGATATGTGTCTCTTATGATTGTATGGCCATAGTTGCAAAGTTTGGCTTTGAGGTATGTTGAAGAAGTGGATGATCTGTTGGTTGGGAAGTTTCTGTTCATGTTTTTGATTTTGAATAATAACTTCAAACATGGGTACAAATGTGTTACGACAGAAAGCAAGGCAAATGTGGTAGCTCTGCCTTACTTAATGTCCATGTTGAATCACTGCCAATATACCAAATGTACAACAGTTCAGGTGGCAGTTTTCTCTCTGTTTTTTTTGTCTCGTCTCTGTTTGTGAATTCTGGGATAAGTATGGCAAGTATGAGTATTGCTGCCTCATTTTGGGCTACCCAATGTATTCTCATTGACTGATGTCTGTCCTTTCTTGACTTTCCATTGGTTTGTGTAACCTCTTAAATCCACCTTGCTTTCTGGCTGAACACACCTAGTAGTGTGAGGAGTTTAATCATCTGCAGAGAACTATGTGCACCACTACAGTCCTCTCTTGAAAGAAATCATTTGATGCGAATGCCTTGGAGCTGCCTCCTTTTGGAGGTATTTCAGGCAAATCCAAATGGGAGGAGAACCTGGGGCAACCCCAGAGATACTGAAGGCGTTATTCCATTTTACTGGGGAAAGTTCTGGGATGCCTAAGGGAGAGCTCGAGGATGTGCATGGCTGGGGAGTAAAACCAATGGGCTATGTTGCTGAACATGCTGAAAATGCAATGTCATGAAACTAGATAAACATGGAAAAAAATTATTGTTTCTGTCCCTTCTTGGGGCCTATTGGAATCCATTGTAGGCCAAGAAGTTGTGGTGCACTTCCGTCTTTCAAGAGATCTTTTGGGGCCCTCATTTAGGTGGGTGCCAGATCCCATCCAATCAGCCAGTCCTCACAGTTTGCTGGTCTTTTCTTTGCACCAACAGTCACCCTGCCCTGCACCTGTTCATCAGACAGGGGTTGGTGTGGAGTGGGACCACCGGGCCGCAAGTACAAACCTATTTCCTTCCGCTGCTTGGCTGATAAGTCCTGTGGGGGTCCATCTGCTCCCCGCTTTCGGCATGTATCCCCCACACATCAGTGAGGAGTTTTTGTTAGGTTCTCAGTTTTGCCGTATGATAGGTAATATGGTGCATTGGCATGGGCAGCATCTAGATTTGATCCAGCTGATAAAGGTAGCAGCTGGCTGGTCAGTTGGTTGGTTCAATGGTTTTGATACGCACAAACAGGAAAGATTTTTTCCATTGCATGGATACGACATTTCTTGGGTTTAGAGCAGAGCATGAGATTGGACTGAGTTTGGCCAGCACGTTTGTCCCTCCGGGCTCCTCTACAAAACCAGAGCAATTTGTTGTTGCCAACTCTAATCACCGAGAGCATCATATACCTGAAGGATTTTTTTTAGATGCCAATCCAAAACCTGCCAATCACAAACCAGACAGCATTGTATTATCAGCTGATGTCACAGAGAATTTTCCACTCGCTCTTTCTCTTTTTGGAGCCCCTCTTCCCTCTCCTCTGTTAGTACCAAGAGCTTGAAGCCCAACCCCTTTTTCTGTCACCCACGCACAGAACCTTTTCTTTTAAGGGAACGATAATCCATAAAGGAAATTAACTTTGCTCACTCCTTCCCTTTCAGTTTAGCAAAACGAGTCAAGCATAAAATAGACTATTTAAAAAAACTGACATTAAAAGGAACAGTGAGGGTAAGAAGAAGGTAAGAGTTGAATGTGAATGCATCTGAAAAATCTTAATCGATGTCACAGCCCAGAAATGAAAGGTTAAAGCCATTGGAAACAGCTACTGCATGAATGTTTGTCCCTCCACTGTTTGATCTGCGACGGCTTTTGTATTCACCTGCATGCCTCTATCCAATGGTCCAGATATCCCCCTGCTCACTGAGTGTTTCTACTTCTGGTGCTACATTGTGACATCACAGAGAAAACAGACTAATTTGCCATAAATTGTGTTTGTATAATCAAACTACTCTTGAAATTTAACCCCTAAAACCCACTCTCTGGAATATATCAACCTCAAAATTTCGGGAGAATAACCTTTTCAAAAAATTCAATTTGCACTGTATTTACAACTCACATCCACTTGCCTACGGGCTGACCTCCCCCTGCTCATATCTCTTTTATGTGGGAGTCCAGTATCTTTGGAAAAGGTTCACTTACACTCTTCAGGTTCCTGTCAATGAAACTGTCAGTCGACCAAAGCTTAGGCCCAAGGGCTGTATCAGCACATTTTGTCGAGACAGTCTCGCCTCAGGCTCTCCAGCGTGTCGACCTGTGTCAGCACGGCTTGCGCCTCACTAATGGATATCAAAGAATGGCCTCATGGTGAATTAGACTTTTAACCCAAGTGTTGGGACTGGAGATGAGAAGGCCATGTGAACTGTTAATAGTACTTTAAAGGAAAATGATCTACTATACTCTGGTATACATGAGAGGCTTTTAAATGAGAAAACTTGCAAAGAGCAAATTGGTTTTCCAATGGAGGTGTACATACATGAGAAAAAAAACATGTGATCAGGGCAATAGATGAGCACAATCTTATGAGGCTGTCAGAGGTAGTGACTGAATTTGATGGCTAAGCCTTTTAGGCTGTAATCCAGTCTTCCTGTGTTTGGCATGAAGCATGAGACTTTTCACCTTATCACATAAGGTTGTTACTCATGGACCTGTACTTTCTTAGAAATAGGGTATAACTCGATCTGCAGTGAATAATTTGAAATAAATCCATTAAAAAAATACTAGAGAAATAAAATCTAATTTTATCTGCCACATAATCTGTGTATGTATGTGTAAAAAGTGTATGAAGTCAAAAAATATGAAGTTGACGGAAAGTCACAACATACATTGCCATGTATTCCTAGGACACAAAACTGCCCAGAAGCTAGGGAGGATTTTCAAATGTAAACACGACAATAAAAAGACAATTACTTATAACTATTTGCTTATAACTACTGCAAGCTCTGATCTAATAAAAGACCAACAAGTTGAATCATCAGTTGTGTGATACACTATCCGTCAATGGAAGACAGCAGAAAATGAAAAAGATTATTTATAGACTTTATTGCCACTGCAGTTATTTGCAAGAAATGGTTTGGGCTCAGTAAGCAGATTTATAATAATTCTACAGAACATTTGATTGTTTGTGGTCCTGAGAAAAAAATAATCATCTTTCTGATCATTTCTGTATTCTGGACTTTAGTACAGTACACACCAACACACACAATATCCTGATGTAAATCTCACACACTTGATTTAGTGCTATTTATGAGCCCCTTGATATTGATTGTCAGAAATAAAAAGGATCTAGAGGATGATATGATATGAGTACCTCTCTGATTCTGTTGCATATTTATTTGATCAATCTAAAGATCAAGCATTATTTCTCACAACTGGAAAGAAGAAATGATATAGTAGTAGATCCTGAGCGTCTCCTCCTCACTGTTGTTTACTCTTAGTCCACATTCAGCTCTGACGCTGCCTTTTGATGTTTCAGATGGTGTACCTGTGTGGACTGTACCAAAGTCGCCCTCAAGGGAGCTGTTGAAGAACGGAGGTCTGACCCCTCTACAATCAGCCGAGCCCTCGCCGACCTTCAGGAAAAGGAGTCTGTCCCATGGTGCTGAGGTGAGAAAAGATTGTGTCATACTGTCAATTATCACCTCTCTCTCCTGTCATGTCCTTCTTCCCCCCGACAACGTCTTGTTTTAAGAGATCTGAGTTCATACTGACTGACATGTGGAACTGTATAGGAGAGATTTAAACTGAATGGTTGAATGGTAGGATACTTAAACCAAGTTTGCAAGGCCTAAGTGTGCAGGACATGAACACTTCAGCTTTTTATCACTCTGAGAATATCTTATTTTACAGCCTTGTTTACAACACACTGATGATTCTACTCAGAATTGTGCAAATCATACATGTTTAGAAACAGCTGAAATCTTTCATTATTCATTTTTAGGTTCTCTTCCTGGTCCTCATTTAAATACATTGAGCACATCTGATGTGAGGTTAACTGACATTTTTGAAGAAAGTGTACATTTATATCAATTTAAGGAGTGATATTACATTTATTTTATATGGAAACCCTTTTTTCCTAAATCAAGTAGTTAGTTTTTATATAATACATTAATTTAACACAACTGTAAGAGAAAATGCTATTTCATTTTTTGATTACTCTAAAAAATCTTTTGCAAAGAGGAAACAGGCCTTTTTATGGTAATTAAAAGTGAACATTTCTGATTTACAGTAGCCTACATGGTCTTAACTAGACGACTTAAATGGACCCATATTCAGTTTTTTTTGTTTGTATGTTCAAGCAAACTTACAAACAAAACCTTAGCCGATATTTTAAGAGTCAGACGCCACCAAGAGTAATGAGCCTTCATTTGCTGGAAATTCTACAAAAAAAGTAAATAATAAAAAAATAAAAATAAAAAAAAGGAGCAGATATAGACATGAAAGGCATTTTTCTTGCTCCTTTAATAAATAGGTTGCAGATCCACAGGATAGTTTCAAGTCATTGATTTCAGACTTGCAAACCAGATATTTTGTTAAGTGTTTGCTCTGAAATGCTTTACCAGTTCATGAAAAAGCTGACTATATATTTGCTTTGGTGGATGAAGTTATCTTTTCAATGCTTTTTAAGTTTATTTTCTTGCTGTTTTGAGTGGAATTTGAAGACAACGGCTACTTACAAGATAAGGACTGTAAAACATGAATAAAATAAACAGCTCTTCTGAATGGCAGAAATAAACATGTGCTAGTCACAATGTTGAGGCCCCTTCTGCCTCACTTTCTTTTCATTCCCCGGTGTTTGCCTTTGTGGCTCAGCAAGAGAAGCACTCGTGAAAGTTTTAACAGAGCTGCTGTCAAAGAAGTGGGTCACACAGTACAGAGCTGGAACTGAGCCCATCCCAGGGGAGGGCTTTATGTCCTGCATGTCCACGGCAGAGAGGGGCCGGCTGTCCGGCTGTCTGGACCACCATGTATCAGAGAGAGGTAACAGAGTCCAGGTGACACTGATGCAATCATGTGACAGTCTGGTGGAGGGAAAGATGGGAAGTATAGTGAGAGGCTAAGTGAGAGACACTGTGCGTTCAAGTTGAGAAGAAAAGCCGATGTTGCAAGGAATTTGTTAAAATACTGATTATAAGGACTGAATGACAATATCCATTTTGATTTTTAATTCATGATGGCATGATTTTGGTTCCAATGGAAACCCTTTAGCATACATCAGAAATAAGCATGATAGCAAACAATTCTGTAGTTTATTTTCAAAATTTCAAAACCAAATAGCAAGTTTCTAATCTCGTCCTTTTTATATATTTTTTATTTGATTCAATTCATCACACATTAATTTAATGTCTTCAAATAATTCTGTAAGACAATAGTAAGAATCCAGAGAGGTATCAATTATTTCAGGATAAAACCAAATAGCACATAAATCCCGTTCTTAGAAAGCTTACCTGACCATTAGAGAGTAGCGTGTAGACGACACTGTTTTCAGCCAGAAATGAGTTGGAAGACAATGTTAGCTGTTAGCTTATGGTTTATCAAATGTGTTATCTAAAAAGACAAAGATTACTAACAACATGAGGGACAACCTTCCATATTACAACTTATCTTAACTCTATGACACTTAACTCTGTTTAGATAAGTTACAACAGCTAACATTAGCATTTCACTCATTCCAAGCTAGCTTACATTACCTTAAGCTAGTAACACTGTAAATGGATAATGCTAGCCAAGACCTGGTTGAAAGCTGCTGTTAACTTGTCAAATTGTTTTACTTTTACTGAAAAAGACGCTGATTATTGATAGTCTAAGAGATATCAGGAATATTTCAGGGTAAAACATTTGATAACTCAGTATTCCAGCTATGTCGCAACAGCTTAGCGTTTAGCATTAAACACATTGCTAGTTAGCTTACATTTCCTATTGCAAGGAATTTAGGCAATTCCTATCTGATTATTTAACACTATGAAAGGCTAATGCTAGCTAAGAAGTGGTTGGATGCTAACCTTATGTTGTTTAACCTTGAAATATGATTTTTTTTCTTGACTCAACAGTACAGTATTAACGTTTGAGACTCCCCCCTGGTCTCAGAGGATATATGTTGTTATGATGAATGTAACTTTGGAAGTTTGTGCGTCATGTGATTGAACAAAGGCCATTTCACTTTAATCATTGATCCCTGGTTCTGTCATCTCATTATTCAACCACTGTAGAAAAATGAATCCTCATCTATGAATAACAAGATGAAGATTTATGGGGCGAGTGTCATCCAGGCAGCGCTCCCTGCCCCACCCTCTCATTATAACCTTTTGACAGATTTTAAACTTGGGTCTTTACTTGTTATGAGCCTCATTTGTTCAACATTAAGGGAACAGTCTCATGTCAGATTTTAGAGCAGATTGACAGTCGCATTAAATCTTGCCACAAAACAAAGTACAGGAAGTGGGAAGGGACATTTTACCCTTGATGTGAGCAGTGAATCAACACCCTCCAAATCTGCTATGAGGGGTTTAACTGTGCTGGCAGCTCTCTAATCTGTCGTGTAAATTATAATTTCTATTGACACATGATTGTAAGACGAGTATTACTGCGTTGTAGTGTCAACACATTTGAAGCTGTTCAAACATCACTTTACACAATTAAGAGCAGAGAAGGGAGGCTGGTTCATAATGGTTATTTGGCACCTTTAAAGACACATCACACGGTATTATGGTTGTTATGATTCAGGGGGCCTCGGCCAACAATCTAATATTCATGCCACTATCACTGAAGTGTGCTATAATGATACTGTGCTTCAGTAATGACTAAAGACAAGTCATGCCTGACTTAAGGGGCAGACTTTGAGGAAACTGCAAAAATGACCACCAGGGACTTAACTTTATCATAATTCTACAGAGAAATTAGAATGTGGGAAAGGAGGAAGGCCTACTTTTGCTAAAGTTATCTGCATTAACTTTCAAGATAAATAACGTCTGCTCTCCAAACAGAGGGAACATGATAAATGTGTAGGTATCACACGTGTGAATCTACCTGCATACAATCAACATCCCGTTGCTCTGTGAGACTGTTGGGGACCAAGCAGTAAGGCACGAGACACAGGAGTCATTTTAAAGAAAAGGAGAGGGGGATTTTTTGACCCAAAAACAGAAAACCCAAGTTTTCAAACCATCAAAAGCAACAAATGTTAAAACTTTAAAGGTGATGTTTTGAGACAATGGTTTACTCTGTCCGGGTCCTCTTTGTCTCTGAATCTCTAAATCATCACTCCTGCAATTAAAAATGTCATCAGTGTAATCAAATCATTTATCTTCTCTTAAATAAAATAATCTTTGAAACTTTTACAACATCTCACAAGTGAAACATTTTGCACTCTAACTAAATAAGACGTCACATTTCAAAAATCAACCATCCCCTCAACTACTGTGAAAACATTGTCTGCTAACAGTCTAGTCCTTTGTGTCATCTCTTATGAAGGTAAAGTAGTCATCTCATTTCAAATGTAACTTTCATCCCTCACTCTGCCTCTGCTCTGTAACATTTGGCACTCCTCCTGTCTGCCCTGCAGCTTGAACTAGATTTAGTTTGAGTCTTCAAAGATGCTCTGGCCGACGTTTGAAGAAGAGGGGCAGGGAGACAGAGGAGATGTGTTGCAGATTTGCCTGACAGTAAAGTGAATTCATCTTTTAATGAGATTCAGCCCCATCATCCATCTGAGTACTTCCTGTCTTATCCGAGTGGTGAGGAGCAGATTTGGATGGCTTGATTGTTCTGAACATCTCTAAACTTTGATAATATAGAGCACAGATCGGCTGTGCTATCAGGATGATCATCTATCTAATGTGTATTGTTTTTCAGGGTAATGGTGGATCTAGTATGATGGATATTTTGCCACTTTGTGGTGGGGAGAACACACTGCATCACAGCTTAATGCTCATGGTCACTGAAACAGGATGTTCCAGGTTAAAGTGTTTGACATTTGCTCTTTGTACGCAGCCAACTGTAGAAACAAGAGAGCAGACATGAATTATTAATGGCTTTAATGAAATGTTCTTGCTCAGCTCCTATTTCAGTATTTGTCACTTCAGCTTAACTCATGGACAAAATGTTTGCGTCCTGTACAGCTCAAGGTCACATCTTTCTGATCCAATCTTCACTTTCTTGTCTTGGTCGTTTGCCACGTTTTCTCTGTAATCTTGTGAGTGCAAGGAAGAAAACACATCACCTCAGAATAATAAAGGTTAGATATTTGAATAATTTAGCCCCACAGTGGCGTTTGATATTCAGTCCTAGTGTGCAGCTAACAGGAGGAAGCATGTGGCCGGTGCTTGTCGCTGAGAAAATGGAGGAAAATGTGCAGGTGCTTGCAGAAATCAGTGGGCTTAATGCATTTGTGACAGCATCAGCACCCACCATGGTGGACATATTGGTCCCATCAACTGTCTTCATAAGGACATAAGCTGTTGGTTAAGATCTAAAAATGAATCAGCTTCACCCAGATCTGTATTTACAGATGGCAGCAGAATAGGATGAATGTTATTTCTTTGATTTTTATCTCTTTTTTATTTTTATTTTTTTGATAATTAAAGACATACTGACTTTATTCCTCTATAAAACATCCATTGCTGAAGATGAGATGCAGCATTTTGAGCCAAAGACTCTTTCCATCTCTGAGTTATTGTTTCTTCTTTTTGTCCAGCAGAGGGCAGCATAGTCCTCTCATGTGCAGCATTTCTTCTGTAAAGATTAATTATATGAATGAACACAACTTCAAACAGTGGTAATAATGTAATCTTTGTAGGTTTGTGTTTATGTAACAGCCTGCAAAGGATTCATTCACTTCACTGTTTATGAGAAGTGAATGACTTCAGCTTTATGAAGCCTCAATAATCAGCTCAAGTATTAAAAAGTTTTACCTAAGTCTCATGAACTAGTACAAAGGTCGCGTCAGTCCCAAGATGAAAACATCAAATAATGAGCTGCGTGTTCTTAGGTCTGAGCTCAACGTGGAAAATATCAACCCATGACTCACCCCCTGCCCCCTAATCTACCCTCCTTATTGAACTCAGGATTTACTGAAGGAATTCTGGAAAATACTGGCTGTAGGAAAATACTTTCCCCTGTGTCTTTAACTGCGCTATGATAATATGATAATAATCTACGCACAATTATTTATGTAAATACTGTAATTAACATCTTAATTGAGCCATCTGTCACATAACTGCATTTTACTTATCATGTTACTTCAGCATTTTTTTCACTATTCACCACTGCACTGTTTCATATTTAATCATGTAAATATTAGTCTTTTCTTATTGTGTATTGTTGATATTTAATGTTGTACCTGTTCATAAGAGAGCACAGTTCACTGAAGTTAAATTCCTTGTGTGTGTAAGCATACCTGGACAATAAATCTGATTCTGATTCTGATAAGAGACCCCACAACTCTTTGTTTTCAATTCAAACCTTTACAAAATCATAGACAGAAAATACCAGACACATGCAGTAGTTGATCCACTACACACATTCTTTGACTAGTTGATCAGTTTTATAGACTGTGATAAAAAAGAAGAACACTTTTTTTGCAAATGGTCCAGTGGTCTTATTTGAAGACATTTCCGGATGTTGTGTAATTTACTGTGGTTGAACAGAGGAGGCGGCATGCTTTTTACATTTCAACGTTGATCACTTCAGGAATCTTTCTCAAAGCTGTCAAACAAAGATGTCTGCCACAAAGCGTTTCATTGTTTAAAATGTCTCTAGTCTTCACGTCAGCTAAAGAACACTTCTACAGAGACACGCTCAGACAGAATGTTCTCACCCGTGCCATGCCCACGTATTAATGCCCTTTAACTGTTTGTTCACATGACCTCAGTATTACTCACTGCAAACTGTAACATAATGAATTACGTCTTCTTTTATAAGTTTGTGTGTGTATGTGTGAACCATTATCGCTGTGTCTGCACCGTCTGTGTTTCAGGCTGTGCTGATGAAACAGATGATTTATATATGAAGCACTGAGATTCAACATCTCAGCTCTACTTGCCTCATGTTTTTGAAAAAGTGGAAGAGATTTGGGAGGTCTGATGCTGGCTCAGTGTTTATTAACTTTCACATTAAAGTGGTATTTAAAAGCACATTTCATGGCTTTATTCCAATCGGTATTTTGCTGCTGCTTAACTTTCGATTATTTTTTTAGGTACAGAAAACCCTTGTTTAGCCCTTTGTCCAATTCAATACAACTTCTATTCCTTAGCCCCAACATGCTGCTGTAAAGTCAACATACTTTGCATTTCTTACGAACAGTTACAATATTTAAATGACCATTACACTGATGAGTAAAGGAAGATGTGTGTGTGTTTTGGAGGGGATTCTATTATTAAAAGGTTTTGACTAATAACTCAATTGATAGTAAAAGAAACTAAGATAAAAAACAGAGGGCTATTGGGGCATATGATACCATTTGATAGTTACATGATAGAAAACAAGAACAACTGTTAACTCTTGGTAAAATATATAAAAGACATGAAGTAAAACACACTTGATGTAATCAAAGTTGTGACAGACTATCAAACTGTAGTGTTAGCTAGAAAGTATTGAATGCTAGCGTTAGCTCTCTTGTAAGAGGCTAACACTGCAGGAAACACAGCCAGCTAATTAAAAATAAAGTCAAGAGGGTGGAGTGGGAAAAAAAAAGAGTTTGCCCAACAAATCTGTCCTCTCTGCTGTGCTGGTGATGACTAATAAACAGGTTCTACTTTGTTTCTGCTCACTTTGCCCAAAGGAGCAGAAGTAGGAAAAGGAGGAGAAAACCACTTTGCCCTAACATACACAAAGTTACATACTCAAAGGCAGAGCTAGAAAGAGGACACTTCTGTTGGGGAATGGTTTCAAAGCACTATCCCCCTTTTCTCAGGTGATGTTCTGACCAAAAATAAATTATCCAGCTTGTTCAAAACTGTGACGCTGAAGGAGACTTTGAAGTGGGAGCATGCAGAGTTGCCCTATCTAAGCCTTCTGTAGATGCCAGAGAGAGAGAGAGAGAGAGAGAGAGAGAGAGAGAGAGAAATTAAAGAAATGAAATAGAACAGGAAGCAGGAAGGAAACCATACGGAGACAGTGAAGGAGAAAGATGGTGATGAAACAGCATAGAGGATGTTGTGAATGAAGAGGGTGAATGAAGAAACGATGACAGAGATGACAGTGCGGGGGTGGAGGAGGAGAGAGGAAGAATGAATCAAAAATGAGATTGGAGTCAATTAAAAGGAAGATTGTGAGGCTGGAACGGATTATAAGAGAAGATGGTTACAGAGAGAATTGCATTTAGAGAGAGGAACTGCAAAAAGAATGGAGATTAAGTATTTGAAGAGTCAGACAGATGCTCATTCACAAAAATCACGTGGCGGCCATTGTCCCCTGACATGGGTGGGAAACTATAATGTTGCTATGGTCTTTCTGGTGTGTTTAAGAAGCATAAAGTAGAAATATGTCAAACTGTTACAATTTCAGTGCTTCTCAATAGATTACTAAAAATTCCCAGGCAAAACATTATTTGATCACTTAGCACGTGACCTACAGTGGGACAATTAATGTGAACTTTTTTCTATGCATAAGCTACAGTAAGACAACAGCTAATGTTAGCTTATGTTTATAGTTAGCTAGGCCTACAGTAAGAGAACAGCTATTGTTAGCTTATATTTATAGTTAGCTAAGCCTACAGAAAGACAACAGCTAATGTTAGCTTATATATATAGCTACAGTAACAAAAAGCCTACTTTGTGATACTTCAACCGTTATGGGTCTAGGACAAATTTTTGAGCCCCGTTTCAGAATCTTAAAAGCTTTGTATCCTTTTATTGTAACTGGAAGCATATAGCCTAATTACTGTTAGCTTTATGTGGTTGAATGCTTACCATTGCTGTTGTCTTACCTTAGCTTTTGATTATTAAAATGGTTATTTAAACTGACAGATTTTCACCATAGATTGAATTACGGGGGTAATGGAAAGCAGTGAATTTATAGGAAAACTTATTTTCAAATATTATAACAGTAGCCTAGGCTTATTTGAGACTCCCACCTTAAGTAGGAAATGGTCACAATGTGAAAATGTCAAATAGGCTCTGTTCCAAAAGAGGGAAGTAGGTTTGCAAATCTGCAAGAATATGCTAAAATTCAAATAGTAGTTCAGGTGGAGAAATAGATTATGTAGGAGGAGAGATAAAAGCAGCGATGCTTGTCAAAGGAGCGAGGAGAGTGTAGGGACTAGTGACAAGGAAAGCAGGGAGGGAGGACGTAAAAATGGAAAGAGATGTAGGGAAGGGAGGGTGCAGAGGGAAACGTCACTGGGACTTTCCTTGAGCTTTTCTATTTCCCCCCACCTCCCCGTTTTGTCAGAGTGGGTGGTGGGAGAGACTCTGCAAGTCACGCACAGCAGCTCACCACCTTACCTCAGCCACATAGTGCGTCTCTGGAAACAAGACCAAGAAGGCTGCTCGCTCAGGCAGTCAATTCAGGCTCGGGGAAAAGGGTTTGTTTTCTGTCTACGGCACCCATCACAATTAAAAACTTTCTAAAGAAAATGTCTTTGGACAGGATTTCCCTTGAGACTACACCTCTTTAGTTGGATGTTGCACTGGTTTGGACCTCGTGGAGTGGCTGTCTTGTTTGTGGAGGAAGAACTTCTCTGTCTTTCTCTGGATTCTACTGTTACTTGTTTTACAGTCATTTGATTTTTCCTTTTTTTTTTTGGAGATGAGATCCAGTTTTATTCCGGTCAAGCCTGTAGCTTCACAGCAATGCAGCGTGAGTTTTAACAAGCAGATGTTTGTGTTTGTGTCCTCACATGGTGTGCTGCTAGTCTTTGCATCTGTTTTTGGATATGGGTTGAAAAGGGAAGTTGCAGTCTAAGGGTCTACCCAGCATGCACTCGGATGCAGTTTACCAGTAAACATCACTTATCTGAAATGTGAAGCAGTTTTCCCCCGACAGAGTCTTTGTTGACTTCATAAATTATAGAACAAACTAGCCAGCAGGGCTTGTTCTGGTAGTAAACATTTACAAGCACATCATCCTCAAAAGTTGCTATGTTGGATAGTAAAAGATGAAATAAAAAGTGTCTTCCTCTATCACGACTAAGATGTGTTCATTGTATTTTTAATTAAGGGGCTTCGATTTTGTAATGAAGCAACATTTCTCAAAAGATGTAACTAATTGCTTTATTGGTTGTTTAATCAATACAAACTCATGCTTTATTGATCAGACATTAGCTGTAAATAAAAAGTTCTTCTGGCTTTTTTTTTATCCTTTCTATTTGGTGTTAATAAATATATAGTTCACACTATTCCACTCCACAATGAATTTTAGGCTTAATTACTCCAGTACTTGTACATTTATACTTTCAGGTCGATTGTAAACTACATAGGTCAACTTATGTAATCATAGACTATTCAGAGCTCCAACTGATCAGTAAAGACATCTCTTAAAGCCCTCTCCTTGTGCACTGTTCAAACAGGAGACAGTTAGCGACATAGTGAAAACACAAGCAGCCAAAGAGAAGGAGATATTTTCCTTCTCCGACATTCAGGAGCATATTTTGTTCTATTCTGCTTTATGTGTAGAACAGTTTTCTTCAGATCTGCCATTTCAAGTTTAAAGGTGAAGTCAACAGTTTTCCTGAAAACTTGTAAATCATTTCCATTTCCGTGTTGTGCAAGTTAACACGTAAAAATAACTGGCTCAAAGTTCAGTTGTCATTGATTAAAATGGACCAGTTCACATTCAAAGTTTACAATTTGAACTCTCTGTACCTTGCAACTTCAGTGTTTCTTGGGACCAGGGTGATCTCCAGGGTGAACTTCGCTCACATTCAAGTTCATGGGTTGCAAATTGACTCGTTCAGTTCACCGACAACAATGTTAAACAATGCTTAATTATTTTGATATGCAACGTTTTAATGACAAGACACTACTTTCTGTAATAAACCAAAGTATAAGAGTATCTACACCTTATCTCTGACCCTAACTCTCTAGCCCTAACCCCCCAGCCTAACTTTACCCTAACCCTAATTTGACCGCCCTGATGCTAACCCTAACACCAATAGTAATGTGATGTAATGTTAAAGATGGAAGTTGATAAGGGAGCAGCTCAGGTCTCTCTCAATGGGAAGGTTGCGGGTTCAATCCCCAGCTCAGATGTTTCCTCTGGCGAGAGAATTAACCTGAAGTTGCTCCTGCTGCTTCATTGGCGGTGTGTATGAATGGGATCAGCTAATACTGATTGACACTTTATGTAGGAGTGTCTGCTGTCAGTATGTGAATGGGCTGTGAAGGGGTAGGTGTGACCTGCTGTGGTGCGCGCACACACACACACACACACACACACACACACACACACACACACACATACACACACACACACACACACACACACACACTGCATTCATTAATCATTGAAGACATTATTAACCACTTCATAAACAGTTAAACTAAACAGTCTTCGTGTCAAACCATCAAATTCACCAATACATCCACTGGAGGGTTTTTCTGAACCCGAGATGCTCCGACCTCCTCAGCAGTCATTTCCTGTTTCTGTCAGAAGCCTCTTTAATTAGTTAGAACCTCTGGAATCATAACAGACCTCCCCCTATACTACCTCCTCTCCTTTCCTCTCCACTTCTATATATATCACTCTGAATACCAAACAGGCTCCAGGGACTCCTGTACTTGTGTGTTCAAGCATGCTCCCTTGTGAATGTGTGCGTGCGTGCGTGCGTGCGTGCGTGCGTGCGTGCGTGCGTGCGTGCGTGCGTGTCCATGTCTTATGTGTGAAATGTTTTGGTGCAGAGTGTGTACTCAGTGTGGATATGTGGTGCTTTTTGCATGCATGCATGGAATGAAATATTCAGGTAACATTCAAGCAGGCTCTCCTAGTTTTACAGTTATTCTCCTTTTTATAAGAGTGCTTCATGCAATTATCATTCCTTTATCACTCCTTGTCATTTTGCTGTTTTTTAGCAGCTGCTTCACTGAAATAAGATATTGAGTTGTATAAAAGGACAGATTTAAAGGTAAGATATAGAGCAGTAAGGGTGCACTGAGAGTTGTTGTTGCCCACAGGCTCGAGCGCACTTTCTGCATTATACATCAACTTCTTTCTTCTTCCTTCCTGCCCCAAGTAACTGCAGGAGATATCAAAGGCATCAGCTCTTCTTTAACCTCGACTAGATCCTTTTCCAGTTGAATGCTGGAACACAAACGGAAGACACAACTACAACCTTTCCGTATTTTTACTCCATTGTGTACGTCTATTGTCAAGAGGCACTCAGCTGCTCCGAGATGTGTAGGGCTGCACATGAAGCGCTGAAAGGGGCTTGAAAGGTGGGATGATATTGCTGAATGGAATATGAGTGGGCTTCTGTGAAAAGTAAATGAGGTTGTGTCCTTTGGTATTTAAAGGCTGCCTCTCTCTGGCCTCTTTGAGCTCTAAATGAGTTTGGTGGACAGGTCGATGTTTGGAGGAAGAAAACGGCTTCATCTTCCTCCATTTGGCCTTTTCTGTGTGACGACACCTGTCACCGCTGCGATGATGCTGAACTGTCATCCTCACCAGACTCCAGATAGAATAGATATTTGTTTTTACAGTTGTGTGTTTCCTCTCCTTTTTATTCCTGATCTGAATGTGTCACAGATGTTTGAACACTAAAATGACATTCATTTATTATGTAGCAGCTTTCAAAAATGTGTTTGACACTTCTTTGTTATCCACATAGCACAGTGTCATTGAATGGACTCGACCTCTTATTACCATGATACATGAATGCATTCATCCAGAACTGCAAAAGGTTCCCAACAAATGCACTATTTACTCCTGTCCTAGTAAGAAGTACAGTGGTCAGCTCTTTAAGAGATGACTGTGTGACCTGGTTCTAAAGATTCACACCTTCAGTTGGTGAGCTTTGAGCTGAGAGTGGAGAGGCTGCATGAATATGTTAAGACACCAGACATTCAGATGCAATAACTTTACAAAGTTGTGTGTTCCTTATCACAGCTCTGTCTTAAACAGTGTGTACTTTGCAGATCAAATCTGTTACAGTAAAGGTTCCTCTTCTAAAACACAACTTAAGTTTTTTCATAATCATCTAACCAGAAGAAGTTAATGGAAGACATGTTTCCATTCCATCCCTTATGTCGGACAGTAAAACTGAAAATTAATCTCATTTTCAATTTCACCTAGAAACAAACTCTGTTCTCCTCTGGAGTGGTATTAAACCTGCTGGTCTCTTAAGCGAGATCTTTGTCTTTTGGTTAAATTAAACTTAACTCAGGCCTCTACACTGTAACGGTCCTTTAAGATACAATGTAGTTTTGGTTTACACCGGATATCAACAGACCATTTCTCTCTGTACATGAGAAACATCACAGGGTCACTTATTTAGATAAACAAATTCAATATTATTCAAATAAAATACAGATTTCAGTTTAGCATTTCACATATCTGTCTGATGTTTGGAGGCTCCCTTCCCAATATATTAGCATGGTCTCTCATATAGTCTGAACAGCAAAGCCCTATATTTAGTTTTTTTTCTTGTTTGAATAGCACCATCCAGGGCTTGAAGACATCAGCCCCAGTGACGAGGTGACAGATACGGAGGACAATGAAGAGGAGGACCTGGGTGTCCTGGACGACCAGCGGAGCATCATCCTCCACCTGCTCTCCCAGCTCAAACTGGGCATGGACCTCACCCGGGTAAGACCCTGAAACTGATTCTTGTATTGACTCTTTTTTCTCTCTGAATAATCCTCGTCCTTTTGTCTCTTTGTATTGTCCAGGTGGTGTTGCCAACATTTATTTTGGAAAAGCGATCACTTCTGGAGATGTACGCTAACTTCATGGCCCACCCCGACATGTTCCTGTCCATCACAGCCGGGGCCACAGCCGAGGACAGGATCGTACGCTTTGTAGAGTACTACCTGACCGCCTTCCACGAGGGCCGCAAAGGAGCCGTGGCCAAGAAGCCGTACAACCCAGTGCTGGGAGAGACCTTCCACTGTTCCTGGGAGGTGCCCCGGGACAAAGTCAAACCTTTGGTCAGATCCAACCAGGGGTCCTCGTGGGAGCAGCAGGACGAGGATTCCCCGGGAGAATGCTACAGGGTCCGCTTTGTGGCCGAGCAGGTCTCCCATCATCCACCGGTGTCGGGTTTCTACTGCGAGTGTCAGGAGAGGAGGATGTGTGTCAAAGCTCACGTGTGGACCAAAAGCAAGTTCATGGGGATGTCTATAGGAGTGTCCATGGTGGGGGAAGGTGAGCTGATGAAATACTCTAGATTCATTTTGAACTTTCTCTTTCCTTCATTGACAAATGTGAAATCATCTTACAGGTAAGGATTTTTTAAGGGTGGCATAAAGAAAGACAACATTAGAAACATAGTAAGTAGTTTCAGTAAATTCTGCTCTACCAGGATGTTGGTACTGGTACGATTATGTTCTTCTCTGCTCTTTATTTTTTATTTTTTGTGATCAATTTTTTATTATTTATGTTTAAATATTGTCACTTACAATAAAGGAAAAACAAGATGTTGTGGTTTTAACAACAGCCCACAGATATACAGGAGAGGATAATCATATACAGTATATCATATACATAACTCCTTAAACAATACATTTCAAAAGAAGGGAGGAAAACAGCAAAGATTGAATCATCTCTCTCCCCTGGATTACCACAACACAGAAAGTATTCAAATAAGTCAAGAATAATGACAATGAGGGGGGCAGGGAAAATAATTCCCCCAATATATCCCACCCTAACCTCCCTCTCCGTCCCGCTCCCAGCACTCCCTCCCTACCCCAAGGACCCCACAGATAGACCAAGCATAACAATAGGTATTCTTGTTATGGTGTCATTTAGTGTACTCGGTTGCTTCATCTGCCAATTCCGCATCATACTTTTTACATCACGTCTTGCATAAGGAGACCCATGAACCCCCTACCATTCAACCGGGATAGTCTCCCACTGTGAGGTGCATGTGTGAACGACCAGATCAGGATTATTTCAGGGTCAGCCCTCCTGAAATTCTCTAGAAACTTTTCAGGTGTGCATATGTGAAAACAGTGGCAGTGTCCTTTAAAAGAGAACGAGACCTCTCCCATGATCAATAATCCAGTACGACCTGTCAGCACCTTCACACCCTGTACTGTAGGCTGTCACCCTGAGCAGGGACACAGGAAGTCCTTGAGCCATATCCACTGAGACTGGATGTATGACCTGATCCGTTCAGACATCACAGCTCCTCTGATCAGCGGTCAGCTGCTCGTGACGCAGCAGATCATCAGTTTGGATTCTTGTGCTGCCGTCAGAGAACAATGAGACCGTCATATACAGAGAATATTGATTAGTGGGCTTTTTCTTTGTTACTTTATTCCTGATAGTAGTAGATTGTGTGAGTTTATAATTGGCTCAGACGGTGAGTCAGCTCACAGAATAAGAGAGGCTTCTCAAATGAGACTTTCTGTTTTTTTTCCCCCTCTGACGGTACATTCAATATTTTGTGTCGTTGAAAAAACCTATAAGAAACTGTATGAAGCTTTGACAAACAATAATAAACATTTCCCCCCAATAGACCACAAGAGTGGGAGTAGAGAAGGAGTAAAATCATAGGGAAACCACAGATGCCACTTTGTGACAGGCATGTACTGAAGGACATAACAGGTGACCCTTCTCATCCACTGCACTCCCAGTTCAAAGTGCTTCCATCAGGTCGGTGATTCAGAGCCACAAAAAATGTTTATAAAAAAAAATTGTACCAAATGCAATAAAACTATTAAATTCATAAAGAAGAAAATGACCCCCCCTCAACTCTAACTGCACATTGTTTTATGAAATGGCTGTTTTTAAACCTATAACTTTATGAAATGTCTTTTCACTCTGGCTTATTATTATACTAAATAATTAAAGAGCCCACATTATGCCCTTTTTGGGGTTCGTATATTTAATCTATGTACCTACTTTTGTACGTTCACAATAGATAAAGTTTGAAAAAAGTGTCTGTTTTCATGAACTGCTCCTCCTTGTTCCCTCTACACTCTGAGTCCGTCAGCTACACTCTGTTGAGCCCACACTGTTAGACCCCACGTGGGCCAAGTCTGCTCTGATTGGTCTGCCAATCCGCTCTGTCGTTATTGGTCAGTTGCTCAGCACGGTTCTCGGAAATGTCCCGCCTCTTTTACCATATTGGGAATGCAGCCACTGGCTCCGTCCGAGGGGAGCATAAACATTAGCACCTTAGCACTACTGTGCTACCGCAGGCTACGGCATATCGTGGGCGTGCTACAGAAGTTAACGGGCGTGCAACATGAGCTGCTGGGCTTGCCACAACGAGCCAATGGGCTTAGATCAGTGATATCACACTGACAATGACGCCGCACGGACACATTTTTATCGAGGGGGGCTAGAACCGAGCGTTACATGCAGCTAATGCTACAGCTAACAGGAGGAGGTAGGAGAAGCTGCGTTTCCGCGGACTTTGAATTTTTGCACATAGATGTGCCTAAACATGTACAGGACACTTGGAAAACACACTAAAGGTCATATAAAACATATAAAAAGCATAATATGGGACCTTTAAAATTACCAACCATGCTGACTGTGATGTTGTCGGGGACTACAGGCGCTCTCCTGGTTTCCTGCTGTGCTTGAATGTTGTCTTGTTTGTCATAATGTTTTTTCTGTCTTGTTCTTGTGAAGCAAAAGACAATTTTCCACTTTGTGGACAAATAAAGTTCTATTGTATTCTTCTATTCTTTTCTATTATATTCTTCTATTCTATTCTAGTCTGTTTCTAGTCTCTGTTTTAGTCTGTCAGAGACTAATCTGTTCAATGTGAAAAATATCAACAGATTAGTTAATATTAAAAATCATCAGTACAACTCTGCAGCGCCCCCTGTGGTCACATGTCAGATTGGGTCTCAGTACCAGAAACTCATTCCTGGAGTTTCTTGTTTGTTATGGCAGAGAAAATGTTTTGCACGCCTAAAGCCTAGTGGTTATGATGTTCTCCTAATGTACAGAGGCTGTGGTCCTTGACAGAGTGGCTGTGGGTTCAAATCCGACCCCGTTCCTTTGATGCATGTCGTCCCCTGCTCCCTCTCCAAACATTTCCTTACATATACATAGAGACACATATACTGTAAATAAATAGATAGAAGAGAAAACAGAAGACTGAAGGAGATGACATTCAGACCCATGTTGTGCCTCGCTGGCCTGAGTAAAGTCAAGTCAACTTGGTCAAAGTAAAGTTAGGTCATGAATAAGCAGCTCATATCAGCTCTACTTAAATACTGCTTTAAAATCCCCGAGGATGTATTTCTTTTCTAAACTTCAGATAAAAGATCTCTTTCCCACTTTGTGAGCTCGACATTTTAACATTTGTACACTAGCCCTTCTGCATAATTCATACTTTGACTTTTGATTCTTTAAGTTCATTTTCATTATAAAACTTCTGAACTTTATTTAAGTAGAATTATGGACGCTAAACTTGTAGATTATTCTCACACTCAATGATTTCCTTTTTCACTGGTTTCCACGTGGTGAGGCTTACAGACTGGCATCTTAACAGAGGAGAAAACTGGAACATGATGTCTACAGAGCAGTGTTGTGACTAAATAGGTTAATCTCTCTCTGTTTCATGACGGGACCACACAATTGATCCTGTGTAAACATGTGATTACGGTATAAGAACAGGAGGCTATTCATGGACATGTGAGGAGCAGAGGAGAATCAGAAAAATAAATCCACTTGTACACCGACTGTGTGACTCGGATGATGACTAACATGAGAGGCAATCAGGAGCTTAAAGTATAATATCCTCTCTTCTGAGACGCAGAGACACACTGCCTGAAGGAGATATCAGCTGCTTGTATCATGTGGGATAGTCACTGTGGGACTTTATTAAACAAAGTAGTATACTTTTAATGTAATAGAGAGTACACACACACACACACACGGGCCATGACATCACCAGCAAACTGCAGTGATTGTTTATTATCGTCAAATATGACATTTTGTAGAAAAGTGAGGCAGTCTGCAGGAACATCAGCCTCTTTAAACTTCTATTATCTTTAAACTTCTATTATCTTTAAACTTCTGTTATCTTTAAACTTCTATTAGCGCTAAACTTCTATTATCTTTAACTTCTATTATCTTTAAACTTCTATTATCTTTAAACTTTTATTATCTTTAAACTTCTATTATCTTTAAACTTCTATTATCTCTAAACTTCTATTATCTGAAGTTGTCTGTCTCTGTGCATGTGAGTTCCCATCATGCATCTTATAAACCTCCCTCTCTCTTTCCTCCTCTCAGGGGTCCTCTGTCTCCTGGAACACGATGAGGAGTACGTCTTCACGTTACCCTGTGCCTACGCCCGCTCCATCCTCACCGTGCCCTGGGTGGAGCTAGGCGGCAAAGTCTCCATCAACTGTGCCAAGAGCGGCTACTCGGCCACTGTCACCTTCCACACCAAGCCGTTCTATGGAGGGAAGGTTCACCGGTGAGGGTTTTCAACTCTTGATTTAAACACCTTTATTCTACCTGTTGATTAGAATAATACATGTGGTGAATACTGCCTACAATGATATATCCATTTTCAGAAAGATATGAAATTCATTCACTTCATGCAACTTCTGCATTGAAACCAGTTGGAATCCTTTTTACACATATTTATTTAAGCATCTTTTTCTTGTAAAGCACTTTTCATCAAAATATTTTTCCATTTTGACTTTATCGAACCAAAAACAAAATCCACGGTCAGTCAAACTGTGAAACACAGATATTCACTCACTGTTTATACTGTCTACATCTGCTTCAAAAAAGTCTCAGAGCATGAAGGATGAACTGAAACAGCGGCTCATGTCTCGCTTTGTGCTCTAAAGCTGTTTCACTTTTTCAATATTTAAAACATTCTGGATATTATGAAGTCTAAATCTTTTCATTAGAATGTTTCCACTTCGCGCTCCAATTCATACAAATAAAGTAATTCAGTTCCAGGATACAAGAATAAGTAATGCTAACTATTCCAACAGTTCAATGTGCTTCATAAAATAATGAAAAACGTTATCGAATTTTGAGTACAAAACAAAATTGGGTGGACAAATCAAATTATTAACAACAATGTCTCTGGCACACACAGAGTGACGGCAGAGGTCAAGCACAACCCGACCAACACCATCGTGTGTAAAGCTCAGGGCGAGTGGAACGGCACGCTGGAGTTCACCTACAGCAGCGGAGAAACCAAAGTGATCGACACGACAAAACTACCCGTCACCAGAAAGAAGCTCCGGCCTGTGGACAGACAGAGCAGGATGGAATCCAGGTGGAGGAATACTGATTTCTAAACAGGTTACTTTATGTAGTGCCAGATAAAGGAACATTGCTCTTACCCTCTACTTTCATTTCAAGGCGGTTATGGCAACATGTCACCAAGTCTCTGAAGGAAGGGAACATGGACGAGGCCACGGAGCACAAACACAGACTGGAGGAGCGACAGAGAGGAGAGGAGAGGCAGAGAGCGGCTGATAACAAACCCTGGACTCCCAAATACTTCACCAAAGAGGTACAATGTGCTGCATTAGTCCTGTCTTCTCTGGTTTCTCAAATCATTACTGGGTCAACTGGATAGAAGCAGAACTATTAATTTGGATAATATCTCAAAAGAGGTCAAACTATAATCATCTGCATGACTACTTTGGTCAATTTTGGTTAACTGACATCTACTCAATGTTTTTCTTTCATTTTTCCTCGTTCCCATGTGCAGGGAGACGGTTGGACCTACAACAGTCCGATGTGGACAGCACATCTCTCTCCTCTAGCGGACAATAAGTGATCTCCTGCCTCTCCACGCTGAGTCAGCAGTCAGGACATCAAACACAGGGAGCCGAGTCCTCCTGGACTACAGACTCCCCAGAGTGACACACTAACAGGAAGATACAAGGTGCCAAAAGGGATCTTCACTGTTATATCCAGGACCAAGCGGTGGGAGCTCTTGGGACAAAAGTCGATTTTTATAAATAGTATTACTATTCAAAGTAGAGTATTTCTATTTTTCACCTTGCCAAGGCCTTTTTTGCACACACACACACACACACACACACACACACACACACACACACACACACACACACACACACACACACACACACACACACACACACACACACACACACACACACACACACACACACACACACACACACACACACACACACACACACACACACACACACACACACACACACACACACACACACACACACACGATGTTTTACACAGGTTTTTTTTTTAATGGTTTCTCGGACAGTGTCAATGTTTGGTTCTAAGCTTTTAGTTCAAAATGCAGCGTTAGAATGAATATATAAAAAAGTTCTTTGTTACACATAATACTGTAGCTGTAAATGAATTGTTTATAAAAGCACTTTTCCCATAGATTTAATAAACTAAATATTTTATATCTATGGCTTTTACCAGTCAGGGTGGTCTCTCAGAGCTTTACAGGAAATAAGGACACCTTAAATAAATCTTAACATGAAATATAAACCAACAGGTAAAACATTAGATTGTGTGTTAGTATGAAGTAAACTTCTAGAAAGTGATTGTTTTGTCTGCACTATGAATGTATTTGGGCACATTTACACAAGATAGAATACTTCTTTTCCATCTTTTACTGTTACTACTACATCGTGTTTTGCCCTTTCTTTTTGAAGGTCTCTCAAAATATTATAATCTCCAACAGGTGAGACGCAGACCTTTTACATTTCCATTACTACCTCTCGTATTCAGCTGTTCCAGCCATTAGCCACTTATTATTCCAAGAGAAAAACATGAGTTTGTTTGTGGCAGAGTCCTCACTCTTTGAATCTTTTCTTTCCTTTGTTTTTGTATCCGTGGCCCTCAGTTGGCCCTTAGCCTGTACCTTCTGAAGTTCATACTTCTTGTTTTTGAATATGGATGAGGAGAGCTCGCAGAAACACACAAACAGGCGCTCTAATATAGGGGTTAATTGAAGGTTTAAAAACTAATTTCAAGGTTTATATTTGGGCTTTCTTTGCCTTTATGGTGGGGAATAAGGAGCCCCAGGTTGGATTTGAACCCCAGGCCGCCCACTTTGAGGACTATGGTCTCTGTTCATGGGGCGCGTGCACTAACCACTAGGCTACCGATTGCTGGAATGTTTTTTTTTCTCCGAAGATGAGTGGATAATCTCCCAGAATAACAATCCCTGAGACCTGGGGTAACCAGCCAAACTGAAGGTTTTAAAGATCTAAACTTTGATCCATTTCATCGGGTTCTTGACTGAAAACTTATTTTCTCTTTTTGCCTTATGGTTTTTTTTAATTTAATGTCCCGACTGCCTGCTTTCAGTTGAAATACTCAGATTCAGTATTTAAAGCCAGATGCCTCTTTGTAGCATACGTCATTTCCATGACAACATGAAAGACAGACCTGGTTCATTACGGTTTGATGACACTCGCCTTACATGATACTTACAGATTTCTTTTTTTTAATATATATCTTAAAAAGGATTCACTGAAGTAGAAAATGATTGTGATAAAAGAGGAACAAAAATAAAGACCTTCTACTTTTTGTTTTGTTTTAAATGTGATGTCTCACATCTGTTATTTTCATCTAAGTGTTTAATGATGATTGTATATTTATCATTCACTCAGGTAGAGGAGCCAAGCCACATCTTATTTGTCATAATGCAGGTCAAAGCTCTGCCTCTTTTTCCCCGTTAAAATCCACATCATCCTGATGATGCAATCTTTTTTTAACTTCACTGAATGATAGGACTACAGAATCAAGCTTCTAATCAGGAACTCATTGATTTCCATAGATTTAGTAAAACATGTTCAAAGTTCCCAGATAATAAACTCTATTATAATTACTTCCCCCTTATTTATGTATCTAGCATCACCAATATCCATCCATCAAAAGGAAACTAATGACCATCATCCTCTTAACCTTGGTTCAAGATTAATGCAAGCACACCAGATATGCTAGATGGCGAAGGCTTAATGCCATTCTGCAAACTCGAGGCTTTGAAAGGTTGGTCCAAACAAACAGTGGGCAAAGTCACAGTAACTACGTCCACCTTCTATCCAGACTAGAGTCAAACTCTAACTTAAGCTTGAAAAAACATCTGAGACTTTATACACATTGTTTCATCGCAAGGTGATTTAAAGGGATACTTCACTCATTTGCATGAATCTTTGTATCATTAGAAACCTGGTAGTATTTTTGAATGGTCGTGCATCCTGCCCTCATTTTCCTCTGAGATGTGAAATCTTTGAATTTCTAAGTCTGAAAAGGAGCTTCCAGTGACGCAAAATTCCAGTGACGATTTTTGCGTCACTGGAAGCTGTTGCGGTGTGAAACTACAACGCTAGTTCCTCATATTTTCGATCACTGATGCTACAGACCAATCACAGATCAGTGGGTGGGAACTCACTCCCAGAATCAAAACTCAACATCCGCCGTATTGCGTGGAAGCTATGCTAACAGGCTCTATGGAGAAAGCTGATAATGGCGAAAAAATATAAATATAGCTGTGAGATGGCTGCTGCCGACAGGCCGCCGGGACACAAGACCAGCCTGTCGCCAGCGACCGTCTCGCCGCTATATTGCTATATTGCTGCCGCTGGCCGCTGTCAGCTCAACAGCCGAGACATAATGCCTTCCTGTCAGCGGCGGTGAGGATGAGGAGCTGGGGCGGACTGGTCGTGTCGGTGCTCATAGACAATGTTTGTCTATGGACACAGACACAGAGTCTGTTTTCTGTCTGAATCAGTTGAGGAAATGGGCTTATGTGTTGAAGTAAATATGTCTGTAAATGTTTTTATTTCTATATTTCTACTGCTATACTGTATATTTTGGAGAAACTGTATCGATCGAATTTCCCTCTGGGATTAATAAAGTATTTCTGATTCTGAAATAGAGGACCTTAGTGGGAGTGGCCTGCGGTGCTGTGCATTCTGGGATTTGGTGTCTTTCACCCACAAGCCAAAAAGACACTTTCTGCCTTTTCAAGGCCAAGAAGGCACCAACTTCAAAATGTATTTCACATTTCTACTACATATATGACCCCAATGTCAATACAGATTCATGTTTCAACAGCTGAAGTATCCCTTTAATAACCCAAAGTAAGAGCAAGAACAGTAAGAAACTTCAGGAGCAAAATGTACAACTATGATTTGAAGATATTAGGTATACAATTTCAGTAACAAATGGCATTTAAATGTATAAAATAGTTGCTCATTAAGGGTATGCAGACACTGACATGTTTGTTTTTTTTCATTCATCCATCAGACTTAATTTTTAGATGAAATCATTTATAATCCCTAAGTGTTTCTAACATGGTGAAAGGCTGGATCATTCACCTTCAGAGGACTTCATGAAGATACAAAGTCGTCATTAAATTATAATCTGTTAAGAGGAACATGCAGCTTCCAATCAAAGGGTTGTATGTGTGTGGAGAAACTCTTAAAAATGTTAGTATTTTACCTCACCCTTGGACCACCTGGTTAGCAACCATCCCCAGACTTCAAGTCGTTCTTTCCACTTACTGTAATGCAGCAGAAGCAAACGTCTTGGACTGAAGGCTAATGCTGCCATCAAGTGGTTGGCTTTCTGTTCACCTCGCTGAAAAAAATGAAGATACTAAATGCATGTTTCAGGCTTGTTCTGTTTAAAATGACATAAAGCTTCAGGAAGGGGACACATGAATAAAAAGACCGTACACAAGTTTAGTCATTAAGGTGTATATTTAAAGATGGCTGAACAGAACAACAATGTAAAAATGTAAACTTTTGAAGATGAGGGAGGGATTTCATCAGACAGCACTGAGTAAACTAAAACATGAGCAAATTTAGTAGAGGAAGCGTTTAGCTGCTCCTAATGAAGCCCAAAATGAAAGAAAAAACTGTACATCACATTAAGGCTGAGTCTGAACTCTCTCCTCTCATGGGAAATCAAAGGACGTGACACAGTTTAGGCGAGTTACAATAACAATGTGGCATTTTGTCGAAGGTGTGACGCCTCCGAGTAATGACACTGTGTTTCAGGGAAGCTCAAAGTTAAGAGAACAAAGAAACTCAGAGAGAAGAAAAAGAAAAGAAATGAACAGGTAATAGGAATTATAAAAGTAACTTTCTGTGAGATGTGACAAAACAAGTTCTGCTGTTTGATGTGTTAGTCTTTTGATGTGTCAGTTATTTGATACAAAAAAACTGCTGAAGCGTGCACGTGTGCGCGCACACCTCTAGTGTTTGGACATGGCATCTGTAAATCCAGACACACAGAACAGTGCAGTGCCTGAAACATTACAAGTTAAAGATGCATGTTCTAGTGAAGCTGTGTCCTGATGGTAAACCCTTTAGAGGGACAATACTTATGTTGTGTGTTTTTTATTTTAGTCATTTTAGGTTGAAAAAAAACGAGAAACGTTTCTTTGTTTCAATTAAAGAATGAAGTTTGGGTAAATATGTCGGCTGGTGAGAAAAAGAGTCCACTAGTAAGGTGATGTTTTATGGAAGCTGGAGATCATCAGTGCATTCAAAGATCGATTTAGTCTAGCCAGTTCACTACAGCAGAAACTGTAAACTCATTAAAGGGTCATTTCACCATTTGTAATAATGACGCCAATGAAATATTAATATCAGTATGAGTTGTTTTTTTCTAACATTAAACTTATTTTACAAAGTCAGGGCGAGTTATTAGAAAGAGATGTTTCATAGACTTTAAAGGTCTAATGGAAGTATCTAGTTTGACTTATTTCATGGATTCAAATCATCTCAGCCTGATTCCTTTAGATGTTTAAATTGACTGAATAAGCACTAATAATTATTTTGTTATTTTAACTCTTAAATGTTGCCCGTTAGTTTTTGATTGGTTGGTTTAAAGATTTGGCTATTTTTGTTTCATGTCAGTGTAAATTGTAGTTTTTGGAAGGTGGAGGTCAAGGCGTATAAAACCTGACAGTTCAAGAAGCCATGTTGGTCTCTGGGAAACAATCTGACCCTTTATCCCATTTAGTGACATTATAAAGAATACACATCGTTACACACTCCTAATGCTGAGCAGCTTTTGATTCTTTGTGAATAAACTACATTTGGGATGATGTCATGTTTTTTAGAACTAGAGTTGAGTGGTGTTGTTCCATCTTTACCTGCAGGAGGATTTTTTTCTGCTTTTTCTTTTTGGTGTTTAAACTTTTGGTTGGTCAAAACAAGATACGTAACAGCATCACATTTATCTATTTCCCCCTAACATCTTGAGGACAACACTCGTCTTTGAAAACACCAAGTTGCAGCCCTCATGCTTGCCGGCATGTTTGAGAATGATCCACATACACATAGTACCTCTTCTTCACTTGTATGCAGTATTGGGTTAGGACACGAGGACACTTCGTCCATCTTTGTCACAGACTTTGATGGAAGTGTTCTTTCCTGACCTTTGTGATCTTTCCTTGTTTCAGTGCTTGTGTACCAACTACCCTTCTTCACAGTTCAGCAGTATATTTCCAGACATCTTGAAAAACAAAAGTCTACTTTCCAAAGCCTCAGCCTGGCAGAAGCACTAAAATGATGAGCTAAACTAAACTACAAAAAAAAAGTAGACGGTCACAAATAAATGAGGCGATGATGACCAACAATGAGGCACTAGGCTTTGCACACAGAACCTAGACAGCTCCCCCTGAAGGGCGGGAGGCCTAATTTATTATCACTACTTTTTACACACAGTTGCCTGCTTCCGTCTTTAAAACCCTAGCAGCAGCAGAAATCTACAATCTATGCAATTTAAGATGAAAAAGAGGGCCGGGGCGAAGGGGAACATTGTAAAAATTCACATTCATTCTTCCAACCAAATCTCAGGCCTCTCTTTACAAGAATTATTGCATTCACTGTTCTATTTGCTGTCATAAAAAAAAAATCACAAAGAAATTAAGAGAAAAACAAAAAACTGCATATTTTAAAAATCACCACAATAATCCAATATATTATCATCCTTTTAGACATTTTTTGTACACAACATATTTACACATTAGGCCAATTTTTTTTTTTTTTTTTGAGGACTTTGTTGGAAAAGTAGGACGGGGGAGCCAGGCAGACGTAAAGGAGATGACGATGATAATAAAAGGGTTAATATTACAGATGAACTGTGCCTAAATGTTCCTCCATACCGCATACTCTCCTCTGTACACGTGTCAGGAACAAGTCCTTAGCTTTCACTCCTGCGCTTCCTCTCTCAGTGATGAGTTCACATGTGCCATGGAGCAAGGTTGATGGGTCTTTGGTGCAAATGTTCCAAGTCTTCTCTCTTTTCCTCAACTTCACATCCTCTCAACCAGATACTCGCACTGATAAGCAGTTAATCAACGTATCACAAAAAGTAACCGACACAGAACCAAGTAGAGCAGCCCGATGCCTCGACACACATTTAAGTAAAAAAAAAAAAAAAAAAAAACAGAAGAAAAAAAAAATGCAGAAAAAAATGAGCAAGACAAAGATCCTCAGGATAAAACAGACAACAGATCTGGAACTAGCCAGATATGACACTTCAACCTCCTCACCACAAGGTAGCGCTCTAATGGGAAGCGCTCGAGTACCAAGTGCCAGATAAACGGCCCTGTGTTCTTCTTCATTGGTTGTTCGAGGTTTCTTCGCATTTGTTTGTTTTCCTAGAAGGGTCCATGGTCATCATTATTTTTTTTGGAGTTTCTTGCCTTTTCTCAGGGCAAGTTTGTTCCTGATGTGTCCTCGCTTCCTCTTGGCAGTCTGGTGGAAGAGAGAGAGAAATACAGAATAGAATATTTGAAGTATAATTGAATAAAAGGACTCTTATCATTTATGACTTCAGTTCATTGATAACGTTTTGAATTTGGACTGCAGTACCAATTTTAAACGCTAGGTGTCAGAGTTACATATTGCTACTAAAAACAAGTTAAAAACGACGTTATAAATTCACATACATGATAAACTAGGGTTAAATGCGGGCAGACAGCAAGCAACACAATGTTTTTCTAGCACAAATCAGGGATGAAATTATTTTTTTTGCAGGATTTCTAAACTCTAAATGAGCTTCCCGTCATGTGCGTAATTGTTTTTCGCAGCCTGTGTTATTAGAGTAAGTTAATAAAGGACTTATTTTATTAGTCATAAAATAGATTAATCATAATCTGTTCAGTTTGTGTAGCGAGCCCGCCATACTGGACCGATGGACTGATGAAAAACCAGATTAAGACCTGGAGAGAAAAACATATCTATATATATAATATAAATATATTTAAACCTCTCAAACACGATGTCTCTCTCTACCTTTTTGGACGTGTACTTCTGCTTGGGCACCACACTGCGAGGCTTGTGGTCCAGCGGCTCTCTGTTGTCCAGCTTCTTGACCTTGTAGATCCTGACCAGCCAGTGCTCTGAGGTGAACGCCTCCTCCAGGTGCTTGAACTTTATGTCCTTGTTGCCGATCTCTGCGTTACGGGTCCGGTCGAAACCAGGTGGCGTCCGGAAGTCGAGCTTAGAGAGGAGTAGGAATATCATTAGACTACGCAGCTAGCAGATAGCAGCTAGCAGCTAGCTATATGCTCTGGTTAAAATGTTGCATTAAATATATTTTAAAGAATAGTTCAGATTTTGTAACTAAAAATGGAAATAGAATGAAGGTAGTTATACACACATCACATAGTGCAGGGTAATAAAAACAAACAAACAGTTTTAATTAAATAACAGGCCACACTCTTACTCTATACCAAAACTGTCTTAATAAACGCTACATTTCAACAGTTTGGTCTCTGTAAGGTAATTATATGAGCGTATAAACACTGTGATCATAAAATAATTTTGTGGCATGGAGTCATGCAGGTTTGCCTGTTTTGTCATTGCTAGCAGATGATTAGCTTAGCTCGCACTACACAAAGACTATAAACCAGGAAGTAGCTAGGATGGCTTTGTCTCGAGGTGACAAAAACAAAAAAAGGTTTTTGGGTAGGAAAAAGAAACAGCCAAATTAGCTTTTCCCTTTTCCAGACACTAGACTTCATACATTCAGACATAAGGGAGTAATTCATCTTCTCGCAGTACCATCTATTTAAACAAAACTTTAACATGACATACTCTTAGGAAGAAAAAGAAGCATCTTTTCTGGACAGATACAAACTAGATCAAAAACAGTTTTAAAAAGAAAAACAAAAAGTCTGACAGCACTTAGTTTACAGTGCAGCCTGTCAGTCTACCCTTATGCCACCATTACCCTCAGTATGATCCAATAACAGCCTCTCATTGTTCCCATTCTGCTGTTAAAGCCTCTGGCTGCTCCTCATACTGCGTCCTCCTCACTTTTGATTTGCCCTTGTCACCTCCATCTTCAAAGCTACAGTCTCCTACCACCTTCCCTGTTTCCTTATTTCTCTTCAGTCCCCACTCTCTCTCTCTCTTTCTCTCTCTCTGTGTTTCCATCTACATTACCTCATGTATGCCTTCAGAGAGCCTCAGTGGTCACGCTGTGTGGTATTTAATTATTATAAGTCACAACAGTTTAGTCTGCTGACTAGTATTTATTAGCATTGTTCAACGAGACGTTAAAATGTTAAGAAAAATAATTAAATCAGTGGATTTGCAGGAGATTTGGAGTCCCTACTTTCTATTCTGTGCTGTATTATTCATTGACTTAACTCAGCTAAAAACTCCACTACCCTGAATACCTCAACAAAATCTACTCATTGTCTTTCTCCTGATGTCCTCTAAGCCTCACTTTCTCCTTGTCACATCCTGTTCTGTAAATCTAATCTGCAGCCCCCCTACTCTAACTCATTCCCTCCTCACCTCCCTCTCTCCTCACATGCTGCAGTCTCTCTCTCTCTCTCTCCATCCTTGTCACTCTAAAACAGCAGCATAAGCTACACAGAGCTATGGCTGTTTGTCTACGGATGGTGGCTGCATTGATTCTTCCATCTCAGCTGAGCTGTTGTCCCGGAGAGAAGGATCCCTCTCATCTCCCCTCGCTACCTGCCAGAAGTAGCCGTGGCACATTTCAAAGCCTAAGCCAATCCCTTCGTATTCCCCCTCCATCCTTTCTTTCCACTCCACAGCCTCTTCTCAGAACCTCGGGAGCTCCAGAAAGGCATCTCCTTAAATCCTCTTCTGCCTGTCTATCAGCCTGCTCTGCTTTTAGAATACAGTAGCAGGAAGTGTTACACCTTGGTGGCAGCTGCTTGTTATTCTTTGGTAATGCTGCATGCTGGATTATATACAGTAGCCGTACATTTCTTTGGTGGTGGCAGCTGCCTGTTACTTTCTGATCCTGGCACAGAACTGGAACTAAAATTATTTGTAGCTACAAATCGGATCATAACCCCCGCCCCCCCAAAACCTCTGAAAACATTCAAAGGAGAGTTTTCTCTTTGACCTGCCTGGCCTCGTCTGGAGGTGAAACATTCATCAAAGACATGCAGACTGGAACTTTTTTCAAAAAATGTTTTTGCTGGCCAGCAGGTTACGTCTTTTATTAGAACTGTGTCCTTACCTGCATTTCACCAAATCGATAATAGGACATCTTGTACATGAGGCAGTTGAGCAGAGTAGGTGAACCGGCTTTGTCCACCCTGAACTCTCCCTGAGGGGTGAAGTAGTCACTTTCCTGAAGAAGACAAAGACGGAAGTATGTGAAGAGAAGAAACTTTTTCACAACACTCGATGCAGCTCAGATACAGCAGGGTGGATGAATCACTTACATCCAAAAAAGCTTGTTTTTTTCACATGACCATGAAAATAATAATAAATAAGATAAATAAAAAATATAAATGAAACTACAGAAGTCAAGTCAAACTGTGTTCATAAGTAACATCATTTTAAAGTCAATCCTAGTTTCAACCGGGAACCAATTGATATATTTCAGAACTCAGATGATGTGTTTGTATTTTTTTGGTTCAGGTGTGAATCTGTGCAGCTACATTGATGTATTAATTTTTCATCATCTGACCCTGACAGAAAGCCCCTGAGTTTTGATATATTTTTTTGGGTGGCAAAATGCTGATTTTGTAAGCTGACTCATGTCTCTGACACTTTCTTAAATTGAGATCGTTGTCCATTATAACACCCAGGTTTTTTTGCTTTGTTCTTGCCATCAATGGACAAAGATCTGAGATGATGAGCTGCAATTCTGTGACTGGGAAGTGAGGGAATGTATGGGATCCAAGTCCTCTGGAGGTAATATGTATAATTGTGAATCATCTGCATAGGTATGGTAGTTAATTTTGAGCTTCTAAATAATATGAGTGAGTGTGAGCAAGAAAAAAAAAAAAAGTAGTGGTCAGAGAATAGACCCTTGAGGAACAGCTGGACACTGGCTTTTTTCCAGCTCTAGTTCACAATGGACACAAAGAACTGCCTTTCCTGATGGTAGGTTCTGAACCAGTTTAAGACTGGACCAGAAAAAGGAATAGTTAAACATATGAGAAGCACATCTATTATGTTTATTTGGTTTTTAAATCAGTTAGTATGAACGAGACACAGGTCACAGAAAGTGATGTTCAAAGGTGCTGGTAATTGGATTCTGAAGCACTGTAACTGAGCCAGGTTAGCGGTGTAGAGTTTATAGGCTTTATTCAATGCTTGGCTAACAATGTGGCTGTAACTGTATGCTGCTTACCATACAAACATAAGTGTGGTATCAATACTTTCATCACAGTCTTGGCAAAGAAGGACTTACAGGCATTCCCAAAAAATTGAACCTGGTGACTATCATTGAAGTAGCCAGGGTTTCACTACTAACCATGACAGGTCTTTAATGCTGACAGAGTCGGGGTGGGGGATAATGAAGCACACAACCATACTGGCTAACACTGAAACTATCACAAAGTTTTGCTTCCAAGTTAAAGAAAACATTGAGAGAATAAAACCTAAATTAAGTGTTTTTTAGTGGTGTTGGGCCACGCAGGCTTAGGACAGTCAAACAATGGACTTGGGCCTGCACATCTGTGAGAAGCCTCATTTGAGTGATTCACTGAGATCACAAAGAGGCCTAAAAGGACTCGTTATCCCAGAATCCCCTGTGGTACTTCACACCTATGTGTGACGTAAAGGGGGGACCGGAACCTGAGGGAGACCCAACAGGAAGGCGGCCAGGCCAATCTTCCTTTGTTTTAAGTTTTGGCGCGCAGGTAATCCGCGGCCGGCAGTGTTCTGAATTTCGAGCTCGGATTGTCCAGTGAACGCATCTCAGTTTCTCGGAGAGCGTCAGACTATAACAGATTATCAGAAAGATAACGGTCTTATTCCGTCCTGCAACGAAAGGACATCAACGGACATCTTTCCACTCAACGGAGACCCAACGAAGCCGCTCTTGCCGTAAGGGACCCTCGTCGCCATCAGACGCCTCTGCACCAGGACGGACAGAAGATCTGTTTTATCGCTGGACTCTTTTCCTTCACCAATTGCGGGCAAAGCAATTCACAAGTGAGGCTTAATTAGGTCTGGGCAGAATTAGCTTTAGAGAGTGTTTTTAACAATTGTTTGATTGATGCAGAAACTGTAATTTTTATCTTTGTTGGACCGCATTTCTTCTCTCCTCTTTTCTTCCCCTTTTACTAACAGACACACACACATATTCCCGTGTAGACGTACATCTGGAGACTAACTCCACCACCGCGCCATTACACACACAGATCTATACACTCGCGGCCGTCCAGACGCCTCAGAGACACAGATCATGTAGGGCCTAACTCGGTCTCTTTTAGACATTAAGGCCACATTAGGTCTTTGTTAGGTGTGCGCCATCGGAAGGGCGAGCACGTGGGACGAAGCAATCTCCCCCCTCTCTCTCTCTTTCTCACACACACACACACACACACACACACACACACACACACACACACACACACACACACACACACACACACACACACACACACACACACACACACACACACACACACACACACACACACACACACACACACACACACACACACACACACACACACACACACACACACACACACACACACACACACACACACACACACACACACACACACACACACACACACAGGTCTTTGTTAGGTGTGCGCCATCGTGAGCGACCACGTGGGTACGAAGCCATCTTCCCCCTCTCTTCCCCCCGCACGCACACACGCCTCTTCCACAAGCCTTGCTTGATAATGTTTGATGCTTAGATTAGTTTATGATAGTTATTTGTTTGATTAAGTCCATTGATTTTTATTGGTGTTGCTTTGTTTAAATAAATTCTGTTATAATTTTAAGAGAGCAGTTGTTTGTCATTACTGGCGTATTTGCATTGTGATATAAGCTGGGTGCGTGGGCTTTGTGTACGGATTTCACGCCTTCAATTTATTAAATATAGTTATTAATTATTAATAATATTAGTAATTCAATAACTAATTTGAGACTGATTTGAGTGATATTTTGGTTATATTAGAGTACAGGGTGGTGTCCCAAAACGAGATTAAACATAGTTTAATGATATTTAATTTATATTATTAATAATTAAATATAATTATTATAGAATTAAAAGAATATAACCAAAGTTGACTTGATACAACCCCAACAGGGGTCTGACAGTTAATTAGGAGTTGTGTGTTCATGCTCTGAAAAGAGTGTGCCATGGTGGCATGAAAATAATTAAATAGGGAAATGAAGGACGGAATATTTTCTTCCAATAAAAAGGGTTACCATTCAGGATGTGCTACTGAGTAAATAATGAACATTTCTATAAAGAAGCACATTGGGCTGAACATCGCCTGTCCCTGAGTAACATTTTAAAGAGTGTCAGCGTGCATAACAGTGAAGAGGAAACATTGATTTCACTGCTGTGTGAGTGCTCGCTACATGACTCAGTGACAGGGGAAAGCTGCTGTCGCACACTTACCCTGATGTCCTTGGGGTGCTCTCCCTCCGCTATCCTCACCATCCACAGGAACTTGTTTATATCGTCTCCTGAGTAGCCGATTACACCCCCGAAGATGATCAGCACGTAGTCGACATCCAGCGACCTCATGATTTGGTAAGCTGCGCTCTCGTTTGATGACATGGCTTTCCCCACCTTAAAACAGAGAAGGAGAAGGTAGAGCTTAAATAAGGTTTCCTCTGTTTCACAAGGAGCTTCAATACGGGGAATCATTAAACAGATTTGTCTCGTCTTCCCTGTAATTACATTTTCTTTGGACACATGTGGGCCCAACAGGCAGCAGGTAGAGAGAGCACAAAGCTACAGGGCCTCAACAGACTGAACTAAAAAAGACAATAACATGCTCAATATTTGGCAGCAGAGGTACAGTGAAAAACAAATTCAATCAAACGCACAGAACCTGACAGCTATTAACTGAATGTTCAGTTCAGTGTAAATTGAGTGTGAAAACAGTCTGGAACTAGATCATCTTCTTGTAGTAGGGAGCAGTTTTATACAATGCAGCAATGCCATCAACAAATCACCAAAGATCTCGCTACTCATCCGATGGGAGCTACATGAAGTCATTGGTTTCTCTTCCAAGGAATAAAAGAGAGAAGGAAAACAAAGTATGAAACCAAAGTGTTTACCAGTGCTATATGACTGTTGTTCCACGTGTTGTTATCGACTAGCGTGGTCCTGTTAGCCATGCCGGCTATTTGGTAGCCGTAGTCCCACCACGACATGACGCGTGCATGCTCGTCTGTGTTCTGCCTGAGCCAGTAGTAGGCCTCCCTGAAGTCATCCAGGATGTTACGTGTCCTAACAAGACAGAAAAAAAAACATGTTGACAGGTAAAGGCATTGACAGGCATAAGACATTAATATTTCATGCAAGACTTTAAATCAGGAGGGCAACAGGAGCTGAAAATAGAGCATAATAAACCGAGGGTTAAAAACACCTCGCACTCTGACGATCATGTCCTAAATTTACCTCCGGGAGCGAGGAGCAGACATAAAGCCAGGCAACCAATTAAGTGAAGGTAGTGTAATCACATTATGTCTAAGTGTGTGCAGTGATGTGTGAGTGTGTGCCAGAGTGACAGCTCCTCTGCTCACAGATCCACGGCTGAAGCATTGTCTAAGAGTCGCCGTGCCATCATTAATATATGTATGAGAACTTGATTCTACCATTTAGTCTTTGCGTTCAATATTTCCTCCCTAATGCATAAAGAGAATAATTATGCTGGTAAAGAATGTCAGAGAGAATAATAAATCAGCTTTTTGTGAATTCAGAGATGGTTCACAAATGTTTTCTGTGACCTAGAAACACTGAGTAAAGCAATCATTTTAAAAGGTGCACAAATCTATATTTCCCCAATCCTCTTAGGATATATACATATCCTTAGAATACATACACATATCCATATATACATATCCTTAGAATACATACACATATCCATACTGTTGGGCCTCAGCCATGTGTGTGGGACAAAGAACTCAGGCCTGTATCACAGTTCTCAAGCCTGACTAGTTATTTTGGAGGCAACTAAACAAAGGAAAAAAACTCCAACAGAAACTAACCAATAGGTGTGAAAAGTGGGGGGGTGGGGGGTGTCTGAATTCTCTATCCTCATTGGAGGAGGCCTGAGGTAAACCCACAGGCAGCTCCAGTCTTTAAAAGCAATCGCCAGGCATTTCTTCCTTCTCTTCAAGTGTTGTCTGCTGACACTCGAGGATAAACTCTCCAACAAGATGGACTCCAGCATTCGAGACAAACCCTTTCCTCCTCTTGACTTACATAGGTTAACCTCCAGAGCTGAGGTGGCTCAGTCTATGTAGCTCTTCACATGCTGAATTCAAGCATCAGAGGATTCAGCTGACTACTTTCCACTGCATATTTTTAGGAGTTTTGGGCGCAATCAGATGCTATCAGGTTCGAGCAAAAAGAAGAGTTTCTTTCCTTTGATTTTTCGTAGGACGTCATTGAACGCAACTGGACAGGAGCGCTGAAGGAAGCCCACTGATCCCTGAATCCACAAGGACACATAAAGAACTCGGCTCCTGCAACCAGAAGACCCTATAGAGCAGCGCTCTGGTCGAAGATCTGAATCCCGCTACCCTCCTCCTACATCTGCCACGAAGGAACCCTGCCTGAATCTGTTGATTCAACAGAGTGATGATCTTTGCAACGATCACCAGGAGTTACCCCAAGTAAGAGCTTTGGTCTGGGCAGAAATAGTTATGTTTTCTTTTATAACCACTGATAATTATGCATCATTGTTGACGACACGTCACATTCTGTTTATTATCTGTTGTAAGCTGCTGCATTTGTTTTATTGTAATGAACCGCTGTGTTCGCCTATGTATGTATTGCTATGCTAGTTTATCTTGAGTCAACGGCTTTCAATCAGAAAGACCAGTGTACCCGCCGTTGAATCAAAGTCCAGCCACTGGCTTTCTGGTGTTTAAGTATTAGTTACTGAACTCAGCTCAGAGAGCTCAAACTATTCCGAAAGGTAGCCACACGGCTGTCCACCATTTTGTCACCATGTGACAAAGCCACATGGTGCATTGTCTCTCTCCACCATCTTGTTCACACACACACGCACGCATGAGAGACTGATTTGAGTGATATTTTGGTTATATTTCCCTGAGTACAGGGTGGCGCCCCAAACGAGATTAAACATAGTTTAATGATATTGTTATTTATATTATTAATAATCAAATATAATTATTAAAGAATATAACCAAAGTTGACTTGATACAACCCCAACAATACATATCCTTAGAATACATATACATATATACATATCCATGTAACACATTCTTCCTGCTGCCCTCAGAGCTCTAGATACTACTCACATGTGCTCATTAGCATGCAAGGTAGAGCAATCGTACCTTCTGCATTATGAACTGTTAAGATCGTCATTAACGTTCATCAACACATCTCAACTGGTGTGTGTGCGTCTCTGTGTGTGTCTTTGTGTTTGTGTGATTGGTACCCGTCGTGGTTGTACGAGGCGAGCACCACGCTGGGACTGGAGTAGGCGTTGCTGGTGACCCAGGTGCAGTGGACAGCGAACATCATGAGCAGCATCAACATGAGCATGGTGACGATGGACTTGATGTTGGGACCCAGGCCCTCCTCTGCCTTCTCCTGCTCTGACACATGCTTGCGCACCTTTCCGGCCTGCAGGGGGAGACAAACACTATGACCACGGTGCTGCAGATTCTGTGGCGTTTCCAGGAAGATGAATTATTGAGCGGGATAAATTATTGAATGAACTAATTGAGCAAAGTATATTAGGGCATCCAGAGTGTTGTTCAGTGAGACAAAGTGGAATTAGACAATTCATTCAGGGAGGGAGAGTATCCTGGTTGCTGGTATTTTGATTGTTTAAATCAGTTATTCAGAGAATTTTGATCATGAATCAGACATTTAACATACTTATTAATAAGCTAACCTATCCATCAACATGAAAACTTAATGATGTATGTATTTCTTGTTAACACAGACAGGAGGATAGTATCTGAGTCTGAAAGCCACCATGTAGATCCTCATCAAAATTGTGTGTACTGTTGCTACATTGTTTAAATGTTTATGACCTCATATTTATACATTTTCAAAACATTCTGTTTTTTCTATTTTTATTTGTGTCCTTATTTTTTTTTTGCCTTTAAACTATTTTTGACTTTTAAATCCGTTCCTTTCAAGTTTTTAGTTGCAAAATACATCTCTAGGATTTGCTCGGATGCATCATAAGGGATGCTCCAGGGGTCACTGAGGGGTTTCAGGTCTTTCAACATCAGGCCAACCTCATGACCCATCCATAAGTGACCCATCCAAGGTTGATCAAGTCCTGGAGTGGGGTTCTCATTTAATGCAATTAATAAAATGAAGTCATAGCCTGAGTTAAAAGTAAAGTTTCCTAGCCTTACTAAATTGTCTTTCGCTGCATAAAGGATGTGTCATGAACAGTGGAACCACACACAGACTGTTTTGGTGAACAATTGATGGCTTAAAGATATCATCTAGGGAAGGAGAGACACTTGTGATGGTGTCTTTATGAGGGGGGAGCGGTTAAAACAAAGCCACAGTTTGGCTCTGCTGTGATTGCAGTCGGAGGAAAACTCAACAGAGCCAGACTGCTCAAATTCTGGTAAGAAACAGAAACAGTTGCAGTTTATGGAAACTGGTGAGCGAGGCTATGGGGAGTGAAGAGCTGACAAACATGCAGTAACTCAACAAAGAGTGTGTAAGGTCAAAGAGAAACTCAGAGAGACACATCACTTTCTGTTGTTGAGTGTGTTTGCTCTGGTAGAACAGGAGAGGAAAGTTTTACATTTGAGGCCTCTGATGAGACACATTAAAGCGCTGTAGTGTATAAGGTGGTCAAAATGTTTCCATAGCAAGCGAGAGGAGGGACTGAACTGCACATGATGCCAAATTATTTGTGCTATTTAGACAATAGCTGTAATTTTTTGTAGTATAAACCCAAAAAGTTCTCACTCCTTGGTGACTTTGATGTTTGTTGCTGTGGTATTGAAAAAGGTTCTGATATTGTTGGATCATTAATACTCTCCTATCCAAGTCTGGCATTGTGACAACCCTAGTAATAAAGAGAGATATACTGTGCAGGGGTTGACATTAAGTTAAAGTTGCAACTGGCCCTCCGGGGTTAGGGTTTTCAAATATCACTGGCCAAACCATTGTAACCACTGGCCCAGGAACATTACTTTTGATTCTAAATAACAGTCACCAATTTACTCTTGAACCATTCTGCAAGAGTAAATTACAACTTCTATTTAATTAATTGAGCTCTAATTTTAAACATATTGTGTTTAAAATTGTGTTTATTCAACATGTTGGTAACTGTAAGAGTCTACTTAATCTGATATTAATATGAGGCTGTGATAGAGCTGGAATCTCTCCTCCTTTCTTCTCTGTGAGAAATTCTTCATCCTTAGATCTTTACTTTAGGAGCTCTCTTAAGGGCTAAGATGCTTTGTGAATAACTTTTATCTTTACCAGGATCCAGTCTTTAACTTTAACTTGTTCCAGCTCCTCCAGCCGTTCTGTTTTCATCATGCCCTGCTGTCACTCTCCAGGTGATTTTTTTTTTTCTTTGAATGCTGATTTTAGCTCGGCTTTTGTCGGGATCTGATAGTTTTAAAACCGTTTTACCAAACGTGTGTTTTAGTAGAGAAAACCTGCGTTACGATCTGTGTGCGAGTGTAGCGAGCGCGCTCGCGGGAGGGACAGCAGTGAAGCCGTTGGCTGCCTTTCAACTGTGACACACATGCGCGCGTACGAGCACTTATGATACGTTGATGCTGTAGCAGTTATTAGTGCGACTTTTATAAAAAATTTACTGACAAAAAGCACTTTGAAATTAAGAACGTGTTACTGTCTATTTTTTTTTTAGGCAGCTGAACGTGCAGTCAGCTTGTCCGGACTCTGTCAATCATTCATCAGGGCCAGCGGGCGAGTTATAATGTCGAGCCCTGCTGTGTTACATCATTTCTGTAAATGTTGTTCTGAAGTTATTCTGTCCTGACCTTGTCATAAAGATTCCCAGAATTCCTCTTGTCGTCCTCGTCGCTACTGTCCTCTGCGGGGGGTTTCTCCCTCTTAGTGTCGTCTCCCATGTAGTGCTCAAAGACGCTGGAGAATGCCACTGCAGACAGCATGCACACCACCGGAGTCAGTGTCAGCATCAGACGCACCATCACACCGGCGAAATAGACCGCACTGATGGCGTACAGGGCCACTGGAAGGTAACAGGAAAAGAAGGCGATGAGTGTGTGCAGAGAGAGGAAGGGGGGGGGGAGTAGATAAAGGTCGGACAAGGAGAAAGACGATGTGAATGTAAAGAAGAGACAGCAAATGGAGTGGAGAGGGGGAGAAGGCGATAAATTGAGTTGTTGGACTAACGCAGCATAATCAGTCGACGTGGGCTCTGCGGAAGTCAAACCCTAAATGAGGAGAGCGCCGGCTGCTCTCTCCGTCCTTGAGAAGGGACCCTGCTCAACAGGTTCGGGGCTAATCAATATCTGTAATAGGCTGATTAAGTCTGAGGGAGAAAGAGAGCGCAGAAGGACTGATTTCAGCGCTGTAAGGTGCTCTGCCATTGATCCTGGCTGTCTGACATTAAAGTTTGAGATGAGATGTTGAAGAAAGTCAGTCACACACTCAGACAGCTGAAAGTGCATCATGACACAGGAGAGGAGAAAGTGCTGTGTTTGATTTGGCCTTTGATAAACTATTCACAAATTATGCTGGTTAATTATAGGCGATTAGATAGATGACAGTCAAAATAGAACAATTAGCCATTAAAGGACTATCCACTTACGCTGACAAATGGGGAATGAGAAAAATAGAGTTTTGAAGTGGGAGGCCCATTCATTTTAGACAACATGCTCTGACTGTCGACTGGAGCGCCGCCAAGGCTGGGACAGTCACAAAACTCTCCAGATTAAACAAACAGTGTTCTGTTAAGTCTGGTTCTTTAATTTAAAAAAGTCAAAAGGTGGAAAACTGTGTCATTAATGAGGTAGTACCAGTGGTGGAGTGCAGGGTATATGCAGGTCTCCATAGAGTATACACACTTCTTAATCTCCTTTGATTCACACCATGGATTGACTGACTATATTCAGTAGTATGCTGCATTTTGTTGTTTGGATGGTGAAGATCACTACTCTGTCTCTGATTTGCAGGTGAACTCTGACTAAATCTGCAAGACTATTCTTACATCTCACTGTTTATAATGGAGGCTGTTTACACACTTCTTCAGGCACCACTACACCACTGGGTAATACTATTAACTTGAAGTTTCACTTTGGTCCATAAAGTTTGAAATTCAGTCGAGTGTGACGTTTACAGCGTGAACCGAAGCTAAAAATCAAGCTGTTAAATATTCCAATAATCCAACGTAGGTCACATTTAGTGAATGTTTACACAACTGTAATGAACGTGTTTTGGCTTGATAGGTAAATCAGATACATGAACGTTCCAGCTCCAGCAGGCTGCTCTTAAGTCTAAATGTTAGACTTCTAATGTTCAACACGCTAACACGGTTAGCTGATTAAAGGTTTAACAATGAATGACGTATACAATAAGCATTCTTACATTTGCTATGTAGCAAGAACTGCTGAGGCAGGTATGGAAATAACGATTGTTGTTGATCAAATAATTAGAGTTGATTAACTGATTTGTACAAAAATGCCACACACAAAAAAAGCTTTTAAAAGCCAGTTAATGTTTTGTTTTCTCCAAATCCCAAAAACATTCAGTGAGTGTGACTAAAAAAGCACAGAGGAAGAAAATCTCAACATTTTAAAGCCAGAATAAAGCTATCTTTCCACTTCTTGCATTAAAAGTTGCATAACATGTTCACAGATTTCTAGAACACTTGGGGATTACTTTTTTGTAGATTGACCAACTGATTAGGTAATGAGTTTAACAAAGTATTACAATGTCTAACAGTTGGACATATATTTGATCTGATCACATAGACACAGTAAGAGAAAAGTCACAAGATTATTATTATAAGTCACACAGAGGGGGGGCAGCAATGTGTTCAAAATCGTTCATATAGTGTGGATATTACACTCCATCTGGTTCATCGTCAGGGGAATGTGTGCACAAAAATCCAGAACAAGTGGCTATAAGGTTTTCAAATCATATAAAAAAACATTAAAGATTAGAAGAGCCTACCAAACACTCGTTCATCATTAATGTTCTTGATGCAGAACCAGAGGCCGGCTGGGAACGTGCAGACCAGGATGTGGAGGTCGAAGAAGAAAGAGACCCACGTCGTCGGCTGGTGCTCCGACACAGACGCTATGATGGGGATGTGGATCTTAGCATAGCTAGAGGAGAGAGGAGAGGAGAGGAGAGGAGAGGAGAGAAGAGGAGAGGAGAGGAGGGGAGGGGAGGGGAGGGGAGGGGAGGGGAGGGGAGGGGAGGGGAGAGGAGGAGATAATTTGTGTTGTGAGCGTTGGGAGTGCTGAGACAAATTATACAATAGATCCTCCTGATTAACTCCTGAATTATGAGGACCAAAAGATAATTTACCTCCCTAGAATGCTTACGGTATAAAATGAACAAAATTAGCATCTGGGATGAGTTACATTCTCTATGTTGCTGTTAGTTTATTTTATCCTCTGTCTGATCTCTCTTGATTCTCTCTGGGCTTTGACACAGCAGCAGTTTCTATCCTATTTGAAATATTTTAAGTGTTTTGTGATTACAGCTGGAAAAGAGAAAACACACGGCGCATTAAGAAATTAGTCTCAGTCTCAAGAGGAAGAAGAAAAAAAAACAGAAACCTCTCCCATACTGCAGACAAGGGGGAGAATTGATTGGCTGTGCTGAAATGTAAAACACGTTGCAGTGCGTTTGGAGAACGCTGGGTGCTCGGTTCAATTTGGAAGTAAGACAATTTCTCAACATAGAGTCTGAAGGGGAGGGGGGTTTATAGCCGTCCTGGAAAACACACACATGCACTCGATTGAACAAGTGTTTCATTGATGGTGAGTGTGAAGGTCAGCAGAGCTTACCCGGTGTCCCAGAGAGAGTAGAAACGACCACTCCACGGAGCAATGTATCCTGCAGAAAGAGAAGACAATCAATACAGAAATATAGAAGTGTCTTCATTTCAACCTTGAAGTACAAAGAGTGTTTGTAGGAGCGCAAGAAGTTTTGTTGAGTATAAAAAGAAGCACCACTTTTTTTTTTATTTAAGGAAAAATGTAACTTGAGAATTTTTTTTATTGGATCTTCTGTAGTTTTATTTTTTATTATTTACAAACTGAAGCCGGCTGGACAGCATGAATACAGAACGCTTCCTCCTGACCCACAGGCCAGTTAGGATGTGTAGCAAAGATTGCCCGAGGATAATACAAGGCATGTTTACATTCCAGTTTGTGTATTCCTCCGGTGAAACAATATGTTAATCCGTAATGTGCTACCATACATCTACTTACTGGAAACCAGATTAAAGTTTTGATCCATGAACTGTTCTGTAACAAGAAATCAGCTCAGCAGCAGTTTTTTTTTTATTGTGCATAAAGTTTAAAGGCACAGAGTGAAGCCACATTCAAATGATGAGCTGTGCAATCACATTGTTCAATATTGCAATAGCGTTCTGAAGTGTGATAAATAAACAAACATTGAAGAGTGAATATTAGCTGAAAGTCAGTGTGATGTCTTATCTGCTGTCCTCAAGTTTCACACAATACGATTAAAAGTGAGCCGAAAAAAAAAACGTCCCCTTTCTTCTTATGCTACAAAAACATTCCACTACATTTATCATATCTACAATAAATAAAAAATAATAAAAGAAAAACCCGAAACAGACAACAGTAAGGCTCCGTCTAAGTTTACAGCATCTTAAAGATAAACATGTTCACACAAAAAGGCCCATAGTCTCATTAGGACTGACTCAAGTTTCTCTGTAGATGTTCTTTAAGTCTCTTTTAAAACTGTATACAGTGTTTTTAGGATAAAACAACCTCTCACAGCTGAGGTTAGCGGATAGCTAGCTTTAGCTTCACCTGACAGCATCAAAACTATTATCCTCAGGCCTCCATCTAATAGAGAAGACGAAGTTCTGAGGGAAAAGTTTTTTTGGGGTGCATAGAATCAGGTTTTTTTTGTGCGGTTGGGAATTTGCATATTTCGATAACGATGAAATCCAGTAAATTTCCCACCCCTATCACATTGAGTTTTCATTACAAGCAGAGCGTCTTTAACACTACAAAGCTGATTTTGCCATCTGCCATCTTCAGTTCAAAACCCAAGCAGAAGAAAAAAATAACTGGTCAACGCTGACAAATCTGTTCTATTAAAGGTTCTTAATGAGAGGAATTGACTCGTTTACAAATGTAACTGAAACCATTTAGGCTGCAAATGAGACTGCACAGGGCATTAAATGCACGCATACAAACGTCTTATTCTGGTGAAGCTTTGATGGAGAAATACATTTCAGCTGTGAACCGCTGCCGGGAGCCGCTCGAAAAACACACATTATTTAAATCATGTGATGTGTTGTCACCAACATACAGCTCCACCATGTCCTTTGATGCTCTTTTAAAGAGACTGTAAAAAATCAGTTTAATATTAATGATGACATAATCACTGTCAGCATCAGGAATAAAAAGGGCATTGAAAATAAGAAGCTGAGCCACAGCAGGAAAATGGCAGAAAAAGATGAGATGAGGGAGATATTTTAGAGGTGAATTAAAGGATGACTCTGATTTAACCAATCAATATTTGGCTTCGTTCTTAAGAGACTGGAGAAACCCAGTAGTTACTCCGTTCTAGAGATCTCCTGGAGATGAAACAGTCTGACAGACCCAAGCAGGACATGCGCAGTGTCACTGAAAAACTGGCTAAATCTAAACGGTCACTGACTCCCACTGCTCAATTCAGACATCTGACACATCACACCATCAAAATAGACGTCCAGCGGAAGCCAGGACCCTCAAGAGACGAGACTTTTGCAACCACGAGAGTAGCCAATCACTTCTAAAGCAGGCAGGAAATATACCCGAGGATGCCAGAATTACTGTGGATGAAACATGCCACCATCTTTTTTTACACTAGGAGAAAAAGGCTTGGCTGCAGTTTTTACAGAATGTGGAGCAACAGAATGTCGAGAGAAAGTAAATCATCTGCTTCCTATCCTGAACTAAGAAACAAATATGTGACGTTGTGTAAAAACAGTCACATTTTTTATCAAGGTTCATTACACACAGCAGAGAAGGTGTATACACACAGCCTGAGGCGGAGGCGAGCTCTCTTCTTACACATTAAAATATAATAGCTTTCTTGGGAGCTGTCTGAAGTAATACACCACGAGATAAGAGAAGTCAAAGTGATGCTGTAAGAAGGTGTTTTCTGTGCACTGAATTCTCTCTCCACCAGTGCTTAGAAAATAAACTGCTAAGTATACCTATATATGAAGAAGTCCGGACACAGAGCATCAACTCAAATCTTCACTTCAGCAGAAAACAAATAAAATCAATAAATAAGAAGGAGGTCTGAAACCTTTAGGCCAGGGCCATGATGAGCTGAAAAATCATGAAGAAAAATAATACACAATCAGGAACAAAGTTCAGCCAGCTGGCTGCGTGCAGCAGGGTTCAACCAGCTCAGTGAAAAGCAACACATATAGAAGTGTAGAGAAAACCTCCGCCAACGCTCACACTTCTCCAACTTCCTGAGCTGCAGCATCCATATCAGTTTATATTTGTTTCGCAATATCCTTCCAGGTTGATTTTCTGACAAACCAAACACTGACTAGAAGCCCACTGAGGGCCTGTAGCTTCAACTATCCAGGGATGATGAGCAAACGCAAATACAACTTTTGGCTAAAAGAGAAAACACATTCTAATATGGCTAAAATCCCAGATCTGGATCACCATTAAAATCAAGCCAACGGCTCCTTGAACAAAAGGCTAACTGTCCGCCACATCTCAACAGAATCCAGGAAACATTTTTTAAACATATTGTATTTAAAAAGACAGACTGGTGGAGAAAACAACTATCTTCTTTTATAAAATTAAGTATTGTATTCAAAGGAAGAATGTGTGACTGTTTGATCCAGTAGATGTCGCCCTTGAGCTCCAGCATGAAAACTGCTGTTTGGAGACACCTCCTCTATTCTGAAGCCTCCCCTCTCCTCCAGGGACACACCTCCAACCTCTCTCCACTCAAGTTCACACAAAGGAGTTATCAATGAGAATGCACCTTAATGAAGCACCATTAAGTGCAAGCGGACAAAATTCTCCTTTGCTGGAGCTGCAATCACCTGTGGCGTGCATTGTAGTGTTAGCATGCTAATGTTAGCACACTTTGGTTAAATCTTAGCTTACACATAAATTGACAAAGAATGACGAGATCTAAAGACACTTATGAGACATCCAAATAATCAGTGAGTAGACTACTGTATGTTCTTCTTCTCTCTAGTCCTTAACTAAAACAGTTTTATACACAAAACCGTCACGTCCATGACGACAACAGTACAGCTGGCGGGACTCAGGCTTCTCACACGTTGTAGACGGTCATGACTCAGAGACATATTAACAGGATAGACTTGATTTCTGTTGTATTTATGTGTAATATGTTGCACATTCTTCCTTTAAAGAGACACATTGACAGTGGTATTGAACGTGGAAATAACCCAGAACCCTCAAGAGTAAATATAAGTTCTGTTCGCATTAGCAGAGCATTAAACATTACAGCAGCGTGTTCAGTCTAAACTATTTGACCATTAATGAACCCAAAGGAAGCTTGAGTGAAATGTGCTGACATTTAGAAGAATATTCTGTCTGTGTTGTGTACAATACCATGTTCAGTAGTAAAGCATTAATTAAAACAGGATTGTAATTCCATGTCATTTTTTTCTCTCTTTGTTGATTGGCTGTTTGTTTATGTTCAGTAATACGTTTATAGATAAACTGCCCGGTGCTGATATTAGTCCCCACTAATGATAATTGCTTATATGGAGGGCCACAATCTATGATTGTTTTTTTAATAAAAATTAATCCATCGATTTTTTACCCCCCAAATTAGTTGAGCTTCTAAAATGTCAGAACACTGTGATAAATTCCCCAGAGCAGAGATACTCTTTAATTTGCTTTGTTGTCGACTAGAAGTCTAAAACCAGACGACAATCAATTTAGCGGTACATGATACAGAAAGGAGAAAAACAACCACATGTGAGATAGTCAACATTAGTTAACAAGGGAATCAGCTGAAGACATCATGAAACCATCGAGAGGAGAGGCACTAACCTGTGTATGTGAGACAGATGACGGTGAGGAAGACCGCGCCGGCAGCAAGGGACACCCCGAGGAAGAACAGCGTCTGGAATTCCTGTCTGGTCAGCCTGTCCTTCAGGTACTGCAGCAAGGCGTACGCTTGGAGAAGTGCAAACACACCTGAAAAAAGCCACAGATGGAAACAAGAGGAATGATAAAAGAGGGAAAACTGGCCTCCTGGCAGGGCACTAACAGGGGGGGGGGGGGGGGGGTCTACTACGTGGTTAAGAGGTGGTGTTGTCAGATTGGCAGAATTCCCCTTTGGCTGTTTCATGCAGATGAGAAAGACAAATACTGCGGGACAACATATTTTAAATGTATGAGACAGATTTGTGTTTCTCCTTCCCCTCACATCGTCTTCACAGCCTCTTCAGTGACACTGTTATCCCCGCTCACTTTCATTTTCTCCGTTTCTTTTTGTTTGTATGGTGGAGTCAAAATTACAGAAATGAAAAAGAGGCATGGTTTCCCCTTTTTTTTCTTCTCTTCCAATCCTTTGACAAACCTTATGTGATATCGTCCTAATCCTCCACTGGCCCACTGCCGCTCACAGCCGGCCTCACCCATTTCCAAGGTTAAGCCCCTGCCTGTCTCCTAGAGAGCGGCCACAGTGCTAACACACTTGTCACTCTATGCCACCCTGCCTGCCTCAGGGGCTGACATCTCAAGGGTACCAACCGTGGCTCTGTCACTCTCTTCCTGTTTCCCACTGTGCTCCCTGAAAGCCACCACCAGATGTTCTGAGCAGCTGCTATCCTGGCGACATGAAAACACACTCAGTCTTTGAGATATGGAGAACACGGGGAGTCAAAAGCAGAGGGAGGCGGTGATGATTCTGTTGGTGGTGGTGTATTCTGTAAGCCTCTCATAATGCTGCTTGTTTTAGTAGACATGGAGGAAAAGCAGGGACACTTCAACGCACGCCTGCTGCAGTGTTGTAAGAAAATGTGGTGCTCAGTTTCTGCAGACAGTCAGCTCCCAATCTGGATGGAAATGATACAAGCATCACGCGCATACATATGTACCCATCCGTGCTGTCGGGCAGCAGATGGGCCCACACTTGAGTTTCAAGAGGCAAAACTGAACAAGCTTTAATAAAGTACCCACGAGCCAAAAATGAAGAGTACTTGAAATGCTAAACCCATATGGGCTGCTTACTTATTTTCTATTTTGTAAATGTATTGGGAGTAGTTTCCTGTGTTCTTCTGAGGGGATTCAGTCCCCCGCTGCAGAACACCAATCTTAAAGTGTGCGCTATAAGCGAGCGGCTTATGTAAAGTAACACCTTTAATACATGAACTACAGCAGAAAGCTTTAACCTTTCTTCTGTGTTCTGCGGCTTACATTTACGGGCAGGGCTCAGGGCAGGCTGGGAGTTGACACAAGAGCTCTTAAAATAAAAACCTCTGCGATGAAGAAGTGTGTCCTTGTAAACAGACTTTGTGACTTTAAACAGGATTGTTCTTCACTTTTGCTGTAATTTAAGGCAGTGTTTGTCACAAGGGGAAACCAGTAACCCTACTTTATTTGAATGTTAATTAAAAGATGAGTCATGCATAATCCCTAAAATAATTATTGTCTTTTATTTATTTATTTCATTGTCAATAGAAATGCAAATTTCAGATCCAGAAATCTTTTTCCCTTAATTTATTTAAAAAGCTCTGACACCGGTGAGAAAGCTAAAATCAAGATCAGAAATTTGTTGCCATTCTTGCAGGTCCTCAAGCCACTCAAATTTGACACCACTTCTGACCCCCTCCATAAAACCTTAAGAAATTTAAAGGTCACATATTCTCTTCCTCTTCAACCATTTAAAAACAGTCTCAGAGCTCCTCAAAACGTGTGTGAAGTTTCTTGTTGTAAATCCACTCTGATCCTGTATTTGATCATGTCTATAAACCCCTCTGTTTCAGCCCTGCTCAGAACAGCCTGTTTCTTTGTCTGTACCTTTAAATATGTAAATGAGCTGTGTCTGACCACGCCTCTCTGGAAGGCAGTTTGTGGCTTGGACCTTCTTTCACCATGCCTAGATGTTTACGGTGAGAAGGCAGACTCAGAGGGCAGAACAAACACCTAGCTGTGGGAGTGTCACCCACCTGGGGGAGCCCTTTGCGATGTCATAAAGGAAAAATCTCCAAACGGCCTGTTTGAGCACACATTTTCTGAGAAGTGGAGCAGGCTGAAGATGTAGAGATGGATTTTTCCAATAATTTGGGGGGTTTGTAGACAGACACATAAGTGTTAGAAAAACACAGTGAAGTGTGTTAACGTAATAAATGCTTTAAAAAAACACAATTCATCACTATAAGAACAAAGCCATCTCTTATGCTGGCAGCTGACCTGATTATTTTTACCTGCCACAGCTAACTTTTACTTTGCTCTCTGGCAGATTATTTTATTCCCTGGAAACACAAAGACTCAGAAAATGATTCAGCACATTTGAGAAGAAATACAGATTAAATCTCTGCATATTGAATGATGATTTTTTTTTCTTGAAGCAACTAAAAAGGAGCAGGACTTACCGGCTGCAGCCATGTGCTCGCTGGTCCTGATTGGCTGGAAGCCGACAAACGGGATCTGCATCGACAGTACAAGACCCACAATGAAGAAAGTGCTGTAGGCTGTGAAGGGAGAAGGCAAACAGAGAGAGAGAGAGAGAGAAGAGAGTAGAATACATAAGAAATCGGCTAATCAAAATAAACTATTGCAGTACTAAAAACCTTCTATTCTGTGCCACCATTCTAGTTTGGGAGCCACTGAGGGAAATCAACCTCAATGGAGGTATTTAGAGTCTATTGATTTTCACTGTCACACCTCAGAGGGAGTAAACACAAAATACCTAATCTAATGTCATTTAGAGAGAAAAAGGGAGCTGGCTCGGGTGCAGAGTGGCGGCGAGGCCCGGAGTGAGATGACAGCGCTGCAAACTGTGCGACTCCCACCTTTGTAGCTGGAGGTTAGCGAAACACAGATGCACCGGCTTAATTAAGATTTCATACTCTTCCTGAAGAGTGTGCCTCATTTTTGAAGTAGTGGTGACCGCCCTCAGCAATCTCTCTCGCACACGTCTGTTATTGACTCAAGACAGAAGGAGAAGAATTGTGAGTGAAAATAGACTACAAGGTATTTTATTAAACTGGGATTTTTTAGATTTTTGTTCCCCTTGAAGCGACAGAGACACCTGGCTCTGCAAAGACGAGCAGCGATATGCAAAGGAGGAGGACGGGAGAGGAGTATAGGAGGCACTTGAGTACCTCATTTCTTTTTCTGTCAGAGGAATACGACTACAAATACATTTCTCCACCTCTCATTTGCTACCTAAAGGTGCACAAGGTTTGCCGGATGATGCTCTGGCTGCACACATCCTTGAAGAACAATGAAGGCGGAGGGACATTTTCCACTTCATCTAACAGCCCTGCATTGTCGAGTAGAGATTCATTGTTGAAGCGGCTTTTGAAGACGGAGTACACGTGGGTCAAATCCCTCTCGCCGTGAGGAGGCCGTCATTCATTTTTCAAAGCTTTTCAAAAGACTGTGCCGAGCAGATACAATGAACACAAAGTCAAATCGTGTGTAAATGATACTTGACATGGTTTAATTTTTCTTGACTACAACAGGAGTGCCTGACGATGAGCTCACGGCTAAGCTGACAGAGGCGGTGTGGATGGTCTGAGTTCTCAGAGCTGCAGGATAAGGAGCTGGAGCTGCCACATGTTCCGTGAAACTGTGGGGGGAAAAAGACGCCTCCTCCCCAGTGGGTAGGGTTAGGGTTAGCTGCTATCTGCAAAACATTTGTTTTAATAAAGAAATAAAACATGATCAGGAAGCAGATGGCTGCGTTTAGCTTTAAGTGTTGTGTGGACATGGAAGTGTGGACTTCTGCGCAGGCTTGGCTGGATATTTGAGATTGTTTCAGGGTCAAATGTTTGGGCAGCGATGTACCGAGGAAGGACGAGTAGTTAGTCTGGGTGTGTGTACATTTCTAGTCTAACGGGAGAAGATCTGAAAACACTGACTTTTACATTCTAGCTACTGCATGTGGGGGAGGAGTTCTAAACAACTCACACTAGTGTCTGCTTTAAATGCATTTGTGTGTGTGTGTATGTGTGTGTGTGTGTGTGTGCAACTTACCGATATAGACTCTCCTGCTGTAGCGTTGCATCAGCAGCAGCACAAACACATGCAGAGGAATCAGGTTGATAATAAACACATAACCTCCCCATGCTGACACCTAGAACACACACACACACACACACACACACACACACACACACACAAACACGTCAGTCAGCCGACCTGCAGCTCACTCTTTCTATTCATCATTATTTATAGAAATGTGGCCCTTGTGATCAATTATTCAACATTTAATCTTCCTGAGTCCAAAGAGATCCCCTCGAAATGCTACATATTAGCTTTGTGACAGGAACCAATCAAAAGCAGATGTAAGCACCCTATACCTCACTGTTAAATAAAACAATCCTACTGCCAGCTGACTTTATTGGTTTGGATTTATTAAAAGATTAAGAGCTCTTTATAGATGAGGATAAGCCTGGGGTCTTCATCAGTGGTAATAAGGAGAGTGTTCGATGCTGCTTACTTAAATGCATTCAAAGTAATCCATCACTAAAGCACATATCAGATAATCCCCTACTTATTAACAACCTATCACATCCCTCCATAATGGAGATGCTAGAAATAACAGTCAGCCTTTACAAGAATGTGTTGCTCCATCTACATGTGACACAAGGACAGAAATAGAGCAGAGGGTGAGGAAACTGTTAAAGGAGATCTATTATTCTGACCCATATTTAAATATATATATATATATATATATATATATATATAAAATGTTACCATGTCATATACTTAACGTTGGCAAAGCAACCTGAAGTCAGATTCTGCCGACATATTAGAGGAAAGCCTGGAGCAGAGTTGTAGGACATGCTCCACACCGGCAGCTCTTTCAAGAACACACCCACCCCCGAAAGCTCACTCTAAATTTCCCTGCAACTGCAAACAGAGCTGGCCAATCAGAGCAAAGTGGAAATGTTAAAGAGACAGGAGCTAAAAAGGATCCGTTTCAGACAGAGGCTGAAATTAGGGATTTAACAGACGCCAGTATGAGATAAATAAGGAGGTGGTAAGCGACACATCCCAGGTGTTCCAGACTGACATAATTCATGGTGAGAGTGAGCATAACAGACCTCCTTTAAGTGTCTGACAGATATCAGAAAACATTTGAACTGATGTTTATGAAAAAAAAGCTGTTGAATTGTTCATTTATTTTAAAGCAGCTGAAATGTAACAAAGTCATTGGAATATTTCTTTTCTTCATTTCCTGACACTTGACGGTAAAAGGACCTCTTGAGATAAATAAACATTTCAAATCTGCTTGGAGGACCCAAATAATGTCACAACACATTGTACAGTAAATGTTTGGAAATACATATTTATCACAGAAAAGCAGAAAAATTGGAGCAGAAAACATTGTTGTTGTATTTATACATGTTGCTCTCCGAGGTCTAAGTGAGAACACGATTCAAAGCATTTATTGTCGTCTACCATAATGGAAAAATTCATAATTCTCTAGATGTGAATCGTGTGCTGTTTGAGTTTAATAAAAAGTAATTACACCCACATACTGTGACATGTATGCACGCCTGCACAAAAATCAAAGCACACAAGAATTGTTCAGGAGCAGCTGTAAAAACATCTCACCGCTGTTTCTCTATTAGACACGAGCTCATAGCTATAAAAACTGAAGTGTATAGAATCCGTAAAAGTTAGGCAATCACACTTTACATGTTGGATGTAAAATGTGAGATGCACCAATAATTTTAAAAGCGCCACTAAAATTACACCTCAAGTGTTTGAGGTCTACTAAGTATCACACCTCTGGATAAGGGCGCCATAAAAGGACTTCACAAAAACACAACTGACAAGTTTTCAATTGCCTACACTTGACTACAGCAAAGGGCAAATGTAAATGCTGAGAGCCCTCGGCAGAGAAGAGGAGAGCATGTTGAAAGAGTGAAAGATTACAAAGAAAGCTGGAAAGAGAAAGAAGAGTTGTCCTAGAAAGTGAAACAGGAAGACGGAGAGACAGCTGAGGGGGGGAGATAATCAAACAGAAAAGGTAGCATGTAAGCAAATCATTTGATCTCACAGCAGCCTGTCAGGTAGAGCCCCGCTGCACCTGCTAAGCAGGATGAAAAGAGCATTTAGAACACAAGCAGAGGAAGAAGAGGCACTTCATGTGTAATTGATCAAAACATTAATACAGCTACTTTAAAAGAGGGAGTGAAAGACAAACAACTGATTAGGTACAATTATCATCTGGCAGACGTTTGCAGACAGATCTGTTCTCTCAGATGGTGACGACCAATTAGCAGCATGTGAACTGTAACTCCAAGAAACACCAGAGAAGACTTCAATGAGAGACCCATTGTAAGTGTCGACACACGGTGGTGGATCAAGTCTCCGTCGCAGACTGGCTGAGAAATCAATGAAAACAGAACATCTAATGCTCAGTCAGTGTGCATGGAGACTGCCTCTTTGGGTGCATACCAATATATAAAACAGCTGGTGTGGACATTTCTAAATGGCTTATGATTATATATTACACATTTAGAAAAACTGAAAAATAAAAACCTCTTGGCATTTTTCTGGAGCTGACCACAATCTACTGAAGAAACCAAACATGGTGGTGACAAGTCAGTAAAGGTAAAGTGTGCAGCTCACTCAAAGTCTGTTCATTGATGAAATCATGGCATGTGTTAATTCACAAAAGCAAAACTTAGCACACCTGTGTCCCTCAGGCTTAACCAAAGAAGAGCCTCTTTAAATGATTGATTTCTCTGAGTTCGAGCCCCTGGTACCTGCCAGGTGCATTATTGACTCAGAGTCAAATTCAACATTCTTCTTCAAGCTTGTTTTTCACCCTTTGGATACTTAACTGTGCAACAGAATGGGAGGCTCAATGTCAAGGTCGGATGGATAGAAAAACACAAGTTGATGGTTAGTATTTGCAAGTATTCCAGGTACCTTAGAATACAGATAGGTTGCAGAATTAATAACTAATGATTTAAACAATGGATGAACTGTGATGTATTGTATTACAGTTGTGTAATTTGAGGTTGCAGAAAGTTTCTTCTTGAGTTAGTAGGATAAATGGCCTTACCAGCAGTACACGTACATCAACTGGAGGGAAAAGAAGGGAAAATACTTTCTGGTCACATGAGAAGACCATGCAAAGATGAACGCCTATGACAAAAGCAAAGCTGTGTGAAATTATGGTTCTAACAGCAAGCCCTCTGACCGAGCCACGGTCTAACAGCTGAGGGCAGGAATCAGAAAACGTCTGGAGCAAAGTCTTTTGGCCGTTATCGCTCCCTGCATTTCAAACCAGGCGTATCTGATGACCTCAAGGCCAAGCCGGAGAGGATAGAGAGAACACAGCATGCTACAGGGAGAGGAGGTCTACATCTGTATTGGTCGTGTTGGCTGGACACCTTTACGCATTTGTTTGACATCTTATTGTTCATGTCTGCTTAGTCATACTCTTAATGCTTTTTCTGGTTAATTCAAAATGACTCTCAGATGACATCAAATCAACACTCTTAATGATCACGGGTCAAAACATGGGCAGTAGTTGTCAAAGAGACATCTTTGTAAAGCTGCAGTAGAAAATGCTGTTAGATAGAACGTCTGTATTATTTTGCCTGAGTTTGACTCAAATGATGATCACACCTTGGCTAATGACCAGACTCCTTACATTCTCTTCTAAATCACAACGACGTAAAGTTGAGACTAGTTGTGTTATTACAAAGCATGACATGTCCTCAACCTTTGAAGCTAATATCTGATCTAGACTGAACTTGGGCACAAAAGTTCTTTAAAGTCAGTACTAAGTTACTGAAGTTGATATTTGTCAGTTGTTCAGTTCATCTGCAGTATAAGCATACCCATATTCATTAATTAGCACAAAATACAGCAGAGATGGATGAAGGGACAATCTTAAAGTTGTGCAGGTATTTGGTCACAAACATTATTATTGGACAGACAAAGTTGTTGATGGTGACAGGGAGATCTAAAGTGGGGCAGAGCCAAAGGGGATAACTTCCAGTGAAGGGTATGGGCTGGGGGGAGGGGGGGGGGGGGGCACTCAGGGCCGCTACAAAAAGGACTCAGCTTTAATATTATTCACTAACACTTTAACAACCCAGCCTGACTACTTTTGGGGAGAACTGTTCAAAAAGGTGCTAAGACACTTCAACTGAAACACAACTGTTTACCTCATATTAGCACAAGGTTGAACATTTAGATGTTGGTAAGGTCATATAGATGCAGCTCATGCCTTGCCAACACACAGTCCCTGCTGCTAGACTGTGAAGGATTAAAGGAAAGAAGGAAGGGAAGCATTGGGAATGAGCAGTGCAGTGCAATTGATCCATGCATGTACTCCTGCTCCATCCTCCTCTCGCTTCACCGTAACTCCTGCAGGGATGAAAGGAGGATGTTTCACAGTGAAGCAGGAAGGTTCCTGTGGCTCCTGTCCATCAGCGGGTCCCGCTGCTCTGATCCTCCTCTTAATCTCGTCCTTCTCTGTCCTCTCCCTTCTGATTATGCCAATATACAGGCGGAAATCTCTCCCCGTCTGTCTCCATCTCTGCTTTACGAGTGTCACATTTGATTAAGCCCCAAGGGGAAAACTAGCCTCGGCTATATCCTGATGAAATTGACAGGTGATGAAGTGGTAAAACAAAGTAGGGATGGGTCAAAGGGTCTATAGCAGCGGTCCCCAACCTTTTTTGCGCCACGGACCGGTTTAATGTTAGACAATATTTTCACGGACCGGCCTTTAAGGTGTGGCGGATAAATACACAAAATAAAATGATACGACCGGCATAAAAACTGTGGTATTTTCTAAATATAATAATAAACGTGAATCCACTGTGTACTCTTATGCAACTTTATTATCAGCGCCCTCGTAACATCACGCCAACAACATAACATGAGTAACATCCTCTCTGCCCCCTAACTCGTTTAAAAGCAAAGACAGGTGATCGTGCACCAGCTGGGTGAATGAAGGCTCCGGCTCAGTCTCTTCCAAAATCCCCGCGAATGTTTGAAACATGTCAAATATACCTCTGTTCACGCGGCGTCCCCACAAATCCAGTTTGGCTTTAAATGCAGCTACTTTATCTGCTAACTTGAAGTTGTCATTTCCCCCTGAAGTGACCGATTGAGTTCATTGAGCAGGTTGAATATGTCGCACAAGTAAGCGAGTTTTGCGACCCATTCCTCGTCACTGAAATGTGCTGCCAGCGGTGACTTTTTTTTCTGAGAGAAATCTCTGCAGCGGCTCTCGTAATTCAAACACTCTGGCCAGCGATCTCCCTCGGGATAACCTTCTTATTTCTGTGTGTAAGAGAAGGTGTCTGTACTCCGCGTCCATCTTCTCACAAAGCTGCTCGAACAGGCGCGAGTTAAGGGCGTGTGCTTTGATGTGGTTAATAACTTTAACCACATCATTCAAAGCGCTGTTAAGTTCTGGTGGTATTTTTCGGCTAGCCAGCATTTCCCTGTGAATGACACAATGCATAGACTCACATTCAGGTGCAACCTTCTTAATCCGAGTAGTTAAACCAGACAGCCGTCCGGTCATGGCAGCAGCTCCGTCTGCGCATATGCCGACACAAAAGGACCATTTCCTGATATATAATCATCCAGCGACTTGAATAGTTCTGAGGCTGTGGTTTTGGTTGGCAACGATAGTGCACATAACATATTCTCATGCACATCCTCCTGATAAAGATATCGCACATAAACAAGTAGTATTGCCTTGTTGTCAATATCTGTAGACTCGTCAACCTGGAGTGCGTACCACGGTGATGTATTAATCCTCTCCAACAATTGTATCTCAATGTCCTCTGCTATTTCCTCAATGCGCTAGCCGAAAGAGGCACCTGTGCTATCTTTTTAACCGCAGCCTCTCCTAGAAGTTCACGGCAAATGTCTTTAGTGGCGGGCAGGATCAATTCTTCACCAATGGTGAATGGCTTCTTAACCATAGCAATACGATTAGCCACCAAGTATGATGCTCTCAGTGCACTCGCATTTGTTGATGTGGTGGCCCTCAGTAATTGCTTCTGTCCTTCTTGTTCATGCTTTTTTCTTTCAAAATACTCCGAAGGCTTGTCTTTTAATGCAGGGTGCTTGGTCTCCAAGTGGCGAAGCAGTTTTGAAGGCTTCATTGCCTCATTAGAGAGCCGTTCGCCGCATATTATGCAGAGCGGGCTTGGTGCGCGGGAATCACCTGTCGCGATAAATCCATATTTTAAGTAGGACTCCTGGTATTGTCTGTTAAATGCAGCTTTCCTTTTCTTGGAAGTCGTAGGCTCTTCTTCCGTCTCCTCACTGGGCCTTTTCCCCTTCGCAAAGAAACTTTCCAAAGACGTTTGTTGTTTTACTCATTTTGCTAGCTTGTGGGTTTAATTTGAGTGGCAACGTATTGCGTAACCAAGACAAGCGACAAGAGTGCGTCATAGACGGATGTAACAGAGGGAATCCGGTCATTTTTCAAAATAAAACATCGTTCATCATTTAATAAATAAAACGGAAATAATGTAAGTTATTTATTCTTTCTCTGCGGACTGGTACCAAATGACGCACGGACCGGTACCGGTCCGCGACCCGGGGGTTGGGGACCGCTGGTCTATAGGGTACTTGGTGCACAGGACGAAAAGAAGACAAGGGCAGAGGAGGCTGGTGGTGTTGCTGGAGATGTATAAAAAAAAGTTTGCAGCACAGAGAGACTTCAGTGAGGAGACGGGGAGAAGCTGGTGTGAGGGAGAGAGAGGAGAAATAAGGTGAAAGAAAAGTGGAGACTCAATGTTCCCTTTGCTGCTTACTCGGACCTTTCAGAGGTTGCACACTCTATATTTTCTTTTTATTCTGTTTCTCTCCATGTCTCTGTCATGTTCCCTCCTTTCCCCCACATCTATCCCTTAGTCTCGGTCTGCCTCCATCCTCTGTTGTGTCTCCTCTTTTCATCTTTCCATCACTCCTCTCTTTTGTCTCTCCAGTCCTCTGATGTTGTGGCCCTATGTGATCGATCAAGATGGATTTGAGTAATCTGTTTTATTTGATATCTGTCTCACGGCCGGCCACAGAGATTAAACCCCGAAATGAGCAAGAAGCTGCAGATTTTAAAGGGTAACTAATATTTTCAGCTGTACTGCTCTACCCTGAAATTTCAAAAAATGCATTTAGAATGTCAATGTATCAACTTTGAGAGGGAGGGGGGCTGGGCGGGGGTGTAAGACACTCACTGCTTCGCGCCATTTATCAGCCGCAACATGATAAAATGTTTGCTCCACACACACACACAGTTGCTCAGGGCTCAGTGCGCATGCGTGTGGGTGGGGGGAGCGAGTGAGGAGAGAAAGAGGCGAATGTTTGTGTTCGGCAGGTGTGTGCGAGAGGCATGTTATGATGCTGGGGACCGGAGCAGAATAAGCAGGAGAATGTATCAACTTAGAGAGGGAGGGGGGCATGGGGGTAAACTCCCCCACTCACTCCTTTCAGGCCGTTATCAGCCACAACATGATACAATGTTTGCCCCACACACACAAATACACACACAGACTTGAGTCCCCACAGTTCGCCGAGTCGGGTGACAAGGCTTTGATAGGTTTGGTGACGTGGGGCTGTACTCCTACGTCATGCACTATGCACATTTCTAACACAATATTTCAAATTTCAATACTTTGTACTCTAATGTCGAGATTGGGACTTGGATTGATCCATAACACTACTTAATACTCAAATACAGAGGTTTATAGTTGAAAAAAGTGGTTTTAGGGTTTAGTTACTCTTTAATGGAACACGAACACAGACACTAAGGGGTTTCTAAATTATACAGAAACCTGATCAGTGATCTTTTTTGTGGCTGGTTTCAACAAAAAGAAAAAGAAAAGGACTGTGAGATTTCTTTGTCCATTTTGTCTTGTACATGTGTCAGTAGTGTTTCCTGACCACAAAATTCATCTCCCATCTATCCATCCATTATCGATACAGCTTTTCATGTTCGGGGTCTCGGGGGGGCTGGAGCCAATCCTAGCCTTCATTAGGCAAGAGGCAGGGTATACTCCGGTGGTCGCCAGTAAATCACACTCACACCTACGGGCAATTTTGAGCCATGAACTCTACTAACAGGCATGGTTTCTGACAGCGAGAGGAAGAGGGAGTACCCTGCAGGAACCCACAGAGAGAACATGCACACAGAAGAGACCCACTCCGAGGGGGGGGATTCGGACCTTTCTGCTGTGAGGCAACAACAAAAACCACCATGCAGCCAAAAATTCATGCTGCTGTCTTTTAATAATTCACTCATAATGAATCACTGCCGAGGAAGATGTAAATACAAGAAAAAGAAAAAAGGAACGTTTGTGCAGAAGAAGATAATCAAGTTAAAAGTAGACACATAGAAATAATCGATCTAGTCCTGATGGTCTCGTTTGTTTTTGTAGGTCATATAGAGGCATCACTATTTAATAACCAGGTACATTATTTTCCCAGGAGCTTTTAAGGAATTTAAAACAGGAGTCAGATTATGAATAATACGCATAAACAGAACAGACAAAAATGGAAATAAGCTTGTTATATTTCACCTTTAGTTTGAGAGGAACAAAAGGAAAAATGATGATTGAATCAGATCCGTCTTAGGTTAGCATGTACCTGATGTTTCTGTGTCAGCGTGTGCAGCCTTTCTTACCATGTAGAAATAGCAGAGACAACAGCCGATGGTCCAGAACACAGAGCCCGTCTTCACTGATTTCACCTAAGAGAGAGAAACGATCGTTAAATGATAAGAGAGTGACAAAACGATAGCTGGAGTCACCAACAAAGAAGACATCACAGTTTGTGTTACAGGGAAAATAGAAACAAAGCACCACATGATGCACATATTCTTAGACAAAGACACGATGTTCTCCTTCTATTACGAAGTCAAAAATACTAAAAGAAGGACCATGAAAGAAACACAGTCCCATTAGAAGCTTTGTTTTCATGGTGATTCACCAGATCTCAGAAGCTCTATTGACAGACTCAACACTTTGGAGAATAGGGTTAAAAGAAGACAAAGCTTCATACTTCATTATGCTAATAATCACAGCTCAATGATAAGAGCAGATATGGAACTACTAACTGTAGTGAGACAGGATTAGACGAGAGCAGAATCGACCAATGAAAAAATATACTTAAAAAAAACCCCCTTCTTCCTCGCCACAGGTCCATGAAGTGAACAAGTATTCATTTCAGCATTTATAAATACAGGGATGATAACATTTACCCACGTATATAATAAAAAAATGCATTAAATAGTGACCTTTAAAACCATCAGACTCAGGGACATCAGTGATAACGGCTGTAGGGGGGGGGGGGGTCTCTAGAAGCTTAATTCTGCTGCTTTAGGTGGCAGTAGCTCAGTCAGTAGGGAGGGACTTTGTCTACGTACAGAAGGGTCCCGGTTTAAGTCTCGGCCGGACCAAAGTGTGGAAATTTGTGTTGGGTTGCTGGAGAGGTGCCAGTTCACTTCCTGAGTACTGCAGAGGTGCTCTTAAGCAAGGCACTGAACCCTTTCATGTGCAGCCTCTCACTCTCTCCATCAGTACATATCCATAGGTTCTTGTTGGTGAATGTTTGTGTAATCCTGGTCTGTGTGGGGGTGTGGGGGTGTGTGTGTGTGTAGCATGTTCAAAAACTAGTTTAAAAACAGAATTTCCCCTTGGGGATTAATAAAGTATTTAGTCTTCTTTTTTTTCTTAAGATTTGCTGATGAGAGGGAACAAGTGATTGGACCACGGTGGCTTCACCTACATAACCAGCAGAGCGTCACAGACAAACCAGTGGACCAGTCACACATTAATCACCTGCACAGACAGAAACACTGACACTGCTACATTCTGTAGGCATATGCAGAAGAACCTGAGTGTCAAGGTGGGCTAAGTAGGTGACCTGATTATCATTCTCTCCTCTAACAAATGAAGAGCTTGTGTTTGTGAAGGTAGGAAATGACTATTTTCTAGCGCACGGATGGCTCTGTTTGAGGCTGGCATATCAGGAATTAGACACAATTCAGAGGAGATTAATTCCTCTAGGGGAGGTGATTTTATTATGACACGGACGCTAACTGGTTGCAACACTGCCTAATAAAGAAAGAAACCACAGCTCTGTATGCATGCTGTTCAGTAAGGAAGACCTTTTCTTTTTTTCCACTTCATCGCAGTTCTTAGTAGAGTTTCAAGGTATGGAAAAAAAGTTTCATAATCATTACATGAAAATCTGCTTTTAGGAATCGACCTCAAACTCAGTAAGACATTTTTTTGTTCGTTAAATATGATCATTTTGGGAATTATCACCTGAAGAAGACCTCTGGTCGAAACCTTGTGGTTGTGATGAATTTAAACTTTTTGTAGCAGTTGAGCAAGTGTGCAGGCCTATCTTCTTCCTCAATAATGAAATATGAGCAAAACATTTTCTTAGGTAACTAACTGGTGTTAGAGTAACAAGAAGTCCTCTGGTGATTAAAGTCATTGGCTATCATTGTCATGGTTTGAAAGGTTGATTGCAGCAGCTGAACACAGTGTGCGTTTTATGTCAAGACTCGACCTCATCACTCCTACCAGTTTGATTTTATATGCTGAAACATAAGGTCTGCAGGTGGATGCTGGGGTTGAAAGCAAGAGCCGAGTGCTGGTGTGTGTGCGTGTGTGTGTATTCATGTTACTGAGAGCTATGGTGCTAAGAAGAGCCGCTCTCCTGGGTGTGAAAGGATTCAATTATAGATTATGGGAGTGTGATTGTGTGTGTGTTGGAAGGGGGGGGGGGGGGGGGGGGGGGTAAACACAGATTAAGCGAGTGCAGTTGAATGGGTTATTAGCGGATAAAACGAAGGAGTCGGATAATGAAGATTGGGCTGAGACTTGAGAGAGCGGCTTTTCGCGCGCTTTTGCCATGTGGAGGAGAAAACGGGAGAGAGGAGGAGGAAGAAACGAACGAGAAATAATGTGATGTAGAAAAGATGGAGGAACAAAACAGTCAGATGAATAAAAGCAGAGCATGGCTAGAGCAAAACAAATGGCAGGAACAGGAGAAGACAAAGACAATTAAAGGAAGATGAGATGGAAGACAGACAGGGAGGAGGACGGGGAAACACAATGACAAATGTGGGTAAATGAGACTGATAATGGGAAGCAGTGGTGCATGGCCAGGATGATTGTTTCTCAGGGCCCTTGCCAAATAGAACGAGAGACGTGAGAGGTGGGAGATGAGGGGGGGAGGGGTGGGTGATGACACATCACCTTAAGAGGCAATGATGGCTGCTAAGTGGAAACGCCTTCCGTCCCCCTTGGAGATGTATTGATCATGCACATGAGATGACAAGAGGGCACCAACTCACAGATATCTCTCATACCCACTTCTTGGTGTGGGACTAATGGGTCTGGTGAGAGGTTTTTTGGATGAGTCCTGGAAGGCTTGAACTGGGAATTTGGGGAGTTCTTTTATGAAGTATTAAAAAATAGTTTGAGATGGACACTGGAGGGAAATAACCTCAGAGACATTAGAAAAAAAACACAATGAAGGATAAGCATAAAGGCTTTCTTAAGGTTGAAGTTTGCCAAAAGTGCTGCAAAATGTTATGTAATAAGTGCTCTGAAAATAAGAAACTCATCTCCAGAAAGACGCTGACAAGCATTAAAAGCGTTAGGCGGATTAAACTCATGGTTTGGGTGTCTTGGCTGAACCAGCTCTGACCTGCAGTGATTCATTCATTGTTCTTTTCCCTATTATTTTTCAAACATCTAAAACTTGAAATGGGGAGTGATCGTTTTAAAATCAGACTGAAAAAGGTGCAAGAAAATCACATTTTAGATATAGCATGTACTTTTTCTTTTCTGAGGATTATTTAAGAGAGTGGGAGAATAATGCAGTTGGTTCAGATTTCAGTGCAGTGAGACGGTTCACCTGGAGTTCACCTCTTACTGACTTCACTTATCTGCAGCTCTGTTCAAAGTTTGCAGTCCTTGTTGCCCAACTCTCAACATTCCATGTGCCAGCTACATTTTCGGACTTTTGATTTGCTCTTACTGGTTAATTATAACACTACCACGTCTAGGCAAACTGTATTTTATTTTAGCACAGTCATGCCTGGAGGTTCAATATTTGATACTTTCCGACCTAAGAGTCTGTTCATCATCTTTGCATTTTGGTAAAAATGATGTGCTGTGAGGGTATCTGCTGGTCCTGATATCTTCATCGTTCCCCATTTCAATATATTGAGGGTTCTCGTCTCTTAAAGGTTTTTCAAAACTATGGGTTTCAGGAATATACATACATGCATAAAGTTGGATTTTTGTTGATCAAACATGCCATGTACTGTATGTTTGAGGATGTGAAATATGTCAGTGTGTGACACCGCCAACAGTTTGGCTTTACGCTGCCGAGCCAGTACACAGACTCAGAGCCAGTTGTGTTGTAACAGGACTTACACTGTAGACACAATAGGCGTGCTCAGCCAGCTGCCTGGACACTAAAGTGCAGGTTATTGCCAGATCAGTGACAGTCAGCCAGTTTCCAATGAGTGACTCATACTAACTTGAACCAAATGTAGAGATGTGTCCATGCACGATTTGATAAAGTGACATGAGCTGGGACGGCTGAATCCTTGGACAGATAAAAAAAAAAAAAAAAGGTCTCTTCCAAGCCGGCGGCGACTGTACTGCCAAGCTTGTTATGCTGTGACGGACAGCAGTGAGGCATGACCAAATACCTGCATCACTATACTCCCAGGATAAAAGACTCCACCGCGCAACATTTCTTTACACTCAAACAGAAAGGCCAATCAATGCCTGGAAGGTAAAATAAAAAAATCATACAAAATGCTATTACCACTCTGACTGCCTGTGGCCTGCATAATGAAGGAATAACCCTTATTTACTTTTGGGAAACGGGCAGTAAAGGAAGTCAGTCTAATGCTGGATAACTCATAAATTCAACAAATGTATTTTACTCTGTGTGACTATTTCAATTGTGAATTTAGATCAGAGTTTAGGTTATGAATGAAAAATTAGAAAAATCTAAGAAATGATTTTGTGAGCATGGAAACAGAGCAAGGCTAAACCTGCTCATTTAAATTTGCTAAAGAAACACCAAAAGCAATGATCTGAGTCAATGAATGATAAAGAGTGCCAAACATTATGTGAATGCTGCTGTTAATTGTCTTTCTATAACTACCAATTCCATTTGAAAAATCACATAACGGTACATATATCAAGAGGTTTGCAGCACTGAATCTGAGTGTCTCATTTGAATCCCTTCATAAAAAGGCGTCTCTGTGTTCAAGCTGAGGAAGTGGAACACATCAAGTGACAACCTTGATTCCGCTACCAGGTAAACATCTGTGACGGTCAGGGAAACATGTCCATGCATTTGTTGTGTGGATAGTCGAGGCTTAACTGTCTGAATCTGTTGCCGAATGCTGGGCAGTAATTGACTCACCAAACGCTCAGCTAAGGTGGAACCTTTATCCTGAATGCTGATGAGCAGAGTGTGAACGGCCTCCAAATACACGACTCCATTAATGTTAAGACTTTCACATGTTGTAGTAGAGAGGGGATTTATCTGCAGGTCAGGTGTGAGCACTACAGAGATGATGACGAGCTAAAACATTCTATATTATGAATGTTAAAGTAAACTGAGCTCCAGGAGCAATGCAGAGAAGCAGACAAAAAGAAGCTTCAGTGAGGTGTAAATACTGGACACAATAGTTGATTCGCATTTCAATTTCTTCTTGCAGAATCTGAAAGATAACAGGTGAAGAGAGTATTAACTTTATAGCACAAAAACAGGAAAGCAGTCATAATACTGCTTCTTTTGTAAGCCAAGCATTAAGGAGAAATGAGTTCTTTGTGCAGTCCTTGTTTCACTGCGAGCATGTTTGGGAGGAGGTCTTGAAGGTTGGGGCGGCTGGCTGCTTGCAGGTTCACTTTTAATAAATACAGCCTGAACAAGTGGTGTCTTGAAAAATAATTTCCTTACAATCAATATCCCCTTTCCGTTATCAGCTAAAATCTCCAATATTACATTTGGAATTAATTTTAACGTCCAAACCTCTTCGACAGCTGCTCCTGCACAGGCTAACTGCAGAAATGAAAATCCCTCCACACTGATGACTTCTTCCATCTAACCTGTTCCCTTATATTACATCGCTGCTGTCTACAGGAACATTGAGATATTTTGTTGATAGGAAATAATTTCCAGAAATTGCATGAGGTGACATTGAATAAAGAAGAAATATGAAATATGCCTTTAGTGCTCCAATGGCAGGCAGAGAGATGACTGCTGGTAGAGCATCTGGAGCATCTCTAGTTTCAGCTGCAGAAACAGGACTACTTTCAACATTACATATTTTTATATTTGAACCAGATTGTTATAATAATGCGTTAGGAGGATTCACTTCAGTGTCTTTAGCGGTAGGCATGGTTAGTAGGAGGAGAAGCAGGGTCAGTACTGATGACACACCTGAGGGAGCAGTGTTCCCCCTAGGTTTAGAGCTCTGGGGGAGTGAAAGTGTCTGTGTGTGTGTGTGTGTGTGTGTGTGTGTGTGTGTGTGTGTGTGTGTGTGTGTGTGTGTGTGTGTGTGTGTGTATCGGGGCGAAACTCTGCCATGCACGACACAGAGAGCAGAGGAGAATTGTAAACGCGCAACCATGTAGAGACAGAAATGACATGCTGTGGTAAATAAGATAAATAACATAAGACTGTTTGTTTAAAAGGACGAGGTATAGACCTGTTCTATATGAAAGGTATCCTTATGACTTCTTTTGTGATCTCTCGCTATATAGAAAATAAAATGAACTTGACCATCAAGGGGGGCGGGGGTGCCTTTGGAGGGGCGGGCCGCCCCCCTAATATAATGGCAGGGGAAACACTGGGGGGGGTGTGTGTGGTGGCTCTGTCTCTGTAATCTTCATTAGCAGCACCTGCGGCGGAGCCGGCGGAAATTGGTTTTGAGTGGAAGAGACACCACGAGGAAGACGCGAGGACGCAGACACCTGAGGGACTGAATCTGAAGTAATGTTTGTTTTTGTTTCAACACTTCACGGGTTCTTTTTGCACATGAACTAAACTGATACGAAAGAGAGGGCTGGCGGAGGAGATCGTACCCCAAGTAGCTTCGTGGATCGGGCTGTTCAAGTGAGCTAGTCGCGGCACGTACGAGGATCTTTGGAGTGAGTCACCTACACGCACCCCTCAAACAGACAGGACAGTTGCACACACATTCAGGTAAGGCAGGATACACATTCACGTTTACGTAACACCTAAGGAGAGGCATTAAGTTACGGGCTCACCTGCCTTAGCGTTAGGCGCAAGGATAGCCTTTAGCTGTGGGGCTGGGTGTAGCCGTAACACAGATGTTAATCATCTTGACAAAAATAGACATGTTGTGAATGTTTGTCTTTCAGTGCAGGGCTACCAGCATGCACTGTGATCCTCTACAAATGGTTTAAAACCAACCTGGCCCTTTGGATAATACTTATTCACTTAATTCTAACATCATCATTGGATGACCACAGTCAACCACAGCTCAATCATTATTTGGACAATGCAGACATTTCTGTTATTACGCTTTGAACACTTAGGTGCAGACTTTCAGCTTAAGCTTGAGGTTATTCACAGCAATTTTGTAGAAACTGTGCTTGAATAACAACAACATCTAAACATAGACTCCAAATTTCAGGGCGCCAAGTGGAACTGGACAAAGGCTTTCTCCCTGTTACGCCTTCAGCAAGTAAAAAGCATTCTCTCTTGGGTTCAGGTCGGGTAATAGATTTAGCCTTTCAGGAACATGACATTTTATTTTGTCCTGCAGAAGTCTTTGGTTGTTTTGTCAGTCGTGCTTTAAGTGTGAAGTGGTGTCCAATGAAGTTTGAGGCCCTCAGTTCAAACTGAACCGATGGGATTGATCCCTTCACCTCAAGATTTATCCAACTGCTTTCATCAGCAGTCATGCCATCGACAAAAACGAGATGGCCGATTCCACTGGCTGACTTAACATCACTTCCACCATGTTAAAAAAGACAAGATGGTGTTCATAGGGAAATTGGCTCGCTCCCCCCCAATCAAATCTCTGTATTTCCACCGCACTGGTTGTTTATCAGTGCTGAAAACATATTTTTACTCAATTAACTCCAATTTTCAATAACCCGTCAAGCTCAGGGATCCATTGGTCTGTACGTTTTTGCTCTGTACTTCATTGTTACCTGTTCTTTCATCTTTATTGTTGTTGTTCCTGTCTGTTACTTTCTTATGCTTTGGTTTTATTTTATCTGCGCTGTTCAAAGTGTCTCAGAGTTTAGTCAATTTTTATGTTTGTGTGAAAGCATCATAAAAGAGGCTTTTATCGTCTCTACTTCATAATTCTTCTCTCAACATTTTACAGTTTTTCTTGGAGTATTGTGAATTGTCTATTTCAGTTCTCAGGTTTAATAAGTGGTTTGCACCTCATGGTGAACGCACTGCACTTATTTTGTTGATGTTTTCTCCTTATCATGGCTTTTTGACAGATAAGTCTTAATACCGTATTTTCCGCACTATAAGGCGCACTTAAAAGCCTTTAATTTTCTCAAAAAACGACAGTGCGCCTTATAATCCGGAGCGCCTTATATATGGATCAATTGGTTAATTGGTTGATCCATACTGGTTGTACACGGCGCTCAGCGACACTGACTCGGATAATGACGAGAGGGAGCCAGGCATGTTGGATGCCGTACTCAACTGTTCAATTCGGACACTGAAGAAGAAGAATTCGAGGGATTCGTGGACGGGGAATGAACTGAAAAAGTGAGCTTTACGTGTTATACGTAACTGAACAATGTTGAGTTATGCACTAACGCAGGGGTGCCCGACCTTTTTTAACCAAGATCTACTTTTAAAGTTACCAGTCTGCCGAGATCTACCAGTCCACATAGTGAGCCATAGCCTTTACCAACAGCCTACAAACGCATTTAATACTCACACAACAAACAGAAAATAATAAATGAGAGTTCTGTAAAAAATAATGCAGACTACAGACTACAGCAGGCTGCTGTGAGATGATTTTGCTTTTGTTAAATTAGCTGCAGACACGGTGAGAGTGAACGGATGCTCACAGTCATGACAGCAGAGAGGAGCAGAGAAAAGTAGCTGCAGCTTCATCAAATGCGCTTAATACTCGTAGCATAGTTTCTATATATGACTTTTTGGTAAAACATTTACCCCCCCCCCCCCCCGGTTTTACCTGCACGCCATTGCGCATGCCTGCACTCTCTCATGCACGCAGCAATTTCATGAATAAATGAAAAATTAAATACACACAGGTCGGAAGTATACTTGGGCTCCCAACACAGGTATCGTGTGTGGGAAACAGTGCAATGAGATGAAATTGAAATCACTTTTCTATTTTACAATTGTATTTTATATTGACAAAACATCTCGCGATCGACTGAGAATCAGTCAGCGATCTACCTGTCGATCGCGATCGACTGTTTGGGCACCCCTGCACTAACGTTTGAATTAGCGGTATCAGACTGTGTTTCTTTTACGTGTTTACAACTGAACAAGGCTGGGAGATATTGTGAATATGCACATTAACGTTTGAACAACGTTGAGTTATTGTGAATGCACTACGTATAAAACTACGTTTTGAGAGTTAAGAGAAACATCAAAGAAATAATTTATTATTTGGGGAAATCGTCTTATGTACTTTTGTTTTTGTAGTTTTATACGTTACGTTTTATACGTATTTATATTTATATATTCACAATATCTCCCAGCCTTGTTCAGTTGTAAACACGTTCTATTCTATGCGCCTTATAATCCGGTGCGCCCTATATATGAAAACAGTTCTAAAATAGGCCATTCATTGAAGGTGCGCCTTATAATCCGGTGCGCCTTATAGTGCGAAAATTACGGTATTTTGTGAAAGTTGAAAACGGGGAAAGGATTCCTCAGTCATGCACAACAGTAGTCTTCTTTTTGTGAATATACCAAACACTTGATTGGGACAAACTGTATGTTTCTGCTGTTTATCCAGATTGTTTGATTTTTTTTCCCTTTCCTGTTACATCATCACCTGTTCAGTCTTCATCTTGAGGGATTTTAAATCGCCACACTATAAGCCTCGTGTTAGCAGATTTGCTCATGAACCATTGTGAGGAAACACACTCTGGTATCAGACAGCTGAACAGCCCACAGTCTAGACAGTAAAGGTCTTTGGGGATTGCAGAAATAAATGTCTGGCATTCCTTAATTAAATTGACATGTAAATGCCTTCGCATTAAAGTTGGGAAATGGCATTTAAATGCAACTATTTACATTCGTATTTTCTTCCAAATCCATTTAGGTCTAGCAAAAAGCCAAATCACAAGAATGGCATCATTGAGCACATAGTGAAGGAGCTGACTGTGAAGGTTACTGTATCTGCAGATGAACTCAGAGGCGGTTTATTCAGGTTGAAAGAGGAAACGAGACACTTATATTAAAAGGCTTTTCTAAAAAAGAAACTTGTGTTCTTATCTACAATGGCTGACTCTTTTTGTAGCCCGACTTTGATAAAGGTGTCTGGCAACTGAATACATTTCAGTCAGCAAGAACTTCACAACACTTTCATTTATCTATTTAAACAGATTCCTGCTGACATATCTTATAAGTGCCTCTTCATTCAATTGTGTCTTTACTGCAACAACATCATTCCAACAGAACAGTTTCCAAGATCTTAATCTGTTGATGTGGTGTTGGTACTACCTTTATAATCTCAAACCAATTCTCTACTATCATCAGAAACCCATTAAACAGAAGAAGCTGAATAATCTTACATAATAATGACCTCTAAGCTGCTGCGTGTTCCCTGCCTGGGTTTTCACATATATCCTGTTAATTAATTCTACCTATCAGTAAAAGGATAAAGTTCAATGCTGAATAAAAAGCTCCGTAATTCTATCAAGGTGGACTACAAAAAAACAAGAAGGGGATTGCTGATAAATGTGTTTGAGAAGAAGAGTTTCACACACAGACACATATAGAGACACAAACGCATGAGATGCATTTAAAGTAAGATAGCTGCAGGCTCCAAGGTAGCTGCTGATGCAACTGAAGAGAGTGGACACAGTCTGTCTGTTCCAGACATCTTAGAGCTTGAAAGCTTCTTCCTTCCACTAACTGAGGAAGACCGTTTCTACAATTCTTTCCACTGCAGTGCCTACAAATGTACAAGCTGTTTTCAAGACTGTGGAATCTCTTTTTTTTCAGCCGAGGTCTTTTGTCAAGGACAAGTCTCCAGAACAAGAGGAGCCACGGCAATGTATGTTTTAATCACTGAAGAGGAAGGTGTTAGTCACATTGGGAAAAATAAGGAAGACAAAGTTTGGAGAAATCTCAACGAGGTCAGCTTCCCTGCAGAATAAAACACAAGCTGTTGTGTTTGCTTTGTGCATTTATGCAAAACAAGACAGACTAGGAGGGGTGCTATAGAACCTTTAACCTGAGATCATGGAGGTAATTTTATTGTGAAGGTTTTAGTGCAGCATGCGGGTTTCCTGGTCTCCACATGGTCTGCACAGATGCCCAGTGTGCCTTTCAAGGCTCTGGATAAATAATTCAACATGTGAGGCCAAGAAAGATGGAAAATAGGTCCACTTTGCCAGGCTACATAAAGCCCATGACCTAAAAATGAACAACAGACAGAACCAAGACATGAAGAGACGTTGAAAAATGTTCTTCCGGCTTTAACAGTTTTCCAAGCTAACCCAGAGTGAGCACTGTTCTCAAAACAAGAAGTTAATAATGTGTCACCTCCATAGTGAGGATATTATCTGTAGTGTTATTATAGACATTAGGATTCTTAAGCATACATACCCAGAGGTAGTAGGTGAATTGCAGGGCGAAGATGGCGATGCCCTCGTTGTCAAAAGAACCAGCGACGGAGCGGGAGATGTAGCCGGGGACGATGGCGATGAAGCAGGCCGCCAGCAGCCCTGCGCCCTGGTTCCACAGCTCCCGTGTCAGCAAGAAGGTGGAGATGGCGGTGAGGCCGCTGAACACTGGCGCCAGAAAGACACATACGTCGCGGATGTGGACGGTAATGTGGAGCAGGTTGAGCACATAGTGGATGAGGCCAGCTGTCACCATTAGCCCTGGATATACCTAGAGTTAGAAATATCAGTGTGACACAGAGTGACACAGAGAGAGAGAGAGAGAGAGAGAGAGAGAGAGAGAGACACAGAGGTTTGTTAGATGAAAGAAGACGACTCAAAAAAGACATTTAACTACGTCAACTTGGGCTGAAAAAATATCTTTATTCTTGTGATACAAATGGCATGTGACAAATATATTTTCCATTTAAAAAAGAAAGTTATTTTAAACAGATTTCCCTGACATTTTAACTCACTATGTTACCACTTCAAGACTCTTCATTCTGGTTCTTATGACTTGAATGAAGACAGCGTAAACAGAAATTTAGGTAGGTCAGTGAAAGGGTTGTAAAGGTGAGAGCATTTAGAAACTAAGAACGAACTCTGCGTTGACCGTTGTGGCGAAACAGATATTACAGGAATGTGTTTCTTTGTATGGAATGTGCTTTTTGTCAGTGTGTTCACTTTTAACTACTGAACACCAACCAGGAGTGGAGGGGAGAGAGAGAGAGAGAGGCTGTCCTGCTTAGATCACTTGGAGCAGCTTTTATTTATATGATGAATTTAACATGAGACATCGCTCTGCAGTCGATCCATCCAGGGAGACACTTAACAGCAGACATCTCTCTCGTTGTTTACCAACAGAGTCTGTATCAGAGGCTACTCACACTACCTCCTTGGCTATGGGTAGATAGTGAAGTGAGATCGTTTATTTTAATCCACACAGGATCTTAGATGCCGCTCGCTTGTTTGAAAGTTGAGGATGTCAATCAGCTGGGAGGCGTGCGTTGGGGGATTTCAAAATAAAGGCGCATCGTAAAGATGAGCATGTAGGTAGATGTTTTGACTTTCCATCGATTTGATTGGATCATCCAATCAAATCGATGTATGGATCCATATCAATGGATCGTTTCTCCCTTCTACTTAGTGATCAAATCAAGTATTTTTCAATATATTTCATTCTGCTTTAAAGCAGATCCTACACTTTAGTTTAGTTTAATCTATGGCCTTCTTTAAATAGGCCGACTCAGCTGTTAGTATTCTTCACATTAAACTGAACATTTGAGTTTGATTAAGGTTTCCTGCCACGCATTCCTGACGGTCTGTTGACATTTTCTTAACCATTCACCACATTTACAGTGCTCACTGCTTAGTTAACTGTTAACTTCATGCCTCTTTAATGTTTTCAATTTCTCCGTCATCCAACTGGTTTGTTGGATGACGTTTGTTTCCTTCATCTAATTTCTCTTTGACCACAGTAAATTCTTGGATGTTTAATGTTTATTGCACTTCTCCCTGTGGATTTACAGTTTATAATCCAAACTGTGTCCATAGCGATGGTGTGTGATTCATAGAAATCTGCACTACAGAAATAACAGAGCGTAGAAATGACTAATTAACATTGAGTATTCAACAAAGCCCTGTAATAAAATGAATTAAAGCCTACACTCAGAGGAAGCTAGTGCGTGAGCAGGCAAAGCATCACCATCATGTCTCATATATTCAAGAGAGCAGATCAGATCAGGGCTCGGTGCAGTGCACTGGCTGTCTGTAGTAAAACTTCAAATCAAAAATAAAGAGGCTCTGTTTAACGCATGAGTGATGTCCCTGATGTGTGCTCACTGTAGCCCCGGTCTGTGCACTTTGCCTTGCAGCTTATAAACACAGGTCTTCGCTCTCTAATTAGCTGGAGCCAAGGAGACCGGCTTCATCAACCAGTCCGCTGATGTGAAAATCAACCATGTCTGCCCTGTCTGCTCTGAGGGCTGGACTCTGTCTGATGCCATTTACAAAACAACTATTGTAATCATTAGACATTTTGAACTGTGTGGTGGGAGGGCACAGATCTCAGAAAACATTAGAGAGATGAGAGATTCATTCTGCGGTGAAATTAAGCCTTATGAATAAGAAGCTGTGTTTAATTTGACACTTTGTCCTTAAATTAGCATTGAAGAGTGCATCACATCACATGTTCATTATGAAAATATCATCAAGTTGAGCTGACAGAGGCTGTTACCCAGAATAACCTTGAGTCATTGTTTCTTATGGCTACAAAGAGTGTTTGATTGGCTTGGCAGCCCACTGTTGTTATAGACTGTCACATTAGAGGAGCCTTCCTTTCTTATCGGTGGCTCAGGAGAAAGAGCAGCAGCAGTTGTCCTCAGGGGACTGGAGGGTGAAAAGGGGGATTTAAAAACACAGGAGGTAACTGGACTGGTGCAGGCAGAGAGAGAGACCAGAGTTCCACATTCACCGATATCGGCTCCTCCGTCTTCCAAACGCTGAGACCCATACGAGTGCTAAAGGACTTAACACGATCATGCACAATTAATGAGCACGGTCAGGATCATCTGTATGATTCTGAATAAAAAGAGGGGGCGGGGTGATGGTAAGGATAGTGAGAGGAGACAGGGAGACATTAGAGGAATATGGAGGCAGACAGTTACAGGGGAAATGATGAAAGATAAAAGAGGTTGGAGAGATATGGGGGGGGAAACAGTGTGCAGGTGGGTAAAAGGTTGAATACAAAAGACTCGGTCATTGCTGTCAGCCGGCGCAAAGGTGGTGTTATGAATTCCACCTGGAGCCAGAAGGGTCCCGGACCACCGGTCGGCATGATAAAAGGAGTTTGACTTTGTTCAAATGTCAGGACAGCTTTTAGGAAAACACGGATGGAAGCTAACTTTGTCATTCATAAACTTTTACCAAACAAAGGCTGAGTGGATCGTGGGCTATGGAACAGACTGTGCCAATCGGAGATGAATCGAGCACTTGTCCACACCCCTGCATGTTTTAAAAGCACAGGCTTGATGCAAATAAAGAGCTCTCTCACATCCATTTTTGTGGCTTTGAATGCAGTGTGGGAGTAAAAACCAAATGCCCTTCTTCCCTGAAGCCTGACTATGTTCAGAAACCATTCCGCTCAGTCATGCAAATATGTGGGATTTTGACAATTAGCCTACAGATTTAATGAGTAAGGCTTTCTGTTACTCTAGCAACTGGTGTCATGATGCCTCCGAGCAATGCAATGGATTATTGTGTCTGCTGATGTAAAAAACACAGCAGGTAAATGTCTATGAGTGAGCGGGCTGGTTGAGCTTCTGCTCTTTCAGATCTAATCTATTCATATCTTGCAGCATTTTGCATAGATTTGCATGTTATAGAGAGACATTTGCATCCAGTATGGCCAACAGAATGACCTGCCCACCTGCTATTGAAATGACTGTGAAGCCCATGCAGAAGACTAACCATCTGGCACTAAACTTCTTACAAGTCAAACACAGGTTATAAGGAGACAAAGCCTCAGTCATATCATACACAACAGATGGGCACTGTAGAGTTTAACGTTACTCAAACAAGAGTAAATAATGCATCTGTTGGGGACTATTGCTGGCTGTTGATTACAGTTATTGAGTAGATTTATACAATGACACAGTACAAAAAAAGCCTGGCCTTCACATGCAAAACATACTGGTCGAGTCAGTTCATTGTTCAGTATGACGTTGTTGAAAATAACAATGCAAAAAAACATCACCAATATTTACCATCTTAAGCAAATTATCATGTAAAGAAATGTATGGGTTGCAGGGTAGGGATGTTCCTAGCATCCTAGCCTAATTCCCTGTCCATTAAAGTGAAAGAACATTTGAAATTCAAGTTTACTGTTCTGAATGTGAAACAAACAAAAAAAAAAAAAAAAAAAAACATTGAGCACATTTAATTTAACACTACTAAACACTGTCCAAAACCATATTGTGTGTAGCCTATTTACAAACTATTTCAAACAGTTCATCGTTATTCAGTAATGAAAATGATGGTTATTGAAGATGCCGCTCACATGTGCGGCACTTTGCGAGTCATTTATCTGCAGGTAAACAATATTAAATGGTTTGCGTACTGTAGCTAACATTAGCAATGTTAGCACCAGCCTGCCTATTCTGAATGTTGTTACCAATCCTCCGGTCGACTAGTTTACGCTGGTTCAACCTGACACAGCCTACACAAGAGATCCCATCTGTCCACTGTGCTGGTTCACATCTGGGCTTTATAGTGGGGGACAGCAGGCCCATTAACCAACCAGAGCTACAGCCCCAGCTTGTGGCGGGTGGCTGCATTACAGCTTAGACACAACATAACATGGATATTGTGGGCCTACATCATTCGATTATTAATAATTTGTTTAACTGGCTCGTAAAATCTGGTGCTGACTAGCGAGGATGTGGCACACATGACCAGGTGCAGGACACCTAATATTAGTTGCTTTCAAATGCACAGTATCATCCAGTGCAGAAACTGGTCCTGGTTGTGGTGATGTGGAAACTATCACCCACAAACACAGTTCAAAATAATAACACACGCTGCAAGGACAATATGTCTGCCAGTAAATACTACACATCCAGGCGAGGCAATCACTCCACTAATAATACCCACTGAAATTACTACACTTACCCTCTCTGTAACAACACACTAACAAGAAAAGGACATTATATAGGCCAGGCCTCATAGCAGCTTTTATTTTATCAATCTGGATTTGATTGGATGAAACTCTTTTCTTAATGGCAAATAATTTTTTCAAAGTTATTTCCTGAGTAATAAAGGTGTTCAAGGCTAGAGCAAATTTTCAGTTCCACCTTAGTGAACCACAAAGCCTATTCAAAACCTGATATAAATGAAGGATGTTCTGGCAGGAAATAGATGTTCAGAGAAACATCGTTGATATTCACAAAGGGAAACGATCAAGTGAAAGCTACCTTTAAATTGGACTGATGCTCATCACAGCACCTAGTGTCTTCTTACCTTATACAATACCTTAGCTCTAAGACAGAAGAAGCTCTCTTTTGTCCTCTAGTGGCACACTGGTTGAGGTTGAGGAGAGTCTGCTGAGAAAACCCAAAATATTCAAAGTGATGTTGTAATTGAAAATGAAATCGCTTTATGTGAAACTCAATTCAAGGTGAAAAAAAAAAAAAAGCAGCACAACACTCTAATCTCTTTCAAATAAACCATGTGTGAATAACTGTGGTTATTGGTTGTTTTTTTGCTCATGCATTCATGAAATGTCAGTACAAGCGTACAGGGGAAAGATGTGAGCAGCAGTGTGGACTTATTTGCATGCAGAAGACAATGCATCTTGCAGCCAAGGGATCTTGTAAATGTCGTGAAAATTCATTTTAAATTGTATGCCTTCCATTTCCGATTACCAGTCTAATCAGGAGTTTTAGCTTCCTTGCTATGACTACAAGACCTATCCCAAGTATTCAGGTACCCTAGCATAACCAGCACATCCATTATTATGAGCTAGGCCCGTCAAATGCAATTACCAGCAGCAGATGGTAAATGCCTATGACAGAAGACTGCTGATGTTTTTCTGCCGTTTCTTTTAAAGTAGTGAAAAATTTTTCAAACATCTGCTTGTGGCATGGCTTAAGCTCCTGCCCTCCTCCATCTGCTTGATGCTGTAATGATGACGGCGACTGATAACAATGTAAAACATTGCTTTGCTGTCTGAACTGTGCAGTGGAACTGCCCAATCAGCCTGAGTTTACACCAGTGACAATTGGTCAAGAAAGGGGCAATAACTGGATTACTACATGTGAAATTATACGCATCAAAGATTTATTTAATCTATTTAAGCATGAACAGGGATCTCTTTCAGTAGGAGAGTTATTAATGAGTTCATAATGAGTTTGGACACAGGACACAATATGCAGTCTGGTTGTTGTGGGTAGCTGGGGAAAAAACAGCAGAAAATGTCAAAAGTTTGAGATGTAGTTCAGCAAAGGCAAAAATACATTTCTGGACAGCCTTTGTCAAAATAGCACAACGAGGAGCACCAGTTTACCTCAGTGATTACATCGCATGTCTCATGTACAAAGCCTTTAACCCTGTGGGCTGGAGTTCACCTCCCCCCAAGGGCGTTTACAGCACATCATAACCCACCCTTGAGAAAGGTCAGTTTGCGGCAAGCTTGAAAATTCAAATGGACCACATTTGCCCTCTCTCTTTCACTTGCAACAGCTTGGTTTAAAAATATAACTGAAGATCTGTATTTCATCCCCCAAAAGCTTCAGTTCTTTTCACTACTGACAATCATTAAAATAACAGATTGACAATGACAAATATCTACTGATGAATGCTGTCATTGAGGAGGCCATTTAGATCCAAACACCATCATTTAATATCGCTCTAAAATAATACAGAAATTTAGCTTACCTGATTAGTTAACCAATATTATTAAATTAAATTAGGTCTACAATACTCAATACTACAGCACTATAGACTATCTTCTACACTGACACCATTGATGAAAACATTTACTTGGAAGTGGGGACAGAGTGTGTAATCCTGACTCATCACTATCTTGTGCATTTATAGCTCAGTGTAAACCTAGGGATCCATGAAGCTCAGTCAAAAGAAAAAAGAGCAGGTGGGATTATCAAAGGGGACAGGTGGATGGATGGGACACAGCTCACAGGACGAGGAGCAGAGGGGATGAGGTTGCAAGAGAAGATATGAACAATGGACGGGAGGCGGGGGAAATGAGAGATAAATTGTGTTGAATCGGCATGTTGGATTTTTCACAGAAAAGGGTCAATGTTTCACAACACTGGTTGCTGCTGGTGAGAAAAGAAGGCCAGGGAGGTATACCACGAAGCAGGATTTGGGGTTATCAGGGGTTTTCAGTAGTACGAAGGTGGTTCCCTTCTTACAGGGGTAGATCACCATGGTAACTGCTCCTGAGCAGGTTTTTGTTCAAGATAATAGGTCATCCTGTGAAAATATCCACCCACTTGACCAAACAAATCTCTTTAACGTGGAGCTCTGTGAGCTGATCGAGAAAGGGGAGGAGGGAGAGAGATGAACAATGAGGCTGTCATATATAAATTTAAATGTGAGACTGATAAATAACTACAGCAATGTAGTTGTGTTCATAAGATGTACAATTAGGCGTACATACTGCATACCGCTCTATTTAAAACTTGTCTTTATAAGAGCACTATGCAGTTTCAGGGTAGGGCTGCAACGATTAGTCGACATAATCGATTACGTCGACTATAAAAATTTGTCAACATGTCGTATTATTGTTTTTGTTATTGGTAAAATCAAATACCGGCCGGTAAAAACTAATCTGTACTTGCAGTTCACTACAGGAAGTGGTAGGGGCAGTATCGCTCCCAATTTTAACATTATTTACAGAAACGGAGAAGAAGTTCACATGAATAATGGCGGAAAGCACGGAGGATGCTCGAAAAAGACGACCCAGGGCTTTCAAAGTTTGGGAACATTTTATCGAAAACAAATTGGCGAAACACGTTAAGTGCAAACTGTGTGCACAATTTGAGCACAAAATGCACAAACACCTGAAACGCCGACACCCTGTAGCTGCAGTGTCTTCAAATACCGCGAGTAGGTGAGTTTGCAAGTTACATGAATATCTTTTAGATCTTTTGCATTACTGAGCCCTTTGTGCTTCAGGCACGAGGATTAAGTCAAGTATCCTACTTATAAGATTGGTGCCATATGTTAGTCAGTTGCAAAACCATATTTGATACTTGCCTGGATAACATTTTGTTCAATAACGCTATTCAGTGTGCAATTTGTTTTAGTTATCAGTACAATATGTTTATATTAGAGGAAAAAACAAACCTTGATGATGTTGAAACTTGACATGTCATGTCAATTTGCTAAACCATTAAGTTTTTTTTTTCCTGTTAATACTTGCGTTCAATCTGAATTGTAAACCTCCACTTAATGTCAACTAATTAAACAGATTTGGAGCACATTCATAATACTTTGTAAGAGATTACATTTTGGAGAAATCAGTGATATTTGTTTAAGGTATTATTGATAAGTGTTAAACATAATATATTTCTTTCATATTGTTCCATTTTTGCTATTTCTTCTGTCATTTTTTTAAGTGCCAAGCAAAGGTGTGTGGATGAGTTTGTCATGAGGAAAGGCTCATGCACCCCCAAAATGGCTGAGGTCTTCACAGAAAGCATCCTCAACATGATCGTCATGGACATGAGACCATTATCTATGGTTGAGGATGAAGGCTTCAAGCAGATGTCATTCCTGTGCATTCCAGCTACTTCTACGCCCTCTGAGCATCTCTTCTCAGCAGCTGGAAACATCGCTAAAAAGAAGAGAGCCAGCCTCACACCTGAACATGTTGACATGCTCACGTTCCTGCACTGCAATTTAAAGAAATTATATTCTATTGTTCAGTCACTTGGGCTGGAAGGTTGATTTGTTTACATTAAGTTTATTTGGACTTTGGATGGGCTATTTGCTTTATTTACTTTGATAGACACAACAGTCACTTTAAAGAAAGCCATCCTTTAGTTATTTATAATCTGCAAGGCAGGTGAACTGATACTATTTTGAGTTATTTATTTATACATCAAAGACTACTTGCACTTTTGTTTGAACACAAGTTTGTATTATTTAGTTTATTTCCTTTTCATTGTGAACCAAAAAATATACTTACTAAAAAATATACTTACTATGTGCCAAACTCATGTTTCATGTGACATTATTCTAATTTGCTTTTGCTGGTTGAAATTCACAGGTGTGCATGCTTAAGCAGGCGAGGTAAAAAGGGGAACAAAAATAGTATGCAAAATAATCGTGATTAATCGACTAATCGAAAAAATAATCAATAGATTAGTCGACATAAAAAATAATCGTTAGTTGCAGCCCTATTTCAGGGTAGAGCAGAATGAGGTAGAGCTATTTCAGCAAAATACGTACATGCAGCTGGCTACCACTAGAGGTGGGGGAAAATTTGATTTTTGTAAAAATCAAGATTCTTATCTTCTGAGATTTTAAATAGATTCATAACTTCCAAAAATCGATTTATTCATTTTTGGCTAATCAGTAATTCCCTTATTAGTGCTAAGGGTAGCTCTTTCACTCAGTAGAATGTGAAATGGAGCATCAAGAAATTCAGCCAGTCTCACAGACGACTGGAGTAGATCCTGAGGCATGTACTTAAACAAAAATAAAATTTGAATCATAAATCTATAATCATTTGAATCGAAAATAGATTCTGAATCAAATCGTAACCCCAAGAATCGAAATCGAATCGTGAGACACCCAAAGATTCCAAGCCCTAGTTACCACATACCTGGGGCCACGCAGCCACTCTATGAATAAACGAGGGGGGAAGATGTGAACTACTGGAGACCAAGGGGAGTGGTGGAGTGAGTTGAAGAGAAAATCTCGATTTCCCACATGCAACCTGAATCCAAGCTGCTCGACGGAAGCTTACGGGGCTCTTTGGCTTGCCTAACCCTAGATAACCCCCCATGCAACCAGTCCTCAACCCCCCACATAAAAAGAAAAAAAAGGGGAAAAAACAGTCAGTAGTGAGGATACCTTTGACAATAGACCAAGATCTACCTTCCATTTTGTCCTGCAGACTACATTTTGAGTCTACATTAGTGCTCATGAGTATTAACAAGTACAGAGAAATCTGATTCATTTGCTTTTCCATTTATTCAAAGAATTAATTGGTGCCTGACTTTCTCAATAATATGCTGACTGCAATATTTTTCAATATAGCTCAAAATGTCTTTTGATGTAATGGGGATTGAGACTGCAGAATTAAAATGTTCAAAATTCTTGTCATGTGCTGATTTAAAAAAATCTCCTTCCTCCTTTTTCTCTTTACCTTTTAACTAGATCGGGGTCACAGTTAATGCATGAAAAGCAAAGCAGTCCAGTCATCTTTTTCCCCGCAGGAAGCACCTCCAGCGGGATCCTGAAGCATTCCTGGGTCAGGTGGGATGTGAACTCTCTCTTCAGGGGGTCCGCCTGGGATGGTTTCCCAGCAGGGAAAGCCTGGTCTTATTCAGTAAGCAGGGGTAAAGGATGTGCCCCGATCAGATTCTCAAACAGTCTGATCTCTTTCTATTAACATGGTAGAGCTGTACAACGTGATATTTTTATATGTCTGAGCTCCTCGCCATATTCCCCAGGATGAGACCAGAAACCCTACACAGAAAAAAGTCATTACAGCAGCGTGAATGTGTGTTCTTATTCTTCCAGTCACTACCCAAAGCCCATGACCACAGGTGAAAGATCAACCTCTAAATCCAGAGATTTGCCTTCAGGCTTAGCTCCGTCTATAGTAGAGTACAACAGCCACATGACTGGCAAGGCAATACTTACTTGAACAAGTTCCCAACTTACTTGTACTCTTTCACTTAGGTCAACCTGCAGGAGGCAATCAAGCAGAGTAGCATGGCCTCAGACTGTGAGCTGCTGACTCTCATCCCCCCCCCCCTTTGCTTTATAGTCGAATGCAAAGCAAGCCAGTTCACACAGCAGGTCACGGTCTGAACAAGCCAACACCATTATCATCAGCAAAATGTTTAAGATGCAATTTGGAGATAACCAAACTGGAAACTCTGTACGCCTCAGCCTTACATTCTGCCATTAAAATCATGACAGAAGAACCTTTGCAGAGTCCAATGTCATCAGAAAATATCTTTAAATTTTACCTGTGGAAGCTCACAGCGATGACAAACTATTTTTAAAGTATAAACCTTTTTAATTGCATAATTAAATGTACTAAATGTATACATTTCCAAGATGTTGTCCTAAAAACAATCCTCTAGGGACCATCATTAGGCTTTTTAAAAAAAGTACAATCCCACAAATCAAAGGAACAATCTCTGTGTCCAAATTCCAAAATTATTCAAGCCCAAGAAATCTGTATGGCGTCTTATTTCATTCATTTACTTTCTACTTGACAAGAATGTTCTCTGATGGGCGATGATAGCCTCGTGGTTATGTCGCACCCCCATGTTCTGAGACTATAGACAGTTTCATATGGCTGGTTTGTGTGTGTTGTGCACCACCCATTTTTTCACCAAAGTTGAAGTTTGTCACAACTGTTGGAGCAGTATAGAACTCCAAAGGTTCTTTCCCAAGTCCTTTCATTGATGTAAAAGGTGAAGTACATTTTTACTTTTTAGAACAGCTCTCATTCAAACCCAGAGCTGTTAAAGGGAGATAACATAGCAGTAATGGCAGATGGTCAACTTGTTTTTTTTAAGCAAAATTCGTCTATAGTGGCAGTGGGTTAAAATCCGACCTCCAGCTCTTTGCTGTATATCATCCCCCACTCTCCCCTCCCAGTATTTCCTGCTTCACATCAGCTGTCCTATCTGTTAAAGGCAAAAAGGCCCCAAAAGACAAAAAAAAGTTCCCTGACAGTAAATTTGTGTTTCCTGCTTAAGACACCCTAGAAATTCATGAACAACAAAACAAATGTGCAGACGTGTTAAACACGGAGCCTGACTGCATCAATTAGGAGCAGAAACTTACTGTTCCACCTACGATCCTGCCCAAGGGGTACCACGCTCTCTCATCAAACCAGTTGAGGAACTCGTAGAAGCCATTGGTGGTGAGATGGTGCGTTGATCTGTAGTTGAACCTGAAGCAACAGAAGAAAAAAAAAGAGAGAAGAAGAATGGCTAAATAAAAGAAGAAATAAGAACCAGATATAAAGGTGGGATCATTTATTTTCATTTACAGAGCATATTTTGCCTAAAAATAAAGGCGTTGACAGACCAACAAACACTTAACTGGAGGAAAGAATGGGTTATTTTATTTCCAGATTTTCTGAAGGCGGACTGAGCGGGTGAGCTGCAAAGACTTTGCCTTGATAGGATAGAGAAGATAAAGCCTCCATTCACTGTGTGAGCCTTTGTGCTGATGCCAACGACTTTCAGGTCAGTTCTCGGTAAAAAAAAAAAAAAAAAAAAGGAGGGATGAAGGGCTCTCACACATACTGTTGCATTTTCAGGACAAAGCCTGCTTATTGTACAGATAATTCCTAGTGCAAGCACTGGCATGTGCTGAGGTGACAGCAGAATAAAACAGGTCTGGTGTTAGAACAGAGAAATGCCACCAAAAAAAGATTTTAAAAACAAACAAACGTGGGAATAAATATAAAGAATATCAGTGAAAACAGGCCTTGGTTCACTGTGTAGCTGTGGTAAGCCGAGGGGGCTGGATCACTGTCAAGCAGCAGAACGAAAGAACTGACACTGTGGAGAAGGGTGCTGCCAAAGAGAAAGAGGCGAGTGTTCAGTACATTTTCAGCTTTTCACGTTCTCCGCTGCACAGCTCATTAATGTAGGCCGATTTATGGTACGTTCAGAGGCCCATATACCTCATGGAAGACCCTTCATGTACAGAGAATCTATAGGAAGGCAGAGCTGTTAGCTTAAGGAAAACTGCCTGTTCTGCAGCAGAAATAACAGGAGATGACATCATCTCTGTGGTGTATTAGCTCATTTACACAGTGGAGAAGTATTAAGTTGAACAACCTGAGCTGTTTGTGTTAACTCGATTTACTTTCCCCTTTCTCCCCTCTCATATGCATGTGAACCTGTTCTGCTGCAGTAATAGTAGTTTGAGAGCTTTAAAATGCTGATGCTGTGAATTTATGCACATCTTCCTATCATACAAATACCTACCCTGATCTACAGTTGTGCAATGCTGTTAACACAGGCTTAAGCTGCCTTTAACACGGAAACATCACATTTCAGAATGCAAGTCATCAGTTTAATTTGTTACCAGACAAGGCTGTCCACCAAACAGGGCAACTATGATTGCTGGTTTCCTACCCGCAGGATGCACTTGCTCCCATCTCTTTGCCCACTGATGTGTTGGTGTAACATTAAGTGTGGTTAGGCACTTTTATGGTAAATTGCTCTCTTGATGCAGCGGAAAGTTATTGCACTATTAACCAACAAAAACATGGATTTCAGTCAATGGCTCTATATTTCTTTTTGCTATTTGGGCATTACTCACTTGCACAAAGCTTTTATACCCAAAAAGGGACTCACAGCAGTACTTATGCACATCAGTAAAGAAGGAGTGTTTGGCTAATTTGAAGAGAAAGGGATCAAGTTCGTATTTCTGTCCTCTGACATCATTATCATTCATTTGGCATGATACAGAGATTCCAATGATGCTGGACGACTACATGCTAACTGCTACCTCCTCCCTAGCCTACTTTTTCTCTGGGTGAAAACGTAGATGGACTTTGGCTTACAAATAATTCTTCTAGTCCTCTGATCCCTCAAAGCACTTGTACACTTAATGTCACATTCACACCACACGGGCATTGCAGAGGATCTCACCTGCAGTCGTCTCTCAACTGAAAGACAGCTGGTGCTTTTCTGAATTCCTGCTAGAGCCATGCATGGACCAAAAACTCAAAACCGACGCAGCTTGGCGTCGGGCCTGCGAGGCATGTTACATCAAAAACAAACACGAGTAATTAAGAGAGTATATGAAAAAAAGGTATTAGCATTTCCCCTGGCTTCACACACAGATTATGTGCCGTTTGACTTGAGTCTGAAATGCCCTAAATTCACTTGGGTCATGCTTTTTTAGACTGTCAGGACTGTTCAAATAGGGTAGTTAGTCTTCTATTTTTATTATTTAATATATTTATATAATTTGTGATGCATCTAATTATCAATCTGCATCAAAAATCAGTGACAGTCCAACAAATAGGAATAAATATTTATTTTGGTCATTCATAAAAAAAATAAATGGGGTCAAAACTATTTAGTGTTACACTTTCAGATACAACAAAAAACTTGACTTGTCTACAGTTGTCCATTTCACACAATAAAATTCAAACAATCTATGACCAAAAAAGGAACAGGCCTTTTAAAATGCCTATAGGCTTATTTCTGCTTATCCTAATCAATCGTTAATATAACCCAGCACCATCAGCTCAGATCAACTGTTCCTAAATCATTTTATGTTTAATCATTCATCAATTTGCATTTTAAGGTTTTCAAAATCACAACTTCAACTCCTCACTAACATGTAGGTGAAATATGTTTAATTCATGATAATGCTATAGTAAAGAAGAACACTTGAAAACGGTTAAATAAATTGATTTGATCTGCACCTGAATCCACATCTGGGCTGAACCGTAACACATTATTCTTTAGTTCACAACCAAATACACCTCTACACTTTAGTGAATTGTCCTGACAAGTTTACATCTTCAAAAAATGGATCCTTTTTAGTGCTGATTGTTTTGTTATGTTAATGTGTGTGTGTGTGTGTGTGTGTGTGTGTGTGTGTGTGTGTGTGTGTGTTGTCACAAGGCTGCTGGAGTGTGTTCCACTTACAGTCCTGATCAGGACAGTGTGTTTAAAATTGCTGGCATAAGGTGACGCTCATTAATCATCACAAGGTTCCTGGTTTTCTGCCGCCTCCACATCGCACCTGAAGTCGGAGCTCTTCTCCCTCATGCAGGGCCTCCAATCTTGGCTCTAGTTTCCAGAGTGCACACGGTGGCCAGGCATTAGTCATTTCAATGCTGAGAACTGGTCTGGTCTCTTGTGTTTATCTCAAGTTTCATTTTTTAAAAGATCCACTTCTCCTGTCCTGGTTTCAGCGTCACCACAGACGACAGCTTGCTAGAGTTGCTCCGCATCGTTCTGTCTTTTTTTTTTCTTTAGTAAACTTTGTTGTTGATTATCCAACTTTGCTAACATGTTTACTCACTAACTAGTGGTGCAACGGATCACAAATCTCACAGATCAGATCACAGATAATTATCATGGATCGGATCGGCTTTTGAATCTACCAACAAAACTTTATATATATATATATATATATATTTTTTTTACTCCTTTTACTCCATGACTCAAATTCTATATTTTAACATTGTTATTAGATTTTCTTGTATGAGCTTTGACACTGTTGAACATGTAACATCCACATACTGTTCATTAAGCAGATGTGTGTGTGCACAGGCTGCTCCTGCATTGTGTGGTGTGTGAGTCAGACAAACAACTCAGCACTGAAATGACTTAGAGACTACATCTTCAGTTTTTTGACTCAACGCTCTGTAAAAGAGATTATCTGGCTACATTTACAGCTACAACAGGTGACAGCAGGCTGTAATGTTACTTAAGTTGATCTACTGATTTTAGACGCCGCCACCAGCTGATACCTGCAAGATAAACGTAAACACGAGATGAAACAGAGAAAACACAAAGCAGTGTGTCTTCCTATTTGTACAGTGGGTCTCCATGGCACCACCTAAACGCTGCCTTCTATTCCCTGAGACTATGCACAGAGATTTAGAGGCAGTACATTTATTTTACACAATGTTTACACTTTCTTCATCGATCCGTAGAACACATGCGACCCGAACGGTGGGAAGTCATTCATCTGAAAGGGTTCACGGATCACCTGTGATCTGCTTCATCACTATTACTAAGATAAGCTAAGGATGCTGCTGCATGGTTCAACTTCCCTTTTCCTACTTTTTTTATATTCAAGATAAATGTATATGGTATTGGTACAGAAGACTGAACAACCAATTTATGTGCAGATATATAAAGCAGTCAAGGTGACATCTAACCAGATGCACTAAAGAAAAACATTTCAAGGTCTTTTGATAGATCCAGGAACAGAAACCCATTTTCAAATTGAGTGACTTTTTAACTTCCTTATATCAGTTTTTACGTGGTAAATGTTTTATTTTATTTTTATTAGGAAAAGCACAGTATAATGTCCATTGCACATAACCTTCATTACTTAACAGACTTCCTTGATCCTCTTATTTATCCATTGTTTGTCCCCCTTTCCGCCGGGACTTGGAAAAGACGGCTGCAGAAAGTCTGAGTGTCTCTTTCTTGTCCATAATGCTTTCCCAAAGTGTTCTTCTTCTTATAAATTGTTCATTTACTGCAACATGTGAACCACAGAACCGGGATTACGTGGTAAATTTATGAATGTAAAGTGATGTAAATCTGAGTGCAATATTCACAAGGAAATGGGTGAAAACAGTGAATAAATAGACCAGTATAAGAGGCATGGGGAGTTTTAGTTTGATCTTGAAAAGCCACCCAGTAGCTGACATGAATTCTTATTGTGGCCCTTGGGCAATTATATCATATTACTCAACAAGCGGAGGCCTGGGGGCTTGAATCAGGGAACAGCACAAAGTAGGACAAACAAAGCAGCCAGCTGGAAAGCTAGAGTCACACGGAAAATAATACAGTTTCATTCGACTTGTATCTACGATTTTTGACAAGAAGAATTCATCATGAATTTTACCACTTCATCACAACTTGGTATGTGTCCTTCAGAACTATTTTGACTGCACACAGTTTGCAACAGCTAACCACACTGACTTCAATATCAGATGGTGGTCGCTAAAATATATATTTTTTTTTACCATTACAAGAGAATATTTCCTAACATAAAAAGGTGTGTCAAGAACAACAACGTGTAAAGCTACAATAGCAGCCTGGTGTGAGAGTTTTACCACAGTGCGACCTTGAATGCTGATGGAACTGTCTGGCTACTTTTGCCTCATTGTTCTGCAGCTGTCAAAGCAGCAGGGCAGAAATAAAGCCAATTCAAAGCAGGATTCTAAAAAGACAACTTTGCTCGCTGCCAAGCCATAGCCACAAAACCCATTTTCCAATGATCTCACGGACGGCCGAGCCGAGTGCTTTATCCCTGCCCTTGTCACTTTGATGGGCCGGATAATGTAGCACTGCCAGGCACATTAGCAATTTAATGCATAGCTGCCAATATGGTCTCGGGCCAAAGAGCACATGACGACTCGTCATTCCACCGCAGCACATCCCGACACCACCATGGGAGCGTCAAGCCGAGCAATGCAGACCTTAAATTATTTAAAAATAACACTTCTGGATTCATATTAAAAGCATTGAAGGGGAAAAAAATAGGCCTCTTTATCAAATCCTCAGATAATATCGCAAAGAAATAAAGATAATTAGGAGCAACATATGATGCACTTTAGATCACCGGAGCCCCCTGCAGGCATCATAATTAATCTCAATCAAGGTCCGTCTCACTGATTACTGGAGTCCTGTAGAGACACGGCCATCATCAGACGCATGAATAAGTGAGTTCTATTGCTGTTTACCAGCCAGTGATGCCTCATTCAGCATCCACTTCATAATCAGATACATCACTACCGCTGGTCTCCAGATACGGTGAATATGTCTAAACGGACTGTTGTTTCCAGCGGTGTAACCATCATGACAAATGATCTGCTTCTGTCAAACTCTGAATGAATAACCTGCATACGGGAACCTGCTAAGAGACCCAGAGGGAAAGTGAGTATATAAAACATAAGCTTCACATCACCGATCTGACAAACAGCTTTTAGAATCTCCAAGGTTTAATGTTTTTCTAAAGAAGCAGTCTGGAAAGTACCTGATGGGGGTTGTTCTGGCAGGCTGTCAACCAACGATCCGGTGGGGAGGGGATAGGGGTGGGATGAATAACTTCAGTCTTGTCTCAGTTAAGTAGCAAAACATTTCTGGTCATCCAGGTCCTAACGTCCTTAAGGCACGTTTCTAGCTGACATAACTGACTGGTGCCATCGGGCTTCATTGATACATAGAGCTGAGTATCATCTGCATAACAATGAAACTGTATGGAGTGTTTCCTCATAATATTTCCCAGAGGAAGCATATATAATGTAAAGAGAATTGGTCCAAGCACTGAACCTTGTGGGACTCCATGGCAAACTTTAGTGTGCATAGAGGACTCATCAACATGTATAAACTGAGATCAGTCTGATAAGTAGGATTCAAACCAACTTAAAGCAGTCCCTGTTATTCCAAGCAAATGCTCCAGTCTGTACAACAGGATCCGATGGTCAATGGTGTCAAAAGCAGCACTAAGATCTAACAAGACGAGCACAGAGAGAAGTCCCCTGTCTGAAGCTAGAAGTACTGTATTTTCCGCACTATAAGGCGCACCGGATTATAAGGCGCACCTTCAATGAATGGCCTATTTTAGAACTGTTTTCATATATAGGGCGCACCGGATTATAAGGCGCATAGAATAGAACGTGTTTACAACTGAACAAGGCTGGGAGATATTGTGAATATATAAATATAAATACGTATAACACGTAACGTATAAAACTACAAAAACAAAAGTACATAAGACGATTTCCCCAAATAATAAATTATTTCTTTGACGTTTCTCTTAACTCTCAAAACATAGTTTTATACGTAGTGCATTCACAATAACTCAACGTTGTTCAAACGTTAATGTGCATATTCACAATATCTCCCAGCCTTGTTCAGTTGTAAACACGTAAAAGAAACACAGTCTGATACCGCTAATTCAAACGTTAGTGCAGGGGTGCCCAAACAGTCGATCGTGATCGACAGGTAGATCGCTGACTGATTCTCAGTCGATCGCGAGATGTTTTGTCAATATAAAATACAATTGTAAAATAGAAAAGTGATTTCAATTTCATCTCATTGCACTGTTTCCCACACACGATACCTGTGTTGGGAGCCCAAGTATACTTCCGACCTGTGTGTAGTTAATTTTTCATTTATTCATGAAATTGCTGCGTGCATGAGAGAGCGAGCGGCGGAGATAGAGAGAGAGAGAGAGAGATCCGTGATCCGTACGGACCGAGGTGGGAACACACGTGACCCGGTCAAACAGTCAGTTGGACTTTACTCCGTTCACTCTCACCGTGTCTGCAGCTAATTTAACAAAAGCAAAATCATCTCACAGCAGCCTGCTGTAGTCTGTAGTCTGCATTATTTTTTACAGAACTCTCATTTATTATTTTCTGTTTGTTGTGTGAGTATTAAATGCGTTTGTAGGCTGTTGGTAAAGGCTATGGCTCACTATGTGGACTGGTAGATCTCGGCAGACTGGTAACTTTAAAAGTAGATCTTGGTTCAAAAAAGGTTGGGCACCCCTGCGTTAGTGCATAACTCAACATTGTTCAGTTACGTATAACACGTAAAGCTCACTTTTTCAGTTCATTCCCCGTCCACGAATCCCTCGAATTCTTCTTCTTCAGTGTCCGAATTGAACAGTTGGGCAAGTACGGCACCCAACATGCCCGGCTCCCTCTCGTCATTATCCGAGTCAGTGTCGCTGAGCGCCGTGTACAACCAGTATGGATCAACCAATTAACCAATTGATCCATATATAAGGCGCTCCGGATTATAAGGCGCACTGTCGTTTTTTGAGAAAATTAAAGGCTTTTAAGTGCGCCTTATAGTGCGGAAAATACGGTAGATCGTTTGTAACTTTAACTAGTGCAGTCTCAGTGCTATGGTGGACTCTAAATCCTGACTGAAACTCCTCAAACTGTTGTCATGGAGAAAGTCACACAGCTGATTAGCTACCACCTTCTCCAGGATCTTCGAGATAAAAGGAAGGTTGGATATAGGCCTATAGTTAGCTAGAGTTCCTGAATCTAGAGTAGGCTTTTTAAGTAGAGGTTTGATTACCGCTACTTTAAATGCCTGTGGTACATAGCCTGCCAGTAAAGACAAATTGATCATGACTAATATAGAGTTGCTAACTAAGGGAAAGACTTCCTTAAACAGCTTGGTTGGGATTGGGTCCAAAATACAGGTTGACGGTTTCGACGCAGAAAAAATGGAATATAGCTCTGAAAGGTCGATTGGAGAAAAACAGTCGAGACTAATATCTGGTCCTGGAACTGTCTCTGCCGTATCAAACGTATCCGCACCAGGTAAGGGAAGATTCAGAGATCAAGGGGATTTTAATGGGAGGTACAGAATGTAAGATAAGTTTATTTGCAGATGATGTTTTATTGACTCTGTGTGAACCAGAGAGGAGTATACCCAAATTGATGTGTCTTTTGAAATTGTTTGGTACCTACTCAGGATATAAATTGAATACACTTAAGTCTCAAATCCTTTGTTACAATTTTACACCAAAGGCTGGGTTGCAAAGTAGATTTGACTTTAAATGGAACTCCACGTCTACTAAATACTTGGGTGTGTGGATACCTAGGGACTTGTCTAAAATATATGAAAGTAACTATGGCCCTGTTACTAAGTCAATTAAAGCAGACCTCAATAGATGGACTATATGACCACTAGACCTGTCAAATAGAATTGAAATAGTAAAAATGACAGTGCTTCCTAGGTTTTTGTACTTATTTCAGTCACTTCCTGTTGCAATTCCCGCCAAGGACTTCAGTGAGTGGAATCGGATGATTTCAAGATTTGTGTGGAATAGCAAGAGACCCCGGATTAAATATATTACCCTACAATTGCCCAAAGATAAGGGGGGCCTTGCACTCCCATGCATTGAGGACTATTACACTGCTGCCCAGTTAAGACCACTTGTCTGCTGGTGCAACCCAGAGTACTCAGCAAAATGGAAAGATTTAGAACTGGTACATTCTGCATTACCAATACAGTCTGTATTGGGAGATTATCAAAACTGGGAATCCTATCTGCGTGAACTAAACCAATGGACTAAGCTGACCCTTAGTGTGTGGTTCAAGACCTGCAAAAGGTTTCACCTTGAGAACCAAATAAAAATACTTAAATGGGTGGCCCACGATTCTGATTTTTTACCATCTGGTTTAGACATGCAATTTAGACTCTGGGCGCCCAAGGGTATAACTGCTTACTGCACTATAGCCAGTATTTATGACTTGAAATCTTTTAACCACCTTTCAAATGTATATAACCTTGGAAGATGTGACTTCTTCAGATATCTCCAGGTCAGGGACTATTTTAACAAAGTTATTAAACAGACAGAGGAAAGCGAATCTGACTTGGTTAACATATTTATTGAGGCATATAAGGCTAGAGGTGTCAAACATCTAATATCACTGATATATAAGGGATTACAAAATTACAAAAAACACTCTACTACTCAGGTCAGACAGAAGTGGGAGAGGGATTTCGGCCAGGAGATATCTGAGGACGACTGGAATGACATTTTGAACTATCAGGTCACAACAACCTGTTCAAGAGCCTGGCGGGAATTCTGCTGGAAGAACTTAATTCGTTTCTTTATAACCCCAAAGTTGAAGTTTTTGCAGCAGGGTTCTCAGGGTCAGAACAAATGTTGGAGGCAATGTGATAAATCAATGGCAGATCACTTTCACGTATTTTGGGATTGCTCACAGGTCCAGCCATTTTGGAAGGAGGTTACAGAAGTAATGAGTGTTATGTTTAGAATAAATGTGGACTGCTCTTTTATCATACTATACCTGGGCAAAATCCCAGACAATCTCATGTCAGACGATAAATATCTCTATAAAGTCCTTCTGGTTGCAGCTAAGAAAGCAATCACACGGAGATGGCTACAGGCAAACCCCCCCATCAAAGGATGATTGGTTAGCAATAATCAACGAAATACACTGCATGGAGAGACTGACCTTCTCATTAAGGCTAAAGTTTGACCAATATATAAAAGTCTGGAAGAAATGGAATATGTACTGTACGGAATGTAACTCTTAATTGAAAAACCCTGATTTGTGTTTTTTGACTGATGTATGGCCTGTGTTACCTTTTTTCTTTTCTTTTTTATTCCACTCTTTTCTTTTGTCTTGTTTTACTCTGAAAATATCAATAAAAAGAAAGTATCAAAACAAAAAGATAGAGAGTAAAAGTGTTCTTGTTCTAGCCTCTTCAATGTGGACATTTTTAAAGTATCTTGATCTTGGGCTTATGAAAACGTTGGTCAACATTTTTCAAAAGGTTCTGACAAACCAGTAATTAATGAATCTGGAAGTTAGCCTGAAGATTAACCCAATTATAATGACTGCTTGTTTCAGTGGAGTTGCTTAACTTTTAGTAAAAGCTGAGTAGGGTTACACCAATAGACCTCTAATATAATCTGCCTTTTATAGTTTTGCAAAAAAAAATAATTTCTCTAAGGGTTACTTGTAAATATATCACAAGGGTTTTTTTCAGTCATACTGCAGTTTTCCATTTGCCCCCAAAACGAGCACCTTCATGCTGGTAGAAAGGGTCACACTAACCGCCTCATTGGAGAGCTGCCAGAGCTTTGATAGTGCTGAGTGTCCAGCATGCCTGCCATCACCTGACGAGATGAGGCATCCTGGCATTTCATCTAGCGGCTGTGTCACTTCAATGGTGTGTGTGTGTGTGCGCGTGTGCGTGTGTTCCAGTCAGTTCAATAACCCAGAAAGGGAAATTGTATTTGGTGGATGTGTGATGGCAATATTGTTCACATGCAACAAGACAAGACTTGGTAAAACTGAAATTACATATTGGCGGCAATGGCTGCTAGCCTGCCAGAACACGCAGTGGGTTGAATGAAGCACTGTCTCATATGATGCTGGGCTGTTTATAAAAACTAGAGCAGCTAAATTGCATGAACAGAACCATTAGGAGATAAATACCAAATGCAGCTGATTATTCCGCCTGGTCAACCATTTCTAAAAGTCCCAAACCAGCACAAAAAAAATAATTATGCTTATTTCCATATATGAACATTTGCTGACACTGCAGTGAGTGTTCTTGTAATTGAATCTTGAGTGCAGAGCTCATCTTATGAGATAAAGAGGTCCAGGAAGACCAATTTATTCCTTTTTGCAAAGCTTATATAAATTAGACTAAATTCAGCTCACAATACTTTCTAAATCAAATCACAGAGTCCGTATTTCTAGCAAATTGTTTGAGTTTTTTTTTAACTCCTGCACACAGGAGTGATGTACCGTAAGTGCAGTCATTTGAGGTAAGACTTCAGCCACCCTTTGAGAGGATAAGAATGGCTGTCTGTTGGCAGATTGGACATCGATTGAGTTTCCTGTCCTACTAGTTGGTCATTGTGCCTGCATGGACAAAAGCATGCTAAAAGAAGTGAAGTAGTGGCCGCTTGAATAGACAAGGACAAGCATGCATTTGGCAGCTGAACATTTGAAAAGTAGACACAAGATGGGGTGAAGAATAAGGTATTGTGAGACACATTGAGAACCTTGTGGGGAATCGCTATGCTCATTGAAACAGGGCTAACTAAATATGTATTTGGATCAGAGATTAGCATTGGGTTGATGCTAAATCAAATGTGTGTACTCTAAACTTTTTCATTGAGCCAGCAGGCTGAACCAATACAACCAGATGGTCTCCATGTTGGTGCCTGGGTGGTGTCTAGGCTCTACCTTTCAATATGCCTTCCTGTTGAAGCTAAGGATTGAAAATGGAAAAGTGAAAATGCTTCATGAGACATAATGGCATACATATTGACTTGCCTGGGGGAATGGCTTTGATGCACATTACTCTGCTCCAGCTCTATCTGGCACCACCCATTAGACACAGGATAGCTATGAACTGCTAGCACTGTTTGTGTGCTCCGGTACCTCCACATTTAGAGTGTCAAGATAAAGATTCACACATGAAACAGTTTGGAACTGTTGGGAGCAGAGTTATTGAATTCTGAAAAGGAGCACCGCCTGATAAAGATTTGGAGCTGCTCAGTGAACGTGTCAATACTGTGTGTCTCAAAGCTCATTTTAAAAGAAATTTGGGGTTTTCTGAGATCTGTTCAGTCCTTAAACTTGCTGCTTTTGGTGTACAATACCAAGTCAGAGTTATCTGAAGGCAATTAGCCAACAAGCAATATGTTGTCCTGACAACAGACTTATAGGAGAGCAGAGTCTCATCTACTGACATCCTAATTATCTTTTCACAGGCTCTTATTCACTATGTGAGAACAGATTGGCAATACCATCACAGTGACACAGACCTATAATGCCCCTATGGGTCCAATAGAACAATCGATCTTGAATTAGGCTATTTTCTTAGCCGAGCTCGACAAGTTGCTTACACAAGCTATAAGAAGACACGCAGGGGCACCTGAATAATAAATTACCACAACAGGACTCAGAATGCACAGGGACCATGAAGCCGTAGTATTCGTTTTTAAAACAGTATGAAAAGAGAATACAAATGTTTTCTGTTGCTCTGATTCAAGCAGGAACAGACAGAACCATTACAGTTTCGTAAAATATTATATAATTATATATATATATATATATATATATATTATTTGCTTCATATTAGATGTGTTTTGTTTTCCATAATTAAACTTACAAGTAAGGTTAAAAAGCTTTAAAGTATGACGCAGGGAAAACATTTGATATAAAGCTGTTAATCAAAACATTGTGAAAATATAATAGATTATACAACAATGGCATTTATAATTACTATAAAAAACAATAGTTTGATTACTAGAGATAGTATGATCAATTTCAATGTATACTTTCTTATTTGGAAAATAATAACATGAAAATAATTAAGAATCTGATATAAAATAACTCAAATTATTTGTGCTGAATAGATTTGAATACAAACATGGGTATATAAATAACAGCCATACCCAATAACAGAGCCTACATTGGGGAAAAGGTTGATAACAACTTGGGATAGTCCTCTGGCAACAACACAGAGGGTTTTCAGCTGCAAATGAAAAACTTTCTAAAAAAGAAATACCTGTACAAAACTCGTGTGAAAGTGAAAACAGAAAACATTTAACCTCCTGACATTGTGGGGAGGCCTGCTGCTTCTGCTGCTGGTGGTGGAGGGCACAGGGCTGAGGAGGTCTTTTAAAAGATTTCAAAAGAGGGGTGACGTAAGTACACAGAACCATTTCACACTCCAGCGCGTCCTGCATTTTGCATTGAACAACTACAAAGAGATTTGTGATTTAAACAATGCAGCTTTCTCAGTGTGATCTAGCTGCTCTCCAAAATGTCAACTGTCTCAATCCTACAACCAGAGAGCCCCCTTCTGTGTCTTTCCTCCACAGAGAGAAGGTTTGAATCACAGCAGTGTTCTACTGTAGGATGTGTGCGCACTCCAGTTTGAGGTACCTAACTAAACTTTACCGATCATGATTTCACTTCTACGGACCCATCTACCTTTAGTAATAAAACAGGAGACAAAGGTAAAGCACAGCAGCAGAATATAGGACAGATGCCATGTACTGTTTTGTTCAGTAGCACATCTTTGGACGTACAGAAAATGTTGCTATTCTGAAGACTTCATTGTCTGTCCCTCTCTTATATGGAAATGTAAGTTGACAGAGCATAAATAGAACATATATAATATATACAGCCTGAGAACCTGCATCTCCTTTGTTAAAGCCCCTTTCTGTCTTTCCAGAAATGGAACATTACACGTTTCAATAGCATAACTATAATTAATAGATAACATTACGAATGACAGTAATAGTATTCTGTTAAGGTGAACTGAAAACATTGTGCTCTTCTAGACACATATTGTACAAAATATTAACTAGAAAATAGCTTTAAAGGGAGGTTTGAATGATATTTCCTGGATCAATCTTGAAGTATATCTCCCTCTCAGACTTAATACTCAGAGTATGAATTCAGAAATGCAGCTAAATCTTTGAGTTCAAAGGAAACGGGTCTTCCTTTAAAAGATGTAAGCCCCTCTCAGTGTGGGCCGTAATGGTATGAATCCTGCACAAAGCTTCGTGTCCCATCTCACAAGAACAAGAACATTGCACTAAGCAAGGCTATGAGCAAAAGTTTTCACATGAATCCTCCAGTAGGGATGGTCAGGAATTAAAGTATCAACTTAGCTGAAGCAACAAATTTACTTAAGTAATTGGTGTTATTTTCCCCTCGGAGAAAGGCAGGATCCAGCAGAACAGTGCAGTCGACTGTGCTCTAGCTCATTTTCAATATTTTCAACAGAGTGCAACACTTTCCGCAATAGCGCCATAACAAAGCTCCATTATGCCTAAAGACATTCCTATTGCTCCACATAAGCACACAATCAAGGCATGCGCACACACCGCGCTGTTCTCTCCCGCTGGCTCTCCTGATACTGTCTTGCCCCTGTAACGCCTCTGTTACAACCTCTGAAGGCGGCACAGAAGGGGAGGATAACCCCCATTATGACTCTGCAATGTTCATATTAAGGGGAAAGGTCACAGGGGTGTAAATATCGCAGAGTCTGAACACCAAGAAAATGATACCATGCTAGTGTTGCCCAAATCTATAAAATAAAAACGTAAAACCAGCTGTTAACAAACCGATAGAACTGGAGCACTAGTGGGATTTTATTTTGCACATACTCAACAACCCTTTAATATTTCACAGGGACTTAGATTTCTGGGGTAAAATCCAGGATCCTGAGCCAAGATCCCACAGTCTCAAGGCATGAAGCTTTCAATCCGCATCAGACTCCTCTAAAGGAAAGCTCTGAAAGACCCTGTCTGATGAACATGTTGGGTTGACAGCTGATGAGTGGACTTGATTTGTAACAGATGTTTCTGTGACAGTCTCTGAACACTACATGGGCACCAGATGGGAAATTAAAAGCTTGGTTCCTCACATTGGAGATTAAGAGCATGCACAAAGATGAGAGTAACCAACTGAAATGTGGACTGCTGGTTGCAGTTGATTTTTAGCTTTCAGCCTTCACCTGAGATACCTGAATGAAGTGTATGCTTTTGAGTATTTTTTATTTTTATTTTTTTTATCTTTTTCACAATCTTCAGGTAATTATTCCTACTTGCATTTTGCTTGCAGGCCCTATCCACAGCAAAACACAATGTGCCATAAATGACAACCACACAGCATGAGACTTGAACACTTTTCAGAAATGAATAGTCTCACGGTGTCTTTTGCTGTCATTTATGGTGCATGTTGGCCAACAGGCCACCTGCAGGTCTCAGCCGCTGCTCTTACACGGACTGGTCTCAGCACAGCGGAGGAAAGACGTTGGACATATCGGGCTTTCACACTTGCAGGAAACTCCTGAAAAACAACTGATATTTGCAGGAGGAGCTACATGTGTAAATGCAAACCACCATATTTTTTGTCATTTTAGCTTTATTTATTCTCGAGAAATCATTGAGGGCAAGCCCTCATTTACAATGACGTCAAGAGTACAATTAAAACGAATAAGAGACAAAAAAGACAAAAAACAACAAAGACAAAATACATAGATTATAAGACCAGAAGAATAAGCAGTAAGCAGGTAACTACAGTTAATAACATTTACACTCATGAGTACAGTGAGCTGTGATCAAGTTTTTAAATTGGTATTTTATTGAGTTTTAATGTGTTTTGTATTGTGTTCCAGGTGTGTGCAGCACAATAGGTGAAGGATGTTTTCCCAAAGTTCGTTTTTACATGTGGAACCGTTAACATTAGCCAGTCAATTGATCGAGTCTGATACTGATTATCAACCCAGATTAATAAAGAAGTGATGTATGCTGGTAGATTACCCGCAAGTGATTTATAAATAAATAGCAGCCAATGCCGTTCACGTCTAACTGTTAGTGAAGGCCAACCAACTTTATTGTACAGGATGCAATGATGAGTGGAATGTTTGTCACCAGTGATAAATCTGAGGGCGGAGTGATAAACTGTGTCTAATGATTTTAGGGTGGAGGCAGAAGCATGTCTATAAATGACATCCCCGTAGTCCAGAACAGATAGGAAGATGGCTTCAATTATTCGCTTTCTACTCACTAAGGGGAAGTTCACTTTGTTTCTGTACAAGTATCCAATTTTCTGTCGTAGTTTATGGGATAATGTATCAATGTGAAATTTAAATGAAAGGGATTGATCCAACCAGATGCCAAGATATTTACAATGAGGTACTCTTTCAATATTGTGACCTTCCAGAGTTGTTATGTGCAAGTCATTGTCTGTGGTATTTCTGGCTCGTGTAAAGAGCATGTATTTAGTTTTGTCTGCATTCAGTACTAATTTTAAATCAAGGAGTGCATTTTGTAATTTGTGAAGTGCTTCTTTCCAAGTTGAAGTTTCCATTGCTACATGTGCAGTCTCAGCAAAACAATACAAAACTGTGTCGTCAGCGTAGAGATGGGCCTTACAATTTGTAAATACAGAAGCAATATTATTAATATAGATCGTGAACAGCACAGGACCCAATACAGAACCTTGTGGAACCCCTTTTGATAGTGGTAAGTATTCAGAGCGATCAGATTGTACAGTAACACATTGCAATCTATTAGACAGATAATTCTGGAACCATTTAAATGAGGAGTTGTCAAAACCAACATCATGTAGCCTCTGCAGGAGTATGGTGTGACCAACAGTGTCAAACGCTTTAGTTAAATCAACAAAGAGGGCAGCACAGCATTTCCCTTGATCAACAGCAGATACAATACTATTTATGACAAAAGTAATTGCTGATGTGGTGCTGTGTTTTTTTCTGAACCCAGACTGGTGAGGAATTAATACAGAATTTCTTGAAAGGAATGATTTTAGTTGATTGTTGACTAATGTCTCCAGGATTTTAGAGAGGCTGGACAGTTTGGAGATCGGCTGGTAGTTGTTGAGTTTGTTTTTGTTGCCGCCCTTATGCAGAGGGACAATGTGTGCTGACTTCCAAACCTGAGGGACAACTCCAGTGGTGATTAAAACTATAAGAAATTTGTTCCTTGATTAGAGGGGCACAGAGTTTTAAAAAGTACGGCTCTAGATTATTCAGTTTTCCTTGCCAGCCCCATTGTATTTTTTCTGCCTAAAGTTAGAGTATGGTTATGTGAGAATGCAGCAGGATGTTATCCTGAGAATTCCCCTCAAGACAGTGGGAGATGGTGGTGACGTTTATATCCTGTGACCAGTGAACGGTGCATAGACTGTATGAACACGACCTCTTCGATCTTTGTGTACGTGATGAAACTGCAGCATTATGTTTATGATTCTTCAGTATGTTTTTCTCCGCTCTTTTGTTGACATTGTGAGTCCATTGAACTACATAAAGCATTGATATAAAGACTCCTGAAATGATCTAGATATTTTCAGGAGTGCATATGTGCTAATAGCGATAGAGTGTTTACAGCTGCAGTCTCCTATTTATTTGTAAAGAAAAAATGTACATGAGCCAATGAAAACAAGCCAATACAGGGCATTATTTAACATAAATGTTAAAGGAAGGTTAACTTGTCAAATTTAGTTTTCTTTAATAACATTTTCATCAAGGCCAGTCCTTGGCTGTAGGTCAAAAACACTTCTCCCTGAACTCTTTGATATGCTGCAGGGCCTATAAACAAAGCTATACAACACTGGATTAAGTAATATGTAGTACGTCCTTGAAACAAGAGTGTTGCAAAGGCAAGTAAATACTTTTACATTGAGTCAGTTTAAAAAGGTAAGGAGAGGGATAGAAACACGACGTTCCCAAAAGCGCAGTCACTGGATTTCAAATTGCAAAGCTTGTACCAAATGAAATGGATAAAAGGCATGCCAATTCCACATTTAGCCAAGAAGTCCACTGGGACAGAGGCTTCTCTTTTATCAAAACCCACTGTTACCATTGCCCAAAAAATGGGGAAGGCGCTGGGAGAGCCAGGCAGGCACAGCAGGTTGCAGTGAATCCCAGAGACAGGGAGTAATTACTGGCACACAAAGAGCTTTGCTGTTATAACGGGCGGCTAATCAATTGGATATCACAAACACAAACACAGAGGACAAACAGCAGCAATAATTACGGGCCTAATCATCACATGCTGAGATCTCAATTGAACGCATTCTCAGAGGAACTCACATCAGAATGCTTCATCATCATTAAAAAACAGCCAAGTTTTACTCTTAAGTTTCTAGTCTGGCAAAGGCAATAACACATTTATAAAACTGTGAGAGTGTTAGCCCACAAAGTATCCTTGATATGGATGTGGAGGAACTCAACTCAAAGGCTCTAAGGCTTAGACAGACCAGCACATGTTGGAGCTACACACTAGCAATACTAAATCCCCCACTGTGAAGCTCTAGGCTGAAAATCCTGCAGTGAGGGTTAACTGAGGGCAGCTGCCCACAGACATCCACAGCCTAAAAATCATCACCTCTTCCTTTTCAAACATCCACTTGCTCCAGCAAAGCGGGGATCTGGGAGAGAGAAAACCATCAAACTGGATGTTAAAAACACAGCTGTGGACAATTACATAGTCTACATACAATTGGTTCCCTTGGTCAAAAAGTTATTATTGCTCTTTCCTTGAGCATAATGGCTTTGCCAAGAGCTGTAAAATCACTAAAAGACATTAGAGAAAGTGGGTTAAGACATTTACGCCTCATTGGCTAAAACATCAGTGCAAGGCGTTCAATAACACTCCAGTCAGGAAGAAGATACGGAGCACTTTGCACTATGTCTCTCTGCAAACTCTCCAGTTGTTAATACAGAGCTCCAACATCATAACACAAGTTATTGCTGCCCCAAAGCTGCCATATCTGCACGAATGGGCCTGCCACTGTGATTCAGAAATCCTGAGGGGTCAAAATTTACTGCCAGTGCTGAGTAATTACACACTGTCTTCTGTACCACCGCGGTCCCTTCATCATTATTTCCCAACACATGGCTGCCTCTGCTGTTTCAGATTTTTTGGCTAGAAGATAATGGAGGGAAAAAAATAGATGCACACTTCTCTCTCTCTGACATCTTTAAACTCTCTTTTTCTAGAGTGGCAACAAAGCAACGCTTCATTCTTCCACAGGGGAGTCTTTCTGGAGGTACAAATTCCCAAATCGTATCCTTTCTCCACTGCACAGAGAGCTCAAACACATGAAGTCTGTAGCTGTAGAAATAACTCACTAGCTTGTCGTGTGAGCTTTATTTTACATTTATGAAAAATAAGGGCTGTTTGCAGCTAGTAGCTGGTTAATTTGCAGTTAAATTTCAAGGGAATTAGAGTTTGCTCTTTGAAAATCAAACACGTCAGCCCTCTGAGACCTGCATACACTTCAATGATAAGCTCAAGTTTTCCCTATCAAAAAGTGAGTTCTTGATTAACATAAGTCTTCAGACAAATATCTGCCTGGAACACTAATGATTCATCACTAGTGTGATGAACCGAGTACAGATGTTAGTTTTCCCCCTTCCAGATTCTGATGGCTAAATTTGTGAATCAAGAACTCTCAACATGATCAGACACCGGAGTTATGAATGAAAAATGATATCAGCTATACTGCTCAATATGTAGAGATGCAACAGATCACAAATCTCATGAGTCGTGGGAATGAGAAAACTTGTAGCATTGGTTTGCATCAAACAATCAGCATGACATGCTTCAGGTGACCTGAATGACACCGAGTATGCACACATCACATTGCTAAACTGATTTATTAATCAGTACTAATCTCCTCTGTTTGTAGTTAGTTTATTCTGCCATCCAACTGTCAATGACGTTTATACAACCAATTCAAACAAGTTTTCTTAAAGCCACCTCTCCAAAAAGTAACAACAGCAGTCTTCTATAATAAGCATGACAGTGACATTTACTGACAGCCACCTCTGACAAACACAAAGGAGCCACAGACTGAGAGTGAACCATTAGCTTTACAGCCCCACTGCCTTTGTTGTTTTTTTTTTCCCTACAAGCTTGGCCATGTATTGTGTTGTATCCTGGCTTCATGAACCAGCTTGCACAAAAAAAAACTCTCCAACAGCTTAAAAAAGATTGTTCAGGAAAATACAAAGCTTTTAGTCATCTGTAGCATCTTGTACAGCTTCAAAACTTACCTGCAAATATAAAGTGTCAGAAACTGACTGTGTGCTCCATTTTCTTCAATAGCAGCACTCCTAACAGACACTGACACTTATAACAATGCAGTGTTAAATTCTGTTTGGAGGAACAGGGGAGGTGTTAAGGCTAAACCATTCTGTTGACAGACTGCACTAACGCTTTCTGAATACAAAGCCATTTGGAAGTTTTAGAGCCCACATTAACTTTCATTTGGATTTTATTTAACCTGAGTGAACTAGTGTGACAGAGTGCATCGCTCTTGCTTACAAAAGTTGTTGCCCTTCAGTAAAACTGAGAGCAACGCAGAGTAAACATTTTCAGCAATTAAAAGCTTTCGGCTGAGTTACTCAAGTAGACTAATAAACAGTTGTAGACCCTTTAATGTGGTTTTAGCATTAAAAAACAAATCACATCGTATTTCTTTCAAAAAGAAGAGGAATTGCTCAAAAAATCTGAAATTATCCAAGAAATTATTCATGGGCTCCCTCAAAGATCCAATGTCAGATCAGGTCTCCTTTGTCGATGCTGGAGAGGCACAGACAACACAGGCAACATGAGCTCAGTGCATGCAATCAAAAAGAAGCCTTGTTTGATGTCTCAGCCCTTAATGATCCACGCAATCTAATGAGCAACCATGCAGAATACAGATATCACCATGGAAGCCTTCTTAACTTTGTAAAACACGGGAAAAGCTACTCCATCATAACTGTGACTCGGCCTGTATAATTAAAAGTACGTAAAATTGCTGTGGTAATTGCCAGCAGACAAAAGACAATGAGCCTTTGGATATTCTTCCAATTAAATGTCATTGAAGACATGGTGAGGCCTCCATGCTTTAGGGCTTCAATGCAGAGAATGAAGAATAGCTCTTGGCTAAAAGCAGAAAACTGTGGCTGTTAGCGATTCTGTTTTATCAGTGAGGTCAAGGCATTCCTAATGCATCTCGGCACGGGGATGAGTTTCATTAAGTTTCTGAAACAGTGCAGAACGAGCTTTAAAGGTCCAAACTTTAGTCCGAGTTAACACAATTTTATACCCCTCTCAACTTGTTGTGTTCTCTCAAACAGCTGTGTGACCTATTTCGGTGTAATGGCATGAGCATAACTGTGAAGGTAATTGAAACTGGTTCCACATTCTCCCACTTGAAAGACAAACTGGCTGCTGCCATGTGGATTCATTTTCAGGTTTCAAACTTGTTCGCATCAGTTAACTGTTAAAGTGCCCTTTGTGTTCATTTCAAGCTGCTGCAGTTGCCTTATTGCCTCAAGATGTCTCTAAAATAAACTACAAAAAGCATGACAAATTATGGTAGACAATGTCGCAATTTAGGCTGCAAAACTGTGCTAAAAGGCCGTCAGCTCTGTTAGGCTATGACAATGGTGTCTAAAAACTCCCCAGCCACAGAAATCTAATCACTCATCCCTCCACGAAAACATAAAGCTGCCCTAATCCCACTTTAAAACTTCAGCAAAGATAAGAATCAAGCAGCAAAAGCACTCACAGATAATGTATCTGTGTGAAATGCTACAGTGATAGCATCTAAGCTAGAAGACAGGGCTGCGGGCAGAGAGAATACATGAAAAGCAACAATGAGCTCATCCTGGATGAAGGATCCACACTCCATAGATTTTGGAGTGGTGAATGAGAGCGAGGGCTTTCTCTCGAGCTCTTGTCTAGGTGGCAAATCTCAAAAGCCCAGCCAGAGGGGGAGACGGATCCAGCACCCTTTTTACAGCTAGCCTGAAAGATGGGACTGCGGTACATTTGCAGCCAAATTCAGCTTTTGTCTCCCAGGCCTTATCAAATAGGGCTCAACCTTGGCTGGGAGTGTCACAGTGACATTACACCAGCTCAGGCTGCAGGTCGTGTGTGCGCGTGTGTGTGTGTGTGTGTGTGTGTGTGTGTGTGTGTGTGTGTGTGTGTGTGTGTGTGTGTGTGTGTGTGTGTGTGTGTGTGTGTGTGTGTGTGTGTGTGTGTGTGTGTGTGTGTGTGTGTGTGTGTGTGTGTGTACGTGTGTGTGTGTGTACGTGTGTGTGTGTACGTGTGTACGTGTGTACGTGAGATGCAGAGAGGGGGTGGCAGAGAAGGAGAAAGAAACAGATGACTCTCTCAGCCCGACTCCTGATTGAACCGCAGCCCAGAAATGCAGAAGGGGGAATCGTCCTTCTGATTTCCCTCTACAAGTGAATGATGCTGATGCAGACAGCAATGCAAATGGGACAAGCTGTTACATGCAGCACCTTTAGGAGACATGCTTTGTGCCAGTTTCAGAGTGTCCCCTGGAAGGCACAGAGAGATGTATTGTCATATAAAGGATGAGAGTACGGCAGTTTTTCTCCATATATTTCTCACATTTGCAGAAATCAAAGTAATACACTCTACCTTCAGCCACATGCAGCGACAGCTCCTCTGAAAAAGCTCTTTTACTCTTATTCTGGATGAAAAGAACTTATTAACACTTCAGCTGGACTAGAGCAGCCTGACTTGTCCCAGCCTGAATAAAATGTTAATCGGGTTGAACCAACCATCCCTAAACAGTCCCTCTGAGGAATTCATTCAATGGAAGAGCATCTGGCTAATGGCCACCTACTGGGCCAAAACCATGACCTCACCATAATGGAGCCTTGCATAGCAGCACCACCACAGTCTGCTATTTGTACAACATCGTTAACAAATTAAGGACTTCGCCTGGAGGGGTTCAGCTCAACCCATTGCACACATTTTGATGTGGTTAAATTAAGAAATTCATCTTTGACTGTCGCCGATGCAGGGCTTACTATAAAGGTCAGAAAAGATAAGCCTTTTCTTTTTCTCTAATTTGCCCGTTACTTTGTTGGCAAGTCAAACAACGGTTTTGTCTATGAAATATCAGAAAATGGTGAAAATGTTTATAATGATCTCCACATCTCAAAAGGAATTTATTTGTTCTCTGCGCAGTCAATACCTCATTATCTCTTGTTTATTGTTTTGGTAGCAATTAGTTTACAGTCATATGAAAATGAAAAAGAAGCAAAAATCATTTACAATTGAGGCTCAAAAATGTTGTGTCTGGCACATTTTATTAAAGTCTTTATATGTGATTTTTCACACTTAAATATAATAGAAATCAAGTATATCCTCTGAAAATAACTCTGTGAGTCATGACTGTCTACAATGGGTGTAACACCCGAGTCCCACTGTCTGTGATGTTTTCAGAGTCCTATCTTCAGTTTGTTTACATTGCCGGGACAGCCGGCTGACTCCTCCCCTCGCGTATAAAAGTTGTTTAATTGAGGGACTAGAGAAAAGAAGAATAACATACTGTACTCACTGCTTAACTGTGTTTCTAAATCACGCTCATTTCAGGTAAATTTACACATAAAGCCTTTAAAAATGACAATATTAAAAATAGCTAACCTTTTTTTTTCGCCTATCTACTTATTTGGCTTCATTAAAGGTCTAAAAAATGAAGTTTAGTATAAAGTATCCACAGCGATAATCATAAACAGGACACATTATTTCTCACAAATTCCAGATTTCAAAATATTTCAATGTCTCTCAGGACTCCAGAAATCTATAAAGTGTAAACCCCCACCTAAAGAGAAAAACAGATGAAGCCCACAGGGATTGACATCACATGATGCACCAGATGGTAGCAGTAAGAGCCTTATGGAATAATAATATTCCATAACAACTTAACTGGCACAGTGACAAACCGAGTGAGGTTAGCATTCAACCAATGTCAGAAAATACTCTTGCACCTTAACAATGCTGTTCTTGTAGCAATTCACAACTGTTTAAGGCAATATCATTAATCATGGTGTATGGGGTCCAGGTAAATGACTTTTAAAATGACTTGTGACAGGGCTTTTCAAGGCCTCCACAAGTTCATCATGCCTTGTTGTTGTGGTAGCTTGGAGAAGCAGATGGGAGTTGGATCACAGTTTGAGACGGCTTGAACACGGCTTGCTTGCTAAGTAACAAAGACAAGCTCATGGGAAGAGAGCAAAGAAATATTAGAAATAAAGGAAGTTAGCAAATAACTGAGTGAGTGATGGAGAGAAGAGTACCTCGGTCTCTTGAATAGAGAAAGTATCTTTCAAGGTCAAGATAAGCAGTCATGGTAAATGAAATTCTAATGACTGTGGTAATTGCCAAATTGCTGGAGCTATATTGCATGGGAAATGTCGATGTCTGAGGTCACTTATCTCTCCTAAGTGAAATCATATCAAGTGCCTAATGATCTCCTTCATATATTCCAATGAAGCTTTGGAAGCATTTTTAATGGAGAGGTGCCATCATCAGAGCCAGATTCATTCAGTAAGTGTCGGAAATATCCCCCTTGATCTCCCTAACTAGGGTGCACCTGCTTTAAAGGAGACATGCTTTTGAAGGTCACAGGTTGAGATGAAAAGATGTGGGAGAGACGGCTAACCATCACAGGCTCAAATTGACTTCACACTCTTTGATTTTAGTGTCACACAGAAAGCAGCACGGCAGCACTCGACACAAAAAGAGCGGGTTAAAAATGTGATTACCACTATAAGTGACACACCTATTGAAGATCTTTAACAAAAACATTTGCATTAAGAATTCATTCAACTCCGAGCAGACTGAAGAGTAAGTCAAGGGTTGTGACTGATCCAAGCAGTTACGTACGGCTATATTTTTTATGGACATTGGGGAATTTCCAAGGAGCCAGAACTTACGTTTTAAGATATGCACTCTGAAAGAGGACACTAAAAAATTACTTCTCATACCTGATGCTTCAGGATTATAATTTTTTTAAATGAAATAGCTGCTGGTATTGGTTTTTGCTTAGTCTTAGCCAAACTTCCCTCAGGGATTAATAAAGGACATAAAAAAAAAAAAAATCTAATTAGTCTGCAGCCAAGGTAGACATGAGCATTACAGAAACATCTTGATTGCTCCAATTGTTAATGCAGACCACTTTCATGAATCCACTAACCCTTTACAACCTTATGGGAACTGATCTTCAGCTTCATTTTAAGCATATGCATTCAGAGAGTTAGTCACTTTTGTTCCTGGATGGTATCTTCGGAGGTCACCCACATTTGTGCTTGATTAATTGAAAATTTGGGGAAGAAAGCATGATGCTTGTTGTGTTAAGATGCAGCGCCATGTCCAAATTTGACTTTCTGCATGGCAGCACAATATCGATGCCATGGTGATAAATGTATTTCCTTATACATGTATGCAGGCACCAAATGGAATATGAATAAATCTTTATGCATATCTGCTTTACTGGTCTGTTTTGGATGATATATAGCCGACAAAGACTCTAAATGTTCACTGTGTTTCTCCTGCTAAAACCAGAAAAAAACAAGAGGCATGTGAAGGATTTGTTGGCATCACCATAGCATCCATATGGAGTCTGACTCAGAGAGGAGCATTCAATTAGGCTGCCAAACTGCTGCTGTGACTCAAAACTACAAGACTAGTTGGCTTTCATCTCCACCAACAAGGAAAGCTTCACAAAAACAGTGAAACCAAGATTTCAAAAAATGACACAGGAGGTCTCTAGGCAGCAGAAGGCAAAGACTGAGGCTGGAATCACACTGCAGCCAAAAGTGACCTGAATCTGACATTTTAGCTCCTGTTTGACCCATCTCAGATTTTCTTTATTGCAGTGCGTACAGCACAAGTCACATATAATCTGATCTGGCCACTTTCATATGTGGATTCACACTGGAGTCTGATCCAGGCCACATTTAAAAAGCAATGTCAAAAGCAAAACAAAAAATCAGATCAGAGAATTGAGCAATATGGCTTTCAGTGTGTACGCAGCCTACGACTCCAAATCAAAGTGAGTAAGTCCATCCAGGGCTTGGGAAACGCTGAAGGACCACAGCAGACAAGAGGGACCATGGCATTTGGGACAATGATTAGTATATGGAAGGAAGAGCTGTTCTACATGTCTCAAGGACACATTCAATTGAACAGTTGGCTTGGGGTTGGGGTGGAGGGATCATTTCATTTATTAATTCCAGCAAATCTGTTCTGAAGACTTGGCTAAATCAAGAAGAAGCAGCATGAAAGGCAAAGTGAGTAGGCAGAGTTGAGTCTCTGCAGACTTAAATGCTGCAAGATGAGACTGCAACTGGAATGAGAAAAACAAAATATATGAACCTTGTCTTGTGGAAATTGAAGCCATGGCTATACAAAAAAATGCAGCTTCTAATGTTAAAGTTCACTGTGGCATAAAGTGGTTCTTTGAATGTATTTTTTTACACCCTAGCACTGCACATGTCAGGGTACAACAATTTTAACAAACAGGTGTTTAGCTGATTGTTGCGTCAGAAGAAAATGAGTCCAAACTAAAAAAAAAATTAATAATGTTGACAACATTTAAGATTTGTTATATTGGAAAAATAAACCGGTACGATGTATTACCCACCAAGTTATTAAGTCAAGTTGTTATGAGGGCAGTTTTTTTACCTGACATTTAAACAAGGCATTTCAGGTGACTATTGACGCAACAGAACATATTGTTTGCACACAGATAGAGAGGAAGCATTGCCTGTGTTTGCTAAACCCTGACTCTGATGAGGAGGTCCTTTTCCCCTGTTTTCATACTACCATTTGTAAAGAGCAGTTTCTTTATCAAGCCGTCAAATAGGGTTCAGAGGGAATCCGTGATAAGCCTATAATCTTTCAGCGGAATTTGAAAGCACTGCTTTTTCAAAATCAAAGATGTCTTTAGGCTGGAGCTGTTTATCTAATGGCGTGAAAGTGCAATGATGCCTGTTGTAGGTTGCCTGGAAGCCACAATGACTCATGATAGTCTCAATTCGCTCCTTAGACTTTTTATAGCAGCAGGTTAGCCGCATGCCAACAATGCCCACATTTTCCATGAGGGAAAAAATGTTCTCAGAGAAGACTCACATTACATTGGGCCTTCTGTCACCCTGGCCAGGGTGGACATGATAGTGGGAGCCAGCTGTTCAAATAATGACACTGACCTACAGGTTCAGGCTGAAATAAAAGCAAACGCAGTATCCCAGAGTTTACTGTGTGGGCTCTCTTTATGGGTCAGTAAACAAACCCATTGTCAAAATCCAAATGTTAGATATTATTGTCTACTTTAAAATGTATCCAAAAAAGTTTATCGTGCAAGAACGGGAGGGGTGGAAATGGTTTAAACTGGATTAAACTTCTTCAATGGATTTTTAAGGGCTTTTAACCTTTTGGATTCATTTGTTGCAGGTGATTCATTAAGATATTGATTTCACTCCATGTTGGTATCAAGCAGAAATTTCACATTTGCCATGCAAAGATCTTCAGCTTATATGTGGTTTAGAAATCAGCAGCAAAGAAGTAATTCATTAAATAGATGTAGTAAACAAAAGGGAGCTTTGCCAAATCTGCCATAGATGAATAAAAACAGAAAAGCTCTTTTAGTTGAGCAATCCCTACTCAAAATATTAAGACCTTATTAGGTCCAACATTTGTTTTATAATAGACTACAACTCAATATTATGTTGATATTTCAATGGAAGTTAAATATTTGGATGGACAAAACTAACTTCTGAAAGAGTCTGCTCTGTATAGAAGCAGCATATACCCAATATTCAGATTTCGCTTGTCATATGATGAGTGTAAGTCAAAAGGAAAGTTGTTCCAGTTTTTGAGTTTCAGTGGCTAAAAGCTTTGTCCAGTGTAATCCATATTACTGGTTGTGTAGTAAGTTTTTACTGGTGGGAAGATTTGCCAGCAATGCATCCTTACTCTACATACAAAGATGTACACTCCCTGTATGATAGCCATCAATCTTAACATCTGGTATGGCACTGCACAGTAAGTGTAACCTAGACACTGTGCTCCGCCTTGGTTCACAGCTGGTGTGGCTCGCTCAGACTACCTGCTGCCAGATGCCCTATTTGATAAGCATGATGATATGACAGCAGCCTGACAGGCTCGTCTTTCTCAGCCAGTCACAGATTGACAACCTATTCCAGCTGCCATTCTGTCCTGGTTGACACCACTTCCTCCGTCCATCTGTCATTCCTCACTCTCTGCCCTGAGCTCTCCTCCACCCACGCCTCCCCTCCACTAGTCCTCCATGTGCCTGTGCCCGACTCTAAACAAAAGCCTCCCTGGGCAGGGAGGCAGAGCACACAGTCAGCTGTACTGCCGGCCTGAAACAAAGCCATGGCCTCAGACCATAATGCTGCATAATGTCACACCAGGTGGGCTTGCCAGTGGCTGTGCTGTGACAATAAAGTCATCTCCTCTCAATGGGCCATGAAAATGAACAACAACACAACAGCTGAACAATGGACACATCTGCACCAGAAAAACAAGAGACCAAGTGCTGCCATAATGGAGATAGACATGTCAGTCGACAGATATACAATAGGCTGAGTAATTCAATACTTGCTAATAGTTACTTCAAAACAAAACAATAAAACACTTAGCAAACCAAGGAAATCAACAGGATGTTTGAATAGAAACAATCAAATTAACTCAAGAATTAAATGGCAGCTCAGTTTTTCTCATCACTTTCTGTCATAGCAGAGTAAATAATCAAGTTATTTCAGTTGAAATCTCATGCAAAAAGGCACTTGGACTGCACTATAACCAAAGACTTTATCATTTGATTCCTGTTTTTTAATTGTGTTGGACATTATACACCAATTTTATCACCAAACAATTAATAGACAGCATAAACAGCAGAGTTATAAAAATGAAAATAATAGTCTGTTGTAGCCTCAAACATCTTAACTCCTCTTAAAAAGCCACTGAGTCCCAGTAAAATGGTTACAATTATAAACGTAATATCTTTGTTTGATCATCCTAACTATTTAAGAGCTATGGGAACTGGGAAGCCACTGAATTGGCCCACAAGGACTAACTTGCAAGAGACAGTGCACCACCAAAATTTAAGGAGTCTACAAATCTAAGCAATAAACCTTATGTTAGAAATCTCTCACTGAAAAACATTGCTCATTGTTGTTTAAATCTATTCATTTACCAGTCAAACCATTTGTATTATAGTAACTTACAGGAGTAATTGTAGGAGAGAACCCAAGTTATCATAAAAAGCATGTAATCCAAGGGACAGCATGTAAAACTGAAGGGATGACAGTCACCTCACAGAGTACTGATAATTTTAGCAGGGATACTTAAAATTATTTACTGTGGCTGTTGCACAAACTTTGGAAAATGCACCAGCAGACACTGGTTTCACTAGTTAGCATAGAGATAAGACTGACTATTTAAGATTGGAATCATTTCCAAAGAGAGGAACTAAAAGATTTCTACACATGAGATATAGAAGTACACAAGAGGCTTACTTCATTTTATAGTAAAACAAGGATAAGGGATATTAGGTTTCCAATGAAGACGACAACAGAATCTGAATGACAAAAAGCTGAAGGCATTTATTTATGGGGTGCCAGCATGAGAAATTGCAAATCATCTAACCAGGACTCTGAGCAGTATGCAATGCATTATGGGTATACTTAATGTGAAACTTATAGTTGTAAATTAATGTAACAGGTAACCAGCTCACTGGGCGGAATACCCAAAGAACTTAATTATTACACTAAGCACCAGGGCTTGCCTACTACCACCTGACCTTCAAAATAACCTCTATTTTGGGATTTATTTCATTAAGCCAGCTCTTTGCAATCTACCTGGAGTTGCTGCTGATGCTAAACAGTGAATTCCAGGGGAGGGATTATACTAAAAGGAGAAAAAGAAACACTCAAGAATAAGCTGATGTGAGCTATTTTGACTATTGAGTAATGCTTTGGAGATGCTTTAAGCAGCTGATGTTATTAAATCGGCTCTGCTGTAAGAAGTCTATCAGCTACAGAAGACATTCAATTTAACCTGAAGCCTACAAAATAATTTATCAACCCTATCCTCCTTGCATATAAACACAAAGGAAAGACATTACACAAGTACATGCCCATACAAACAAATGCATTAAGCGGCGTTTGGAACAATGAAATCTCTTTGGCTCCACCACCAAAACCTCCCTCAGATTGGATGTCTGGCAGGCATTCATTTCTTCTCTCCCTCTCCACCTCCTACCATCATACCACTGTTTCTCTCACTGCTTCTCTCTGTTCCTCTCTGTATGAAGGTGTGCAGGCCCGCAGAGCTGCCTGCTGACTCCTGTCAGTAAGAGAACAGGGATGTATGATAAGCACCGATTCTCTATGCTTTCAGATTTTCTTTCACCCCATCCAGAGGGCATCAAGGACCACTTCAGAGCACAACATGAAGTAGAAAAGGAAAACGCAGAGGCTTAGCCAACATTCAAGAATTGTCTGACTAGAAATGATCTACAGTAAGACTGACAAACAAGCAGATACATCTCCTGGTGTGTCCCCTCGGTATAAGCCCTACTTAGGGTTGAGTCTGCAGATGCATCGTCTACACCTGTGGTTGTCTTTCACTGCAGCTTTCGGCCTTTAAAAACACATGCAATCCTGACTCTGCAACCCCAAATCTAAGACTGCACGCTGTGAACTCCACACAATACATCTTAGTTCACTGATATGGAAGAATGAAGCCATGTCTGTGCTGAAACTCAAAGCATGAAGACTGACTGCTGACCGGACATATTTCTCTATTACTGATGCAGTGAACACTTTAAGGAAATACACAAGAGAAGACGCTCGCATTCCGAAGCATCTCCGTCAATTAAGACCTTGCATTTGTTAGGCAGACACGTCTTTCCTTCTGTTTTTCCCCGGGCAGATGAGTTCTGCAGGCTGGCTGGTCATGCAACAACAATCACATCAAAACGCACATGACAACGCAGAACAAACAGCTTCACAAAAGCAGCATCAACCACGCATTTCCACTCTGCATGACTCACTGATTGAGTGTGTGTGTGTGCGAGAAGTTTGTCCAGTGTTTTCTGTAGCATTTTCTTTAGATGAGGACACAGGGGATGAAGTTAGTTCCGCTAAACATGTCTGTTTCCAGGCACAGTCCAAGATCAGTTCCACACAAAACACAGTAATAAACACAGTGCTAGTTGGACATTTATCACAGCTTATTTTACTTACTTTCTGAAATGTCATTGCAAACGCACACTTTGAAATTCTATCTTATAAATACTTTATCAACGTAAACTTAGTGGCATAATCCCCTGATTAGAGCAGCTCTTATCTGTCTCCGCAACAACACCTTTCATGGGCTTCATTGCAACAGTTGAGGTAACATTTTCAAAGCCACTAACACTTACTGCATGAATAACAACAGTCTCAATGCAGTGGCTCATTCCTGTGCCAGCAATAATAACGGTGTTTCTCTTCAGCTATCAGCAGCTGGGAGGAGTCTACCCACACTACAAGTGTTTCACTGATTACTGCAAGATGTCCTTCGAACTAACAACAAAACTGTCACAACATGTAAAGTGAAAAAAATTGGGGGAAAAAAACTCAAATGTGACCACATAACCAAAGTAGTTCTTTTTCTGTCTTCTTTTTTTTAAAGATATTTTTGGCCATTTTTGACTTAATTGGATAGGACAGCTGAAGAGAGAGGGAATGATGGGAGGAGAGAGTAGGGGATGACGTGCAGCAAAGGGCCAAGGTCGGATTTGAACCCACAGCCGCTGTGGCTATAGATAGCCTCTGTACATGGGACGTGCGACATAGCTGCTACCGGCGCACCCCAAAGGAATTCTTTAAATAAAGGGACCTGTCTTCCATGTTTGCATTTTAACAACTTTGTGTAATGTATTGACTGGGTATCTCATACCATTTAAACCACACTGATTATTATTTCTTACCAGATTTTTAGCATTACAACATGGGGATCTGTGGTATAATTTAAAATATTTGGAGGTTCTGAATTTTACACAATAGTACAGTAGATGTTAGGGATGGGTATGATGTACGTACTCCATACTCATGTGCAGCTCTGTTCAGGGAGTCATATGTTACTATCAGTTGTCATTTTATTCAGAACTGGGATTTGAAGACGTCCTACAAACACAGTACTGATAAGCGGGCCCGCCTCAGAATATAGCTGACCACTGGGAGGTCCGTGTCCGACATTTTTTTCAGGTAAAAGTATAGAATTAGCGGTGAGTGAGTGCCCAAGTATTTAGATTACTGTAAATCTAAAAAAAAAAGATTTAGCCCTGAATCTGCATCCTGAATGTTGCTCTATAAGCACCAGACTTGGTTGTAAGCAGTTGCTTGTGTTACACTGCATTGCTGCCATGTCTTAAAGTTATAGTAAGACACATTCACAGTCCTTACCTCCAATAAAGAGCAAGGAGTTGGAACACACAGTGCTCAATCTGTCAGAGGACAATGCTCTTAAAATCTCATTAGCGAGTGCCTGCCAAAATGAGCAAGGAGACTGCGGTTCAAAGAGGTGGGGTGGAGGACCAGCTCAAGGTAATTTGCTATGAATAATTGCCATTGCTACATTGTACTGTGTGCAGCAGGTTATGTTGGACCTTTCCCACCCGCATGCAATCAGATGTTAAATTAAAGAACACTTAAATCGTGTTGTGCAGCTCATAGACTGAATACACAAAGACAAATATTGGTCTGATGCGCAGCACAGCCAATTCATCATGCTAACAAATTGGGCTACCTCTCAGTGCCATTATCCTCTATCAAGGCATCTGTGACTCTTGCGGCCTCCAGGCTGCTGACAAGCACCTCTTGTTAGGTAGCAATCTTGCAAACAATGTCAGAAATGCCCGGCCAATTTGGCTGATGTGCAAATTGCGGGTTCTAAACTGGGGCATCAGCTTCCTGTATTCAGTGTGAATGAGGTAAGAAAAGCTTTTTAACTTACACTGCGTGTTGCCCTTCGCTAACGGCTAAAAAAAAAACAGCTTAATGCACTTTTTTTCTTTCCTACAGCCAACAGCATAACCTCAGAGAAGAGGATATGACGACAGAGGGAGGGTGATTCAACTAAGAAGTAATCTGACACAGACGTACGTTATACAGTCCTATGTACAGTAGAACACCAAGCAAAAGAGGAAGCCTAATCTGGTATGAAATATATGCATCATTGCGCTTGCCACAGAAGTAATCATCAGGTCTAGGTGTCCTAGACCTGATGTTCCTTGCGGTCTTGGCTCATCTTCACAAGCCCCAGGTGCCCTGAAACAGATCTGTCGCTCTCCGTCTTACAAATGCACCCAAGCAGCGTACCTCACAAACCCCCTTCTCCTGACGCTACTCCTCTGGGAGGCCCGGCCTCGGGGAATAGTACTTAATCATCAGGGGCTTGACATAAGGTCTCCTGACTGAGCAGTAAATAAAACAGAGTTCTACAAGGGAGAATAAAAACTGAGTGTGTTAGCTTTCTCCTGTATGTGTTGTGGACTTCTGAAACGCTAGAGCGGAGACAAAAGAGCCTCAGCCAGAACAGTCATTACCTTTGGCACTGAGGTATGATGTGAAGTGACTAATATGTTGCTGTGGTAACTCCTAATCTATCAACCAATGGAATAATGTAAGCCTTGGAAACCAGGCTATTATGACAAAGGATGGGCACCAAGTAAGACTTTTCCTGCCGCAGGTGAAAGGAAAAAGTCTCATTGCTGAATATTTCATAAGCGATTGGACAGTTGGTCGGGGGTTTTAGGCCAGGATCACAGATGCAGCCAAAAGTCTGGTAGGAAGATCAATCATGAATAATCCATCCATTTTACCACAATACTGTGCCAGCAGGCGCTCCTGGGATGGCCTTATCTACTTTAAGACAGACATGTTTTCTGCGTGTGGAAAAGAGAGAGAAAGAGGAGGAGGAGAAGAGAACACACACACACACACACTGAAGCTTCTACCTGCACTAATTTCTGCTGGCTTCACAAAAAAGCCGAGGTGGTAACAACACTTGTGGGGAGATTTCCTTTTTCACAGCACTTTCTGCAGCAGAGACTATATTATCAAAGGAGGGTCAGGAAATCTTTGTGAGGTGTTAACTGCTCTCAAAGTGTTGTTTGAGATAGTGGAGGGTTGAACAAGGCATCTGCAGGAACTACTGACACGTCATGCGTTTAATCACACTGCTCTATTTCTGGGATGAACAATCGAAATGCAGTTGGATGTTTTCTTTGTGTCTTCCATGCAGTGATGTCACCTGCTCCTAACAAACTCTTTATACTTAATCACTTTGGCTCTGTAGTAGTGTAAGAGCAGACAGTTTTTTTTTTGGTTTCCCTCCCAAATAAGGATGTTTGATGGGGGCGCCGGTAGCCTCAGGGTTATACTGCATGCGTGTACAGAGGCTATAGACCTCGTCACAGCGGTCGTGGGTTTGAATCTGACCTCTGCTGTATCTCTCTCCTGGCTACACGACAAGGAGCAGGTTGAAATATAGCACCAAGCAGGATCGGCTGAAAGAAAGAGGCGAAATAAGCTGATGTGTTCTGATAGTTTTAGAGCATGTTAGGCACTTCTCCAATGGCTCTCGGCCTAACAATCTTCTTTTAACCTGGCAACGCTGTTGAGTCTGCACGCAGATGGCAAACAAACACTACAGCAGCAGATGGCACAAATACTACAGAACAACTGTCTCTTACTATCTCAACCCCAACACAACCTTTTAACATACCTCAGAAAATATGGGATGTTGCATATGGCATGCATTGGTACAATCATTGTGCAGAAAGGAAACTATTTTAGCTTGAAAAGGGACAGAAAAATGCAGAGGCACTTGGTTTAAATGCCTTTATTATTAGGAGTAACTTCCTGTACAAAGAACAAGTCAAAGATACAGTTTTCCTCATGTTCCGCTTATAGTACTTGCCCATCTAATAAAGGAATTAGAATTTTTCTTCTAAATGTGGGTGCCTTGGTTTTTTCCTGTCTTTTTTCAAGATAATGCTCATGCACTGCAGTAAAGATCCCCATCTTGTTCGTACCATTACTAGTTCTAAGAAGCTTTCTACTTTTTAGCTAGGAATTAAATCATGTGTCTTGAAAGTTTAAATTTGATAGCTGGAAATGTTTTACAATCAGAGGAAGAGCCAGTGCTAACAATATATATATATATATATATATATATATATAAAAATATAAATATAAATGTGTGACTTGTATGTTAGATTTTTTTTTATTAGATTAAGGTTATTTTTTTTGTCCTTTTGCCTCTTGTTATAGGAAAGATGAAGCGGGGCAGTGGGGGAAAAGGGTTTGGATGACATGACGGCCAGATGGTTGCTAGTCAGGTTGCTAGGAGAATAAATTCAGATCAGTACACCTTCACAATCAAGAAGAGCAGAAGAAACTGATCTGAAAATTGAATGATTTCAGCACAACATAAGTCCAAACACTCTACTTTAATGGGAAAGAAAACCCCTGACATCCCATGTGAAACAATGAGTATCCACCTAGACCTTGAACAAAGCTCCAGCCATGCGAAGCAGCAGCGGTTGTGATGTCGACCAGTGGAAGAGACAGTACGAGTTTCAGTGCGGGAGAGAGAGTGTCTGTCTGTGCTGCCATAGCCGAGTATCCTGCTCATTATTTGCCTGACAGAGACACCTCTGGCTTCAAATCCTGACATGACCAAGGTGGAAAATACTGGACTGCTTCCAGGGAAAGCTCAACTCACACATGTATGTGCCTCAGCATTCAGCTTTCAGTCGACATACATTTCCCGTCCACTAACTCAAAAAAGTGGACAGAACATTTGTACAAACCTAAGGAGCAGGAACAAATCGTTCTCTTCTGAGCAGCACTAGAAGCATCTTGGCGTGTACTGGTGGCTCAAAAGAAGGGGATAAAATTGGACCAGTAGGGTCAATAACTTTCCCCCACAAAGGGTGAAGTTTACAAGGCAATTATGACAACATTCTTAACAGAAAGCACCCACTGAATCATACCAATTAAAACTGTGGATAATCTGGAGTCGGCTAAAGATGTGAAATTCATTTTTAAGTCAGGTCACAAGTTTAGAAACTAATTATGTTCCTGAATTGGGAAAATGGAAGAGAGGAAAAAAAAAAACTCACTTGAATGCCGCTCTAAAAATAATCAACAAATATTAGGAAAGCAAAATGAGCAGAGACAGATAACAGGCGGGTAATATCAGGGGCTCGCTTACAAAATCATTTCAGCTTGCAGTGCTGCTTGCATATTGCAGAATAGGCCTGACATTTCCGAGCTTGTAAATCCAATCTTGATTCTTCAAATTGCCGGCTTGTTTAATGTAATGGTTAGCTGCAGATAATTTGAAGCTCTACGCTGAGGAACAAATCAATAGCAGCATCCAAGCATTCAGAAGAAAATGGCACTAATCATGTGTGTCTGGGGGGGATGGTCACTTTCAATCAGTATCCCATATGCCTGCTGTTGTTAAAGGAACGCTCTCTCTTCTCAGTACTAGAAAAGGTGAGAAATGATTAAATCTAATGCAGCATAATGAATAAAAAACCTGCCTTTAAGAGTGATACACAGGTGGTTTTCATTTCTATCAGTCAAGACAAGATAGTAGAATAAATCGTTGAATCATTTTCCATTTAGTATTCTTGGCATAGTACTCACTGGGGTCACGTTTATGTGTTAATCTATACAAAAACTCTACAGTGTTATGGCTGCTATACATTCAGAATTCCCGAGTGTGTTAACAATTGAATAAATGTTGGGTAATAGTTCTCAGTGAGCTGATCAGGGTGACACAAGAGGTCAAGAAGACATGTGCAGATGGAGGAGGAGGTTGCAAGATATATTTGAGATACATTTCTGATGTAAATCTGTGATATTAAATGATGAGTGTTTGCCGTTTTAAAACCATATAAACTCATCACTTTGAGTGATGCACCATTTTGCTCATAGAAGCCTGCAATATTAACTTTCATCCAAGTATTGTTTTGTTTTCTGAGTTGAAGAGAACATTTCTGAGAACAACAGATGTAGACTTCACATAGCTACAAGGGCTTTTCAACTTTGGAAAATCAAAGAGGGCGCCTTTGCTCTCTTTTCTGTAACATGGGGCCAAAGAACTGTGCAGTTTTAACTACTGTGGAAACTGATGCAGCTTGATTGCATCGACTGACAGAGAACTGCTCCCACTTCCACTGTGAAATGCAGCTATATGCCGGCTGTGTGACCACCCAGGGCACTTAAAATTGGATATATCAAAGCTGTAAAAAAAGAAAATTACAGAAAATTGTGGGGTCTAATGAGTGTGTGACATGAGGGGACTCGCTGCTCATTATTGGTGCTAAGGTCAGATTCCAGTCTCCTGGCAGGACCAAGCTCTTCTGAACCGTGTGGGACCCAAAGCCATAAGCCTTGGCCCATGTAGGCTATAAAATGCAATCAAGTTATCAACATAATTGAAGAGGCCAGTGTCACCCTGAACAAGATGGAGCACCTGTCCTTGAAAATTAATAAATGAATGCATCAGTCGTGCTGTCTCCACGGAGAGAGAGTGCATGAGAGCAGCGAGGGGGATGACTGTGCATGTGCATTTCAAGCAGGCAGGCGGGCAGACACTTGTGGGGCCCCATGTGACACTGTTACAAGGCGGAATAATCCTGCATTGTGATCAGCGGATCAACTGGCTTCCGGGTTAAAGCAGGCTGCTGATGTGATGAGCACCGGCTGTAAATTTGCGTGGGAAAAGCTGGTAGGTTTTTCCTCCCAACTTCTAACTTGTAAAGAAAATCAGCAAGTTATGTTAAAGTATAAGACAGAAACAAACCCAGCAGCAGCAGCACAAGCTTAATCAATCATATCGACCTCCGCTGAGGAGACAATCCCCCCATAGAAGACACCATTTTCCAACTTCAGCGGCTCTGTCCGAATTAGATTTTCAATTAACTAAACTACACGCAGAGCACAGAGAAATCACGCAGGTCTCCCTCCCAGTTATCCCCCCACACGTTTTCCTCCAATCCAAACAAAGTTGCACCTGCAGCTGAAGCCTCCTCCTCATATTGTTATGAGAAAGCACAATCTACATAATGTTAGAGTGGTCAAACCAGCTGAGTGCCACTCAACATCATCTCTTTTAAATGTCTAGGTCCTTGAGACAATATACATCAGGAAGCTGAGCTCATATTCAAAGTTTGTCCTCATATCATCAGAGACAAATCCAGCCTTCAGTCATTATAAGAGATGAGTAACTGAGGGGCTATCAGAAGTAGTTAAAGCTTTCTTTTAAACATTTGCTGGCTTCAAACAATGTATTGAAATTAAAATGTTTTATATTAGTTTTGAATAAAAGACCTCTACACTTCCTCCACTATAAGAAAGTGTTTCCGGGCTCTCAGTCTGATAAATGTTAGCTAGCTTACCATGGATCAAACTCGTGGATGATGCTCTCGAACCGGATCACAGCGAACAGTCTGGAGCTGAATCCAGCCAGGCAGGCCAAAAAAAGAATGCTAAATGAGAGTAAAGACTGCCACCCTGCCGGCTGAGTGAGCCCGCCGGACAG